>NC_069505.1:217092226-217779726 GCF_027579735.1 Bombina bombina
GTTAGGTTTCCAGTCTGTGTTGTGAATCTCTTTCCAATCTGCCCATACCATCTCAAAGAGATCAGATTTGTTTAGTTTTTAAAAGATATCCTTTTCCATAGTATATATATATAAGCCATATTATTACAAACTACAGGCCAGCTAGGAGGTAGTTCTTTTTTCCAGGAGCATGCTATAGAGTATTTAATAGTCATGAACAGGTAAATGCAAATATACGCATGATGTTTGGGTAGTGAATGTAGGTTTAGATGGAGAAGAGCTAAAGAAAATAGCCTGGGAAGCCTAATGCCAATACTCTGTAGGACTGAAAAACATTTTTGCTATAGGGGTTGGATCACGGGACACTCCCACCATGTATGAAGGGCATTGCCCCTGTGGCCGCAGTTTCGCCAGCATTTGGGGGACACATTCGGAAAGATTTTTGCTAGCCTAGTGGGTACATAGTACCAGTGGGAGATGAGTTTAAAGTAGGTCTCGTACAACGTTATACAATGAATAGCTTTCTGAGTCAGAGAGAAGGCTCGCTCCCACTCCTCAGGGGTAGTGTGCCTCCCCATCAGTGTTTCCCAGCGAGACAGATGAACAGGAGTTTCCGGGTTTTGTGACCTGCCTAACAGCACATAATGAGTAGAGAGGGGCCTACATAATCTATTTCCCCTAGCCCAGATGGACTCCCAAAGGGTTAATGGCCTATCTAGGTAAGGATAAATACGAAGGGACCTGGGTATCTCCGCTAAGTTAGGATAGTTGTTTGAAGGAGTCTCGGGGGGACGAGGACCAAAGGTCCAAAACACGATTTATTCCTAGTCAGGCCCATTTATTGGGATGAGAGTCTTGTAGACCCAAGAGGAGACCTGCCATGGAGGCAACTGGGGAAGTGTGAGGGGCTACATGCGGGTGGTGCCGTATTCTGTCCCAGAAGTCGAGGCATTCACGTACAACAGGATTGACCAAGGCCAGTTCCCTTCGGCAATGCGGCAGGGTCCAGATTAGGTCCTGCAAGGTAATTTGAAAGGGTAGTGAGGCCTGTTCAATGGATTTCCATTTAGCATCCGAAGACTTGACTCCCCATTGGGAAACATGATTGAGCATTGCACCTTCATAATACCGCATCACCGACGGGGAAGCCAAGCCCCACAAGGATTTAGGGAGTTGAAGCACTCTATGTGCGACTCTAGGCGGTTTATCCATCCAGATAAATTTGGTGAACCCGCTCTGGAATTGAAAAAGCAAATGTCTCTGTATTTTAATGGGTAGGCAGCGGAATAGGTACGTCAGCCTGGGGAGGAACGACATTTTCAACGCCGTGATCCTTCCCAGCCAAGATACATGCTGGAGATTCCAGTCTTTTCGCAAGGAACAAAGTGAGGATAAAAGAGGGAGATAGTTATCTTTAATTATTTGAGGGAGGCTACTAGAGATCCAGACCCCTAAGTGTAGAACGGATTGTTCTGTCCAATTAAAATGATAATTCTTAGTGAGGGGAGCTAATTGCGCACTTGTAAACCCTTGTGTATACACTTGAGTTTTTGATAAGTTTAGTTTGTAGTAAGAATGGGCGCCGAAAGTGGTAAGTATATCTAGGAGTCTAGGAATACTATGCTCAGGGTGTGACGAGAAGAGGGTGACGTCGTCGGCAAATAGTGCAATCTTGTGCAGGGTACCCGACAGGGTGACACCTTTAATTTGGGTATCCGATCTTATCTGCTCTGCAAGGGGTTCGATCGAGAGGGCAAACAAAAGCGGCGATAGGGGACACCCCTGTCTGGTGCCGTTTGTAATAGAAAAGAGAGGGGAATGGAAGCCCAGACCACTCACAGATGCTGTAGGAGTGGAGTAGAGGGCCTGAATGGCCGCTATGAAGTCAGAGGGAATGTGAAATCTCTTGAGGACCGTCCAGAGATACTGCCATCTGACCCGGTCGAACGCCTTCTCGGTGTCAAGAGAGATGACCGCAAGCGGCCGTCGAAGTCGCGAGGCGAGAGTGAGAATATTAAGGAGTTGCCTCGTGTTGTCTGGAACCTCTCGGAGAGGGACGAATCCCACCTGATCCGGGTCAATAAGGGAGGGCAATAGACTGGCTAGACGGTTGGCAAGTATCTTTGAATAGAACTTAATGTCCGTGTTTATCAAAGAGATAGGCCTGTAGCTCGCGCAAAGGGATGGATCCTTGTCGGGTTTGAGGATGGTGACAATATTGGCTTCTAGGAATTCTCTCTGAAAGCGGCCTTCTTTCCTGGCTAAGTTATAAAACTTTAATAGTAAAGGGGCAAGTTCTTGAGCATAGACCTTATAAAAATGAACCGGGTAGCCATCTTGGCCAGGGGACTTGAAGGGCTTTGCGTTCTTGATAACTCTCAGGATTTCTGGAAGAGAAAAAGGGGAGCTTAACATATCTCGTTGTTCTGGGGCAAGCACGGGGAGCGATAAAGTCTCAAGATAAGTCTCCAGAACCTCCTGAGGAGAGGACCTAGGTGACTCAGCTGTGGCTATATTGTAAAGCTTGGCATAGTAATCAGCAAAAGCCTCGCTGATCTGGGACGGAATCTGAAGAAGGGAACCTGAAGACCTTATGGAATGAATTTGGGATGCCCCTAACCTATTTCTAATTTTGTTCGCTAGCAGAGTATCAGCTTTATCCATTTGGGTCTAGTGTGAGTAGTGTTAGTAGAAGTTATGTCAGACTGGACTAGGTCATGGTCTGACCAGGCACAAAGGGATATTTTGGCCATCTTAACCAGATCAAGGGAGTCAGCTGTGGAGAAAATGTAATCTAGCCTCGAGTATAGTTTGTGGGGGTGCGAGAAATGGGTATAGTCGTGGTCACGTGGGTGTAGAGCTCTCCAAATATCATACAGGCCCAAGGCCGACATTATTTGTTGGAAACTGAGTGAAAGTTGTTTGGCCGAGGAGGGTGTTAAGTCTGAGAACCTGGATCTTCTGTCTATTGTGTGGTCCCAGACCATGTTAAAGTCCCAGGCTATGAGGACCCTCCCCTGCTGAACCTGAGAGAGGACATGGAGAATGTGTTTTAGGTATCTTGCTTATGGAGTTCGGGAGATATATGGACACTAGGGTGTAAGTGACATGATTTAGTTTACAAATAAGTATGACATATCTTGCCTGAGGGTCTCTGATGACTTGTACGGGTTCAAAGGCCAGACGCTTGTGCAATAATATTGCTACTCCTCTGGCTTTCTTAACATAAGAGGCAGTTTCAATGTGCGTATAGGACTTGGAAGTGAGCCTGAGAGGCTCTTTGTCCAGCCAGTGGGTCTCCTGCAGGAATACTACGTCTAGGTTGTGGTGATTTAGTGACCTTAGTAACAGGCTGCGTTTATGGGGAGAATTAAGACCTCTAACATTATGTGTCAAAAGCCTAATTGTGGACATAGCAGATGAAAAGAGTAGAGGTGAAGAGCCCTATGGAGTATTCAGACTGTGTCGTGAGCGAGGGGGGGGGGTGCAGGGGGAAGTGTTGGGAGGAGAAGGGAGAAGGAAGGGGCACCAAGAGGAGTGCCCAAAGGTGTGGTGGAAATAGTCCACCTCAGAGAGTCTTGGAGTGGACTTCTATGTGGGGGCGGAGCAGTTGAGGAAATTAAGCTAAGGTACACAAAGTTAAGAACATCTTCAACAGCAGCCCCGCTCTGCTACAGACATGTACTAAGATACAAACTAACTATAAAAGAGTAATAAATAATTTGTTTGAAAACAGTGTGATAGTAATCAGCAGAACATACTCAATAAGAACAAATACAACAGGTAATGCAAACATAAACCTAGTAAACATGAGAACAAAAGTTCACAGAGTGGCTGTGAATTTGAGTCTAGATTAGACCCTTAGAAAAGTTGAAGAGTGTGAGCCCAATGGTTCAAGAGGTGACTGTAGGTTGAGGCAGTTTTTCCCTTTTAGCTCTGTGGTAATTGACAGTCCACTCTGGCGGGGAAGCGTGCAACTTAGGATAGGGAGGGTCCCGTTGGGGAGGAGGCTCCGGTATAAGACCCCAGTTGGTAAGGAGTGCTAGTCCCTGGGCCAAAGTTGCAGCCACAAAAGTTTTATTGTCCTTGGTGATGATAAGGCGAGTTGGGTACCCCCATCTGTACTTAATGTTGTTTTTCTGAAGAGTGATAGTGACAGATTGGTAATGCCACCTCTGTTGGAGGGTGTGAGCCGAGAGATCAGGGAGGAGCTGGACATCTTTAAATTTCTCACTGAGAAGTGGTTTCTTGAAGGCTGCTTGCATCAGTCTATCCTTATATAGAAAACTGTGGAAACACACTATTACGTCGCATGGTTTATCTTGAGCCACGTTTCTTGAGCGCAGTGCCCTGTGTGCACGCTCCATGGTGGCGGTCAATCCTTCCGGGCTGCCTATCAGAGTATGAAACAGTTCCCTCAAAAAGTCCTGCAGCTCGGTAGGCGCAACAGACTCCGGGATTCCCCGGAATCTGATGTTATTACGCCTGGATCTGTCCTCTACATCTGCTACCTTGAGTTCCAATTGGGAGATTCGGTCAGCCAGGCTTTCTGAGTAGGCTAAGAGGTTAGATTGATCCACCACTATGTCGTCTTGCTTCCGTTCCAGGGCGTCCACTCTCTCCCCAATCTCTGAGATCTCTTTTTTGAGTTCCGCTGAGCTTCGTTGAATTTCCTGAGTAATGTATTTAGTCTGTGAGGCTAACAATTTCTTTAGAGATTTCTCAGTAATGTAGTGCTGTGAGGCGGACGCAGATTGAATACTAGATTGGGACTCCTTGTCTTGCGAGTCATGGTCACTCAACTCTCCTTGGGGTTCCATATCTGGACCCTTAGATTGTTGTGAGAAGTGGTCGTAGACTGTCTTCTTAGATTTCGATGCTGATTTCAGAGGCTTCCTGCCTAAGTGCGGCATATTGTGAGGGCTAAATCCTGGCAATGACCCCCAGGTAAAGTGTACTTGAGGTGAGTTTGCAAAGGTCTGTACAATTCTGCTGAAAAAAGGATTAGTGAATCACATGAAAAAGTTAAGCATTACTCTAAGTACTGCAGAGCGGGGCTAGTTACCATAAAAACTATAACAATCACATGTTAGGTATAAACACTCCTATACAATATATCAACTCCGGCCCCTCACCTCAGGGAAGTTGGGGATACAACCCAAAGGAAGGGGAAAGGAAATTGGAGATGACCCACCCGGACAAGCCGGGCAGGAGCGGGGAGGTGAGAGGTTGGGAAACAGTGGCAGAAAGATCAAGCAGACAAACTAAGAATACGGTAAATACCAATACAATGTTATTCCAGACAAGACTCTAAAAGTAGAACTCTGTAGTGCGCTACTGCCTAAATGTAAGCTTAACTCAATTAGTTCTCATGGGTATACAGTGAGGAATGTATGTTAAGTCTGATTCAACCCAATATCATGTACTAAGTATGTGCTGGGCTAACGTGGAGCGTGCGCACTATAGTTTAAGTACAGGCTTTAGGTCGATTTACTCAGAAATACTAATAATGAGGGGTGTATATCAGGACTTATCTGAACCAGTAATGTTATGTAATGGTGTATTAAGCTAGTGTGGTATGTGCACCATGAAAGCAATTCCACGGTTGGATCAGGAGTGTGGGTGATAGTGGTGCTCTTCAGGGTGTGATGTTTCGTCTGAAGTCTCGTGAGTGGGAGATAAGGATAAGTGACGTGTTGCAATGGTGGGGGTGCAATGTGGGGTAACCAAGGTGCGCGTGGTGGGTGTGCATACTGCAGCGTGTCAGTATATGAGAGGCTAGGAAAGCGTGTCTATGTAAATGAACAGTGAGGGGTATATTCTAGTTCTAAACTGGCTTAGAGATGTTGGTTAGAGGTATGGCGTGTGAATGTGATGGGTGACCCAGAGAGGGCGTCAGTGTGTTATACAGCGCCTAAAGGGTATCCAGGTATCTAGGAGAGAAGGAGTAGATGGAGTGGCTGCGTTGTGTGAACAGTATCTGCGTACCAAAAAGTAATGCACATACATAACAATAAAATAGAATCAATAACACTCCACACTGTTTACAACAGAGAAAAGAAAGAAAATATAACACTCCAATTTAGACCAGGGGCCCAAAAACATATAAACTGACGCAGCAGTACTTGACCAATTACTAAAACAGTCTAGTGTTCTTATTAAGTCTGTTCAGTCTGCAGAAATGGGTAAGTTGATATAGGTGCCCAATGTGTATGGTTGACCAAGGAAACACAGGGGTACCTGGGTAGTGAAAATTGCCAACAGAGGGGAGTACCTGGAGAAGTGTGGCAAGCAAACAGATAAAATTCAATGATGCTCCCCTCTGTGAATAGACACAGAGACAAAAGCTGGCGTTGCTGCAACAAATGTAAAACAGTAATAAAGTGGGGTAGTGTCCTCTAATATTGTCCTGGAAAGGTGGAGGAATTTACAGTACTAGCTGCTCTCAGCTGTTTGTGTGGTAAAATGTTGATTTGTGCCAGTGAGGAGATTATGTAGAGAACCAGGGGGAATGACACAAACAGTTTCCCTTTAATTGGTATCAGCAGCTCCCTATACTGGGGATTTATATGTATCAGCAGGCTGCGTGGATTCAGACAAAAAAGTTACAGGACATTAGGGCTGATACCACAATTGTTTTATTTGTGCTCCCTCCCAGGTAGAGCAAATGCAGGCCTTATGGTAAACTGAATGTCCATGTAGGTGTAGCCTGGGTCACAGCTTTTTGTAGACAGGAGGGTAGCTTCTGCGCTTCAAGGGGCCTTTTTATTTGTGTCTATATCTTCCTCCTCAATACTCTATGGGCAACCGGTGGGAGTGAGCCCCAGGTAGTCGCTGGTTGTATATTGAACCCAAAGAGACCCCTTCAGTGTAGTAGTCCCCGTACTAGAACGGGACTGCGTGTATCAATAGTCTAGGGTCCAAGATGGCGGGTGTTCGTGCCTGTTTCTTAAACAGCAGCGCAACAGGTAGGCCCAACCACCTCCCGCGTGGGCTCCGTCTAACCCAGCAGGCTCTCCCTCTCTTTCAAGCGGCACAGGCGCTCACCCCCTGAGGCCCACTTCGTAGGCAGCACTAACCTTAGAGGGTCACTGGCATAGTCAAGCAAGGCTCCCAGCCGCACAATCCTCTTCCTTCCGATGTCTGAGCTGCTGGGTGTATGCTCCGGAGCGGTTCCCCGACCCTCCGGAGCCGTTCAGGTGGAGGTAGGCTGGCGGCTGATCTCAACCAAAAGGAGCAGAGTCCTACGAGCTTGGCCAGGCAGAACACCCGGTCCCACGGTCTCTATGTAGCTGGTGACTGGTCTTCTGGGTAAGTGCTCCGGAGCGGGTCCCCGGCCCTCCGGAGCAATGTGGTGAGAGACAGGCGGCTGGCGACAATAGGGGGTGACAATTCTCCGGAGCGGAGCCCGACCCTCCGGAGACAGAGATCCTCTGCAACACGTCCTAGTAAGAGGTCTTAGTGGCCGCCAATTACCAGATCTCCCTCAGAGCAGTGTAGATCGCTGTCGTCCCAAGCTCAATCTAAGTGCTGCTCACGGTGGGCTCAAATGTCGAGCCAATAGTCACAATCTAGCCTCTGGAAGTTTAGAAAAGGGAGCCAATCTGTAGGGTAGGGTAATGGGCTGCATATACATACACTTTGACCCTAATTTATTGCAAATTATGCAATTAATAAAGTAATAAACACTTTGCAGCTCAGGAGCTCAGCTCAAACACGTCCAGGCTGTGCTGTGGCTAGCTCCGCCCGATTGTTGAATTTTATATGTTATAATTACCTGTTTAACTCAAAATGACAAAAAAAAATTGTAATACTTCTGTTTATTATAACATCACAAATTGTAACATTTATTACAAAAATAATAAATAAACCATTATCTAAATTATAACATTGATAATTTGTATGTAGTAAATGGGTTTGTATGTAGTAAATGGGTCAGAAATGGTCACATTTATTCTCTATAAATGTATCATTTTCTATCCTTAAAAAGATAATATTGCATATCTTACAATCCTATACTTCAATACTTTTTTTGAGTGCCATTTTATAGAAAGGGTTGTCTTATATTAAGGCAAATAGACTAAGGGGCATATTTATCAAGCTCTGTACAGAGCTGCTCCTTAACCTGTCCACCTGCCCTGAGGCGGTGGACAGAAATCAGCGTGATCGAATACGATCGGGTTGATTGACACCCCTTGCTAGCAGCCAATCTGCAGGGGGCGGCATTGCATTCTTGTGAACTGCTGGTGCAATGATAAATGCTGAGAGTGTATGCTGTCAGTATCTATCGATGTGCAGCGGACATGATCTGCTATATCGAATCATGTCCGCTTGCACCATAGTAAATAGGCCCCTATATAGCGAGTATTCAGCTTCAATTATTTTAGTCTGAACAACAATCAGAAAAAAAAGTTTAAACATAACAAAAAGGAAAACATAGAAGGTTCTCCCTTTGGGCAGTGGAAATTGGTGTTCAGGATATTGAAAACCTGGGCAACTAATTTTCTCTTTGTTGTACATAAAAAAATCCACGAGGTTTGGTAGAGTGAAAACAACCAGCTTTAATTGCAACAAGCAAATGTACACAAATAATCTTTTGGGACTTTTGTACAGTCTCTTAACGTTCTTTATATCTCTTTGGACAATGTTTTTTAACTTGTAAATATAAACCAGTAATCAATATAATGCAGACTGTGCTTTAATATCTTAAAGCATACTGACAGGCCCTAACAAAAATAGCTTAAAACCAAATGACAAAGAGAATGTTTGAGTGGTTAAAAATAAAGCACAGGAATGCAATCAATTTTATTCAGAGTAACACTGAACACATCCACTTATAAATTGTAAAGGCCTATAGGGTATATCTACTAATTGCTAGTTCTCCTGCTGGTTAGCATTGAGCTGGATGCCCACTTCTTAAAATACACAGTTGTATTAAAAAAAAAAATCACAATTCGAATAACAATGCAGAATAGAAAATGATATACAATTCACAGATTTCTGTCTTTGTTGTTAAAAAAAGCCATGCCAGACGACCCCCATCTTTCCTCTACAGACCAACAAAGAAGGCAAAATTGAAAGAAAATAGAAAACAGGTTGGCATTTATTCCCTGTAATACTTTAAAGGCATTTTAACTCCTAAAACGTGAGTACTAAATGTCCTTACAAACTGTCAATATTAGAACCAAAGGGCTCTTGCTGTGGCATAATGGAAGACATTGTAACCCGCAGCAACTGGGCTATTTCTTAGTTGCTAAAAGTGGTTAATCCTTGCTTTTAACAATTATACAACCTTAAGGTTGAATATAGCAGGAGATTTCTCAACCGTGCCATAAGCTTCTCGTATAATTAATGTCTTTAATTACATACTTTTGTGAACATTAGTGAAAGCCAGTCTTTGTCTCCAATTTCTAATAAGTCCTTTTTAGATTGTGTTGACTCCTACATGAATCTATTTTGTTTCCCAAAATTCAGTGCACGTTGTTATTATTTAAGCCAAGTGTTTTTCAAGACACAAATTGCCATATGATGGCCACTTTACAGGAAGTTACTGACTCAGTGTGAAAAATGAAAATAGAAAGAATTATTTGTCTACAATTTTTCTTCTTGAGAATCCTTCAACTGATTAAGGCAATTTCTTTAACTTTGATTGGCTCTAGAAAGGCCAATCACTGAAATTCACATATTAAATATTCTTTCATTTACAAATGAATATCATCAGTCTATTAATATAAATCACCAATAAATGCATTCTTGGTCAGAGACTGCATAATGCTGCTGTACCGGAACACAGTGTGAATTCTTAGTATTGAATCAAATGTTTGATTTAATTTATTACAATTTTAAATCTCAGCAAATAAAATACAAAAGGCAAAGAAGAGAATATGTTGCATTTATTTGGAAATGAAAACTGTGTTTAACAAAATTATTAAACAATCCTTGGGCACTTATTCCCTTTTCTCAAGCAATATAATTCCATATACAGCATATAACCCTTTATCCCACACCATGTCTGTCTGTCTGTAATTTAGTGTTGAAAATTTTGGATTTTCAAGTTTTCAGAATGGGAAATACATACTGCTGGCTTCTCAAGGCTAACCCTACATATCTGTTCCTAACTGCCCTCAGTAGATAACTAATAAAAAAAATGCAGCTTTTTTTTCTAAAATAATGACTGTGTATAGCCTTGTGTTCTCCAGAAGTGAGCCCGAATTAGCTCCTCCAAATAAGGCAAGTGGTGGTTGGAGTTTGGCTGTTGAAAAATATTTGCAGCAAACAAGATGCCAGTTTGTTTTATAAATGTTAGTCTAATATACTGTGAGTACCAAGGGCTGTGAATGTTTCAGGGTCATACGATGTTTACCTGTTTGAGAGTACAGATAATTTCTGTGTTTTGTATGTGTCTAGACGCAAAAAGATAGTCTAGCTGTGTGCTTGCAAGAGAGTGCCAGACTTTCTATGTAATATGCTAATATTTTTGTTTTGTATTTTTCTCTATGGGATTAGCACAAAGGATTGTCTGGGGTTAACTGAGTGTTGTGAGTACCCAGGGCCGTGACTTTTGCAGGGTCATGGTATGTGTCTAGGGAAATTACAAAAGGCCTGTGTCATCCTTCTTTGTGTCTCAGTGTGTTTGTTTGAAGGCTGCATCGTGTGGCTTTAAGTTAGGGACCCAGGGAAGAAGAGACCTTGATGTGGTCCTGGGCATTACAACATCTGGCCAAGTGACTAACTCTTTCATTCTGCTTTTAGTCTAGCTGTGTTCTTGCACTTTATATGTTTTTCTATCTATCATCTATCTATCTATCTATCTATCTATCTATCTATCTATCTATCTATCTATCTATCGATCTTTCTGTCTGCCTGTCTATCAGGTATGGTGACATTTAAATAATAACAAAAATAATGTTACTAACTATGCATTTAATTTATGTAACATAGAATTGTAAAACAATATTCGGGCCTTTCTCAGAATATTTTATACCTTTATACAAAGTTTCCTATCACTCTGCTATATAATCTGTCTTCACTGTTCTTCAATCACTTTTCTGTTTTACATTTTTATTTAATGTGTAATTATTCTCAAATCTTTCAGAGCAGGAAGCTTAAAATCTCAGCTATGTTCAGCTACTGTAGAGCTGTGAGATTTTTAATGTCTTCCTGAAATTTCTTATAAATCTCTATAAGATGGCAAGAGACAATTAGAAGTAAATTTGTTTGAGGTGTCATTTTCATATCCAAAGAATTTCATTCATGAGAGTGCCTCGTTTACTTTTAGTATGTCACTGAACGTATCAAATGGAGGAATAAAAGTGACAAATGTTTTTTTACAACCTAAGAAATAGCTACAGATATATAAGTTTTCAAGTTCCTTCTAGTAGATTTGCAACTCTTGTGTTCTACCAGAATGATAAAATAAATGCATATGAGGCCACAGTGTTATAGAGCATGAAAGAGCTATAGGTGACATTATCTGAGTTAATAAAGCCTGAAATGTCTATATCACATTGACACATCCATCAATATTGGCTGATGTGCATGTATAAAAATGGTACCTCTGCTAAGTACTTGCAGATTGTTCCAGCTTGTTGTAAAAGCAAATCATAGTGTATTGTATCTATCTATCTATCTATCTATCATCTATCTATCTATCTATCTATCTGTATGTCTGTCTGTCTGTCTGTCTGTCTGTCTATCTATCTATCTATCTATCTATCTGTCTGTCTGTCTGTCTGTCTGTCTGTTGGTCTATCTGTCTGTCTGTTGGTCTATCTGTCTGTTTGTCTGTTTGTCTATCTGTCTGTCTGTCTATCTATCTATCTGTCTGTCTGTCTATCGGTCTGTCTGTCTGTGTATCTAGCTGTCTGTCTGTCTATCTATCTGACTGTCATCTTCTTATCTACATATTAATTTACATATATGTTTGTATATTTATTAATCCGTTTATATATTGCTAAAAGCAATTCAAACAGACAAAATGTAACAGTTTAATTAGACATGTGCATGGGCAAAAAATTAGTTCAGAGGAAACTTTTGGACCAAATTTTCAGAAAAATTAGTTCTTGCTATTTGGTATTTGTTTGTTTGAATAAAACCAATACTGAATATTTGTGGAACATTTAAATTAGTTTTTGTTAAATAAATGTAATTGTCCCTTTGCTACTGGTGAAAAAGTTCCTCTATAGCATTACTCATATTTACCGCTTGCCTGCTGGAGAGACCCGCTAAACCTGAAATTTATTCACAGAGCCTGGGCCACACTAATAAGAGGCATAGCGCATGTGCTAAAACCTATTAGCGGGGCCCTGGGCTCTAAGAAGAAGGCTCGGGATTTGCACGACACCACAGTGTGCTATAAGTAAGTGTAATTTAAAGGAAACAAATTAATACTGACAAATTCACTCAGTAATTCTTCGCTTTCTTTGAATTTAGTTGAATATTCGTGTTTTGTCATGAATTTACATTTGTGAGAAAATCAAATGCACATATCTATATTTAATCATAATTAAAACAACAAAATATTGATATCTTAAAGTTTGATAATGACAACTTAAATGGACAGTCTACAATAGTATTTTTGTTGTTTTAAAATATAGATAATCCCTTTTACTACTCATTCCCCAATTTGCATAACCAACACAGTTATATTAATATACTTTTACCTCTGTGATTACCTTGTATATAAGCATCTGCAGACAGCCCCCTGATCACATGACTTTTTATTTATTATCTATTAACTTGCATTTAGAACTGTGTTGTGCCAAATCTTAAATAACTTCTTGGGCGTGAGCACAATGTTATCTATATGGCCCACATGAACTAGCAGTCTCCTTTTGTGAAAAGCAAATAAAAAAGCATGTGATAAGAGGCTGTCTATAGTGGCTTAGAAACAGGCAGAAATCTAGAGGTTTAAATGTTAAAAAAGTATATTAATTTAACAATGTTGGTTGTGCAAAGCTAGGGAATGGGTAGTAAAGGCGTTATCTATCTTTTTAAACATTAATAATTTTAGTGTAGACTGTCCCTTTAAAGGGACACTTTTCTTTTCTCTATAAAGTGGTCCTAATGACAACAGGTTTATTTGGTAATAAATGTTTAGGAAATAGTTAATTTATGTTTTTCCTTACAATGGAAATAACTGTCTTTGTTTATTTAAAAAAACAAAAAACAAGGCTTATAACCGGAATATGGGTATGGTTGATCTGGCAGATTAGCTACTGCAGCCCTAACTAATTATGTTGAAGACAAGGGCCTGCTACAAAAAGGTTGCAATTTATTTAAAGGGACAGTCTACTTGAAAATTATTATTGTTTAAAAAGATAGCTAATCCCTTTATTACCCATTCCTCAGTATTGCATAACCAACAGTTATATTAATACACATATTACCTTTGTGATTACCTTGTATCTAAGCCTCTGCAGATTGCCCCCTTATCTTAGTACTTTGGACAGACATGCAGTTTAGCCAATCAGTGCAGACTCCTAAATAACTCCATGGGAGTGAGCACAATGTTATTTATATGACACACATGAACTTGTACTGTCTAACTGTGAAAAACTTTCAAAATGCTCTGAGCTAAGAGGCGGTTTTCAACAATTTAGAAATCAGTTTGAGCCTACATAGGTTTAGCTTTTCAAAAATACCACCAAAGGAACAAAGCAAATTTTATGATAAAAGTAAAATTGAAAGTTGATTTAAATTACATGCCCTATCTGAATCATGAAAGTTTAATTTTGACTAGATTATCCCTTTAATGCAGCTTGCAAACTACAACGCTTTTTTGTTGTTCAAAAAAGCAAACCCCGGAATGAAACTGACTTTTTTTACAGTTTCAGCTCCAGATCATTTCAGGGATTTTGTACCAAGATGCACCTGCTCCCCGGGCAGTTATGGGAAAGAGCAGAGTTGGAGTTACCCACTTTATTTTTAAAATCCCCCCCTACTGTGGCAAAGCAGAATCCTCAAAAAAGATGCAGAGTCTGTACCATGAGGGGGTAGAGAAAAGACACCACATTTTACTGTGCTGATTGCCCTGGACAGCCTGGGCTCTGCATTGGGGACTTCTTCAAGCGGTATCACACACTGGTCCATATTTTTTTTTTACATTTGCTGTTCAGTTTTTTTTCAGTTTTTTTTTTTTTTTTGGTTACGTTTACTGTTACTGAGTGGTTTTTTTTTAGTTTTACTGTGCCTGACTTTTAAATCTCACTGCTTTATTGGTGCTGTATTTTACCAATACCCTTGTCAAACCTATGCATGGGGGCATGGGTGTACTCAGGAGGCCTTGCAGAAAACAACCTGGAGTGTACCAGCATTTCAAATACACCTAGGGTGTCTACTTTTAAAAAATATATGGTTTGATGGGGTAAATTACATTGCCAGCTTTAAAAATGGCCCAAATAGGACATGGTTGCATGATGACCAGATGTGAAAAAAATCCAAGTTGGAAAACTGAAAGGCGCCCCCTAAAAATAAGGCATTTTAGCCCCCAGAGTAACCTATACATGGGTGCTATCACTGTACTCAAGAGATATTGCTGGACACATATTGGGGTGTTCTTTGGCATTAACCCTTTAAGTCCTCAGTAAATGTATTCTTAAATTGCTATGTGTGTCAAAAAAATCACCAATTTTTTTTTTCAAACTTTGGCATAGATTGGTGGTAAAATGGTTGCATGAAAAGAGTCAAAATACCCTAAGTTTCATACCTTAGGTTGACTTATTTAAAAAAAATATATACATGTAAAGGGTTATTCAGGGATTCCTGACAGATATCAGTGTTACAATGTAACTCGCTAATTTTGAAAAAAAAAAAATGGCTTGGAAATAGCAAAGTTCTACTTGTACTTATTGCCCTATAACTTGGAAGAAAAGCAAAGAACATGTAAACATTGATCATTTCTAAACTCAGAACAAAATTTTGAAACTATTTAGCATGGGTGTTTTTTGGTGGTTGTTGATGCGTAACAGATTTGGGGGATCAAATTTAGAAAAAGTGTGTTTTTTTCAATTTTTTTATCATATTTTATATTTGTTTTATAGTAAATTATAGCTCCACTCCAGTCTCTAATTTTTCTATCACTGTTGGCGGCACCACTATCTCCCCATCAGCCCACGCTTGACTCAAATCTGTCCTTCATTCCCCACATCCAACTGCTCTCTTCATCCTGCCGCAACCACCTACTATCTCCAAAATTTGCCCGTTTCTGAGTGCTGAAACTACCAAACAGCTCATCCACTCCCTGGTAATTTCCCGACTTGACTACTGTAACTTACTAACTGGCCTCCCTCTCTCCCGCCTCTCTCCCCTCCAATCCGTCCTAAATGCATCTGCCAGACTAATCCACCTCTCTCGACGCTCTGTTTCTGCTGCGCCTCTCTGTGAGTCCCTTCACTGGCTCCCCATTCACAACAGAGTTAAATTCAAAATTGTAAATAAGTGTATATCTCAGCGCCTACTAAACCTTTTATGCCTGGAGAGGTGGTACCTAGAACAATTTTTTTAACTGCATTTTTTTAACAATTTTTGTCAGAAGTGTTTTATAATAGAATCATTATTGTGTAGAAGATTTGTCTTGATTAAAAAATTCAAGTTTTAACTTTAGCCTTAGCCTCCATTGTTGGTGCCTGGATACACAACTCACACTTAAATTCAAAATTCTCACCCTGACCTACAAAGCCCTCACCAATGCTGCCCCAACCTACCTGTCCTCACTCATCAACAAATATTCTCCTGCCCGTCCCCTAAGATCCAACAACGACCTGCTTCTTGCATCCTCTACCATCACCTCCTCTCATTCTAGACTACAGGACTTCTCTCGTGCGGCACCAACCCTCTGGAACGCCAGGAATGCACTTCCTCGAGATGTCAGACTTGCCCCTAACCTCTCCTCCTTTAAACGTTCCCTAAAGACCTTTCTGTTCAGGGAAGCTTATCACCCGACTTACTAACAAACTAACCAATTAACTAACAGTTGCCCTCTATCTCCTCACTAATATCATTCTCACCTCTGCAGTCCCCACCTCCTGTTTCCAATCCTCCTACCCATCTAGATTGTAAGTTCCCACAGGAACAGGGCCCTCAATTCCCCCTGTATTTGTCTGTAAAATTTTGTGTCTTATCGTATTGTTTCTCCACTGTACTGTTATCCTTGTACCCATGGGTAGCGCTGCGGAATCTGTTGGCGCTTTATAAATAAAGAATAATGGGGGCGGAGCCATCAACCAAGCATGGAGGACGTGTTTCACAGAGCTCCTGAAGAAATATATTTATTATTACAACTAGTTGGAGCTAAACATGTGCAATTTTATCTAAAGACACTGCTGGGAAGATGGGATTGCTTCTACAAGGTTAGAGGATCCCCTCACTTCGTTCCCATACTAGTTTATACAACTGATTGCCATCGTAGTCTGGGAAACACGCAGGTCTCTGAGGCCTACAGCAATTATGGCGCCCGGCATGGAGGAAATCTCATCAACCATTTATAGGGCTCTGCGGGAACTCGCTTTGCAAGCCTCAACTAACTATGATGACCTTTCAGCTTGTTTAAAGTCTGTTATGACACAACCATCACTCCCAATACGAGACAGATTAAGCATAGCAAGCCCCCTGAGCGATGTCAAAATTACGTTCAGGAATAAGGAGCCAGAGAGGTCCCTTAGTACCCCATCATGTCCCGCACCTAGTCATGATCAGCAAACACGCCGATCTACTACAGCTAAACCCACCGCTACTGAACCCTCTATTGACACCGGGAGTGATCTGGCCGGCCACCCTGGCTCATGCGGAGAGTCAAAATACCTGATCGGCCCTTCTTACAGCTGTCATCCTGAAATGGTCCCCTCTATCGCGGGAAATAGAGGACTGTACATTAAGAAGCCTGAGGGCCACAGAGCTGGGGCTTACTGGACACAACTACAGCTTTCCACGCCATTGTGGCAAATCTCTCGAAGGCGAGTATTACATCTCCCAGCAATAGGGCCTATTAGACCGCAACTGTATGTCCCGCTGAAAGTGCAACTGAGGGTTGACGAACCAGTGTCCTCCACAGATTCCGGTACAGGCTGGCTACTCATGGCAGAGGGGGTTCTTGTTGCCCAGTTAATACCGCATAGACTAGGCATAGGTTAGCCATCTGACCCTTCATGGGGATACGCTGCACGCATACCTCATCAACCCACAGCACTCTCCCCTCTGAACCCCGTGTAGGACACTATGATAGTCTCTGCTACCCTTTGAGAGACATAAACTCTTGCTTGATCCAGTGCATGTAACGATCATATCGCACAGGACTCTCACCAGGTGTTACACGAATATCGGGCAGTGCACAGTCACCCCTCTCATAAGCCGCAGCAGACCACTGTTCTATTTACAGCTTGGGGACTTTAATCAGAATTAGTACACTTTTTGGGATCTCAAGCCATTTATCATTAGATGCTTTCTTTCCTGAATGACGGCTTTTGGGCCTGATGCATGTGAACCTATAACTCGGGACATTATACTATTCTCCCTGTAATGTTAGCCATATGGCAACGGACTCTGATACACCTTTTTCTCTCCTTTTTTTTAATTTTTATTATTATCTCTCCTTCTCTTTCATAGTGAACCCTAGGAGAGAGATGTAGCAACGTTATTATATTCTACCCTGCTCAGACCCGTGTCATATACCACTGTTCCTAGGTATTTAGCCCCTTTAACTCAGGCCTGCTATATTGGTATGACTAGGCTCTACATTATTTTCCTTAGATGTTTGGTCCCTGTGAAGCTCATACACCAGTTTATACAGCTGTGAATGTATCATAAATTGCCTGCCCTTGATATCTCATGAGTATTAAGTCCATCTCTCATATTACCTCTATTATAAGATATTGGTCCAGGATGTCATATTGCTCTCTATGGGCATTTAACCCTTATAATCTAATAATTGTCTAACCTTCCCCCAATATATTAGAAAGTAGGTAGAGATAACTTGCCTCCTATTCTTAACCAGGGTGTAGTAATTGTCTCTGGGACTTATTGGCAAGGCGCTGCAGTGTTTCTCCTTTTTTTTTTTTTAGTGACATTCCTATGATACTAGATATCTGATTATATTTATCTAAGAGTGACAGTTCTCTTGCTCATGGGTTCAAAGACTAAGATAAGATGCTTATGCTTTATTATATTTATGTTCCTAGGATATGACATTGCTTATGTTGAGTTTAATATTATTACAAAATTATTTCTCTCTGGTGGGCTACTCCCCCCCCTTTCCCGCCGGTACTGGTTGCCTGCGGGTCATACCCCTATTCCTTTTTCCCACATCACCTATAGCTGGTAAATCCCTAGGGGAGGGGCTCACCTGGAAATCCCTTATGTTCCATACATGCTAATGTCCCCCTCCCCACTTAATAACGCTGGGAGTTACCCCTATCCATTTTATAGAAAGCCAATTCCTAATGTGGGTCATGATACCGTTGTTTTATTATTAGTTTTACTGAATGCTCCTCTTTCCTTTTAATTAATCCTAAGACTAGAGCTTCTACACACTTATGGGCTCATGGACATCTCTGCTGGGTTTTGGATAACCCCTAGTCAATTTTCATAAGCAAGGATTGATGTTATTTTTAATCTTTATCTGGCTTGGAGTTGGATAGTAGACTGTAACTTTATTTCTATTTTATCAATGCCCATGTCTGCTAGATGTTAACTAGGGGAAGTTTACTCAAAGCAGCATCATAGCATAGGGAGAAATGTATCTTGTTAGTTGTTTAACACAGTTAGCACTTTTACTAACCTTGTCTATTCTATCCACCTAACTATAGTCTGACATTATGCTATGCAAAGTTTTAGCAACTGGGGTGCTAAGATGTGATCCAACTGTGTAAGATGTTATTCACTTTTATAAGACAGTTAATAACAGTTCATTTTAGTTTATAGCTATTATCTTCACCCTGCAACTGTATGTACCCCTCTGACCTATTTGGTGTAGATCTGGTTATATGTTTTTCTTTCAACTTACTCACATGTACATTAAACATGCTGTTCTGTGTTGGCCTTAAGATAGATACTCTACCTCTCAATCTGATGTTATTCTCACTAGATGTTTAGTATTACCCTATAGATTTTATTTTGGCATGTATGTTGTGTGATATCTGTAAATCTATTTTAGGTACCATCTCACTACTAACTTGTGCATTTCTCTCAGAGATTATCTATTTTTAGATATATACTTCTGTATCCTACCTGAGTATGCTATTAGTCTTTAATAACAGTAGAGACACATAAAGTCCTCTCTTCTTATTATATACTATGAGCAAACATATATTTTGTTATTGTTTGTGTTTTTGCTAGTTTATCTAGATTTATCTTCAGGGAGGCTGTATAGGTCTCATGAATATGCAATAAGGAAACTTCTTGCCATTTATCTTCATACTAGTTTACTCAAGCCAGAGATTTTTGTAAAATCATATGCAGGTAATACGTAGCTCTCTTTATGTCTCTACCCTCTCCCTGCATATGGAGAAACTCCCCTATAGTGCCATTAGTGTATATTTAAGCCTGCTAGACCTGTTCCCCATGCATAATTATGGTACTGCTAATGCTCATTCTTTCTTTAACCGTATACAAAAACAGCTTAGGTTCAGGAGTATTATTTCAGCGTAGCTAATTGTGCAACTAAGCTAGCATGTGGAGTAACTGTCTGGCTTTCTGCGGCCGAGAAAGACTAGACAGTCTTAACTACTATATATTGCACATCTGCATTCTATGCTACTGTTTGGCCCAGTAGAGGCCACAGAACTGACTACCAAGTGCTATTCCATTTCCATGAAACTAATGGACTTATTAGAGAACTGTTAACTAGTCAGCTAGCTACGCCATTTTTCTCACCTATAACCTGAAAACCTATGACCAGAAACTAGTATATTAATGGTCTTGCCTGTAACATCCCACTATCCAGGTATCCCACATGGCTCCGCCCCCCCCCCCCCATCAGGGTTCACCCTTATTGCAAGTGAACAAATCAGCGGTATTTATCCGCAATTGCTGATATATTGTTTTAAGTTTTTCTTACATCTGTATGTTATATTTAGTTTACCATACTATAGAATGTATATGTTACAAGAATGTCCAATATATTTTTATTCACAGCTATGGTTATTACTATCATTCCTCTTTCCTTTATCATTAGCCTTGACTGGTTCAAGAGTATTACTTCAAGCAGATGAGGAACATAGCTAAAGAAAAAGAGGTTTCATTATTATGTATATATTCAATCTTTTGTTTTTATTTTTATTTTTTATGTAGACTTAACTCTCTCTAGAAATGGCATGATATTCTTTATACATTGTGTGTTGCAGAGATCATCCATAGTGTCATATGTCTGCAGAATTAATATATATGTTGTCATGTAATGAATGATGTATTGCTAATAACCTCAATAAAAAACTTTGATTTAAAAAAAAATAAATAAAGAATAATAATAATAATAATAATGATATGATTAAATAAATGGTATCTTTAGAAAGTCTATTTAAAGATGAGAAAAACGGTGTATAATATGTGTGGTACAGTAAATGAGTAAGAGGAAAATTACAACTAAACACACAGAAATGTACAAACAGCACTGGGTATAAACAGCACTGGGGGCCGATTTATCATGGCCCGTATTGTGCCTAATGCAGCTGTTTCCGCGTGAGCCTTCAGGAGTTAAGACCGCTGCTCCTTAACTTGTCCGCTGCCTTGATCCGCCCGATCTCATAAAATCGGGTTGATTGGCACCCCCTGCTAGCGGCCGATTGGTCGTGAATCTGCAGGGGGCGGAATTGCACAAGCATTTCACTAGAACTGCTTTTGCAATGATAAATGCCGACAGTGTATGTTGTCTGCATTTATTGATGTCTGGCGGACATGATCGCTACAGAGGGGCAGCGGAAGAGCAGGATCCGCTGCCGTATGTATAATTACACACTCAAGTGAGCGTGTAATGTCCGCCCTTTTTCTTGTGCAACCAATTGCGTGAGAGAAGGAACTGTCAATCACCAAGAGTGAGCAAGCTCTCTGTGATTTCCCCTCCCCACCTCAGAGGTGGCATAGAGTATAAGAAGCAGCTGTCTAATGACCACTGCTTCTTACATTGCCTGAAGAAGACTCAGTTCACAGCTTAGTACATGGAGCCCTTAACATTTGTTTATTTGCTTGTTTGTTTTTAACCAATGAAAGTTATATTTATGTTTATTAAATTGATTAAAAAATATTTGAAAATTTGAAATTACCTTTTGAATATTGATTCTTATAAAATGAAGTCCCTGAGAATCAACATTCAAATGGTAATTTTAACACTTGAAATATCATCTATGAAAGTTGCATTCCATATTCAAAATATACACAACAAAGCAAATTAATTCTATAGAAAAACATTAAATAGCAGTATGAATATCAAGAATAATTTTTGTACTGCCATTCTAGGGCGCGATCCGATATACGGCGCAGGTTTCGGCACAAGCGTGGAAACCTGCGCCGCCCGTAGTTTCAGTTCGCAACTCGAGCTATCTCATATACGACGCCGGCATTTGCTAAAGTGCTGTAAGTCTGATAAACCAGCGATGTCCAGAAATCTGCGTAAGTAAAAATTTCTGGACTCGCCAGAGACTTACGGCACTTTAGAAACTGCCACCGCATAAAAAAATGACTAAGTTATAAAATAACCCGTACTGCCTAACACACCTCCCAAACATTGCCCGATACGTATACCCCTCTACCAATCCCCCCTCTCACTCCTAAAAATAAATATATTAACCCCTAAACCGCCACTCCCGGACCCCGCCGCCAGCTACATTATCTATATTACCCCATAATCTGACCCCCTACACCGCCGCTAGCTACATTAAATGTTTTTACCCCCTAATATGATCCCCCTACACCGCCGCCACCTATTTAAACTATTTTACCCTCTAATATGATCCCCCTACACCGCCGCCACCTATTTAAACTATATTAACCCCTAATGTGAGCCCCCTACACCGCCGCCACCTATTTAAACTATATTTACCCCTAATATGATCCCCCTACACCGCCGCCACCTATTTAAACTATATTAACCCCTAATGTGAGCCCCCTACACCGCCACCACCTATATTATATGTACTACCCCCTAATCTGACCCCCTTACACCGCCGCCACCTATATTAAAATTATTAACCCCTAATCTAATCCCCTTTACACCGCCGCCACCTATATTAAAATTATTAACCCCTAATCTAATCCCCCTAACACCGCCGCCACCTATATTAAAATTATTAACCCCTAATCTAATCCCCCTATACCGCCGCCACCTGTATTAAAATTATTAACCCCTAATCTAATCCCCCTATACCGCCGCCACCTATATTAAAATTATTAACCCCTAATCTAATCCCCCTATACCGCCGCCACCTATATTAAATTTATTAACCCCTAAAATACTAAAATTTCCCTACCACTAAACCTAAGTCTAACCCTACAAATAGCCCTGAAAAGGGCTTTTTGCGTGGCATTGCCCCAAAGTAACCAGCTCTATTACCAGCCCTTAAAAGGGCCTTTTGCGGGGCATTGCCCCAAAGTAACCATCTTTTTTACCAGCCCTTAAAAGGGCTTTTTGCAGGGCATTGTCACAAAGTAATCAGCTCTTTTGCCTGTAATCTAAATCCCCCTACACCGCCGCCACCTATATTAAATATATTAACCCCTAATCTAATCCCCCTACACCGCCGCAACCTAAATTAAATATATTAACCCCTAATATGATCCCCCTACACCGCCGCCACCTATATTAACTATATTAACGCTAATTTTATTAGGGCTAATATAGTTAATATAGTTATTATATTATATATATTAACTATATTAACCCTATCTAACTCTAACACCCCTAACTTAATTATTATTAAAATAAATCTAAATAATATTAATAATATTAACTAAATTATTCCTATTTAAAACTAAATACTTACCTATAAAATAAACCCTAAGATATCTACAATATAATTAATAATTACATTGTAGCTATTTTAGGGTTTATATTTATTTTACAGGTAACGGTATTTATTTTAACTAGGTACAATAACTATTAAATAGTTAATAACTATTTAATAGCTACCTAGTTAAAATAATTACCAATTTACCTGTAAAATAAATCCTAACCTACGTTACAAATACACCTACACTATCAATAAATTAATCAAATAAACTACAAATATCTAAACTAAAATGCAATTAAATACACTAAACTAAATTACAAAAAAAACAAACACTAAATTACAAAAAATAAAAAAAGATTACAAGATTTTTAAGCTAATTACACCTATTCTAAGCCCCCTAATAAAATAACAAAGCTCCCCAAAATAAAAAAATGTCCCTACCTTAATCTAAATTACAAAAGTAATCAGCTCTATTGCCAGCCCTTAAAAGGGACTTTTGTGGGGCATTGCCCCAAAGTAATCAGCTCTTTTACCTGTAAAAAAAACAACAACCCCCCCATTACAACCCACCACCAACATACCCCTATTCTAACCCACCCAATCCCCCCTTAAAAAAACCTAAGTCTAACCCCCAAGTGCTCCTTACCTGTCCTGAAGACCGGCAGAGAAGGTCCTGTTCCAGGCGGAGAAGTCTTCTTCCAGGCGGCAACCTCTTCTTCTTCCAGGATCCAGCCGGCGCGGAGTGGAGGAGTTGAAGGCCGATGACCGTGGAGCTGAAGACCGTCCATCTGGAACTGAAGACCGGCGATGCTGGAACTGAAAATCGGCGACGCTGGTACTGAAGACCAGAGCCGGAGTGTGGAGGATCCTCTTCATACGATCGCCGCCGTACACTGAATAGGAATTCAAGGTACGCAATTCAAAATGGCGTCCCTTGAATTCCTATTGGCTGATTTGAGCCTTCAAATTCAAATCAGCCAATCGGATGCGAGCTACTTTAATTCTATTGGGTGATTTGAATAGCCAATAGAATAAGAGCTACTGTAATTCTATTGGCTATTCTAATCAGCCAATAGAATTACCATAGCTCTTATTCTATTGGCTATTCAAATCAGCCAATAGAATTAAAGTAGCTTGCATCCGATTGGCTGAATTGAATTTGAAGGCTCAAATCAGCCAATAGGAATTCAAGGGCCGCGATTTTTAATCGCGTACCTTGAATTCCTATTCAGTATACGGCCGCGATCGTATGAAGAGGATCCTCCATGCTCCGGCTCTGGTCTTCAGTTCCAGCAGTCTTCAGTTCCAGCGTCGCCGGTCTTCAGTTCCAGCATCGCCGGTCTTCAGTTCCAGATGGACGGTCTTCAGCTCTGCGGTCATCGGTCTTCAACTGCTCCGTGCCGGCTGGATCCTGGAAGAAGAAGAGGTTGCCACCTGGAAGAAGACTTCTCCGCCTGGAACAGGACCTTCTCCGCCGGTCTTCAGGACAGGTAAGGAGCACTTGGGGGTTAGACTTAGGTTTTTTTAAGGGGGATTGGGTGGGTTAGAATACGGGTATGTGGGTGGTTGGTTGTAATGGGGGGGTTTGTTGTTTTTTTTTCAGGTAAAAGAACTGATTACTTTGGGGCAATGCCCCACAAAAGGCCCTTTTTAGGGCTGGTAATAAAGCTGATTACTTTTGTAATTTAGATTAGGGTAGGGACATTTTTTTATTTTGGGGAGCTTTGTTATTTTATCAGGGTGCTTAGAATAGGTGTAATTAGTTTAAAAATCTTGTAATCTTTTTTATTTTTTGTAATTTAGTGTTTGTTTGTTTTTTAATTTAGTTTAATGTATTTAATTGTATTTTAGTTTAGATATTTGTAGTTTATTTAATTAATTTATTGAAAGTATAGGTGTATTTGTAACTTAGGTTAGTATTTATTTTACAGGTAAATTGGTAATTATTTTAACTAGGTAGCTATTAAATAGTTATTAACTATTTAATAGCTATTGTACCTAGTTAAAATAAATACCAAGTTACCTGTAAAATAAATATAAACCCTAAAATAGCTACAATGTAATTATGAATTATATTGTAGCTATCTTAGGGTTTATTTTATAGGTAAGTATTTAGTTTTAAATAGGAATAATTTAGTTAATATTATAAATATTATTTAGATTTATTTTAATAATAATTAAGTTAGGGGTGTTAGAGTTAGATAGGGTTAATATAGTTAATATATATAATATAATAACTATATTAACTATATTAACCCTACTATAATTAGGGTTAATATAGTTAATATAGGTGGCGGCGGTGTAGGGGGGTCAGATTAGGGGTTAATATATTTAATATAGGTGGCGGCGGTGTAGGGGGATTACATTGCAGGCAAAAGAGCTGATTACTTTGTGACAATGCCCCGCAAAAAGCTCTTTTAAGGGCTGGTAAAAGAGCTGGTTACTTTGGGGCAATGCCCCGCAAAAGTCCCTTTTAAGGGCTAGTAATAGAGCTGGTTACTTTGGGGCAATGCCACGCAAAAGTCCCTTTTCAGGGCTATTTGTAGGGTTAGACTTAGGTTTAGTGGTAGGGAAATTTTAGTATTTTAGGGGTTAATAAATTTGATATAGGTGGCGATGGTATAGGGGGATTAGTTTAGGGGTTAATAAATTTAATATAGGTGGCAACGATATAGGGGGATTAGATTAGGGGTTAATAATTTTAATATAGGTGGCGGCGGTGTAGGGGGATTAGATTAGTGGGTAATATAGTTAATATAGGTGGCGGCGGTGTAGGGGGATTAGATTAGGGGTTAATATATTTAATATAGGTAGCGGCGGTGTATGGGGATTAGATTAGGGGTTAATATATTTAATATAGGTGACGGCGGTGTAGGGGGATTTAGATTACAGGCAAAAAGCTGGTTACTTTGGGGCAATGCCCAGCAAAAGGCCATTTTAAGGGCTGGTAATAGAGCTGGTTACTTTGGGGCAATGCCACGCAAAAAGCCCTTTTCAGGGCTATTTTTAATTTAGTTTAGGGTAGGGACATTTTAGTATTTTAGGGGGTAATAAATTTATTATAGGTGGTGGTGGTGTAGGGTGATTAGATTAGGGGTTAATAAATTTAATATAGGTGGCGGCGGTGTAGGGGGATTAGATTAGGGGTTAACACATTTAATATAGGTGGCGGCGGTGTAGGGGGATTAGATTAGGGGTTAATACATTTAATATAGGTGGCAGCGGTGTAGGGGGATTAGATTAGGGGTTAATACATTTAATATAGGTGGCAGCGGTGTAGGGGGATTAGATTAGGGGGTAATGTAGTTAAAATAGGTGGCGGCGGGGTAGGGGGCTCACATTAGGGGGTAATAATTTTAATATAGATGGCGGCGGTGTAGGGGAATTACATTAGGGGTTAATCATTTTAATGTAGCTGGCGACGGTGTAGGGGGCTCACATTAGGGTGTTAGACAATTAATGTAGGTAGTGGCGGGGTTCGGGAGCGGCGGTTTAGGGGTTAAACACTTTATTAGGGATTGCGGCGGGGGATCGCGGTTGACAGGTAGATAGACATTGCGCATGCATTAGGTGTTATGTTTTATTTTGCAGCTAGTTTAGGGAGTTACGGGGCTCCAATACACAGCGTAAGGCTTACTACGCCTGCAATTTGTGGCGAGGTGAAAATGGAGTAAGATTTCTCCATTTTTGCCACGTAAGTCCTTACGCTGTATATTGGATACCAAACTGCGCTGGTTTGGTATACCTGGCTATTGGCCAAAAAACTACGGCCGAAGGCAGAAATATATACGAGCGTAACTTCTATGTTACGCCGTATATGTGATACCAAACCAGTGCAAAATTTGGCGTTGCCGGCTTTTGCGGGCGATGACTTATATCGGATCGAGGCCCTAATGTCTAAATAGAGCGATATTTCTTTTTATGAATATCTCTATGTAAAAGTAGAAAAAATAAATGTTCTGTATCCTTGTAAAAAAGTGAAAGGCTATAGAATATTATGAAAGCAGGTTACCAATTCATGAGCTTCAGGATATTGTTTTTGGTCTTTACTGTAGACAACTCACATGGGCAAGATTACAAGTCTTGCGTCAAATCAGTTGCGAAAACTCTGCAAGCGTTATGACTTTTTCGCATTTGGGGTTGCGCAGCTATTACAAATTGAGAAATAACTTATTTTGCAAGTGCGTTAAGCCACGTAATGCAAACAGCGAAATTGCAGGCACGTTCACGTATTTCCCTTAGAAGTCAATGGAGAAGACAAATAGAAAAAAAAACACACAAAAACCCTACTATGTTGTGCAAAGCCCATGATGTATACTGCTTGAAAAGTGTACATGAAAATGCGAATATTTCATATTGCAAAAATGTTTTCTTAACAGAATATATGTTCTATTTATTTATAAATAAATATTTCTCTATATATCTAATGATTTTTGGACTGATATATCTTTCTACAGCGAGATATATATATGAATATATATATATATATGTCTAGATATCTCAAGATCTATATGCGAATATCTCTTTGAAAACACATCTAAGATATTGTTTAATGTGCATAAGATTGTCGTGTAAAATATTTTTATAATCTCTATAGTTAAACATATCCCTATACATATAAATGCATGTTTTTTTATATATGTGTATATATGTCAATGTAAAATCCCTGCATCAACTTTTTTTTCTAACACCCGATATCTCGTATCTTTGAGCCCTTATAACTTTTGTGTTCAATATTTCTTTTTAATCATTTTTATTAGACAGTGTTAATATGAGTGTAAGCGTAAATTTATTTTTTAAGTGTTTTGTGAAAATTTTATGTTGTGCAAAACTGTTATCTACAGCTCTTTGAGTGTGTAAAGGATTGTTGCATAAAAGGCGAATGTGTGCGTACAATTGTGATTTTTCAAGACTTGTAATACCTGGGCAATGGAAATTGAGTGTAATATTGTAAATGCCAAAATATAGCGCATAAAAAAATGGTTATAAGTTTAAAAACCTGAATATTACAAATGTGCTTCTGATTGTGTCACCTGCAATAGCATGCGGACAGGGTCCAACACCCACATACTTGAAGATCAAGTATTAATCAACTTATTCTTTAGACTATATGATTAACTACCCATGCTCTCTATATTACGTTGGTGACGACTCCTTCCCTTGACTAGCTGGTCAATCACAAATCAGGAAGTCATCAAGCAATCAGGGATGGCATGTACAGCTAACGTGTGGGCAAGAACTTTGCCCAGGCAGGATATATTGTTCTAATGCTATGTACTATGCTTATTGACCATGGTCCACTTTTAGGTATAGATTAATTTGTGATAATAGGGTCCTTAAGTATAAAATACCAATGTTTTTATCTTCTTTATATGGTTTTCCCTAAATAAGTTAACACTATGAGGCCTAGAGCAAGCTTACATTGCTGAAGCTCCGAAGCTGCTCATATGTGCACTGGTATTACAAGTTAAGTACCCTGCGTTTGCATTGCGCAGAAGCTTTGCGCTCACGAAAGCGTGCTTACATAGGCTCCAATGGGAGCCTTGTTCTCATGCCGTGAGAACCTAGCGCAGCAAAAGGGGTACGTCGCATAGCAATGGGCAGCAAATTTAAATGTATATGAATAAATACATATTTATATATATATATATATATATATATATATATATATATATGTTATTATGTGTATATACACATATTAACACATAAATATATATGTAAATAAGCAAATAAGTATATATTTACAGAGAACAACAGTTCCCCATAGACCTCAATGTTAAGGCATTAACTGTTTTTTGCAGTTATATTTAATAACTTGAAATGGTTGGTTATTTATCATGCGTCCGTAAACGGGCACATTTTCCCATTTACAGGCGAGCGATAAATTAGTGCTCCACTAGTAATCTAGCCCTATATATGTTAGAGTGTTTCTTTTTTCCTTTTTGAAACATTATTTTTATAATCATCTATATTTAGCAGTATTCTTATTATTTTGTAAACATAAAGAATGAATCAGCTAAACAAAATCTCTTTGGTTGATACACCTTTTCCCTTTTTCGTTACACTGGCATTCTTTGCCAGAACTAAAAATACAATTTTCAATTAATGCACATTGTATTGAGCGGTAATACAAAAACATAAAATAAATATATACACTATATATATTCTAATATTCTAAAATACTCTCAACTTGCTGCATTTACAAGGCACATTGTAATGACCATATAACAAGGCTGTAGAAATCTGTCATTTTTACATATAATTAAATAAGGTTAGAGAAAAATACTCAAACTGTTCTGTATGTATTACACTAATTACTTCTTGTGGTTTAAACATTGATTTCAATGTTAGATTTAATGGGCTTAATGGATAATGCTTTTACCATTATGCCAGTGGCTGATGTTTGTCTGCTTTCACAACCATCTATAGATTACAGTTGTCCCTAAATATATTAAAATCGACAGTCATTTCATGATCATTCTGTGGAGACTAAAATTGTTCTAATGCTTTACCAGTCATAACCAGTGTATTAAGGTTTATTTTAATGCACTATAGTCTGCTACTGTTATGACAAATAAACCTTAAAGGGACACTGAACCCACATTTTTTCTTTTGTGATTCATATAGAGCATGCAATTTTAAGCAACTTTCTAATTTACTCCTATTATCAAATTTTCTTCATTCTTTTGGTATCTTTATTTGAAATGCAAGAATGTAAGTTTAGATGCCGGCCCATTTTTGTTGAACACACTGTGTTGTTCTTGCTGATTGGTGGATAAATTCAACCACCAATAAACAAGTGCTTTCCATGGTCTGAACCAAAAAAATAGCTTAGATGCCTTCTTGTTCAAATAAAGAAAGCTAGAGAACGAAGAAAAAATGATAATAGGAGTAAATTAGAAAGTTGCTTAAAATTGCATGCTCTATCTGAATCACAATAGAAAAAATTTGGGTTCAGTGTCCAAAGGGATTAGACACAAATGCTTTTGGCTTTAGATTGAGATAGAGAACCAACCTTCTCTTACCTGTTATTAAATAACTAGTCCTAAAGCCCGTGCATGGGCCATTTTTTGCAGTACAGCAGTCCCACCCCTTGCTCTCTCTCTCTATACCCCCTCTCTTTTGCTCTCTCTTTCTCCCCTCTCTTTTGCTCTGTCTTTCTCCCCTCTATTTTGCTCTCTCTTTCTCCCCTCTCTTTTGCTCTCTCTCTCTCCCCTCTCTTTTGCTCTCTCTCTCTCCCCTCTCTTTTGTTCTCTCTCTCTCCCCCTCTTTTTTGCTCTCTCTGTCCCCCCTCTCTTTTGCTCTCTCTCTCCCCCTCTCTTTCCCCCTCTCTTTTGCTCTCTCTCTCCCCCCCTCTCTTTTGCTCTCTCTCCCCCTCTTTTGCAGTCTCTCTCCCTCTCTTTTGCTCTCACTCTCTCCCCCTCTTTTGCTCTCTCTCTCTCCCCCTCTTTTGCTGTCTCTCTCCCTCTCTTTCGCTCTCTCCCCTCTCTTTCACTGTCTGTCTCCCCCTCTCTTTTACGCTCTCTCTCCCCCCTCTCTTTTGCTCTCTCTCTCCCCCCTCTCTTTTGCTCTCTCTCCCCCCTCTCTTTTGCTCTCTCTCCCCCTCTCTTTTGCTCTCTCTCCCCCTCTCTTTTGCTCTATCTTCCCCCTCTCTTTTGCTCTCTCTCTCCCCCCTCTCTTTTGCTCTCTCTCCCCCCTCTCTTTTGTGCTCTCTCCCCCCTCTCTTTTGTGCTCTCTCCCCCTCTCTTTTGTGCTCTCTCCCCCTCTCTTTTGTGCTCTCTCCCCCTCTCTTTTGCACTCTCACCCCCCTCTCTTTTGCGATCTCCCTCCCCTCTTTTACGCTCTCTCCCCCCTCTCTTTTGTGCTCTCTCCCCCCTCTCTTTTGTGCTCTCTCCCCCTCTCTTTTGTCTTCTCTCCCGCCTCTCTTTTGTGCTCTCTCCCCCTCTCTTTTGTGCTCTCTCCCCCTCTCTTTTGTGCTCTCTCCCCCTCTCTTTTGCACTCTCACCCCCCTCTCTTTTGCGCTCTCCCTCCCCTCTTTTGCGCTCTCTCCCCCCTCTCTTTTGTACTCTCTCCCCCTCTCTTTTGCGCTCTCTCCCCCTCTCTTTTGTGCACTCTCCCCCTTTCTTTTGTGCACTCTCCCCCTGTCTTTTGTGCACTCTCCCCCTCTCTTTTGTGCACTCTAAACCCTCTCTTTTGTGCACTCTCCCCCTCTCTTTTGTTCACTCTCCCCCCTCTCTTTTGTGCTCTTTCCCCCTCTCTTTTGCTCTCTCCCCCCTCTCTTTTGTGCTCTCTCCCCCTCTCTTTTGTGCACTCTCCCCCTCTCTTTTGTGCACTCTAACCCCTCTCTTTTGTGCACTCTCCCCCTCTCTTTTGTTCATTCTCCCCCCTCTCTTTTGTGCTCTTTCCCCCTCTCTTTTGCACTCTCTCCCCCCTCTCTTTTGCTCTCTCTCCCCCCTCTCTTTTGCTCTCTCCCCCCTCTCTTTTGTGCTCTCTCCCCCCTCTCTTTTGTGCTCTCTCCCCCTCTCTTTTGTGCTCTCTCCCCCTCTCTTTTGTGCTCTCTCCCCCTCTCTTTTGCACTCTCATCCCCCTCTCTTTTGCGCTCTCCCTCCCCTCTTTTGCGCTCTCTCCCCCCTCTCTTTTGTACTCTCTCCCCCTCTCTTTTGCGCTCTCTCCCTCCTCTCATTTGTGTACTCTCCCCCTCTCTTTTGTGCACTCTCCTCCTCTCTTTTGTGCACTCTCCCCCTCTCTTTTGTGCACTCTAACCCCTCTCTTTTGTGCACTCTCCCCCTCTCTTTTGTTCACTCTCCCCCTCTCTTTTGTGCTCTTTCCCCCTCTCTTTTGTGCTCTCTCCTCCCTCTCTTTTGCTGTCTCTCTCCCCCTCTCTTTTGCTGTCTCTCACCCCCTCTATTTTGCGGTCTCTCTCCCCCTCTCTTTTGCTGTCTCTCTCCCCTCTCTCTTTTGTGCACTCTCTCCCACTTTTTTGTGCACTCTCCCCCTCTCTTTTGTGCTCTCTCCCCCTCTCTTTTGCTGTCTCTCTCCCCTCTCTCTTTTGCTGTTTCTCTAACCCTTTCTTTTGCTGTTTCTCTCCTCCCTCTCTTTTGCTGCCTCTCTCCCCCCTCTCTTTTGCTGTCTCTCTCCCCTCTCTCTTTTGCTGTCTCTCTCTCGTTCTCTCTATCCCCACTTTTCTGCTCTCTCTACCCCCCTTCTTTAGAGATCTCTGTCTCTTGGCAGCCAGCCCCAGCATCTGACCACGCCCCACCCCGCTTGCGTCAGGCCGACCCGCCCGCGCCACACCCGTTCCCACCCACATCACGCCCAGCCACACCCTCTCCACGCCAGCATGACCACGCCCACCCCACCACACAACGCCAGGTCAGTTGGAAGGCCAGGTGTATTTGTTCTCGCGTGCAGTCTCTACTGCGCATGACAGCTTCGGACAAACACACTTGGCCTTTTATTATATAGGATGTGCAATAATTGTTACCTTCCAGGATGTTACTGTAAAATTACAATCAATTAACATTTCACAATTTTGCTGCAATTGTTTTTCAATGGACAAACCCTCCACGTTATTTGAGATGCCAATTCAGACTTAGGGCTCCATTTATGAAGGGTCAGGCGGACATGATTTGTTATGTGAATAATGTCCGCTGGACCTCACTGTGAGCAGACAGAATACGCTGTCCACTTTTATTATTGCACAAACATTGCTTGTACAATGCCACCCCCTACTCGCTGGCGAACAATTTGTCGCTAACAGGACTATAAATCATCCCAATCAAATCGGGATGATTTCAATCTGCAACATTTTAGGTGGCAGAAAGGTTAAGCAGCAGCAATCTCAAGACCACTGCTACTTGACTATCCCTTCAGGAGAGCCTAAAATACGGGGGGCCCCGAAGCGGCTTTCGCTGCATGATAAATGGGCCCTTAGTAGACAACGTTTAAAACCATCAGTTTGTTAGCAAAATTAGCTCTGTTTTGCAGTATTTTATCTTATCATCCCCTCTGAGGTACATTAGGCACAGAAATGTAGCAGGATAATGCTTGTGAAGTCTGCAGTGTTCACTCCCAGTTCTCAGAATTGGAAAACCTACTATTTCCAGCGATAAATAGCAGATAAAAAGGGCCAAAGAAAATAATGTAAAATAATGTAAAGTATAATTTACTATGCATAATTAGATATTTAATATTCATATCTGAATGTGTTCTATGGCCCTTTAAGCTGTCATAGGGCCAGTTTATTTTACAGTCATTGTAAATTACATGTGGTTGAATACATCTTTATATCATTGTTAAAGTCTCAAAATGTACAAGGTATAGAATATGACATGTTAAAGTACAATGTTATTATACTAATTTAAAATCCTTTTTGATAAGTGTTATATTCAGTAGCTTCTGATTCTTAAAACATATGATTGTAAAATATAATCTTTTGCTTAACACTGTAAAAGTGTGTACTGAGCGTTAATGACCCCACAATATGACACGCGGCCATGCACCTTATCAGACATTGTAAACTGTGGGACTCGAAGAAATTTTAAATAATCTGCTAATCCCCCACTGGATATTAAAATCTTTTTTCATGAATCAGAGTGTGCAATTTACTTATATAGGGCTAAATTACAAGTGGAGCGCTAATTTATAAGATCTCTGGTTAATATTCTAAATGTGCCCCAATTGCCCCCAAATTTCAGTGTAAGGTTGCTTGTTATTAAAAAAAAATGTAGCATTTTTTTTTTAAAATAAAAAATAACTGCACATAGCAGTAACTAGGGTTAAAGTGAGCGGGTGTGGGGTGTTAGAAAAAAACAACACTGAAAAGTGCCTTTACATAGCGGTCTCTGGGGAACTGTGTGTTCTCTATAAATATATATGTATATGCTTATTTACATATATATTTATGTGGTAATATATGTATATGCACATAATAACACATAAATATATATGTATATATTCATATAGATATATATTAAATATTTGGTGCCCATCCCTGCTCAACTTATGCCCTTAGCTGTGCTAGGTTCTCATGACGTGCCTGGCGGCATGAGAATGAGACTCCCATTTTAGGCTATGGAAGCACGCTCTCATGAGCGCAAAGTTTAGTTCGCATTGCAGGTCACCTCAAATACCAGCACACAATTGTGTGCACTGGTATAACAATGGAGCGCAAATATCGTGCTTGCGAAAGTGCTATTTTGCGCTCCACTCATAGTTTGACCCATAATCAATTTTGCAGAATGTATCAATTAATGCAGTGCAGGTATTTTCTTTTATTAGTGTTATTAAGTAAGCAGGTAACATTGTACCTCCTATAAAATGTACGTTGAGCATCTGCGCTCCTTATCTGCGATCACCTCTAAAAAGAAACAAAAACAAACATACACTTATTTATAATACATATTTTTTAAATATAAGCAAATACTACTTTTTATTATAATTATATTTTCCACTTTATTAATATACTGTATATTATATGTATTGCTGCCCTAGGCATAGGTCTAGTTTGAATTTTGTAGATATGCGCTTCCATATATTTTTATATGTAAATACATACTGATAATTTTATAAGAACATAAGTGCAACTATTCATACATGGGACAATAATAAATATACGTATTACAATTTTTTTTCTACATTGAAACACTTGCATTATTATTAAAATTTCAATGGGAAATAGGTCTCAAAAAGCTAATTTTTCCTCTTCTACACATAGCTGAGCTACGTGTATTTTTTTCAATATATCTACAGCCCCCAACAGTGTATTAGCAGTTTGCACTTTCATTGGAAACCTGGGGCGCGATCCGATATAGATCGTAGTTTGCGGCGCAAGCGAGGGAATCCCCGCCGCCCGTAGTTTCAGCTCGCAACTTGAGCTATCCCATATATGGCGCCGTCAGATGCTAAAGTGCCGTAAGTCGGATAAACCAGCGATGTCCAGAAATCTGCGTAAGTACAAATTTCTGGAGTCGCCAGTGACTTACGGCACTTTAGAAACTGCCGGCGCCTACAAAACCTGACTAAGTTATAAAATCTCCCGTACTGTCTAACACGCCTCCCAAACATAGCCCGACACAGATACCCCTCTATCCGCTATCCCCCCTCACTCTCCTAATAATAAAAAATGCATTAACCCCTAAACCGCCGCTCCCGGACCCCGCCGCACCTAATAAAGTTATTAACCCCTAAACTGCCGCTCCCAGACCCCGCCACCACCTACATTAACTACCCCCTAATGTGAGTTCCTACCCCGCCGCCACCTACATTAACTACCCCCTAATGTGAGCCCCTATACCGCCGCCAGCTATATTACCTACCCCCTAATGTGAGCTCCTACCCCGCCGCCAGCTATATTAAAATTATTAACCCCTAATCTAATCCCCCTACCGCGCCGCCAGCTATATTAAATTAATTAACCCCTAATCTAATCCCCCTACACCGCTGCCACCTATATTAAATTAATTAACCCCTAAAATACTAAACTATCCCTACCATTAAACCTAAGTCTAACCCTACAAATAGCCCTGAAAAGGGCTTTTTGCGTGGCATTACCCCAAAGTAAACAGCTCTATTGCCAGCTCTTAAAAGGGCTTTTTGCGGGGCATGCCCCAAAGAAATCAGCTCTTTTACCAGCCCTTAAAAGGGCTTTTGGCGGGGCATTGTCACAAAGAAATCAGCTCTTTTGCCTATAATCTAAATCCCCCTAAACCGCCGCCACCTATAATAAATGTATTACCCCCTAATCTAATCCCCCTACACTGCCGCCACCTATATTAAATAGATTACCCCCTAATCTAATCCCCCTACACCGCCGCCACCTATATTAAATAGATTAACCCCTAATCTAATCCCCCTACACCGCTGCCAGCTATATTAACTATATTAACCCTAATTATATTAGGGTTAATATAGTTAACATAGTTATTATATTATATATATTAACTATATTAACCCTAATTATATTAGGGTTAATATAGTTAATATCGTTATTATATTATATATATTAACTATATTAACCCTAATTATATTAGGGTTAATATAGTTAATATCGTTATTATATTATATATATATTAAGTACAATAACCCTGTCTAACTCTAACATCCCTAACTAAATTCTTATTAAAATAAATCTAATTAATATTAATATTATTAATTAAAATATTCCTATATAAATCCAAATACTTACCTATAAAATAAACCCTAAGATAGCTACAATGTAATTCATAATTACATTGTAGCTATTTTAGGGTTTATATTTATTTTACAGGTAACTTGGTATTTATTTTAACTAGGTACAATAGCTATTAAATAGTTAATAACTATTTAATAGCTACCTAGTTAAAATAATTACCAATTTACCTGTAAAATAAATCCTAACCTAAGTTACAAATACACCTACACTATCAATAAATTAAATAAACTACAAATATCAAAACTAAAATACAATTAAATAAACTAAACTAAATTACAAAAACAAACACTAAATTAAAAAAAATTAAAAAAGATTACAAGAATTTTAAGCTAATTACACCTATTCTAAGCCCCCTAATAAAATAACAAAGCCCCCCAAATAAAGAAAATTCCCTACCCTAATCTAAATTAAAAAGTTAACAGCTCTATTACCTTACCAGCCCTTAAAAGGGCTTTTTGTGGGGCATGCCCCAAAGAAATCAGCTCTTTTGCCTGTAAAAAAATACACAATACCACCCCAACATTACAACCCACCACCCACATACCCCTACTCTAACCCAAACCCCCCTTAAACAAACCTAACACTACCCCCCTGAAGATCTCCCTACCTTGTCTTCACCCAGCCGGGCCAAACTCTTCATCCAATCCGGGCGATGTCTTCAATCAAGCGGCAGAAAAGAAGACTTCCATCCGGGCGATGTCTTTAATTAAGCGGCAAAGAAGAAGTCTTCCATCCGGGCGATGTCTTCAATCAAGCGTTAGAGCAGAAGTCTTCCATCCGGGCTATGTCTTCAATCAAGCGGCATCTTCAATCTTCTTTCTTCGCTCCTCCGACGCGGAACATCCATCCGGCACAACGACTTTGCGACGAATGAAGTTCCTTTAAATGACGTCATCCAAGATGGCGTCCGTCAAATTCCAATTGGCTGATAGGATTCTATCAGCCAATCTTAATTAAAGTGAAGGTAAAGTTAGGCACTTCGCTCTCCTCAGTTCTATAGTTGATTTAAAATGCATAGGAGTTTCATTCATGATTTTGTACTAATTTTGATATAAATGCCATTTTCGCCTCAAATAAAGTCTATATTTTCAGACTTACAATTCAACCCGTTTTTTGTCTCTCATTTTACTTCCTGATGACGTTTTAACATCGACCAATTGACTTTCTGGCCATTAGGCGGCCGTGAGGCCGACGTCATCCGCCTATGTGTTGAATTGCGCATGCGGCAAATCTGTTTTGACATCATTGTTTAGGAAGCGCGTTCACGATTCACACATGCGCACACCTTTTCTTTGAGAACAGCAGAGGATGTCATCAGTTTAGACTGCGTCTCGGCAACTAGGTCTCCTCCGCGATTCACGCATGCGCTTTGTACACCGGATCATCACAGAGTCGCATGCGCATTGAAGTTAAGATCTGCAATTCACGCATGCGCAATGCGCACTGTGCTTGTGAACGCGCATTTGACCTACGTATAGAGCGGGTGGGACCGCTCTATACGTCAACACACAGAAGCATAGGAAGTGGAAGATAGGCGGAGCATGAAGGATAACGGTAGGAGAAATTAAATTTAAAATAAAAGTCAAAATTCACATAATTTAAATAAAAAAATATGGCGATCTTAATATTTTTAATGTATACAATACCTGGATGTATTGTAAAGGCCTAACATTTACTTTCACTTTAAGGTAGGAAAAATCTGATTGGCTGATTGAATCAGCCAATCAGATTCAAGTTCAATCCAATTGGCTGATTGGTTCATTCAATCCGATTGGCCGATTGGCGGAGGTTTAAGGGTTAAATACTTTATTAGGGATTGCGGTGGGGGATCGCGGTTGACAAGTAGACATTGCGCATGCATTAGGTGTTAGGTTTTATTTGGCAGGCAGTTTAGGGAGTTACAGGGCTCCAATAGACAGCGTAAGGCGTACTACGGCTGCATTTTGTGGCGAGGTGAAAATGGCGTAAGATTTCTCCATTTTCGCCACGTAAGTCCTTACGCTGTATATTGGATACCAAACTGTGCAGGTTTGGTATACCTGTCTGTGGCCCAAAAAAACTACGGGCGAAGGCAGAAATATACGAGCGTAACTTCTAGGTTACGCCGTATATAGGATACCAAACCCACGCAAATTTTGGCGTCGCCGGCTTCTACGGGCGACGCTGTATATCGGATCGAGGCCCTGGTATAAGTTATCGCTTAAAGGATTCTAATACTATTAATGTATAACACGCTATCTGAAGCAGTGGATAAGCGAAATTGCTTCCAACAGCATATTTATCGGTTTGTAACCTCGTGCAATAGAAATGAGCCCATAATGTGCAGACATAACATTATTGCACTTTGGTGTTGGTTCAAATATGGCCATAAAAATTGCCCTCTTATTCTTCTGCACTCTCCATTAACTTCTATGGGGAGAATAGGTTAACATGGTTGCAATATTTTGCTCGCACTGAAATTTTTTTACTTTCAACTTGTAATACAGCCGCATCCCAATGAGCCCAAAAAGTTTTAATCTAGTGAAGTTTACGCTCAAGCAAAAGCACTGAATAGCACACCACTTGTAATCTAGCTCTTAGTCTAGGGACCAACACTTTATTGATCTTTCTCCCAAAAATCCAAATAAAACAACATTGTAAATTAATTTGCTGCTCAAAGTGTGGCGCTGTGATTATAGACTAGGTTACAAATCCAAATGAAGACAAAGTTGAGTCCTTGACAGAGATTACTTGCCTGAGGAAACAGAGTGGTCAGCTCTGAGAAACGCGTAGCGTGTTTTACTGATTGTTTTTACTTGTTCATTGATCTATTTTTATATAAAGAGTTTTTCTACTACTGAAGTCTCCTATCTTCTCTTTTGAGCATCATAATACCTTTGAACAATTTCTTGCCGGAGTGGTATGTGCGCTGGGCCACTGTAATATACCCAGCATGTTGCATTAGCACTACAGTGTGCTTTTTACTGTGTGAGTACCTCTCTGAAGGGATAAGTTGGTGGGTACACACTTTGCTAATTAATCTGCACTAGGAGTCGCCTTCTGTATACCCTTCCATTTTTTCAGAGTTGAGTCCTTGTTTACTAGTACTAAGCAATGCTTTATTCAATAAGGGGCATACAGATTACAAGTATGCTCCCAATAATCTGACGATTTTCTCTCATTTGCACATGCGCTTCCTCAGAGATGAGTTAGCCTTGATCAGATTCTTCTGGGCGTTAGTAGTCTGAAATCAGTAAAATATTTTGTTACAAATCTCGTGTGGTTCATTATTGCTTTATCTAAACGTTGTCGATTTGTCTACTTGATATATATAATATTTCAAACATCAGTCATTTGGGTCATTTGGGTAAATTTATTAATGTGCGAGCGGACATGATACGAAGTAGCGTATCATGTCCACCGCACATCGATAAATGCCGTCAGTATACGCTGTCAACATTTATCATTGCACCGGCAGTTCTTGTGAACTGCTGGTGCAATGCCGCCCCCTCCAGATTCGCGGCCAATCCGCCGCTAGCAGGGGGTGTCAATCAACTCAATCGTATTCAATCAGCACTGAATAGCAAGTTATAGAGTAGCGGTCTTTAGACATGAAACCCAAAAATGTTCTTTCATGATTTAGACAGAGCATACAATGTTAAACATCTTTCCAATTTACTTTTATTGTTTAATATGCTTGCTTCTCTTGTTATCCTTTGCTGAAAGGTTTATCTATGACAGCTCAGGAGCAGCAAATAACCTAGGTTCTAGCTGCTGATTGGTGGCTGCATATATTTACTAATTGTCATTGGCTCACCCATGTGTTCTGTTAGAAACCAGCAGTGCATTGCTGCTCATTCAACAAATGATACCAAGAGAATTAAACAAATTACATAATAGAAGTAAATTAGAAAGTTGTTTTAAAATTGTATTCTCTATCTGAATCATGAAAAAAAATTGGGATTTCATGACCATTTAAGAATATATAGATATTAAGATAATTTTTTAACCTAAAACAACTTAAACAATCATAAGTAAACAACTAATCATTTAAGTTGCAAATTTTTCTCAAAATAATCTTTGTTTTAATTTGTCATTATATTTACAATTTATTAAGGGCCAGATTACAAGTGGTGCACTCTTTAGTGCATTAACTCATGCGTAAATAGCCCCAGAAGTAAGCTTTTAACACACACTAACCTGTAAGTTTAAAGTAAAATGTTTGCACATGAGCAAAACCAATGCACGCCAACTTTAGGAGTTCTTCTCTCCATAGACTTCAATAGAGAGCGCATTTATCACTCGTCTGATAACCGACGGGGGTTAAAGCTACAGCGCTAGCCCAAAAGTAATTATGAATATTTTACATCCAGTTGTTCTTCACACTAAAGAAAATGTTCTATTTATTTTTAAATAGATATGTCTATATTTCTATATATATTTATGTTTCATTTTTTTGTAAAATATATATATATAGTATAGGTATATAAAGATATGTCTATATAGGAATATCTATTTAAAAATACATAGGCCTCTAGTTATGAAGCCGTCTACTTAGCTGCATTCGCCGGCCCAATACGCTCGCCTAAGCTCGCCTGCCATTGCCGCCGCGGACCTGAATACGTTCGCCAAAGTTATCAAAAAAACTGTCAAGAAGCCACGCACCAAGTACGGGGCGATGAGCAGCGGACTGTTGTTAACTAACAGTCATCGATCTCGCTGCTTTTTTGATAGCCTGTCACTAAGCACCCACACTAAACTACACTGTTTTACCCCCTAAACCGCCACTCCCGGAGCCCCCTGCACCTAAATAAAGTTATTACCCCCTAAACCGCCGCTCCTGGTCCCCGCCGCAACTATAATAAATATATTACCCCCTAAACCGCCGCTCCTGGACCCCGCCACAACTATAATAAATATATTACCCCCCAAACCGCCGCTCCCGGACCCCGCCGCCACCTACATTATACCTATTAACCCCTATCCTGCCCCCCACTACACCGCCGCCACCTATATTAAACTTATTAACCACTATCCTGCGGATCTCGGACCCCGCCGCAACTAAATAAATTGTTTAACCCCTAAACCGCCGCACCCGGAGCCCACCGTCACCTATATTAAACTTATTAACCTCTAAACCTAAGTCTAACACTAACACTAACACCACCCTAACTTTAATATTATTTTAATAAATCTAAATAAAACTTACTCGTATTAACTAAATTATTCCTATATAAAAAACTAAATACTTACCTATAAAATAAACCCTAAGATAGCTACAATATAACTAATAATTACATTGTAGCTATTTTAGGATTTATTTTTATTTTACAGGCAACTTTGTATTTATTTTAACTAGGTACAATAGCTATTATATAGTTAATAACTATTTAATAGCTACCTAGTTAAAATAATTACAAAATTACCTGTAAAATAAATCCTAACCTAAGTTACAATTAAACCTAACACTACACTATCATTAAATAAATTAAATAATTTACCTACAATTACCTAAAATTAAATAAAATAAAATAAACTAAACTATAGTACAAAAAAAAACAAACACTAAATTACAGAAAATAAAAAAGAATTACAAGAAGTTTAAACTAATTACACCTAATCTAAGCCCCCTAATAAAATAATAAAGCCCCCCAAAATTAAAAAAATGCCCTATCCTGTTATAAATTACCAAGTAACCAGCTCTTTTACTAGCCCTTAAAAGGGCTTTTTGCGGGGCATTGCCCCAAAATAATCAGCTCTTTTACCTGAAAAATAAAATAGATCAGCCAATAAAATGCAATCTCAATCTGATTGGCTGATTCGATTTTTCCTACCTTAATTCCGATTGGCTGATAGAATCCTTAAAGGAACCGTCATTCGTCGTTAGTCCGTCGGGGAAGGTGGATGTTCCGCTTTGGCGGTCTGAAGATGGAGCCGGAAGAAAGAAGATAGAATATGCCGCTTGGAGGAAGACATCGCCCGGATGGAGGACCTCTTCTTTGCCGCTTGGATGAAGACTTCTACCGGATGGAGGACCACATCGCCCGGATTGGATGAAGAATTCAGCTCGGCTGGGTGAAGACGGCTCAAGGTAGGGAGATCTTCAGGGGGTTAGTGTTAGGTTTTTTTAAGGGGGGATTGGGTGGGTTAGAGTAGGGGTATGTGGGTGGTGGGTTTTAATGTTGGGGGAGAGGTTGTATTTTATTTTTCAGGTAAAAGAGCAGATTACTTTGGGGCAATGCCCTGCAAAAAGCCCTTTTAAGGGCTGGTAAAAGAGCTGGTTACTTGGTAATTTAGAATAGGGTAGGGCATTTTTTTTATTTTGGGGGCTTTATTATTTTATTAGGGGGCTTAGATTAGGTGTAATTAGTTTAAACTTCTTGTAATTCTTTTTTATTTTCTGTAATTTAGTCTTTTTTTGTACTATAGTTTAGTTTATTTTATTTAATTTTAGGTAATTGTAGGTAATTTATTTAATTTATTTAATTTATTTAATGATAGTGTAGTGTTAGGTTTAATTGTAACTTAGGTTAGGATTTATTTTACAGGTAATTTTGTAATTATTTTAGCTAGGTAGTTATTAAATAGTTATTAACTATTTAATAGCTATTGTACCTAGTTAAAATAAATACAAAGTTGCCTGTAAAATAAATATAAACCCTAAAATAGCTACAATGTAATTATAAATTATATTGTAGCTATCTTAGGGTTTATTTTACAGGTAAGTATTTAGTTTTAAATATAAATAATTTAGTTACTACGAGTTAGTTTTATTTAGATTTATTAAAATAATATTAAATTTAGGGCGGTGTTAGTGTTAGACTTAGGTTTAGGGGTTAATAAGTCTAATATAGGTGGCGGTGGGGTCCGGGAGCGGTGGTTTAGGGGTTAATGAGTTTAATGTAGGTTGCGGCGGCGTAGTGGGGGGCAGGATAGTGGTTAATAACTTTAATATAGGTGGCGGCGGGCTCCAGGTTTATACATATAAACATAAATACACATATAGAGGCCCATTTATCAAGCTCCGAATGGAGGTTGAGGGCCAGTGTTTATTGCTCTCCACATTCAGCAATGTCTGTCGGACCTGATCCGCACTGCCAGATCAGGTCCGACAGACATTTGATAAATAGGCCTCATAAACACATATGTATATACACATACATACAAATGCATATGCATGTATATATACATTATAGCACTTTCCATTCAAACACCTTGTCATATACCATATAGATTCTAACCCTTATAACTTCATAAACATCTCTGTAACTGAACGTCTCTGTTAAAAAAAAAAAGGACAATATCCAACCACATCACTTCTTCAGCTCACCAGAGTAAACACTGCATGAGCAGTTATAATTCACCCACTGTTAACTCAAGGGTAAAAAAACAGCCAATCAGCATTATCAGTTCTGAGTTCACACTTTGCTTTAATGTAGTCTTGTGGGATTTCAGCATACTCTTGCAAGATTTCATAGTAAACGTGCTTAAAAGGAGGGAAATAAAGTAAGAAACATTCTGATTGGATGGTTGTAGTCCCTTTACATTGGAATGGGGCTACTGGAGAATTTTAAGATAAAATGTCTTCATTTTTTTAAATTGGGAATTTCATGTGATATTTTGTAGTCAGATTTTACAGATATACTGCATTTTTTTATGTTATTTCAGCATTTAACTATACACTGTAGTTTCCTTTTAATGTTAAAAAAAATTGTCTTTAAAGTTCTTATTTTTTAACACTGATATAAACAGTTTTTAATACAGTGCAGTGAAAAGGACTGATCTAAATAAATAAACACATTTTTTATTAAAAAAATAAGCTTTGAAAAGCATATGTATTTATAGTTTATAGCTTCTTATGAAATTGCATATGATTCAAAGAAAATTCTGCATAATTCCCTAAAGTTGAAGTCCTACACAGTAGGAGCGTTGATAGATATTGCTGCATTTTGTTTTTCATTATATGCAAATTGCAGTAGGAAATTGACTTTAATTTTCTTTTAATCAAAAATTAATAAAATAGGTTAAAGCAAATAAGTGATGATATCGCTCTGCTTTCCAAGCACTTCTTGTGCTTTAGTAACAAAACAGAGAAAATAAAACAATTGCTAATATACCCTATGTTGCATTCTTCTGTTTGGCATTCAGGATATCGGCAACGGCCCCATCATAATCTAATTAAAGGGTAAATCACAATCTATTGGCAATTTACTCCCAAAATTTTGGCTTTCTGACTAAATTGGTCATCGAGTTTCTCAAATTGAGTAATCACAATGTATATGGTTTGGTTTGTAAAAAAGCCCACAGCTGCAAATGACTTTTCAACAACAAAAACCTCCTGAAAATGCCTTTTCATATGTTAAAGGGACACTGAGCCCAAATGTTTTTTTTTCTCGTGATTCAGATGGAGCATGCAATTTTAAGCAACTTTCTTATTTACTCCTATTATCAAATTTTCTTCATTCTCTTGGAATCTTTATTTGAAAAGCAAGAATGTAAGTTTAGATGTAGGCCCATTTTTGGTGAACAACCTGGGTTGTTCTTGCTGATTGGTGGATAAATTAATTCACCAATAAAAAGTGCTGTCCAGAGTCTGAACCAAAAAATTGTTTATATGCCTTCTTTTTCAAATAAAGATAGCAAGAGAACAAAGACAAATTGATAATAGGAGTAAATTTGAAAGGTGCTTAAAATTGCATGCTTTATCTGAATCACTAAAGAAAAAAAATTGGGTTCAGTGTCCCTTTAAGTACCTGTTTTCAAATAGAAACTATGAAGTCACCCAAAACTAACTAATACAACAGCCTATTCACACCTCTTAAGGTTACAGTAAAGTTCTATTCATGTAACCCCTTTGTTCATTGTGTAAGGAAAATAAATGTTTATATCTGTGACATTAACCTATTGTAATCCGAAACCCTCCTTAACAATCATTAACTATCGCCTAGATTTAGAGTTCTGCATTAGCCGTCAAAACCAGCGTTAAGGGGTCCTAACGCTGCTTTTGGCCGCCCGCTGGTATTTAGAGTCAGTCAGGAAAGGGTCTAACGCTCACTTTCCAGCTGCGACTTTTCCATACCGCAGATCCCCTTACGCCAATTGCGTATCCTATCTTTTCAATGGGATCTTCCTAATGCTGGTATTTAGAGTCTTGGCTGAAGTGAGCGTTAGAACTCAAACGACAAAACTCCAGCCGCAGAAAAAAGTCAGGAGTTAAGAGCTTTATGGGCTAACGCTGGTTTATAAAGCTCTTAACTACTGTGCTCTAAAGTACACTAACACCCATAAACTACCTATGTACCACTAAACCGAGGTCCCCCCACATCACCTCCACTATAATACATTTTTTTAACCCCTAATCTGCCGACCGGACACCGCCGACACCTACATAATATTTATTAACCCCTAATCTGCCCCCCCCAACGTCGCCGCTACCTTACCTACACTTATTAACCCCTAATCTGCCGACTGGACCTCGCCGCCACTATAATAAATGTATTAACCCTTAAACCACCTCACTCTCGCCTCGCAAACCCTATAATAAATTTTATTAACCCCTAATCTGCCCTCCCTAACATCGCCGCCACCTAACTTCAAGTATTAACCCCTAATCTGCCGACCGGACCTCACCGCAACTATAATAAATGTATTAACCCCTAAAGCTAAGTCTAACCCTAACCCTAACACCCCCCTAAGTTAAATATAATTTTATTTTTTTTTATAATAATTTTTATTGAGGTTTTTTGTCAAGATAAACATTTGGTAATTGCCAACATACAATAAAAAGAGATCAGAAGAGTAATACAAAGTAAGCTGCAAACATATGACAAATAGGTAAACCAAACAGTTGAAAGACAATTACTTTCTCATATTATACAGTAAGCACCATAGTAGCTGAAGACCTACTACATGAAACGCTGGTTTATAAAGCTCTTAACTACTGTGCTCTAAAGTACACTAACACCCATAAACTACCTATGTACCACTAAACCGAGGTCCCCCCACATCACCTCCACTATAATACATTTTTTTAACCCCTAATCTGCCGACCGGACACCGCCGACACCTACATAATATTTATTAACCCCTAATCTGCCCCCCCCAACGTCGCCGCTACCTTACCTACACTTATTAACCCCTAATCTGCCGACTGGACCTCGCCGCCACTATAATAAATGTATTAACCCTTAAACCACCTCACTCTCGCCTCGCAAACCCTATAATAAATTTTATTAACCCCTAATCTGCCCTCCCTAACATCGCCGCCACCTAACTTCAAGTATTAACCCCTAATCTGCCGACCGGACCTCACCGCAACTATAATAAATGTATTAACCCCTAAAGCTAAGTCTAACCCTAACCCTAATACAGTAAGCACCATAGTAGCTGAAGACCTACTACATGAATCGAGTAGTCATTTTCAGGCCACGAGGCCACTGTGAATAGAGCAGAGAGTAGGTGAACATAAATTGGATAGGGCCACTCATGGACCCTTGTTGAAAAAAACTCATTTTTTTGTTTTCTAGGGTAATATACTGTCAAGCTCCTTTACTGGTAAATGGGTTTATGCTGTAACAATGGAACGCCTCCATAAAATTAGCTAACAACTATGATAAAATAGCATGCGCATGTGGTACACATTAGCGATCAGTCCTGCTGATCTAGACAGGGCATATAAACGCATTTCTATTATGTTATGAAGGGTTAGGTTCTTGGGGAGCGATTAAGAGCTGTGACTTAGGTGCGGTATAGACGAGATAAACCGCCTTGTTAGTTCCCCTAGAATAGGGGATACTTTATTATAGGGGGGGGGAGGAGGTGGCGTTTTTCATATTTTCAGAGTTATCTCACCGTTTAGGAGCATTAAAACAAAATAAAATACACTTAGAACTATCTTCGCTATAAAAAAAACAGGAACAGGAAGAGCTTAAACACATAATTATATGCTATATAAATACAGTATAAAGAAATATGGTACCCTACATATGCTGATAATAAAATAGCTGTACTTAAAACTGTGCGGCAGGGCATATTAAGAAATGTGCTTGGGCACTATTATAACTGGAAATTTACACACTCTTGATTTATGATAGACTGCAGGTATAGAACTGCCAGGGCCCTGTTATGAGCTACAAAGTAATAATACTATAACTAGCATTAAATAGAGTGGCTTGAACATTTGAGAAACTAAACAAGTATATAGACACGAAATAACATATCTCTTGCTGAAAGCAGACAGAACTGTGTAGGGAAACGTACACTAAGTACATCTAATATAACAAACCAAATTGTTAGGGTAGACTTTACAGGGCTAGTGTGCTTTGATAATTGGTGTCACGGTAAGAGATAAAAATGGATAAAAATAAAACAGGGATGAATATATAATTACCAGAAACTATATAAAAGTCCTTAAGGGACAGTTAGAGAAGAGCTAGTTGTATATAAGAGCTATGAATTGTCTGGTGCAATGGATCCCACCCGTTAACAGCACATAATAACCTTAATATGTCACCTTAAATCTTCCTGGTATAGGGAGTAAATTATGTGGGGAGGGAAAGTAGCTTGAGTATGTTAGGAATAAAATATTCCGCCTCAGAAGCAGAAAGAGTAGGAGTAGGAGTGAGCTAATAGCATTTTAGACTGGAGTGATAGATGCCACATAAGGGTATTAGGGTCAATGTTTCCGGGGTGAACCTACTGTGTGTAGTGAGTGATTCTTAGTGTAACGCAAGGTAGAGTCTTATTTTTTTTTAGAATATACGCAGGCCCAGTCTGTTAGAGCCCTAACCTGCAAATGTTGTGAGCATCAATCTTGCATTAAGCGATACGCAGAAAACAGGAGGAAAACTTATATAATACCTAATAGACAAACTTACATCACAGCTCTTATAAGCCTTTATAGTGCAATACCCCAGAATTATGCATAGCAAACAAATATTTTAAGGTCGTATATATATGTTCACCAACCTAGACTTAAGTAAACTGAACTTCGTAGGGAAAGCTAGCGCGTTATGTACATACATTTCAGATAAGGTCTGCTAGATTCCAAGAAACCAACGGAGCTTTAAGTACACCAGGAGACCACAATACAATATGTATATGACTAGAGCAGCAGATGCACAAAACATGCCAACTACTCGTAGGCTATAGCACACATAAGAATTTTAGCTTTTATAATATAGAGCAATCAATTACGAAGTATATCAATAGCATAGCATGAGGTGGGAGCCTGCTGTGTATGGTTTCCTTCTAACTGTTCTGTATGAATGGGGCAATAACCCAAAAATCTTCTGCCCTAACTCGGCCGCTGTCAGAGCAAAAACCTGATTCTATAGTTTATCCCCAAGCTCAGTGAGGTAATGTGTGCCGGTTAGAAAAATCTGTTCAAGCTTATAATGAGCTCATAAAAGTATATGACTAAATCCTATGCATATTTCCAAAAATTTGGAAGTGCTATGTACTTGAGTGATACAATGAAGGAGAAAGAGCTGTATTGAGGCTGCATGGGCTTGAGTAATTTAAGGTCTCTGGTGTGCTGGGTTTACCTAAGTAGATGGCATGCAATAGTAAACTATTGGGGTAGCCTAGTAATGTACAAAGAGGGCAATAATTAACACTAAGGCCTAGATTTGGAGTTTGGCGGTAGATGGGCTGTTAACGCTCCGCTGGCTTTTTTCTGGCCGCAGCATAAAATTAACTCTGGTATCGAGAGTTCAAAAAAATGCTGCGTTAGGCTCCAAAAAAGGAGCGTAGAGCATTTTTACCGCAAATGCAACTCTCGATACCAGAGTTGCTTACGGACGCGGCCAGCCTCAAAAACGTGCTCGTGCACGATTCTCCCATAGGAAACAATGGGGCTGTTTGAGCTGAAAAAAAAACCTAACACCTGCAAAAAAGCAGCGTTCAGCTCCTAACGAAGCCCCATTGTTTCCTATGGGGAAACACTTCCTACGTCTGCACCTAACACTCTAACATGTACCCCGAGTCTAAACACCCCTAACCTTACACTTATTAACCCCTAATCTGCCGCCCCCGCTATCGCTGACCCCTGCATATTATTTTTAACCCCTAATCTTCCGCTCCGTACACCCCCGCAACCTACGTTATCCCTATGTACCCCTAATCTGCTGCCCCTAACACCGCCGACCCCTATATTATATTTATTAACCCCTAACCTGCCCCCCACAACGTCGCCGCCAGCTACTTACAATAATTAACCCCTAATCTGCCGAGCGGACCTGAGCGCTACTATAATAAAGTTATTAACCCCTAATCCGCCTCACTAACCCTATCATAAATAGTATTAACCCCTAATCTGCCCTCCCTAACATCGCCGACACCTAACTTCAATTATTAACCCCTAATCTGACGACCGGAGCTCATCGCTACTATAATAAATGGATTAACCCCTAAAGCTAAGTCTAACCCTAACACTAACACCCCCCTAACTTAAATATAATTTAAATCTAACGAAATTAATTAACTCTTATTAAATAAATTATTCCTATTTAAAGCTAAATACTTACCTGTAAAATACATCCTAATATAGCTACAATATAAATTATAATTATATTGTAGCTATTTTAGGATTAATATTTATTTTACAGGCAACTTGGTAATTATTTTAACCAGGTACAATAGCTATTAAATAGTTAATAACTATTTAATAGTTACCTAGTTAAAATAATTACAAAATTACCTGTAAAATAAATCCTAACCTAAGTTATAATTAAACCTAACACTACCCTATCAATAAATTAATTAAATAAAATACCTACAATTACCTACAATTAACCTAACACTACACTATCAATAAATAAATTAAATACAATTGCTACAAATAACTACAATTACATAAACTAACTAAAGTACCAAAAATAAAAAAGAACTAAGTTACAAAAAATAAAAAAATATTTACAAACATAAGAAAAATATTACAACAATTTTAAACTAATTACACCTACTCTAAGCCCCCTAATAAAATAACAAAGACCCCCAAAATAAAAAAATTCCCTACCCTATTCTAAATTAATAGAGTTAAAAGCTCTTTTACCTTACCAGCCCTGAACAGGGCCCTTTGCGGGGCATGCCCAAAGAAAATCAGCTCTTTTGCCTGTAAAAAAAAACATACAATACCCCCCCCCCAACATAAGTATAACGTAGGTTGCGGTAGGCAGATTAGGGGTTAAAAAAATGTAATCGAGTTGCGGCGATGTGGGGGGACCTCGGTTTAGGGGTGCATAGGTAGTTTATGGGTGTTAGTGTACTTTAGGGTACAGTAGTTAAGAGCTTTATGAACCGGCGTTAGCCCAGAAATCTCTTAACTCCTGCTATTTTCCTGCGGCTAGAGTTTTGTCGTTAGAGCTCTAACGCTCACTTCAGAAACGACTCTAAATACCGGCGTTAGGAAGATCCCATTGAAAAGATAGGATACGCAATTGACGTAAGGGGATCTGCGGTATGGAAAAGTCGCGGCTGAAAAGTGAGCGTTAGACCCTTTAATCACTGACTCCAAATACCGGCGGTAGCCTAAAACCAGCGTTAGGAGCCTCTAACGCTGGTTTTCACGGCTAACGCCGAACTCTAAATCTAGGCCTAAGTCTACAACCATAATACAAGAGTTAAACTAACATATACACACCCCTATATAGCAGGTTATGGACCTTTTCACAAGGTTATATAGTTATAGACTCCTTATTCATGATAGACAAGAATGGTATATAAAATAAATGGTTGCAATTAGAAAAACCCTACTCAGACATATACAAGTGCATGGGAACTAGAATAGAATTTATCCATCTGCAGCTAAAAAGCACAATGGAGATCCATGGTACAAACTTATAAAAAATGTTTTAAAGGACCGATATATAGGGTACAACCACCTGGGGTATAATGTAGCATCGGGCAAAGCCCAACATACTCAAATGAAACACCATTAAAGTTAAGGAGAGAAAAGTCATGAAAATGTGAGTACCTGTTATCTTATGTCGGGTATACAAGTGTCTTAACTATATTGCTTTATTTAAGGTAGCATACTTCTACTGCGGGCTGGATTAAATAAAACTAGTGAGGTTTCTTGCCATTAAATCAGCAAATAGACATACATAAACAAATATCTTTTAGTCTAATTGTGGACAAATTTCAATATTCCAAACAACTGCATTGTTTTCAAGTCTATTGACTGGAGATAAATAAGTAAAGTCTGACAGCTGTAGCAACGGTAACAGTCTCCTGTATACTTAATATATTATGGACCTTTAGAGGAATAAATCATCCCTGAGTAGTCTAAATACTGGTGGCTCACTTCACTATCAGTGCCCTCATCGCAGGGGATCAAAGTCCCCACAAACACAGTAGTAGGTTGCGTAGAAGAGTCTCTAGAAAGTGTTGCCTGTACAGTGGCGCTTATCTCGCTCTCGATCACCAGGGTGGTGCCCCGCATGACCGAATTGTGACTGCTAGGGATCGGCATAATGTGCACCCCACCTACTTCTGTCTTATCCTCCCGGTATAAAGATTTTAAGACAGTCTCCGTCTGTATACTGGTGCTCATCATGTTTAGGTGCTCCGGTACCTTAAAGCTCATGGGGGGCTCCGTGTTGTCTCCTCTGTGCCCCTGTTGCCTGCCGGTTACAGACATATGTGCCGCAGTCGCCAGACGTTGCGGGACCGAGTTAAAAGTAGATCCCCTCAATGCGTCTGCAGCCGCAACATGTCAGGCAGGGATTGAGCTGATGCAGTCAAAGCCCAATCAATCGGACTCTCTTTAGGCTTCAGGCCTGGAGCAGTTGGTACCATCGGATAAGTGCGCTGCAGGCATTGAGGTATATTAGTATCTGCAGAATTTTCCCACACCAGCGTTGCGGTCCTTTCTAACCTAAAAAAGTGATCACGTATTAGGCTATGTAGTTCCTCCAAAAATGCAAGGCTCAAGGGTTTCATCGCGGGTCCATTGCGTTCAGCTAGATTCATGGCCGCCATTATATGGAAACTTGCTGCTGGCCAGTGCTTTTCAGGCTCGAAACTCGCTACTTGCGAATGGTGTACAGGCTCAAAACTGCCCAACTGAAGCACTTAAATCTTTGGCCACACAGTTTTCGATAGTTTGGGCTGGGCTGAGCGGTCAATGATGTATTTATAAATAATAAATAGCCGGAGCTATACAGGCTTGTGACCGCTCAGTTCTAGTGCTGGCTCCGCCCCCCAAGTAAAATATAATTAAAATCTAATGAAATAAATTATTTCTTATTAAATACATTAATCCTATTTAAAACTAAATACTTACCTATCAAATAAACCCTAATATAGCTACAATATAACTAATAATTCCATTGTAGCTATTTTAGGATTTATAATTATTTTACAGGCAACTTTGTATTTATTTTAACTAGGTTAAATAGCTATTAAATAGTTATTAACTATTTAATAGCTACCTAGTTAAAATAATTACAAAATTACCTGCAAAATAAATCCTAACCTAAGTTACAATTAAACCTAACACTACACTATCAATAAATGAATTAACTAAACTACCTACAATTACCTACAATTAAATCAACTAAACTAAATTACAAAAAAACCCAAACACTAAATTATAAAAAATAAAAAAAACATTACAAGAATTTTAAACTAATCACACCTACTCTAAGCCCCCTAAAAAAATAACAAAGCCCCCCAAAATAAAAAAATGCCCTATCCTATTCTAAAATAAAAAGCTAACAGCTCTATTACCTTACCAGCCCTTAAAAGGGCTTTTTGCGGGGTATGCCCCAAAGAAATCGGCTCTTTTGCCTGTAAAAAAAAACATACAATACCCCCCAACACTACAACCCACCACCCACATACCCCTAATCTAACCCACCCAAACCCCCCTTAAATAAACCTAACACTACCCCCCTGAAGATCTCCCTACCTTGTATTCACCCAGCCGGGTATCACCGATCTGTCCAGAAGAGGGTCCGAAGTCTTCATCCTATCCGGCAAGAAGAGGTCCTCCAGAGGGTCCGAAGTCTTCATCCTATCTGGCAAGAAAAGGTCCTCCAGAGGGTCCAAAGTCTTCATCCAGGTGGCATCTTCTATCTTCTTCCATCCGGAGCGGAGCGGGTCCATCTTGAAGTAGCCGGCACGGATCCATCCTCTTCTTCCGACGTCCTAACACTGAATGAAGGTTCCTTTAAATGACGTCATCCAAGATGGCGTCCCTCGAGTTCCGATTGGCTGATAGGATTCTATCAGCCAATCGGAATTAAGGTAGGGAAAATCTGATTGGCTGATTCAATCAGCCAATCAGATTCAAGTTCAATCGGATTGGTTGATCCAATCAGCCAATCAGATTGAGCTCGCATTCTATTGGCTGATCGAAACAGCCAATAGAATGCAAGCTCAATCCGATTGGCTGATTGGATCAGCCAATCCGATTGAACTTGAATCTGATTGGCTGATTCAATCAGCCAATCAGATTTTTCCTACCTTAATTCCGATTGGCTGATAGAATCCTATCAGCCAATCAGAATTCGAGGGTCGCCATCTTGGATGACGTCATTTAAAGGAACCTTCATTTGTTGTTAGGACGTCGGAAGAAGAGGATGGATCCGCGCCGGCTGCTTCAAGATGGACCCGCTCCGCTCCGGATGGAAGAAGATAGCAGATGCCGCCTGCATGAAGACTTTGGATCCTCTGGAGGACCTCTTCTTGCCGTATAGAATGAAGACTTCGGACCCTCTGGAGGACCTCTTCTTGCCGGATAGGATGAAGACTTTGGACCCTCTGGAGGACCTCTTCTTGCCGGATAGGATGAAGACTTCGGACCCTCTTCTGTACGGATCGGTGATACCCGGCTGGGTGAATACAAGGTAGGGAGATCTTCAGGGGGGTAGTGTTAGGTTTATTTAAGGTGGGTTTGGGTGGGTTAGATTAGGGGTATGTGGGTGGTGGGTTTTAATGTTGGGGGGGGGTATTGTATGTTTTTTTTTACAGGCAAAAGAGTCGATTTCTTTGGGGCATGCCCCGCAATAAGCCCTTTTAAGAGTTGGTAAGGTAATAGAGCTGTTAACTTTTTATTTTAGAATAGGGTAGGGCATTTTTTTATTTTGGGGGGCTTTGTTATTTTTTTAGGGGGCTTAGAGTAGGTGTAATTAGTTTAAAATTCTTGTAATCTTTTTTTATTTTTTGTAATTTAGTGTTTGTTTTTTTTTGTAATTTAGTTTAGTTGATTTAATAGTAATAGTAGGTAATTGTAGGTAGTTTATTTAATTAATTTATTGATAGTGTAGTGTTAGGTTTAATTGTAACTTAGGTTAGGATTTATTTTACAGGTAATTTTGTAATTATTTTAACTAGGTAGCTATTAAATAGTAAATAACTATTTAATAGCTATTGGACCTAGTTAAAATAAATACAAAGTTGACTGTAAAATAAATTTAAATGCTAAAATAGCTACAATATAATTATTTGTTATATTGTAGCTATATTAGGATTTATTTTACAGGTAAGTATTTAGCTTTAAATAGGATTAATTTATTTAATAAGATTTAATTTATTTTGTTAGATTTAAATTATATTTAACTTAGGGGGGTGTTAGTGTTAGGGTTAGACTTAGCTTTAGGGGTTAATACATTTATTAGAGTAGCAGCGAGGTCCGGTCAGCAGATTAGGGGTTAATACTTAAAGTTAGGTGTCAAAGATGTTAGGGAGGGCAGATTAGGGGTTAATAAAATATATTATAGGGGTTGCGAGATGGGAGTGCGGCGGTTTAGGAGTTAATAGATTTATTATAGTGGTGGCGAGATCCGGTCGGCAGATTAGGGGTTAATAAGTGTAGATAAGGTAGCGGCGACGTTGGGGGGCAGATTAGGGGTTAATAAATATAATATAGGGGTCGGCGGTGTTAGGGGCAGCAGATTAGGGGTTCGTAGGGATAATGTAGGTTGCGGCGGTGTCCGGAGCGGCAGATTAGGGATTAATAATATAATGCAGGGGTCAGCGATAGCGGGGGCAGCAGATTAGGGGTTAATAAGTGTAAGGTTAGGGGTGTTTAGACTCGGGGCTCATGTTAGGGTGTTATGTGCAGACTTAGGTAGTGTTTCCCCATAGGAACGCTGCTTTTTTGCAGGTGTTTTTTTTCAGCTCAAACTGCCCCATTGTTTCCTATGGGGGAATCGTGCACAAGCACGTTTTTCAAGCTGGCCGCTACCGTAAGCAACGCTGGTGTTGAAGTGGCGGAAAATTATGCTCTACGCTCCCTCTTTGGAGCCTAACTCAACCATTCAGACAACTCTAAATACCAGCGTTATTTAAAAGGTGCGGGGGAAAAAAAACAAGTGTAGCTAACGCACCCCTTTGGCCGCAAAACTCTAAATCTAGGTGTTAATGAATGCAATAGGTATATTGGCATGATCAGCATACTTCAATAGTCACATCAGGACATTGACATCTACTAATGGTGTGTTTTTATTTTTCATTTTAATATTTGATTGCAAGTCACACATGTTGTGATTGTCACTAATAGTGCTGGCATCTTTAAAATTGGGTTTTTAAAAGGGGAGCTCACAACTGAGACTTTCATAGGAAACTATTGTAATCTGTTTCCATACACACCACTAATAAAATATCTGAATGTATATTTTATGTTGTCTGGCTTTGCACCGTTTTTCTATACGGTGCTATTTTGGAGTGATCTGAAAACAAGATGGCATCTATGGGTTTTTATTGAAATGACTTATAATATCTTATTATCACATTTTCTTCCTTCTCTTGGTATCTTTATTTGAAATGCAAAAATGTAAGTTTAGATGCCGGCCCATTTTTGGTGAATAAACTGGGTTATTCTTGCTGATTGGTGGATAAATTCATCCACCAATAAAAAAGTGCTGTCCAGAGTGCTTAATCAAAAAAGTAGCTTAGATGCCTTCTTTTTCAAATAAAGATAGCAAACGAACGAATGAAAAAAACACAATTTATGCTTACCTGATACATTTATTTCTCTTGTGGTGTATCCAGTCCACGGATCAACCATTACTTGTGGGATATTCTCATTCCCAACAGGAAGTTGCAAGAGGACACCCACAGCAGAGCTGTAATATAGCTCCTCCCCTAACTGTCATAGCCAGTCATTCGACCGAAAACAAGCCGAGAAAGGAGGAACCATAGGGTGCAGTGGTTACTGTAGTTTAAATTTAAAAATTACCTGCCTTAAAATGACAGGACGGGCCATGGACTGGATACACCACAAGAGAAATAAATTTATCAGGTAAGCATAAATTGTGTTTTCTCTTGTAAGGTGTATCCAGTCCACGGATCATCCATTACTTGTGGGATACCAATACCAAAGCTAAAGTACACGGATGAAGGGAGGGACAAGGCAGGAACTTAAATGGAAGGAACCACTGCCCGTAAAACCTTTCTCCCAAATATAGCCTCCGAAGAAGCAAAAGTATCAAATTTGTAAAATTTAGAAAAAATATGAATCGAAGACCAAGTCGTCGCCTTGCAAATCTGATCAAAAGAAGCCTCATTTTTAAAGGCCCAAGTGGAAGCCACAGCTCTAGTGGAATGAGCTGTAATCCTTTCAGGAGGCTGCTGTCCAGCAGTCTCATAGGCTAAGCAGATTAAGCTTCTTAGTCAAAAAGAAAAAGAGGTTGCCGAAGCCTTTTGACCTCTCCTCTGTCCAGAGTAGACAACAAACAAAGCAGATGTTTGACGAAAATCTTTAGTAACTTGTAAGTAAAACTTTAAAGCACGGACCACGTCCAAATTGTGTAACACAAGGATGGAACAACAATCTCTTGATTGATATTCTTGTTAGATACCACCTTAGGTAAGAACCCAGGTTTGGTACGCAGGACTACCTTATCCGTATGAAAAATCAGATAAGAAGAATCATATTGTAAGGCAGATAGCTCAGAGACTCTGCAAGCCGAGGAAATAGCTACCAAAAAAAAAACTTTCCAAGATAAAAGCTTGATATCTATGGAATGAAGAGGTTCAAACGGAACTCCTTGAAGAACCTTAAGAACCAAGTTTAAGCTCCATGGTGGAGCAACAGGTTTAAACACAGGCTTGATTCTAATTAAAGCCTGACAAAATGCCTGAACGTCTGGAACATCTGCCAGACGCTTAACTAGCTGACAATCCTTTTTCCAAACCTTCTTGGAGAAAAGATAATATCCTAGCAATCCTGACCTTACTCCATGAGTAACCCTTGGATTCACACCAATAAAGATATCTACGCCATAACTTATGGTAAATTTTCCTGGTGACAGGCTTTCGTGCCTGTCTTAAGGTATCAATAACTGACTCGGAGAAGCCACGCTTTGATAAAATCAAGCGTTCAATCTCCAGGCAGTCAGCCTCAGAGAAATTAGATTTGGATGGTTGAAAGGACCCTGAAGTAGAAGGTCCTGTTTCAGAGGCAGAGACCATGGTGGAAAGGATGACATGTCCACTAGATCTGCATACCAGGTCCTGCGTGGCCACGCAGGTGCTATCAGAATCACCGATGCTCTCTCCTGCTTGATCTTGGCAATCAGTCGAAGGAGCAGAGGAAACGGTGGAAACACATAAGCCAGGTTGAAAGACCAGGGCGCTGCTAGAGCATCTATCAGTGTCGCCTTGGGATCCCTGGACCTGGATCCGTAACACGGAAGCTTGGCGTTCTGGCGAGACGCCATGAGATCCAGTTCTGGTTTGCCCCAACGATGAATCAGTTGTGCAAATGCCTCCGGATGGAGTTCCCACTTTCCCGGATGAAAAGTCTGATGACTTAGAAAATCCGCCTCCCAGCGCTCTACACCTGGGATATGGATAGCTGATAGGTGGCAAGAGTGAATCTCTGCCCAGCAAATTATTTTTGAAAATTCTAACATCTCTAGGGAACTTCTCGTTCCCCCTTGATGGTTGATGTAAGCTACAGTCGTGATGTTGTCCGACTGAAATCTGATGTACCTCAGAGTTGCTAACTGAGGCCAAGCCTGAAGAGCCTTGAATATCGCTCTTAGTTCCAGAATATTTAATGGAAGGAGAGACTCCTCCTGAGTCCACGATCCCTGAGCCTTCAGGGAGTTCCAGACTGCACCCCAACCTAGAAGGCTGGCATCTGTCGTAACAATTGTCCAATCTGGCCTGCGAAAGGTCATACCTTTGGACAGATGGACCCGAGATAGCCACCAGAGAAGAGAATCCCTGGTCTCTTGGTCCAGATTCAGTTGAGGGGACAAATCTGTGTAATCCCCGCTCCACTGACTGAGCATGCATAGTTGCAGCGGTCTGAGATGTAAGCGTGCAAACGGCACTAGGTCCATTGCCGCTACCATTAAGCCGATTACTTCCATACACTGAACCACCGAAGGGCGCGGAATGTAATGAAGAACCCGGCAGGAATTTAGAAGCTTTGATAACCTGGACTCCGTCAGGTGAATTTCTACAGAATCTATCAGAGTCCCTAGAAAGGAAACTCTTGTGAGTGGGGATAGAGAACTCTTTTCCTCGTTCACTTTCCACCCATGCGACCACAGAAATGCCAGTACTACGTCCCTATGAGACTTGGCAATTTGGAAGTTTGACGCCTGTATCAGGATGTCGTCTAAATAAGGGGCTACTGCTATGCCCCGCGGCCTTAGGACCGCCATAAGTGACCCTAGAACCTTTGTAAAGATTCTTGGGGCTGTAGCTAATCCCAAGGGAAGAGCTACAACTGGTAATGCCTGTCTTAAAAGGCAAACCTGAGAAACCGATGATGATCTTTGTGTATCGGAATGTGAAGATAAGCATCCTTTAGATCCACTGTAGTCATATATTGACCCTCCTGGATCAGTGGTAGGATGGTACGAATAGTTTCCATCTTGAACGACGGAACTTATCCGTTCCCGGATAGGGGGCCGTTCCTTCATGCTGTCTTAGAGGCAGCAGCAGGCTTTTTTACCTGCTTACCTTTTTTCCATGTCAGGTTTGGTCTCCAGACCGTCTTGGATTGAGCAAAAGTTCCCTCTTGTTTATTATTAGAGGAAGTTGATGCCGCACCTGCCTTGAAGTTTTGAAAGGCATGAAAATTAGACTGTTTGGCCCTAGATTTGGACCTGTCCTGAGGAAGGGCATGACCTTTTCCTCCAGTGATATCAGCAATAATCTCCTTCAACCAGGCCCGAATAGGGTCTGCCCCTTGAAGGGAATGTTAAGTAGCTTAGATTTTGAAGTCACGTCAGCTGACCATGATCTAAGCCATAGCGCTCTGCGCGCCTGTATAGCAAAACCAGAATTCTTAACCATTAGTTTAGTCAAATGAACAATGGCATCAGAATAAAAGAATTGGCTAGCTTAAGTGCTCTAAGTTTGCCAAGTATGTCATCCAATGGAGTCACTACCTGTAAAGCCTCTTCCAGAGACTCAAACCAGTACGCCGCAGCAGCAGTGACAGGGGCAATGCATGCAAGGGGCTGTAGGATAAAACCTTGTTGAATAAATATTTTCTTAAGGTAACCTCTAATTTTTTATCCATTGGATCTAAAAAAAAAAGCACAACTGTCCTCGACAGGGATAGTAGTACGCTTTACTAGAGTAGAAACTGCTCCCTCCACCTTAGGGACTGTCTGCCATAAGTCCCATGTGGTGGCGTCTATTGGAAACATTTTTCTAAAAATAGGAGGGGAAGAGAACGGCACACCTGGTCTATCCCATTCCTTATTAATAATTTCTGTAAACCTTTTAGGTATTTGGAAAAACATCAGTACACACCGGCACTGCAAAGTATTTATCCAGTGTACACAATTTCTCTGGCACTGCAATGGTATCACAGTCATTCAGAGCAGCTAAAACCTCCCTAAGCAACACGCGGAGGTGTTCAAGCTTAAATTTAAATGTAGAAATATTAGAATCAGGTATCTTTCCTGAGTCATTAACATCACCCACTGACTGAAGCTCTCTTTCCTCAGCTTCTGCATATTGTGAGGCAGTATCAGACATGGTTCTTAAAGCGTCAGTATGCTCTGCATTTTGTCTCACCCCAGAGCTATCTCGCTTACCTCTAAGTTCAGGTAGTCTGGCTAATACCGCTGACAGTGTATTATCCATGACTGCCGCCATGTCTTGTAAAGTAAACGCTATGGGCGCCCTAGATGTACTTGGCGCCATTTGAGCGTGAGTCCCTTAAGCGGGAGTCAAAGGGTCTGACACGTGGGGAAAGTTAGTCGGCATAACTTCCCCCTCGTCAGATTCCTCTGGTGATACATTTTTTAAAGACAGAAAATGATCTTTATTGCATAAAATGAAATCAGTACATTTGGTACACATTCTAAGAGGGGGTTCCACCATGGCTTTTAAACATAATAAACAAGGAGTTTCTTCTATGTCAGACATATTTATACAGAATAGCAATGATACTAGCAAGCTTGGAAAACACTTTAAATCAAGTTAACAAGCAAATATAAAAAACATTACTGTGCCTTTAAGAGAAACAAATTTTGTCAGAATTTGAAAAACAGTGAAAAAATGCAGTAAATCAAACAACATTTTTACAGTGTGCATAATAAGCTAACAGAGCATTGCACCCACTTGCAAATGGATGATTAACCCCTTAGTTAAAAAAACGGATAAAAAAAAAAAACGAAATAGACGTTTTTTAACAGTCACAACCAACTGCCACAGCAAGCTGTGGCCCTACCTTCCCCAATAAACGACTTTGGAAAGCCTTTGGGCCCTTTAGAGATGTCCTATAGCATTCAGAGGGCCTTTGAGGGAAGCTGGATGTCACAGTTTGTAATTTTAACTGCACCAACTGTAACTTTTATACTACAACAGTGGAAATTGTTTCTAGTCAAAATTTAAGCCAGCCATGTGGAAAAAACTAGGCCCCAATAAAGTTTTATCACCAAAGCATATATAAAAACGATTAAACATGCCAGTAAAAGTTTTATATTGTAAATATCATAAGGGTATTACCCCAGGGAGTGAGCATGATACCAGTCGTTATTAAATCACTGTATTCAGGCTTAACTTACATTAATCCGGTATCAGCAGCATTTTCTAGTGTTTTCCATCTCTAGAAAAAATTATAACTGCACATACCTGATAGCAGAATAAACTGCACGCCATTCTCTCACTGAAGTTACCTCATCTGTGTAATCCCCTCAGACATGTGAGAACAGCAATGGATCTTAGTTACAACCTGCTAAGCTCATAGAAACCTCAGGCAGATTCTTCTTCTATTTACTGCCTGAGATAAAATAGCACAACTCCGGTACTATTTAAAAATAACAAACTTTTGATTGAAGAAAATAAACTAGCTATATTTAACCACTCTCTCCTACAACGTCCTTGCTTGTTGAGAGTTGCAAGAGAATGACTGGCTATGACAGTTAGCTCTGCTGTGGGTGTCCTCTTGCAACTTCCTGTTGGGAATGAGAATATCTCACAAGTAATGGATGATCCGTGGACTGGATACACCTTACAAGAGAAATGATAATAGGAGTAAATTAGAAAGTTGCTTAAAATTGCATGCTCTATCTGAATCACAAAAGGAAAAAATTGTGTTCAGTGTCCCTTTAAAGGGACATGAAACCCAAAAATTTTCTTTTGTGATTCAGATAGCGAATACAATTTTAAACAACTTTCCATCTTACTTCTATTATCTAATGTGCTTTGTTCTCTTAGTATCCTTTGTCGAAGAAACAGCAATGCATATGGGTAAGCCAATAACATAAGGCATATATGTGCAGATGTTCCCGAGCGTGCCTAGGTATCTTTTTTACAAAGGATACCAAGAGAAAGAAACAAATTAGATTATAGAAGTAAATTGGAAAGTTGATTAAAATCCAATACTGTACCTTAATTATGAAAGCCCAAAATTGTGTTTCATATCCCTTTAAACTGTAAATCTTGAACATGCTGCCTTGCAACATAGTATCTGCCTAGCAGACCCTTAAACAAGATTGTGCTTTCGTAACCTGGATTTTATAAGTCCAATAACAGTCACAAGAGTAAGAATAAAAGTGCTTGTGCCTAATTTATTGACTTTATTTACACAAAGGTGCGTTCCTGATTATAAGTTTAATAGTATAGGCTTAAGTACTTTGAAATGCACTCTCATGACTGTGATTGGTCTTAACATTCATGGAAGCTCATGAGTATCCTGTGACTCTATAGTGTGTCAAGCAAGCATGCTCTATTGTACGTACCTGATTTGGGCCTGTGAATAGCTGTAGTTGTGGTATTCAGGTAGAAAGTTGCCACCATCCTAATGATTACACTTATGAAAAAGTTTAGTTTGCTTTAATATCTTGCCTAAAATATAATATTAATATTAATAAATGCAACCATAACTAGTCTTTTTCCACAAAGGTGTATTTGGATCAGCACAATGTTTGGATTAGAACTTATGGGTTTGTGTGACTTGATTGAGCTATTGGTTTTGGTGTTTTTTTGTGCAACACAAACACACTGGGGCCTATCTATCAAGACTCACCAGAAACAGCAGTTATGATGCATCAGTCACAAAGACCGCTGCTCCATAACCTGTCCGCCTGCTCTGAGCAGGCGGGCAGACATCACCGGAAATCAACTCGATCGAGTATGATCGGGTTGATTGACACCTCCCTGCTGGCAGCCCATTGGCCACGAGTCTGCAGGGGGCGGCGTTGCACCAGCAGCTCTTGTGAGCTGCTGGTGCAATGCTGAATATGGCGAGCGTATTGCTCTGCGTATTCAGCGAGGTCTGGCGGACCTGATCCGCACCGTCGGATCAGGTCCACCAGACCTTGTTAAATAGAGGCCTTTATCTCTAGTAAACAAGCCAATATAAAATAACCAGAAAAAAACAGTTGGGTGAAATGTTATGTGATATGGCAGGGTTTCTATGCATATAAAGTTAAAATGTAATAAGGGGCAAACATAATGTAGAAAATGGAGCTGGGGGGAAAAGCAGGTAAATACACAAAATGATCAAGGCTGTATAATGAGCAGGAATATATGGGTAATGTAATATTATTTTTGTGCAACTCTCTTATGAAACCAATCTTGCCGGAGCAAAGGCTGTCAATTACCATGGTCGGATCAGTCTGAGATGATTTTAATTTGCGACTTCTGAGGTGGCAGAAAGGTTAAGAAACAGCTGCTTTTTTACTGTCATCTGCAGGCTCCAGTGGGGTTTCCAGAAATGATATATGAGGGGTGGCACTTCCAGGAGGGCCACAGGTTATTTGAGGGGGTCACAATGAGAGGACGGGTGTGCTATAGGCCTGGTTGGTGTGCTGTGGATGGAGACGTTCATGTCATGGGCGGGCTGGGTGAATCTTGTTCGGGTCTGGAAAAGTGCTGGTGGGAGACATCAGCTGTGAGGCTCATTAGGGATACCAGCCATTAAGTTGAGGGGGCTAGAGCTCCCCCCATGGTAAAAGCATTGGAAGACTTTTTCTTGCAATCCTAAACCGAAAAAGCTCCCTACGCAGCTTGAGTAAAGAAGCCCTTTATATACACACACTCACAAAAAGTCTGACATACAAATACAGAGGAACAGTTTTTATTGATTATTAAGATTAATGAGTATCTACAGCTCCCCTTGACTGTATAGATAATGTTTTACTGTTCCTCTATTTGATGTGCTGGAGGAGAGTTGGAATGTTTTGGTGCGTTGATGTGTGTTATGCAATACAGTGTTATCTCTCATTTGGGTTAGATAAAGTTTTTACAAAAACACTGAAATTGTCCAGCACAAGTGTAATAATATAACAGGCTGTATAACTGTGTGGCCCCTGCAGTGGCCAGAATTCACATAAAGAGTATAACTGATGAGTCGCACCATCCAATCTCAAATCTGTCTTATTTCATAAAGACAAGAGGCAAACGAAAAATTCAGTGTTGCATTAGTCTTTTACCGCCTGTCTTTATGAAATAAGGCAGATTTGAGATTTGATGGTGCGGCTCATTGCTCATATTCTAAATGTAGTTTTTAATCTGTACTTTAAAAGAAACACTTTACTGGTACAGAACCGTTAACACAGGGTTTGGTGAAATGTTAGAGCTAGATGAAAATATGCCTTCATGTTTCCCAAAGGTGCGATATAACTAAAAGATTTGTCCACTTTTGCTATATATTTTATTGGAAGTCAAATAGCATACAAATAAAGTTTACAAGCTAAAACTTGTATTACACAAACATTCCAAAAACACAAATATCCTGTCTTACTTGTATAAGACCCCTCTAACTGCCACGCCGCACCACTCTAGCCGTAGATAGGGGCAGCAGCCTGCTTCCCTGCTCGTTGTCAAGGGCTGTGTTGGCTCCTGTTGTGTGCGGCAGTGACATCATTGCCGCATGCTCCTCTCACTCTGAAGCCGGTCATGATCTCTTGTGGCGTGAATCCTGTGCCTATGTAAGTTGCTCACGTTTCTACCTTCACTGTCCAAGTATAGGTGTTACTTTGTGTGCTCCGGGGTGTAATTGTTATTACTGTATACTGGATTGCCATAACATTACTGAACTCTGCCTGTCTGACTACGCTGCTTGCTTAACCCTTAAAGTACTGGATTGCCTCACTGTTGATGAACTCTGGATGTCTGGCTTCTCTGCTTGCTTAACCCCTAAAGTACTGAATTGCCTCACTGTTGATTAACTCTGCCTGTCTGACTACTCTGCATGCTTAACCCCTAAAGTACTGGAGTGCCTCACTGTTGATGAAATCTGCCTGTCTGGCTTCTCTACTTGCTTAATCCCTAAAGTACTGGATTGCCTCACTTTTGATGAACTCGGCCTGTCTGACTACTCTGCTTGTTAACCCTTAATATACTGGATTGCCTTACCATTGCTGGACCCTGTCTGCCTGACCATTCTAGTGGTTTACCTTTGGACTGTCTTACCATTGCCAAACCCTGCCTGCCTGTCTTACTGACCATTCTAGTGGTTTAGCTTTGGACTGCCTTACTGTTGCCAAACCCTGCCTGCCTGACCATTCTAGTGGTTTACCCTTGAACCACCTTCCTCTGATTTCCCCCCTGTTGTTGTCAAAGACTATCCTGCCTATAGTGAGTACCGCTTACCTCATCTTGCAAACTTTCTCTGCTCTGGGATATTCCCTATCATTCCGACTCAAATAAGAAGACTTCTGGCCGAGTTCGGTGATAGTGAACTATCACACGAGCATTACTTTAACTTCCATAATCCCCAATTTGCTCATTACAAGTGGAGCACTAAATATAGCTTGCAATATTAGCGCTCCACTGAGTAATACCAGCACATGCTAATGTGCGCTAGTGTTACAAGTTAAGAGCAAGCATTGCACTTCCATAGGCTCCAATGGGAGCCTTGTTCTGATGCCGTCAATATATTCTGATGGCAGCCAATATAAATATATATTATTATGATTATATACATATATATTTATGTGTTAATATGTGTATATACACTTATTAACACATAAATATAAATATATATATATATATGTGTATATTAACATATACTCATATATTTACAGAAAAACACTCAGTTCCCATAGACCACAATCTAAAGGCAATTTTCAGTGCCGTTTTATTTCTAACACCCCACTCCCGCCAACTTTACCCCCAAAATACTGCCTAGTGCAGTTATTTTATTAAAAAAATAAAAATGGTCAAATTTTTATTTTTTAATAAAATACACTACACTGTATTTTGAGGGCATTCTGGGCACATTTATAAAATTAACCAGAGATCTGATCTCTAGTTAATTTTATAAGCGCTAATTGCTACCACTTGTAATGGCTGGTTATTTATCTCGCACCCACAAACAGGCAAATTTGCCCATTTACGGGTGCATGATAAATAAGCATTCCACTTGTAATCTAGCCAATATAATTTATTTAAGAAAATAATGTACAATAATGATAGTGTTCTTACCACAGCTAGGTGATAAAGAGTGGGGATGGTTGATTACTGGTTGATCCAAATGTTATTGCTAATTTTATCAGGTGTGGTCTATTATACTCTAATCAAAGGCTACATGACAATGTCCTTATTAAAACAAAGGCTATGCCAAAGTCTTCTTTGAATTGCTTTGCCATGTTTGTTAGGCCTAATCTTTTTGTACAGTATGCTTTAAAGAAGTAACTATGTGAATATTCCAGAAATAAAAGTTGTAATAGCAAGGCATATAGGGAAGGTTTTGGTGCACATCCAATGGGGTCTATCTATCAAGCTCCGAATGGCTCGCCAGAAACAGCAGTTATGAAGCAGCGCTCACAAAGACCGCTGCCCCATAACCCTGTCTGCCTGCTCTGATGAGGCGGACAGGAATTGTCGGAATTCAACCCGATCGAGTATGATCGGGTTGATTGACATCCCCCTGCTGGCGGCTGATTGTCTGAGAGTTTGCAGGGGGCGGCGTTGCACCAGCAGCTCACAAGAGCGCAGCGTTGCACCAGCAGCTCACAAGAGCTGCTGGTGCAATGCTGAATACGGAGAGCGAATTGCTCTCCGCATTCAGCGATGTCTGTCGGACCTGATCCACACTGTTAGATTAGGTCCGACAGACATTTGTTAAATAGGCCTCAATATGTCTGGTTATGTGTAGGTTTTTAAGCACCTCAGTTCTATTATTTATGAAGTCACTGATTGAGAGTAAATACAAGGCTTATCAAAGTATTTAGGACAACAGTAAATTGTTGTTGACAAAAGGGGTTACGTTCTCCAAAGTTACCAAAAAAGCTGTCAAAAAGCCACACACCAAGTACGGGGCGATGAGCAGTGGACTGTTGGTAACTAACAGTCATCGATCTTGCTGCTCTTCTGCTTTTTTACAGCTTTCTTGGTACTCTGTTACTAAACACCCACACTATACTATACTGTTTACCCCCTATACCGCCGCTACCGGAGCCAACCGCAACTCTAATAAATGTATTAACTCCTAAACCGCCACTCATGGACCCCACTGCAACTAAATAAAGTTATTAACCCCTAAACCGCCGCTTCCGGACCCCGCCGCAACTAAATAAAGTGTTTAATCCCTAAACCGCCGCTCCCGGAGCCCACCGCCGCCTACATTATATTTATAAACCCCCAATCTGCCCCCACCTACACCGCCGCCACCTACATTATATTTATTAACCGTAAATATGCCCCCCCTACACCGCCGCCACTATATTAAATGTATTAATCCCTAAACCTAAGTCTAACACTAACCCTAACACCCCCTAACTTAAATATAATTTAAATACATCTAAATAAATTATTCCTATTTAAAACTAAATACTTACCTATAAAATAAACCCTAAGGCCTAGATTTGGAGTTTGGCGGTAGATGGGCTGTTAACGCTCCGCGGGCTTTTTTCTGGCCGCAGCATAAAATTAACTCTGGTATCGAGAGTTCAAAAAAATGCTGCGTTAGGCTCCAAAAAAGGAGCGTAGAGCATTTTTACCGCAAATGCAACTCTCGATACCAGAGTTGCTTACGGACGCGGCCAGCCTCAAAAACGTGCTCGTGCACGATTCTCCCATAGGAAACAATGGGGCTGTTTGAGCTGAAAAAAAACCTAACACCTGCAAAAAAGCAGCGTTCAGCTCCTAACGCAGCCCCATTGTTTCCTATGGGGAAACACTTCCTACGTCTGCACCTAACACCCTAACATGTACCCCGAGTCTAAACACCCCTAACCTTACACTTATTAACCCCTAATCTGCTGACCCCTGCATATTTTTTTTAACCCCTAATCTTCCGCTCCGTAAACCGCCGCAACTTACATTATCCCTATGTACCCCTAATCTGCTGCCCCTAACACCGCCGACCCCTATATTATATTTATTAACCCCTAATCTGCCCCCCTCAACGTCGCCGACACCTGCCTACACTTATTAACCCCTAATCTGCCGAGCGGACCTGAGCGCTACTATAATAAAGTTATTAACCCCTAATCCGCCTCACTAACCCTATAATAAATAGTATTAACCCCTAATCTGCCCTCCCTAACATCGCCGACACCTCACTTCAATTATTAACCCCTAATCTGCCGACCGGAGCTCACCGCTATTCTAATAAATGTATTAACCCCTAAAGCTAAGTCTAACCCTAACACTAACACCCCCCTAAGTTAAATATAATTTTAATCTAACGAAATTAATTAACTCTTATTAAATAAATTATTCCTATTTAAAGCTAAATACTTAACTGTAAAATAAACCCTAATATAGCTACAATATAAATTATAATTATATTATAGCTATTTTAGGATTAATATTTATTTTACAGGCAACTTGGTAATTATTTTAACCAGGTACAATAGCTATTAAATAGTTAAGAACTATTTAATAGTTACCTAGTTAAAATAATAACAAAATTACCTGTAAAATAAATCCTAACCTAAGTTATAATTAAACCTAACACTACCCTATCAATAAATTAATTAAATAAAATACCTACAATTACCTACAATTAACCTAACACTACACTATCAATAAATAAATTAAATACAATTGCTACAAATAACTACAATTACATAAACTAACTAAAGTACAAAAAATAATAAAGAACTAAGTTACAAAAATAAAAAAATATTTACAAACATAAGAAAAATATTACAACAATTTTAAACTAATTACACCTACTCTAAGCCCCCTAATAAAATAACAAAGACCCCCAAAATAAAAAAATTCCCTACCCTATTCTAAATTAATAGAGTTAAAAGCTCTTTTACCTTACCAGCCCTGAACAGGGCCCTTTGCGGGGCATGCCCCAAGAAAATCAGCTCTTTTGCCTGTAAAAAAAAACATACAATACCCCCCCCCAACATTACAACCCACCACCCACATACCCCTAATCTAACCCAAACCCCCCTTAAATAAACCTAACACTAAGCCCCTGAAGATCTTCCTACCTTGTCTTCACCATCCAGGTATCACCGATCCGTCCTGGCATCCGGTGCTGAAGAGGTCCAGAAGAGGCTCCAAAGTCTTCCTCCTATCCGGCAAGAAGAGGACATCCGGACCGGCAAACATCTTCTCCAAGCGGCATCTTCGATCTTCTTCCATCCGGTGCGAAGCGGGTCCATCTTGAATCAGCCGACGCGGATCCATCCTCTTCTTTCTGTGTCTCCCGACGAATGACGGTTCCTTTAAGGGACGTCATCCAAGATGGCGTCCCTCGAATTCCGATTGGCTGATAGGATTCTATCAGCCAATCGGAATTAAGGTAGGAATATTCTGATTGGCTGATGGAATCAGCCAATCAGAATCAAGTTCAATCCGATTGGCTGATCCAATCGGCCAATCAGATTGAGCTCGCATTCTATTGGCTGTTCCGATCAGCCAATAGAATGCGAGCTCAATCTGATTGGCTGATTGGATCAGCCAATCGGATTGAACTTGATTCTGATTGGCTGATTCCATCAGCCAATCAGAATATTCCTACCTTAATTCCGATTGGCTGATAGAATCCTATCAGCCAATCGGAATTCGAGGGACGCCATCTTGGATGACGTCCCTTAAAGGAACCGTCATTCGTCGGGAGACACAGAAAGAAGAGGATGGATCCGCGTCGGCTGATTCAAGATGGACCCGCTCCGCACCGGATGGAAGAAGATCGAAGATGCCGCTTGGAGAAGATGTTTGCCGGTCCGGATGTCCTCTTCTTGCCGGATAGGAGGAAGACTTTGGAGCCTCTTCTGGACCTCTTAAGCACCGGATGCCAGGACGGATCGGTGATACCTGGATGGTGAAGACAAGGTAGGAAGATCTTCAGGGGCTTAGTGTTAGGTTTATTTAAGGGGGGTTTGGTTTAGATTAGGGGTATGTGGGTGGTGGGTTGTAATGTTGGGGGGGTATTGTATGTTTTTTTTTACAGGCAAAAGAGCTGATTTTCTTGGGGCATGCCCCGCAAAGGGCCCTGTTCAGGGCTGGTAAGGTAAAAGAGCTTTTAACTCTATTAATTTAGAATAGGGTAGGGAATTTTTTTATTTTGGGGGTCTTTGTTATTTTATTAGGGGGTTTAGAGTAGGTGTAATTAGTTTAAAATTGTTGTAATATTTTTCTTATGTTTGTAAATATTTTTTTATTTTTTGTAACTTAGTTCTTTTTTATTTTTTGTACTTTAGTTAGTTTATGTAATTGTAGTTATTTGTAGCAATTGTATTTAATTTATTTATTGATAGTGTAGTGTTAGGTTAATTGTAGGTAATTGTAGGTATTTTATTTAATTAATTTATTGATAGGGTAGTGTTAGGTTTAATTATAACTTAGGTTAGGATTTATTTTACAGGTAATTTTGTTATTATTTTAACTAGGTAACTATTAAATAGTTCTTAACTATTTAATAGCTATTGTACCTGGTTAAAATAATTACCAAGTTGCCTGTAAAATAAATATTAATCCTAAAATAGCTACAATATAATTATAATTTATATTGTAGCTATATTAGGGTTTATTTTACAGGTAAGTATTTAGCTTTAAATAGGAATAATTTATTTAATAAGAGTTAATGAATTTCGTTAGATTAAAATTATATTTAACTTAGGGGGGTGTTAGTGTTAGGGTTAGACTTAGCTTTAGGGGTTAATCCATTTATTATAGTAGCGGTGAGCTCCAGTCGTCAGATTAGGGGTTAATAATTGAAGTTAGGTGTCGGCGATGTTAGGGAGGGCAGATTAGGGGTTAATACTATTTATGATAGGGTTAGTGAGGCGGATTAGGGGTTAATAACTTTATTATAGTAGCGCTCAGGTCTGCTCGGCAGATTAGGGGTTAATAAGTGTAGGCAGGTGGAGGCGACGTTGTGGGGGGCAGATTAGGGGTTAATAAATGTAATACAGGGGTCGGCGGGGTTAGGGGGAGCAGATTAGGGGTACATAAGGATAACGTAGGTGGCGGTCGGCAGATTAGGGGTTAAAATAATTTAATCGAGTGGCGGCGATGTGGGGGGACCTCGGTTTAGGGGTACATAGGTAGTTTATGGGTGTTAGTGTACTTTAGGGTACAGTAGTTAAGAGCTTTATAAACCGGCGTTAGCCCAGAAAGCTCTTAACTCCTGCTATTTTCCGGCGGCTGGAGTTTTGTCGTTAGAGCTCTAACGCTCACTTCAGAAACGACTCTAAATACCGGAGTTAGAAAGATCCCATTGAAAAGATAGGATACGCAATTGACGTAAGGGGATCTGCGGTATGGAAAAGTCGCGGCTGAAAAGTGAGCGTTAGACCCTATTTTGAGTGACTCCAAATACCGGCGGTAGCCTAAAACCAGCGTTAGGAGCCTCTAACGCTGGTTTTCACGGCTACCGCCGAACTCTAAATCTAGCCGTATGATAGCTACAATATAACTAATAGTTACATTGTAGCTATTTTAGGATTTATTTTTATTTTGCAGGCAACTTTGTATTTATTTTAACTAGGTACAATAGTTATTACATAGTTATTAACTATTTAATAACTACCTAGTTAAAATGAAGACAAATTTACCTGTAAAAAATCCTAACCTAAGTTACAATTACACCTAACACTACACTATCATTAAATTAATTACCTACATTAACTACAATTCATTAAAATTAAAAACAATTATCTAAAGTACAAAAAACAAACACTAAATTACAGAAAATAATAAAATAATTACAATTTGTTTAAACTAATTACACCTAATCTAATCCCCCTAATAAAATAAAAAAGCCGCCCAAAATAATAAAAAGCCCTACCCTAAACTAAATTACGAATAGCCCTTAAAAAGGGCCTTTTGCAGGGCATTGCCCCAAAGTAATCAGATCTTTTACCTGTAAAAAAAAGTACAATACCCCCCAACATTAAAACCTATCACCCACACAACCAACCCTACTCTAAAACCAACCCAATCCCCCCTTAAAAAAACCTAACACTAACCCCTTGAAGATCACCCTACCTTGAGACGTCTTCACCCAAACGGGCCGAAGTCCTCCACGAAGCCAGGCGAAGTGATCCTCCAGACGGGCAAAAGTCTTCATCCAGGCGGCATCTTCTATCTTCATCCATCCAGCGCGGAGCGGGTCCATCTTCAAGACATCCGACGTGGAGCATCCTCTTCAAACGACATCTGACGACTGAATGAAGGTACCTTTAAGTGATGTCATCCAAGATAGCGTCCCTTGAATTAAGGTAGGAAAAATCCTATTGGCTGATGCAATCAGCCAATAGGATTGAAGTTTAATCCTATTGGCTGATCCAATCAGCCAATAGGATTGAGCTTGCATTCTATTGGCTGATTGGAACAGCCAATAGAATGTGAGCTCAATACTATTGGCTGATTGGATCAGCCAATAGGATTAAACTTCAATCCTATTGGCTGATTGCCTCAGCCAATAGGATTTTTCCTACCTTTATTCCGATTGGCTGATAGAATTCTATCAGTCAATCGGAATTCAAGGGGTGCCATCTTGGATGATGTCACTTAAAGGTACCTTCATTCAGTTGTTGGATGTCGTTTAAAGAGGATGCTCCGCGTCGGATGTCTTGAAGATGGACCCGCTCCGTGCCGGATGGATGAAGATAGAAGATACTGTCTGGATGAAGACTTCTGCCCATCTGGAGGACCTCTTCTAGCCGGCTTGCTCGAAGACTTCTGCCCGTCTGGAGAACCACTTCGCCTGGCTTCGTGGAGGACTTCGGCCCGGTTGGGTGAAGACGTCTCAAGGTAGGGTGATCTTGAAAGGGTTAGTGTTAGGTTTTTTAAGGGGGGATTGGATGGGTTTTAGAGTAAGGTTGGTTGTGTGGGTGGTGGGTTTTTATGTTGGGGGGGTATTGTACTTGTTTTTACAGGTGAAAGTGCTGATTACTTTGGGACAATACCCCGCAAAAGGCCCTTTTAAGGGCTATTCATAATTTATTATAGGGTAGGGCTTTTTATTATTTTGGGGGGCTTTTTTATTTTATTTATTAGATTAGGTGTTATTAGTTTAAATTTTTTTAATTATTTTATTATTTTCTGTAATTTAGTGTTTGTTTTTTTGTACTTTAGATAATTGTTTTTAATTTTATTTAATTGTATTTAGTTTAGGGAATTTATTTAATGATAGTGTAGTGTTAGGTGTAATTGTAACTTAGGTTAGGCTTTATTTTACAGGTATATTTGTATTTATTTTAACTAGGAAGTTATTAAATAGTTAATAACTATTTAATAACTATTGTACCTAAGTAAAATAAATACAAACTTGCCTGTAAAATAAAAATAAACCCTAAGCTAGATACAATGTAACTATTAGTTATATTGTAGCTAGCTTAGGGTTTATTTTATAGGTAAGTAGTTTTAAATAGGTATAATGTATTTAATGAAAGTAATTTTATTTACATATATTCAAATTATATTTACGTTAGTGGGTGTTAGGGTTAGAATTAGGTTTAGGGGTTAATACATTTAATATAGTGTTGGCGACGTTGAGGGTGGCAGATTAGGGGTTAATAAATGTAGGTGGGGGCAGATTAGGGGTTAAACACTTTATTAGAGTTGCGGTGGGCTCCAGGAGCGGCGGTTTCGGGGTTAATGCATTTATTAGAGTTGCGACGGTATAGGGGGGCAGATTAAGGGTTAAAAAGTATAATGTAGGTGTCGGCGGTGTCGGGGGGGCATATTAGGGGTGTTTAGACTCAGGGTACATGTTAGGGTGTTAGATGTACACGTTCCCATAGGAATCAATGGGATATCGGGCAGCAGCGAATATGAGCTTTCTCTGCTTTCCAACTCCCATTGATTCCTATGGCATCCACGGCGTCCAGGGCGGCGGATTGAAAACTAGGTACGCTGGGCCGGAAAAGTGCCGAGCGTACCTGCTAGTTATTTCATAACTATCAGAAGTAGTCAGAATGTGCCGAACTTGCGTTCGGAACATCTGTAGGGACGTAAGCATCGATCTGTGTCGGACTGAGTCCAGTGGATCGTATGTTACGTCACTAAATTCTACTTTTGCCGGTCTGTATGGTTTGATAACTAAGGTGAATCAGGCTCGCCACAAATACGCTGCGGAATTCCAGCGTATTTGTGGTTGACGGCTTGATAAATAGAGGCCTATGACTAAACTAGGGCTTAATTTTCATTGTGGCACTACAAGGTACAGAAATGCACGATGGTGTAGGTATCCTTGTCTGTAGAGGAAGGAAATACATTGTTCCACCCCAGATTAACTCTCAGATAGATTACGAGTTTGGCGTTATGAATGAAAAAGCCTGCTTTTTTAAAACCTGTAATACCAGCGCTATGAAAGGTGAGCGGTGAAAATAACGTACAAGTAATTAGCGAGCAGCCATAACGCAAAACTCATAATCTGGCTGTTTCTTTGGCAATTAAATTTATAGCACATATAGGACCAGATTACAAGTGGAGCGCAAACATTATCACGCAAGCGATATCGGGTCTTTGCGATCCTTTGTGCGTAGGGTAAATTGTGCTGGTATTAGAAGTTGAAAGTAAACAAGATTGCTTGAGCACAATTGCGATTTGGAACGATTAGCGCGTCCTCAGAGCTGTGGTTAACTGCTTCTCAAAACAAAAAAGTTGCATAAAACACATCAAAAATACAATACGAAGTACAGTTACACTCAGAGGGGCACATTTATCAATCTCCATATGAAGCTTGAAGTCCCTTGTTTCCTATTGGCTCGCCGGAAACAGCCCCTAAAGGCTCGCCGGAAACAGAAGTTATGAAGCAACAGTCTAAAGACTGCTGCTCCAAAACGTGTCCACCTGCTCTGAGGCGGCGGACAGAAATTAACCTGATCGAATATGATTGGGTTGATTTACACCCCCTGCTAGCGGCCAATTGGCCGTGAATCTGCAGGGGGTGCCATTGCACCAGCGGTTCACAAGAACTACTGGTACAATGATAAATGTTGACAGTGTATGCTGTCTGCATTTATCAATGTGTAGCGATGTGCAGTGGACGTGATACGCTACTTCGTATTATGTCCGCTCGCACATTGATACATATGCCCCATGAAAAAAACGATTTAATAAAATTATTTAAAAAAATATTGCACACAAAAGTTATAAGGGCTCAAAGATATGAGGTCTCAGGTGTTAGAAAAAAAAGCAGGCAAAGGGCTTTAATATTGAGATACACACAGATACATGTCTAAAGATAGATATGTATGTGTATGTATACATATATATATTTTAATAAATTTATATAGATATATACATATATGTGTAAATATGTATGTATTTATTTATGTATGTACATATGTATTTACATATAAGATGAGGAAAGGAAAACACTGGGTCTCACAGAGAATCCAAAAGGTTTATTGAGGAGCAGGATTCATTAAAGACACAGGGTAAGCTCCAACTGACGCATTTCGCACATGCATACATGCGCTTCATCAGAGGTGTATTTACAGATATATATAAACATATAAACACATAAATACATATGTGCACATATATAAACATATATATAAGTGCATTTGAGCCCTTTGCATTTAAGTAGATGAAAACATAAAAACATATGAATGCAATATTCTTGTTTAAAAAAGGTTTTAACTATGTATTTAGTGTAAATATTTGTCAATCCAATGTTCTGCACATAGCAGAATATGTATTCCTATCCTCTATTTGTACATATCTATATATAATCATGTATATATATATATATATATATATTGTACCAAAATACCATCAGATATATACAGGGAGTGCAGAATTATTAGGCAAATGAGTATTTTGACCACATTATCCTCTTTATGCATGTTGTCTTACTCCAAGCTGTATAGGCTCGAAAGCCTACTACCAATTAAGCATATTAGGTGATGTGCATCTCTGTAATGAGAAGGGGTGTGGTCTAATGACATCAACACCCTATATCAGGTGTGCATAATTATTAGGCAACTTCCTTTCCTTTGGCAAAATGGGTCAAAAGAAGGACTTGACAGGCTCAGAAAAGTCAAAAATAGTGAGATATCTTGCAGAGGGATGCAGCACTCTTAAAATTGCAAAGCTTCTGAAACGTGATCATCGAACAATCAAGCGTTTCATTCAAAATAGTCAACAGGGTCGCAAGAAGCGTGTGGAAAAACCAAGGCGCAAAATAACTGCCCATGTACTGAGAAAAGTCAAGCGTGCAGCTGCCAAGAGGCCACTTGCCACCAGTTTGGCCATATTTCAGAGCTGCAACATCACTGGAGTGCCCAAAAGCACAAGGTGTGCAATACTCAGAGACATGGCCAAGGTAAGAAAGGCTGAAAGACGACCACCACTGAACAAGACACACAAGCTGAAACGTCAAGACTGGGCCAAGAAATATCTCAAGACTGATTTTTCTAAGGTTTTATGGACTGATAAAATGAGAGTGAGTCTTGATGGGCCAGATGGATGGGCCCGTGGCTGGATTGGTAAAGGGCAGAGAGCTCCAGTCCGACTCAGACACCAGCAAGGTGGAGGTGGAGTACTGGTTTGGGCTGGTATCATCAAAGATGAGCTTGTGGGGCCTTTTTGGTTTGAGGATGGAGTCAAGCTCAACTCCCAGTCCTACTGCCAGTTTCTGGAAGACACCTTCATCAAGCAGTGGTACAGGAAGAAGTCTGCATCCTTCAAGAAAAACATGATTTTCATGCAGGACAATGCTCCATCACACGCGTCCAAGTACTCCACAGCGTGGCTGGCAAGAAAGGGTATAAAAGAAGAAAATCTAATGACATGGCCTCCTTGTTCACCTGATCTGAACCCCATTGAGAACCTGTGGTCCATCATCAAATGTGAGATTTACAAGGAGGGAAAACAGTACACCTCTCTGAACAGTGTCTGGGAGGGTGTGGTTGCTGCTGCACGCAATGTTGATGGTGAACAGATCAAAACACTGACAGAATCCATGGATGGCAGGCTTTTGAGTGTCCTTGCAAAGAAAGGTGGCTATATTGGTCACTGATTTGTTTTTGTTTTGTTTTTGAATGTCAGAAATGTATATTTGTGAATGTTGCGATGTTATATTTGTTTCACTGGTAAAAATAAATAATTGAAATGGGTATATATTTGTTTTTTGTTAAGTTGCCTAATAATTATGCACAGTAATAGTCACCTGCACACACAGATATCCCCCTAAAATAGCTATAACTAAAAACAAACAAAAAACTACTTCCAAAACTATTCAGCTTTGATATTAATGAGTTTTTTGGGTTCATTGAGAACATGGTTGTTGTTCAATAATAAAATTAATCCTCAAAAATACAACTTGCCTAATAATTCTGCACTCCCTGTATATACAGGGAGTGCAGAATTATTAGGCAAGTTGTATTTTTGAAGATTAATTAAACAACAACCATGTTCTCAATGAACCCAAAAAACTCATTAATATCAAAGCTGAATAGTTTTGGAAGTAGTTTTTAGTTTGTTTTTAGTTATAGCTATTTTAGGGGGATATCTGTGTGTGCAGGTTACTATTACTGTGCATAATTATTAGGCAACTTAACAAAAAACAAATATATACCCATTTCAATTATTTATTTTTACCAGTGAAACCAATATTACATCTCAACATTCACAAATATACATTTCTGACATTCAAAAACAAAACAAAAACAAATCAGTGACCAATATAGCCACCTTTCTTTGCAAGGACACTCAAAAGCCTGCCATCCATGGATTCTGTCAGTGTTTTGATCTGTTCACCATCAACATTGCGTGCAGCAGCAACCACAGCCTCCCAGACACTGTTCAGAGAGGTGTACTGTTTTCCCTCCTTGTAAATCTCACATTTGATGATGGACCACAGGTTCTCAATGGGGTTCAGATCAGGTGAACAAGGAGGCCATGTCATTAGATTTTCTTCTTTTATACCCTTTCTTGCCAGCCACGCTGTGGAGTACTTGGACGCGTGTGATGGAGCATTGTCCTGCATGAAAATCATGTTTTTCTTGAAGGATGCAGACTTCTTCCTGTACCACTGCTTGAAGAAGGTGTCTTCCAGAAACTGGCAGTAGGACTGGGAGTTGAGCTTGACTCCATCCTCAACCCGAAAAGGCCCCACAAGCTCATCTTTGATGATACCAGCCCAAACCAGTACTCCACCTCCACCTTGCTGGCATCTGAGTCGGGCTGTAGCTCTCTGCCCTTTACCAATCCAGCCACGGGCCCATCCATCTGGCCCATCAAGACTCACTCTCATTTCATCAGTCCATAAAACCTTAGAAAAATCAGTCTTGAGATATTTCTTGGCCCAGTCTTGACGTTTCAGCTTGTGTGTCTTGTTCAGTGGTGGTCGTCTTTCAGCCTTTCTTACCTTCGTCATGTCTCTGAGTATTGCACACCTTGTGCTTTTGGGCACTCCAGTGATGTTGCAGCTCTGAAATATGGCCAAACTGGTGGCAAGTGGCATCTTGGCAGCTGCACGCTTGACTTTTCTCAGTTCATGGGCAGTTATTTTGCGCCTTGGTTTTTCCACACGCTTCTTGCGACCCTGTTGACTATTTTGAATGAAACGCTTGATTGTTCGATGATCACGCTTCAGAAGCTTTGCAATTTTAAGAGTGCTGCATCCCTCTGCAAGATATCTCACTATTTTTTACTTTTCTGAGCCTGTCAAGTCCTTCTTTTGACCCATTTTGCCAAAGGAAAGGAAGTTGCCTAATAATTATGCACACCTGATATAGGGTGTTGATGTCATTAGACCACACCCCTTCTCATTACAGAGATGCACATCACCTAATATGCTTAATTGGTAGTAGGCTTTCGAGCCTATACAGCTTGGAGTAAGACAACATGCATAAAGAGGATGATGTGGTCAAAATACTCATTTGCCTAATAATTCTGCACTCCCTGTATATATATATATATATATATATATATATAAATATGTAGTTATGAATAAATAGAACAGATTGTGCTATGTATGTGGTACTTGTAAAGCGCAGCTAATCACCCGTAAGGGTCTCAAGGTGCTGCTCATTTTATTGAACCTCGGAAGGATGAAAGGCTGAGTGGACCTCACCGGGGATCGAACCTGCAACCCTTGGGTTGCTACAGAGCTCAGCCACAGTGCCTTAGCATGCTGAGCTATCTATGTGAAGAACATTGGAATGTGAAATATTTATATTTTCATGTCGGGTTAGCGCACATGAGAATATGCAATCGGGTTTGCTCGCAAGTGAGGTGTTTTCTCATTTTTTGTTCCATTGACTTTTATAGGGGAATACGTGAACAAGATATTCTAAGTTCACCTTTTTGCGTGTCAGGTAAGTGCGAGTACGATAATGTTTTACTTTAAAATTTTGCTTCTAGTGCAATTAGCGCTATTGCAAAATTGTATTTTATCAAAAAATATAAAATGTGTATGTAAATTACAAAGGAGTAAATTGTATTAAATATGCACAGAATAAATAGTATGAATTTTCCGCACGTGATATGGTCTTTCAACAATCAATTTTCATTGCACAGATATTACAAGTCTTGGAAAATTGTGTTTGCGCACTCATGCGCCTTTTACACAACAATCCTTTCCGAAGAGCTGTAGTCAACAGTTTTCCACAAAAAAAAAGTTTCATGAAACACTTCAAAAATACATTACAAAGGACAGTTACACTCATATTAAAACTGTCTTATAAAAAATATTTTAAAAATATATTGCACACAAAAGTCATAAAGGCTCAAGCATTTATGATATCTCTGGCGTTAGAAAAAAAACCTGACGCAGGGATTTTACATCGACAAACATACACATACATAGAGAAACATGGATTTATATGTATAGAGATATGTTTAACTATGGAGCTAAGGAAAATATTTCACATTACAATCTTATGTACATTAAACAATATCTCAGAGGGATTTTCAAAGAGATATTCGCATATAGATGTTGAGATATCTAGACATATATAAATTCATATACATATCATGCTATAAATAGAAATATTAGTCCAAAAATCATCACATATATAGAGAAATATTTATTTAGAAATAAATAGAACATATTCCGTTAAGAAAACATTCTTGCAATATGAAATAATCACATTTTCATGTACACTTTTCGAGAATATGTCATGGGCTTTGCGCAACAGATTAGGTTTTTTTTTTCTATTTGTCTTCTCCATTGACTTCTATGGGGGAATATGTGAATGTGCATGCAATCTGGCTTTATGGATTACATGGGTTAACGTGCAAAAAAAGTTATTTTGCAACTTGTAATACCTGCGCAACCCCAAATGTGAAAAGCCATAACGCGCACTGTTTTCGCAATTGTGAAAAACAGATTTTCCAATGCGACTTGTAATCTTGTCCATAGAAATTTGTAAATTATAAGTACAAAATACAAAGCGTAATTGTTTTTTCGTAAAATCGTCTGAACATGGGAATTCCATGAGAGTATATGAAATTGTCTCTCAAATTCCAGCGTAATTCTGGAAATATTTTCTCCCCACAGATCTCACTGTTTTTTCTCACAGATTAAAATGTGGCAATGCTTATTAAAATATTGAAAACACTAGTTACTCTGAAGGAAACCCTGTGCATACAAAAATAAGCGAATTTCAGGTACAGTGCACTCAAAAGAGCATAATTTGATTTGAATTAGGTGTTATGTTAATGTTCTCTTTTTGTATTTCATTCTCTACTGACAACTTTTACACAGCAGAGAGCTCTCCTTATTTCAATGAGAGAGATCTGGCCACTCATAGGGACAGCCATTTTTTTTTTATAAAACTCCACGAGGGCTGCCCCAGTGAGTGTCAGTCTGGAAAACCAGTCTAGGCCGGCAAATATTTTAGAATCAGGCTCTTACTGCTGATAAAACCTTTTAAATAATCTCACATAAGCAGAGAACTTTAAAGAATCGGGGCCCACAGTCTCTTTAAGGTCTCTTGGGCTATGTATAAATAAATACCTATCTGTAGCTTGTGCAGAAACTCTGACCATCCGTGAAAAATAAAAACATTTATGTTTCAAGCACTTAACCAAAAAATCTTCACTTACAATTAATAATTACAAAGCAAATAGAAACAATATTGAAACTATTTTTTTTATAAATATAGCCTGAATATAAACCTTCATTATTATACACATCAGTAGGAAAATGTCCTTCTTGACTACGATATACAGCAGACAAACTTAAAGTGGTATTAAATGCCTCTTGCTTTTGTGTGAAAAATAAATTTTGCTTTGTACCACACTCTCTAGAGAGCCCGAAAAGAAAAAATATAACCTAAGTTTTCAAATAGCCTAAACAAACTATTTGATTATTTGCAGCATATGCAGGTTACCGAATTTGTTTTTAGGCTTCTTTAGTGAGCATGGGACAAGCACATTTTTTTAAAAAAAAAATGAGAAGTGTATTATGTCTTTTTAATAGCTTTAAAGAAGACTTTTGCTTTAAATATTTAGTTGGCTTTTACCACATCTCATTGCTTCCTCTGCACTTTTGAATTGCTACAAACAAAATAAGCAAACCCATCAAAATGTCAAAATCCATTATGTTGTAGCCAAAGTTAAGCTGGCTAAAATTTAAAAAGGATTGCCATGAAAGCTATGAGGAGTGTAAGTAACTTTCAGTGTGTCATCATGCAATGATAATAAACTCTATATCATAAAGTACAACACTTTATTCCTGTGTGCATTATCCAAGTTATAAGATGACTGAATTCCAAGAAAAAAAAGTCAAGGTGGCAAGTTTTTAAAAATGCACCACTCAAAGTACATTCTTTGACAATTATAATATAGAACATTCACTTACAATATCCAGAGAGGAAAAGGTTAAATTGAGTCTCTATAATTGTTCATGAAGATGCTATTATTGGGGTATTTTTTAAATAGAAGCAAAATAAAAAATAAAATATATATAGATAGTTTAGTATAATTAATTATATTATCTGTTAGTGTGATGGCTATGTTACAATAGCGTGTATATAATATTATTTTTATAGCAAAGCCATATGAAAAATCTTTTGAACATATGTTGGACCTTTTCAGTAGGACTGGCATATTTTTTTATTTATTGATGTACTTTTTTTTATTTATTTTTAGCTAAAAAAAGTTAGTTACAACCTTAATTCGTAGGATTATATCAACTTTGTGAATTTTCACAAAAATGTATAAAACTATTTTACACAATCCATTTAATCCATGTATAACACTATTTTACACAATCCATTTAATCCAATACGAATTTCAGAGTTTTTTTGTACCTCTTTGACACTCTACAAATTACAATAATGCACTACAAGGATCTATCTTCATCCATCCGGCGCGGAGCGGCTCCATCTTGATGGGTATGTATGTATGTGTATGTATGTATGTGTATGTATGTGTATGTATGTGTATGTATGTATATGTATATATGTATATATATATATATATATATATATATGTGTGTATATATATTATATATATTATGTTATATGGGTAATTTGAATCTCACATATTAAGCATATTGAGGGTAACTTTAAATCTAGTATCAAATGTTTATAAAGCAGCATTCCACAAGTTTCTTTCTGTATAAGTTGTAACATATGTTTCTAATATAAGTTCCTCTCTACAAATGGATATGGGCATATTCTGTTATGTGCTATAACAACATTCTTATTTCCTGTGGGCCCCTTATGCAGATGTGAAGTTAACTACGTTTTTTATATATTTCCTGTGACCTCATGTATGACGTATACATTCCTATAAATTCTTTGTGTGTTCTTCAAATAAACGGGACTTTTGTGAAAACACTCAGTTGCATGTGTGTGTGATTTCAGTGGTTACCCCAGGGCCCTGAAGAAAACGTGTGCCGCACCCTTATCAGCCAGAGCAGAGCTAAGGAACAAAAGAAGTGACCCTACAAAACTGGCGTCAGAAGTGGAATGAAACAGGGAACTCTCGGAAGGTGAGTTGAACAAAGAGTCTTTTTATTCTGACCTTTTTTCTCTTACCACGAGACCCCTTAAGTTTCATTTTACATAGGAATAGTTGGGGAATATATATATGTGAATCTTTGGTAGATTCTAAAAGAGGAATAATAGATTTTTTTGGTAAAAATCAGGTTAAATATATATATGAATCTTTGGTAGATTCTAATCAAATTTTTGATTAAAAAAATAAAAAATAAAAAGGGAATAAGATTTCTTTGGTAGAAATCAGGTTATATAAAGTCTGGCTGAAGGGTTAAAACACACGTTTTCTTATTGCTTGCTTTTGAAATATTGCTGTATGGCTAACATTGTTTTAAAGTTATAAGATAAATACTGCATTGTTTATATGAATTCTTATGCTGCTTGTTTTTAAATATGCTGTATGGCAAAATACTGTTTATTTGTATAAAGTGTTAAGGAAGTAAAATACTGCTTATTGTTTAAAGTATTAAGAAAGTAAACTGTTGCTTATATGTATTGCTGTTTCTGAATGTTAGTTAAAATGCTACATTTTTTCTGGTGAAGGGTGACCTTTGACCTAGAGATAATTAATGCCAGAAACTACTGAAAGAATCAGCATAGTGATATTTTTTTTTCTTTCTCTTGTTGTAAACTTAAGCATTAAGCACAATAGCTGGTAACGGAGTACAACCATTCTAGTTAATGTGGTTTATGCAAAAAGATTCAATAATTAATTGCTCTTAAAGGTAAAGGTATTGTATTTTTTTATTTTTATTATTTTTTATTATTTATTTTTTTTGTTTTTTGTTTTTGTTTTGTATTGTATTATATTTTGTTGTAAATGTTTTAAAAGATAAGTTAGGAGTTGAGAATGGGCAAATCCCAGTCTAAACAATTTCCATCACCTAGACCAGGTGAAAATTGTAAAGATTATGTGGGAAGGGTGTCGCCCGATGGGTTTATGTATATTATTCCTTGGGTTCAGAATATGGCAGAATGGACAGAAGCTATGAGAAGCTCTGATCCATTCCCCAGAGAGGGGGATAATGATACATTTCATATGAAAATGGTAAAAGGGTTGTGTCTAGGTGATGAAGAGGCATTTCCATGGTATAATGGTGATCCAAGATGGAATATGGATTATATGAAAAAGGGTGGGGAAAATTGGCTGACTGTTGCTCCATACTGGCGATATATTGATATAGATGGGAATAAAAAGAAGGGTAAAAGTGAGAAGCAAAGACAGAAAACATATTCACCCCCCCCTGCCCCATATAATGCCCCTCACCTACCTTTGCCATCATATAACAGACTATATCCTAGCCTCCCATCCCCTAGTGACATAGATCTAGAGACTATTGCTATTGCCTCTGCTCAGGTACCCCAGGAATGGACCTTGCCAGGACCTTCTGTAACTCCCCGATACCAGGTCACTAAACCCCCAATTATGCCCAAACCCCCGATTAAGGTTGAACCAGTAACACCTTCCTACCCCCCTACAATAACCCCACAATATAAAAGAGGGAATGAAGAAGTAGAGGAGGAGGAGGCAGCTGTACCAGAAGCTAGTATGCCATTTCTTACTGTGGGAGACCAATTAATTATTAAACCTTTGTCCCCGGGTGAATTAAGGGAAATTACCAAGGGAGCCCCAAACCCCCGTCAACATCCATCAGCTTGTATTATGTATTTTAAAAGAATGTTACAAGGACAAAACATGACACAGACAGATATAAGAATTATTATTGATGCACTTCTAGACTATGACCCTGAATCAGGCTGGGAGTGGGGTAATGTAAAGAGTATTAGTAAATTGAGTCGAGATCCAACAATTAACTATGCCCTAAACACACGTGAAGGACTTGATGAAATGTGGACAGAATTAAGTATAGAAATGCATAGAATATGGAAGGATAAACAAAGTATGTCAATTGCACTAGCGTGCAAACAGAATACAAAGGAAACAGTAGTAGAATTTGTTAAGCGTTTTTATAAATGCTGGAAGGAAGAGGCTGGAATGGAATCAGGAGATGCAATGGGCTCTCTGAAGGTCCAGACTTGCATTAGTAATATGCAACCTCAGCTTTCCTTGTTGGTGAAGCAACTTGTCTCTGATTGGCCGGAGTTGACTCCAGCAGAATTCTTGAAAAGAATTCATGAAAAAGAAGGGGCAGGTTGTTTTGACATCAGGAAATTAGAAGGAAAAAATGCTGCTTTTTATCAAAAGCAGAGTTTACAACATTGTGATCCATTCCAGGCCAGGGAAAGGGATAATACAGGGAGTAATAGAATGTATGTGAGAGGTAGAGGGAGAGCTAGAGGAAGAGCTAGAGGTAATTATACTTCAAACAGAACACATTGTTTTAACTGTGGGGAACAGGGACATTGGAAAAATGAATGCCCAAAACCCCCTAATAATTCTGGCCCCCCTTACAATCCCCGACAGTATAACAGACAGCCTTACATAGCCCCTGCACCCATGGATGCACCCAAACACAACATACAATGGCCATAGGGGTGCCTAGAAGGTAGCACTCCAATTTTTCCAGTGGTGTCAACAAGTTATCATGAGCAACCGTACTTAGTCCTAGAAGTAGAGGGAGAACCCCTACCATTTCTAGTAGACACAGGAGCTACATGCTCTGCCTTATGCTCAGATATGTATGATGGCATTACTGGAAAATCTGAACCTTCTATAGGGATTAATGGAGTGCTGACTCAGACTCGCATCACACCGCCGCTTGAAGTTAGGGTACCCTGTACTGGCCAACAACTTTTGCACCCATTTCGTATTATAACTGGTTGTCCCCTTAACCTTTTGGGTCGTGATCTTATGGGTCCCCTTGGTTTGAAAGTAGCTGTCACTAGACAGGGTGGGTTAGACGTGAGTCTAGGGTCCACTAACCTGTGTTTTTTTAATGACATATTGACAGATGTCCCATCCTCTGTATGGGCATCTTCAAAACTTGACGTTGGTTTAGTTCAGTGTACCCCATATAAAGCCAGATTAAAACCTAATACTACTCCAGTGTTTATTAAACAATATCCATTGTCTAGAGAAAAGAAAGAAGGGATAAGACCCATGATAGAGGAATTCCTTAAACAAGGAATCCTCCGTCCAGTAGTTTCTCCCTATAATACCCCCATAAATCCGATCCCAAAGAAAGACAATGAATATAGGTTAGTACAAGACCTAAGGGCAATTAATGAAATAGTAATCCCAATTGCCCCAATTGTCCCAGATGTTACAACCTTACTCACAGCCATTCCACATGATGCCTGTATATTTACAGTCATTGATTTAGCTAACGCATTTTTTTCAGTCCGATTGGACCCTGAGACACAGCTACTTATGGCTTTTTATTATGATGGGCGTCAGCTTACCTGGACACGCCTCCCTCAAGGCTATGTGGCCTCACCTGCGGTCTACTCGCTGGTGCTCCAACATACCTTGCGGTCATGGACTCCCAGCCACGGTTCCGTCCTCCTTCAGTACGTCGATGACCTACTGTTGTGTAGTCCTAACCAGGAGGCTAATACAGTAGATACAATAAGTCTGTTAAAACACCTTGCTGCTGAAGGTCATAAAATAGCAAAACATAAGCTACAAGTAGGAGTGACAAAAGTGGATTACCTTGGTTTTGTGCTTTCCCAAGGCCACCGGTCCATTAGTCCCAAACGAATCCAAGCGATTCAACAGATCCCAAAGCCAGTTACTAGAAAGGACATGCTCACCTTTCTAGGTATGATTAATTATTGCAGACAATGGATTCATGAGTGCTCCCATCATGATTCCATTCTAAGGCAAGCCACAAAAGGGGATAGCCCTGAACATATACAATGGACCACAGACATGACTAAATCCTACATAGCTCTGAAGACTAGCATTATTAGTGCCCCTGCTTTAGGACTACCTGATTATTGTAAACCATTTCACTGGTATGCGAGGGACAATTGTAAAACCATGGCTGCTGTCTGTGCCCAAGAGCATGGTGGAGGCAATATGCGTCCCGTAGCTTTCTTTTCCAAAGTAGTTCCAATACCGGTACAAGGGATGCCGGCGTGTCTCCGAGCATTGGCAGCTTGCGCCATGGCTGTAGAGATGGTTGAAACAATCACATTAGGCCATCCAATAGTACTACACACTAGTCACCAAGTTTTACATCTCGTAAAAAATGTCACTACCCAACACATGACTTCTCAAAGACTTTCTGGTTATGAATGTATATTACTGAATAATACAAATCTGACTATTAAATATAGTAGTGTATCCTCAGGGCCAACTCAAATACTTAGTGCCTTACTTACAGGATCACCAGACTTTCCAACAGATCATGATTGTATAGAGGTAATACACCACATTACCACACCAAGACCTGACTTGATGGATAAACCTTTTGACCATGCTGATAATGTGTTTGTTGATGGTTCTTGTTCCCGACCTAGTGATGGTATTTATAAGACAGGCTATGCCGTTGTGCAACTACCAGACATTGTTCTAGATGCAGGCCCCATTCCTTATCCTTCTGCACAAGCTGCAGAATTAATAGCACTTACAAAAGCATGTAAATTGTTTGAAAATAAATCTGTTAACATTTACACTGACTCTCGCTATGCTTTTGGGGTTGTGCACGATTTTGGTATGATATGGAAACAACGTGGTTTTGTTTCAGCAGATGGCAAGACCATCTCTCATACAGACCTGATTAATGAACTTTTAGAGGCCATACAACTCCCAAAGGATATAGCGATCATACATTGCCGTGCACATACATACAAGTCTGACCCTATTTCCTTGGGTAATGCACTTGCAGATAAAATTGCTAAAGAGGCTGCTTATGTTTCTCATACACCCAAATCCACCATCCGTATGTATGCTGTTTTAGCCCCACCTTCATGTCCTACAGACCATATGCTTCTTGAACTCCAGGGACATGCCACTCCTAGTGACATATCTTTCTGGACTACTAATGGGTTAGCTTTAGATGAGAATGGTTTGTTTTCTAAAGAGGGGAAGGTGGGCATACCGGAAAGCAGTGCACCACTCTTTATAGCACAAGCCCATGGTGTTGGACACCTAGGTATAAAACCAACAACTAACTTGTTGAAGCAATCTTTCTACATTAGAGGTATAGGTGATCATTGCAAGGCATATATTAATAGATGTGTATATTGCTTACAGACCAATGCAACCATTCCCAATAAAGCCCAGCATGACCACTTACCCCCACCTACAGCCCCATTCACACATCTACAAATTGATTTTACACATATTCCAAAAACTGGGACTAAACAATTATATCTGCTTGTAATAGTTGACCAATTTTCTAAGTGGCCAGAAGCTTTTGTTACCCAGAGGGAAGATGCAAAAACAGTCGCTAAAATTTTAGCCACTGAAATAATTCCCAGATTTGGTTGTCCGCTTCAGATTAATTCTGATAACGGTCCAGCGTTCATTAGTAAAATCACACATGAGTTAGTAGAATGGTTACAGATTAATTGGAACTTTCACATTCCCTACCATCCTCAAAGCTCAGGGATTGTAGAAAGAATGAATCGCAATATCAAGGAAAAACTTTTAAAGGCAACAGCAGGTACATGGGTTAAATGGCAAAACTATTTACCTGCGATTTTAGCAGAAATCAGAATGACCCCAAATAGGACAACCAGGTTGTCTCCATTTGAGGTCCTAATGGGTAGACCATTCCCAACTCCATGGGTAAAAGGCCCACTTATCATTAAAAATGGTGATTTAGATTGTATTAAGGAACAATATGTAAAACAATTGATTGATAAATTGAATGGCATCTATGGTGATGTGTCTTCCCGTTTACCTCTTCCCTCACAGGAACCAACCCATCCTTTCAAGCCTGGAGATCTGGTCTGCATTCGCCAGCTGAATAAAGCAAAGAAAGGAGGTTTCCCGTTCAGCAAGCCAGTCACTGTGATCGCTGTAACCAGGACTGCCGTACTGACTGATGACAAGGACATCTGGATACACGCTTCACGAGTGAAACTCTGTCCAAAGAGAGGAGAAGCGGGTGACAAGCTATCGGTCACCCCTCACAAAGGAGAAGTGGGTGATAAGGTATCGATCACTCCTCACAAAGACCAGGATGACGATCTCAATCATGGATCCAAGACATTTCTGCAAGATCTTCCTTTTCCTAATGGGGATATTGATATTTGTGTATATCCCAATAGTATTAATAACGGCATGTTATTACACACCTGAAGATGCTGAACACTTTACACCTATTTGTGAACTATTTAAAACAAATAATAACTCTAATCTTTTAGTAAGACCAAAAAGGTTTGCACCATTACATAGGACACCCCGTGTAACTGTCAAATGTTATAATTTGTTTGCTTGGTATGGTGATGCTATACATAATTATAGCATAAACCTAGAAGGTAGGGATCCAAAATGGTGTAATATCGAAGAAAAATGTGAAGTATTTATTTTGGAATCTGCATCAAAAAATCTATGTTACAATAACATTTCAAATATATTAACATTAACCCCACACAATAATATACAACAATGTAGCATGCAAGTTACTTCTTATATCAACTATACAAGCTACCTCTTGTCAGATCTTCCCCCCCCGTTTTATGGGAATGCCAAATAAGTTTAGTTTCAGAATGAATTCACGTTCAAGTACACATGAACAAGATTCAAAAATATTTGGTAACATACAATATTTTCTATCTTTTCTTTATCGTAACAATCTAACAATGCCTAACATAACAACAATACAGGATGGTGGAAATCAAACTACAGTGATTACATGGCCTCATAATACATACCTTGTATTTATGAGTACACGGTTTAGAAAGGGTAGTTCCTCAGAAAGTGTGCATGGTGGTTTTATACACTTTTGTAATCCACACACAACACCCAGTATTACACAGTTACACACAATACCCCTTCCCCACACTTGTGTAAATACTACAACATTCTCCCATATGGTACACATTTCCCTGAATATTTCTACCCCAGATGTCTCCTTATGTCGCCCGTCACGCAGACGACGTGAGTGGTATGATACTTTGTTAGGAGGAACTGGTGTAACTTTAGGTGTTCTTAATGGTATTGATAGTGAAATTATACGTAACAAAATATCAACTGCTGGTGCAGATATTGGGTCAGCATTACATTTGACAGGTCAATGGGCTCCTACTATATATGAACCTCAACGAAAGGGATTGCAACTTGAATCTAGTATGTATAAATATTTGAATAACATCACAATGGCCGTAGAGAATTTAGTCTCTGATAGTAGTAGTTGGAGCCTTTGTGGTTTACGTTATGTATATATGAGTCAACAACGTTTAGATTTAGAAAACATTCTTATGTTCCCTAAGAGTGATAAACTACGCACCTTGTTAGAATTAGATAACCCCAAGCATAATGTATGGTTGAATATTGACACTTCTAGTGTAAAGTGCGTTGAATGGGAACATAATGGTTATGTTTCAAAACACTATTGTCTAGTATCAATTACTGCCTACACACCTGATGTTGTTAAATTAGCTTGTAAATTTTTTGCTTTACCTCATCCAGTTTTTAATCTCTTACATTCTAATTGGACGTGGTGGAAACCTACATTTATTGGTAAATATATAATCCCTGCTGAAAACACCACCACATCCCTTGAGCATTGTGATAGAACTGATCATGGTTTAGCTTGTAGACATGCCTCCCCAATCTTTGAACCCTGTTTATTAGCATCTGAGATTAATTCTTGTACGTGGCAGATATATCCAGAGAGTTTTTCTGTCATGCTAGAGACAGTCCCTCAAACTGTGTGTATGTCTACAAGTGTGCCAGTTGACATTCCTATTATTGACAGTCAGCTACCATTTTCTGGCTGTGTGTTTAATGTTAGCTTTTTGACTTGGGATGATAATAGTTACTTTCTACACCCTGTACTTACTTTTCATGAACATACTTTCTTTGCACCCCATGCCCTACCTATTTCTTCTTATCAGTTACCTGTTTCTACCATCCTTCAATTAATGGAAGGTCAAAAAGAAATGTTCACTCACTTACAAGGACATGCTAAAGCTATCTCTCATGGGGAAATACAAACCCATTTTGTTAAAAACAAATTATTAACTGTTTCATCAAAAATACAACAAGATTTAAGCCATCATTGGTATGATTTTTTGACAGGATGGTCCCCCACTGGGACAAAAATGGTTAAATTTGCTTTTTATCCTCTGCTCATTATTGTATTTTGTTTACTATTATTAACATTGTTTAACTGTTACATGTCTTGTACTTTACGAAAGAAAATATCAGGTATGATACAAGATGCAGAAAAAGTTCAACTGCAAAATTTAATTAGAGGTAGACCCAGATAGTTTATATTGTAGGAACATTACAGATTATGTGATCACGATGTGATCAAAGAGGGGAATGATGGGTATGTATGTATGTGTATGTATGTATGTGTATGTATGTGTATGTATGTATATGTATATATGTATATATATATATATATATATATGTGTGTATATATATTATATATATTATGTTATATGGGTAATTTGAATCTCACATATTAAGCATATTGAGGGTAACTTTAAATCTAGTATCAAATGTTTATAAAGCAGCATTCCACAAGTTTCTTTCTGTATAAGTTGTAACATATGTTTCTAATATAAGTTCCTCTCTACAAATGGATATGGGCATATTCTGTTATGTGCTATAACAACATTCTTATTTCCTGTGGGCCCCTTATGCAGATGTGAAGTTAACTACGTTTTTTATATATTTCCTGTGACCTCATGTATGACGTATACATTCCTATAAATTCTTTGTGTGTTCTTCAAATAAACGCGACTTTTGTGAAAACACTCAGTTGCATGTGTGTGTGATTTCAGTGGTCACCCCAGGGCCCTGAAGAAAACGTGTGCCGCACCCTTATCAGCCAGAGCAGAGCTAAGGAACAAAAGAAGTGACCCTACACATCTTCAAGACATCCGACGCGGAGCACCCTCTTCTTTCGACGTCTTCTTGCTGAATGAATGTTTCTTTAAATTACGTCATCCAAGATGGCGTCCCTTGAATTCCGATTGGCTAATAGAATTCTATCAGCCATTCGGAATTAAGGTAGGAAAATTCCTATTGGCTGATGCAATCAGCCAATAGGATTGAGCTCTCATTCTGTTGGCTGTTCCAATCAATTGCATCAGCCAATAGGATTTTTTAGAAAACTGTAAAAAAGCCGAAGAGCAGCAAGATCGATGACTGTTAGTTAACAACAGTCCGCTGCTCATCGCACCATACTTGGTGCGCGGCTTTTTTACAGCTTTTTTGATAATTATGGAGAACATATTCAGGTCATGTTAGGCGATCTTAGGTGAGCGTATTGGTGCCGGCGAATGCAAGAAAGTCGATGCTTTGATAAATAGATGCCATGGTATTAAAGAAAAAAATATATTAAATACATTGAAATGTCAAATACTTCATTTACTATTACTTTTATTTAATGTTTGCGTTAATATTAACATTTATATGTTATATTGTTATTGTTTTTTTAATTTAATACTTTATTTTAATTTTAAGAATGTATCCACAATTGCATTTAATGTGTTTGCTTCATGGTAGCTTTATTTAATTACGCATGCCATTATAGAAATTCTTAAGAATTCTTTACATCTGCATTTCTTAATGCTCTGTGATTTGCTACATTTTCTAAATTCTTAAAGGGACTGAAATCTGTAGCACTTTTGAAAAATAAATATATTTTTCATTAAAGGGACATAATACTCATATTCTAAATAACTTGAAACTGATGCAGTATAACTGTAAAAAGCTGAACGGAAAATATCACCTGAGAATCTCTATGTAAAAAGGAAGATATTTTACCTTTTACCTTAGCTCAACAGAGTAAGTTCTGTGTAAAAAGTTATACTTCAGCTGCTGCTCAGCTGCAGGTAAAAAAAAATAAATGAAGAAATGAACAGCACCAATCATCATCAGCAGTGCTGAGGTCATGGACTCTTTTACTGTGATCTCATGAGATTTCACTTAACTCTCATGAGATTTCATAGTAAACATCCTTAAACTGAATAGGGAAATGACATGAGTGTGCACGAAAGCTCACTCCCTTAGCTGTCCCGCCACAGACATACTGATTTGCTGCTTAGAAGTCCTCTACAATGGGATGTGGCTACTGAGGAATTTTTGAGGCAAAATATCTTTCTTTTTATATATAGAGATGCCCAGGTGATATTTTCTAGTCATCTTTTTACAGCTATGCTGCATCACTTTCAAGTGTTTAAAAATTTGGGTATCATGGCCCTTTAAAAAAGTTATTTTGAAGCTAACAGTATGTGCAGCTGGGCTTTAAGAATTGATTGCTCACTGGCTAATATAAAGAACAATGTCCAAGTACACAGCAGCACTCACCAGTTAAACAAAACTTCTGTCTTTATTGATATAAAGAATTCCCACTGCTTTAACAGTGGGTAGCACATTACAACACAAAAATAAATAAATATGTAGAACGGAATACATTTTACAAAAAAAAAGAAAGAAAGTAAAAAACTGTACAACAATTTAAAATGCACTGTTTTAGATGCAAAAATAAATCACTAAATAAATACATTAGTGCTCCTTTCTACAGTCCAAAATGTAGAAAGTCAGTAGATGAAGAAGACCATGTGACTTAAAATCCTTGATTTTTGACAAGTCAGGCTTAAACTGGTTGGATATCAGTATATAGGTAGCTGACTTGCTACACCTATGGTTGGATGTCTGTATATAGATAGCTGACTTGCTACATCTATGGTTGGATGTCTGTATATAGATAACTGACTTTCTACACCTATGGTTGGATGTCTGTATATAGATAGCTGACTTGCTACACCTATGGTTGGATGTCTGTATATAGATAGCTGACTTGCTACACCTATGGTTGGATGTCAGTATATAGGTAGCTGACTTGCTACACCTATGGTTGGATGTCTGTATATAGGTAGCTAACTTGGTACACCTATGGTTGGATGTCTGTATGGTAGCTGACTTGCTACACCTATACTAGTTTTAAAAGATTACTCTACAACCAATTGTCATTTTATCTAGAAGATTTAATTGGCAGATTTCATGCTAATACTAAAAGACATGCAAGGCAAGGCCGGATTGGCCTACCAGGACACCAGGAAATTTCCCAGTGGGCTGCAGCAGCAAGAACTTGCCAGCTACAATTTAAGGGGGTGGTGCTGCTGGTGAGGAGATACAGTGGTATCACTTATTCTTCTCTCCCCTAAGCTAGACATATTAAGATCACATAGTATTTCCTAGTAAGTTTTATTTCTTAGAACATGTAGCATTTTAGTTGGCCTATTTTGAACAGTGTCTAGTCAAGTCACACTGTGAGACAGAGGGACACTCTGTTTTGAGTGTCTTCTACAGATTACACTGTGGATAATCTTTTTCACTCTATGAAAGGGAACCATGGATGAACATGGGTTGTACGGTGCATATATAAATAACAATCTTGCATTTTTTTATACTTAATTATTTATTTAATTCTGAATTTAAATAAAAAAACTTTTGGGAAGGATAATCCCAGTAATCCACTTGAGAAAAATGGGTTGTGTAAATTCTATGGACTCAATGGAACAAACGACTGGTCTTCAAAATTTTCCAGGGCTGATTTTTATTCCCAGTCCGGCACTGACGCTATTTCATCACCTTTTTGTCATCTAAAAATAGGGTTGCCATAATTCTCTTCCACAAAAAAAGACTAGGGGCCAGATTATCAAAAGTTCACAAGCAAAAAAGTGAAAATTCCCTTTTAGCCTTACAGGGACTGTCAGTGCAATTATCAAAGAAAATACGTTGTCAGTGCTAATGGCGAGCTGTCTTCCATATAAATAATGAGAGCTGTTTACTAAGCAAAAGTTCACAGTGGAGGACAAAGAACACAGGGAGAACCCGGCGTATGTTTAATCTTTAATGTTAAATCTAATACAAATCAAAATACACTGTTTTCAGTGCACTCTACCTTAACATCGCTGTTGTCTTTTATGCATAGGTTTTCCTTTCAGAGTAATTAGTGTTTTGAGTATTTTGATAAAAGCTTGTCACCTTTTAAGTTGTGAAAAAAAACAGTGAAATCTGTAGGGTGAAATGTTTAGATAATTACGCTTGAATTTGAGAGACAATTTCATACAGACCCATGGAACACCCATGTTCAGCCCATTTTATCCTAAAAACATTATTACGCTTTGTATTTTGTAATTATAAGTATTAATGTAGTAATAAAGAGAAAATCAAAATGTTGTCCAGTGCACAGATAAAAACCCTAAATATGGTATATAAGAACACACATCAAATATGGTAATATGCAACTAATATGTTGGTATTATGAGGATAATTAGTCCCTAATATTCCAGTGCTGAACTGTAGTAAACAGTAGAAGGTAAGTAATCTTCTTACCAGATGTTACCTCAATCATATGTATGCACTCGAATGAAGGTGGGAACCAGTGTCTCCCTATGTAGCTCTCTTGGGCTGTATTTTCGTGGATCTACGTCCCAGGTCAATTTGTGTAGAAAGCTTGCAGTAATTTGTGGATGTAGTCCAGATTCTTTTTAGTGAGAGCTTCCAACCCACATTTTTCCTCTGATGAAGAAGTTTATATAACTTTGAAATGAGTAAGGATTTATTTGAGTGGACGTACAGAATTTTATTATCAATTACCTGCAGCCTTGAGTGTATATTGATTGAAATTTGTATAATTGTTTTAGACATTTTTATACACCTATTTCTTCAAAATTTTTTTTTATATATACTACTTTATAATAGACTATAGTATTTTATTAATTAAGGGGGATTTAAGAATCTTGGTGGACTGTAATAACGGATAAACAACGTTGATCGGAGGCAGCATAAACGGCTGATAGATTTATCCCTTCCACACATTCTAAACCCCATATTATATGTTTGAACACTTACCTCATCATAGATTGAGGTCTTAAAATGTAAGTGCAAACTTTTTTACTATGCTCTTCAATAAATGCAATAAATGACAGAGTTACGCTATGTGATTTCTTCTTTTCTTCTATGACAAACAACCCCTGGATTCTATCTGCCATAACGGAGGATACAAAGTCACAGGGAATAAATTTGGAAGCTCTCACTAAAAAGAATCTGGAGTACATCCGCAAATTACAGCAAGCCTTCTACACAAATTGACCTGCAACGTAGATCCACGAAAATACAGCCCAAGAGAGCTACATAGGGAGACACGGGAGAAGTGTTTCCACCTTCATTCGAGTGCATACATTACCTCATATGATTGAGGTAACATCTGGTAAGAAGATCACCTACCTTCTACTATTTACTACAGTTCAGCACTGGACTATTAGGAACTAATTATCCTCATAATACCAACGTATTAGTTCCATATTACCATATTTGATGTGTGTTCTTATATACCATATGTATATATATTATATATAAATATTATAGCTAGGTAGTTATTAAATAGTTAATAACTATTTAATAACTATTCTAACTAGCTAAAATAAATACAAAGTTACCTGTAAAATAAATATAAATCCTAAAATAGCTACAATGTAATTATTAATTACATTGTAGCTATCTTACGGCTAGATTTGGAGTTTGGCGGTAAAAGGGCTGTTAACGCTCCGCGGGTTTTTTTCTGGCCGCACCATAAATTTAACTCTGGTATCGAGAGTTCAAACAAATGCTGCGTTAGGCTCCAAAAAAGGAGCGTAGAGCATTTTTACCGCAAATACAACTCTCGATACCAGAGTTGCTTACGGACGCGGCCGGCCTCAAAAACGTGCTCGTGCACGATTCTCCCATAGGAAACAATGGGGCTGTTTGAGCTGAAAAAAAACCCTGTATTGGCTGATCGGAACAGCCAATAGAATGCGAGCTCAATCTGATTGGCTGATTGGATCAGCCAATCGGATTGAACTTGATTCTGATTGGCTGATTCCATCAGCCAATCAGAAAATTCCTACCTTAATTCCGATTGGCTGATAGAATCCTATCAGCCAATCGGAATTCGAGGGACGCCATCTTGGATGACGTCCCTTAAAGGAACCGTCATTCGTCGTCTAGTCGTCGGAAGAAGAGGATGGATCCGCGCTGGAGGTCTTCAAGATGGAGCCGGTCGTCATCGGATGGAAGAACATAGAAGATGCCGCTTGGAGAAGATGTTTGCCGGTCCGGATGTCCTCTTCTTGCCGGATAGGAGGAAGACTTTGGAGCACCGGATTATGGATCGCCAACCCCCGCTTGGGTTGGATGAAGATCTTGGAGCCAGGACGGATCGGTGAACCTGGCATGGTGAAGACAAGGTAGGAAGATCATCAGGGGCTTAGTGTTAGGTTTATTTAAGGGGGGTTTGGGTTAGATTAGGGGTATGTGGGTGGTGGGTTGTAATGTTGGGGGGGGGGTATTGTATGTTTTTTTTTACAGGCAAAAGAGCTGAAATTCTTGGGGCATGCCCCGCAAAGGGCCCTGTTCAGGGCTGGTAAGGTAAAAGAGCTTGTAATTTTTGTATTTTAGAATAGGGTAGGGAATTTTTTATTTTGGGGGTCTTTGTTATTTTATTAGGGGGCTTAGAGTAGGTGTAATTAGTTTAAAATTGTTGTAATATTTTTCTTATGTTTGTAAATATTTTTTTATTTTCTGTAACTTAGTTCTTTTTTATTTTTTGTACTTTAGATAGTTTATTTAATTGTATTTATTTGTAGCAATTGTGTTTAATTAATTTATTGATAGTGTAGTGTTAGGTTAATTGTAGGTAATTGTAGGTAGTTTATTTAATTATTTTATTGATAGGGTAGTGTTAGGTTTAATTATATCTTAGGTTAGGATTTATTTTACAGGTAAATTTGTAATTATTTTAACTAGGTAACTATTAAATAGTTCTTAACTATTTAATAGCTATTGTACCTGGTTAAAATAAATACAAAGTTACCTGTAAAATAAATATTAATCCTAAAATAGCTATAATATAAATGTAATTTATATTGTAGCTATATTAGGATTTATTTTACAGGTAAGTATTTAGCTTTAAATAGGAATAATTTATTTAATAAGAGTTAATTTATTTCGTTAGATAAAAATTATATTTAACTTAGGGGGGTGTTAGTGTTAGGGTTAGACTTAGCTTTAGGGGTTAATACATTTATTAGAATAGCGGTGAGCTCCGGTCGGCAGATTAGGGGTTAATAATTGAAGGTAGGTGTCGGCGATGTTAGGGAGGGCAGATTAGGGGTGAATACTATTTATGATAGGGTTAGTGAGGCGGATTAGGGGTTAATAACTTTATTATAGTAGCGCTCAGGTCCGCTCGGCAGATTAGGGGTTAATAAGTGTAGGTAGTTGTCGGCGACGTTGTGGGGGGCAGATTAGGGGTTAATAAATATAACATAGGGGTCGGCGATGTTAGGGGCAGAAGATTAGGGGTACATAGGGATAACGTAGGTGGCGGCGATTTGCGGTCGGAAGATTAGGGGTTAATTATTTTAAGTAGCTTGCGGCGACGTTGTGTGGGGCAAGTTAGGGGTTAATAAATATAATATAGGGGTCGGCGGGGTTAGGGGCAGCAGATTAGGGGTACATAAGTATAACGTAGGTGGCGGTCGGCAGGTTAGGGGTTAAAAATTTTAATCGAGTGGCGGCGATGTGGGGGGACCTCGGTTTAGGGGTACATAGGTAGTTTATGGGTGTTAGTGTAGTTTAGGGTACAGTAGTTAAGAGCTTTATGAACCGGCGTTAGCCAGAAAGCTCTTAACTCCTGCTTTTTTCAGGCGGCTGGAATCTTGTCGTTAGAGCTCTAACGCTCACTGCAGAAACGACTCTAAATACCAGCGTTAGAAAGATCCCATTGAAAAGATAGGCTACGCAAATGGCGTAGGGGGATCTGCGGTATGGAAAAGTCGCGGCTGTAAAGTGAGCGTTAGACCCTTTAATCACTGACTCCAAATACCAGCGGGCGGCCAAAACCAGCGTTAGGAGCCTCTAACGCTGGTTTTGACGGCTACCGCCGAACTCTAAATCTAGGCCTTAGGATTTATTTTACAGGTAAGTATTTAGTTTTAAATAGGAATAATGTATTTAATGATAGTGTAGAGTTAGGTGTAATTGTAACTTAGGTTAGTTTTTATTTTACAGGTTAATTTCTCTTTATTTTAAATAGGTAGCTATTAAATAGTTAATAACTATTTAATAGCTATTGTACCTAGTTAAAATAAATTGAAAGTTGTCTGTAAAATAAAAATAAATCCTAAGATAGCTACAATATAATTATTATTTATATTGTAGCTATATTAGGGTTTATTTTAAAGGTAAATATTTAGTTTTAAATAGGATTAATTTAGTTAATAAGAGAAATATTATTTAGATTTATTTAATTAATATTTAAGTTAGGGGGGTGTTAGGGTTAGTGTTAGACTTAGGTTTAGGGGTTAATAATTTTATTACAGTGGCGGTAGTGTTGGGGGGCAGGATGGGGTTAATAAATTTATTATAGGTGGCGACGGTGTAGGGGGGCAGATTAGGGGTTAATAAGTTTAATATAGGTTGCGGCGGGGTCCGGGAGCAGCGGTTTAGGGGTTAAACTATTTATTTAGTTGCGGCGAGGTCCGGGATCGGGGTTAATAACTTTATTATAGGTGGTGGCAGTATAGGGGTGGCAGGATAGGAGTTAATAGATATAATGTAGGTGGCGGAGGGGTTCGGGAGCGGCGGTTTAGGGGTTAATACATATATTATAGTTGCGGCGGGGACCGGGAGCGGCGGTTTAGGGGTTAACATATTTATTATAGTTGCGGCGGGCTCCGGGAGCGGCGGTTTAGGGGTTAACATATTTATTATAGTTGTGGTGGACTCCAGGAGCGGCGGTTTAGGGGGTAAACACTTTATTTAGTTGCGGCTGTGTAGGGGGGGCAGATTAGGGGTGTTTAGACTCGTGGTACATGTTAGGGTGTTAGGTGCAGACATCTCCCATAGGAATTAATGGGATGTCTGGCAGCAACGAAAATTAACTTTCGCTATGGTCAGACTCCCATTGATTCCTATGGGATCCGCCGCCTCCAGGGCAGCGGTTTGAAAACCAGGTACGCTGGGCCGAAGAAGTGCCGAGCGTACCTGCTAGTTTTTTGATAACTGTCAAAAGTAGTCAGATTGTGCCGAACTTGTGTGCGGAACATCTGTAGTGACGTAAGAATCGATCTGTGTTGGACTGAGTCCGGCGGATCGAAGCTTACATCACAAAATTCTACTTTTGCCGGTGTCTAGGGCTTGATAACTAAGGCGAATCAGCCTCGCCACAAATACGCTGTGGAATTCCAGCGTATTTGAGGTTGACGGCTTGATAACTAGGGGCCACAGTGGCATAACATCTATACTCTAGACCACTAAATTGATTGCACAATTTTTTTAGAGTTTCTGAAGTTTTAGCGCTGGTGATCATTCTTTTATTCAAATAATTATAAATATTAATGTCTGTGTTTTTTGCACATCCAGCCTACTTAAATTACAGTTTACGCTGTGCATATTTCATATGATTTATTCCTGTGTAAATTATATACAAATTTTATGTTTTCGATAAAATACGATTTTTAGTGAACAATTTTGTTACGATTTTTTATGCAATTTTTTAGCAATAACATTTTTCCTGTGTATTTTTGTGTGTATGGTTCAATTATTCATTTTGTATGATTTTTAAAATGAAGATTTTCATTGTGCCCTTTTGTAATGTACACATCTCCTTCTCATACAAAAATGTAGTATACGTCCCTAACAAGAGACCCTGTTTTTAGTGTAAAAAGTGGCTTAAAATAATTCTACCAGGGGAATATCAGTAGTGGCGAGCTTTCTTATAGAATCTTGCCAGCCCAGAGATATATTGATTATCCAGCACAAAGTAATATGTGACTGAAATGAGGGGGAGGATATTAACAAAGAATGAAAACATATTACTACAGTAACAGCAATCGGCCAGAATAGCCGAATATTTTTTTATTTTTATAGGATTTAATTTATTAAGGTTACCAATTATGGGCTAGACTACAAGTGGCACGCTAACTGTATTTCGCAAGTGACATGGGGTATTTCCAAGCTCTTTGGCCTGAAGGAAATAGCGCAGATATTTTGAGTCAAAAGTAAACGCGTTTGTTTTAGCACAATCGAATTTAACGCTTCAAGTTACGTCACGTGACTTACTGTTACGTGAGACAAAGAAATTGCACACAGCACATGAAAAATACATTTAACAGTACAGTTACACTCATAATAACACTATCTGATAAAAAATTATTTTACAAAAACATTGCATTAAAAAGTTATTAGGGCTCAAAGATATGAGGTCTCAAGTTGCATGCACATGTCTAACAATGTATATATATATATATATATATATATATATATTTACAGTATATGTATGTATGTCTATATACAATATATATATATGTGTACATATGTATTTATATATTTATATTTGTACAATATATACATATGTATCCATATAAAGACATATATTTAAGTGCATTGGAGACCTTTGCAGTGAAGTAGCTGAAAACATGCAATATCATATGTATGCAATATTCATATTTAATAAAGTGTTTGTGTATGTACTGTTCTTTATATAGGGGAATATGTAATAAGTATAAGTATATATATATGCTGCTGATTTGATGTAGCCTCTGCTGAGATCCTGAGATCCTGCATTTCTTCTATTGACCCTGGTTTGCTGGAAGCTGCATATATGTAGCCTGAGATCTATGTAAGGAAGACAGAGCACACGTAGGTGTGACTGACAACCACCACAGCAAATCAGCAGGGAGGAGGGTTCTTTTAAATGGCTCTCAGTTTTAGGACAATAATTACCTCTTGAAGAAGTCTTACCGGGTCTGGAGGAAACGTGTCAAGATGGGGAGGAGCATGGATCAGTGTGTTGATGTCCAATTTGATCCACGCACGTCCTTTATTTTAGAGACCCACCACTTACCTACACAGTCGCACAGATATGCTGTTGGACATATTAGATGAGTAACGTGTATGGCTGATGCAGTGAGGTACCGGGTGTTGAGCTGCATTATTTTAACCTTTTCAAGGCTTTGTTACATTTAAATCTTGTAAGTGCATCTGTACTTGTGCTTTTTATTATTGCTACATTAAACGCTACACTTAGAAGAGGTGAGCTTCTTTCTCTTTGTGTTTTTCCAGTTCGCTGTCTGGGATTTCAAGTAGAAATTGACTCCTTTACAGAGAGCAACACCTACCCAAATCTGCAAACTGGGATTAACATCGGTGGGATTGTTTCCATAGATCTTGAGCCCTGTTTTCGATCTTTGGGGCATGTATATTTATATGGTGACTTCCCACTTTTGATACGTTGACGGATACTACTACCAAGTACTCTGTTCTCTTTTTTTATACTCCTTGATACCTTCATTTGACTATTATTTATGTATATAGGTGTCATAGCTGATATCGACCCATCAGGCTCATATTTATACCGTGTTTAATTCTGATTTGTGTGGGACACCCAAAGTGGGTGGAGCACCACACTATCTTTATTATAAGGATATTGTTTTTATCAGAATAATATTTTTAACCCACTTTTTATCACGTTTTTAGTAAGTGTGTTACTTAGTGCTGGTATTATTTCCTTTTTATTTTTATAGATATAAATTTACCAAAAAATCATATATATATGAAAAAAAGTCTAACACCTGTAAAAAAGCAGAGTAAAACTCCTTAACGCAGCCCCATTGATTCCTATGGGGAAATAAAAGTTATGTCTACACCTAACACCCTAACATGAACCCGAGTCTAAACACCCTTAATCTTACACTTATTAACCCCTAATCTGCCGCCCCCGACATCGCCAACACCTGCATTATTTTTATTAACCCCTAATCTGCCGCTCCGGACACCGCCGCTACCTACATTATACTTATTAACCCCTAATCTGCTGCACCCAACATAGCCGACACCTACATTATATTTATTAACCCCTACTCTGTCGCCCCCAATTACCTGTAAAATAAACCCTAAACTAGCTACAATATAACTAATAGTTACATTGTATCTAGCTTAGGGTTTATTTTTATTTTACAAGCAAGTTTGTATTTATTTTAACTAGGTAGAATAGTTAGTAAATAGTTATTAACTATTTAATAACTACCTAGTTAAAATAAAGACAAATTTACCTGTAAAATAAAACCTAACCTAAGTTACACTAACACCTAACACTACACTATAATTAAATAAACTAAATTAAATACAAAGTAAAAAAAAAAAAACACTAAATTACAGAAAATAATAAGCAAATTACAGATATTTGAACTAATTACATCTAATCTAATAGCCCTATTAAAATAAAAAAGCCCCCCTAAAATAAAAAAACCCTAGCCTAAACTAAACTACCAATAGCCCTTAAAAGGGCCTTTTGCGGGGCACTGCCCCAAAGTAATCAGCTCTTTTACCTGTAAAAAAAAATACAAACAATCCCCCAACAGTAAAACCCACCACTCACACAACCAACCCCCCAAATAAAATACCAGCTAAAAAAACCTAAGCTCCCCATTGCCCTGAAAAGGGCATTTGGATGGGCATTGCCCTTAAAAGGGCAGTTAGCTCTTTTGCAAGCCCAAACCCCTAATCTAAAAAATAAACCCATCCAATACACCCTTCAAAAAACCGAACACTAAACCCCTGAAGATCAACTTACCGGGAGACGTCTTCATCCAAGATGGGCAAAGTGGTCCTCCAGACGGGAAGAAGTCTTCATCCAAGCCGTGCAGAAGTGGTCCTCCAGACGGGCAGAAGTCTTCATCCAGACGGCATCTTCTATCTTCATCCATCCGGCAAGGAGCAGGTCCATCTTCAAGACATCCGACGTGGAGCATCCTCTTCATCCGATGACTAACACAGAATGAAGGTACCTTTAAGTGACGTCATCCAAGATGGCGTCCCTTAGAGTCCGATTGGCTGAATTCTATCAGTAAATCGGAATTAAGGTAGAAAAAAATCCTATTGGCTGATGCAATAAGCCAATAGGATTGAAGTTCAATCCTATTGGCTGATCCAATCAGCCAATAGGATTGAGCTCGCATTCTATTTGCTGTTCCATGGCGTTCACATGGCTTCTTAGAGAATCACTGCAGTATTCTGTCACGTTGTGGATCCCAAACAATTCAAAGAACGTCTTTGTTTTATTAGTAACGAAATGGCTCAGGTCTTTTCCTTCAAAAACCATGTTTTTACCCTCTAATCGTTTCACTTCATTTTTCTTTGCAGATTTGGTTTCTAAATTTTAATAAGTAATACGGTTGTCCAAAAAAGCCAATCCTACGTTTGTTTCTGACAGATACCAAAGGTGTCTCTTAGCAACTGTGAGAGCACATTATTTGACGTCTGCATCTGGGTAAGTGCTCAGAAGCTGTAGCATATCCAAATCATCATTATTTGGAGCCCATCAACTTACAATTGCCTCATGCCAAAAGTGAACATATATGAGGCTGACAAAATGTGCAACCCATTTCATTCCTTCCAATTGTCGTTGAGGAATATTCAACTGTTTAGTGAAGAGGACAATGTTAAGTGCATATATTGCCTTTGCAATCCACCTTGCTTAATGCAGTGCCCCTGGGATCCTGAATGTAATGTTTATTCTTATATGAATCTTTTTTGTCTTCTTTTGTACACTTTTAGTTCTTATTTTCGAGGCGAAAACCTTGTCTACTCCGCTCATTGACGAACTCATACGATCTTCTCTTTGTGCCCTAAGAAATTCTTTATCTTCTTGTGATACTCTATTCATGTCCATCACATTTTGCCGGGAAATGTCAAATAACTCGACGAGATCACCTTTCCAAATCTGCCATTTTGCTTTATCCATGATTCTCAATTTCTCTTTACCCAGATTTTGGTATTCTTTGTACAGCTTCTGTATACCAGCATGGATATTCTCCTCCATCTTAACAGGGATATTTGCTTTCCTCCACACTTCCTGTAGTTTAGTACTGGTAGATTTAGCAGTATCCAAAAGTGTTTATTTCATTTCCTTGTGATGGTAAATAAAAACAAAAAGTACTTGTTCCTTTGAAGGGAGCCGAGCTCCTAAAAACTCACCACTAGGCACCTTTTCTAGCAGCCAAATTCCTCTTTTGGTTCCCATTTTAAAGTTCAATTACCTGCAAAAGATGAAAGAAATACCATTACTGTAAAGCAATTCAATGTTAGAAATTTCACTAGTTTGTGATAAAAGTGATCAATGCGTGCAACCCCTAAATATTATCTAATCTTCTTGAAATTTGGCATATATATCTTTTACATCACTGAGACTCAGAGCGTAAGCAAAGTCATATGAAAATCACATCTTTGGAAAAATGAAACACTCTAGGGTTAGTGTTAGGTTTTTTAAAGGGTATATTGGGTGGGTTTATTTTTTAGATTAGGAGTTTGGGCTTGCAAAAGAGCTAACTGCCCTTTTAAGGGCAATGCCCATCCAAATGCCCTTTGAAGGGCAATGGGGAGCTTAGGTTTATTTAGTTAGTATTTTTTTTTGGGGGGGGTTGGTTGTGTGGGTGGTGGGTTTTACTGTTGGGGGGTTGTTTGTATTTTTTTTTACAGGTTAAAGTGCTGATTATTTTGGGGCAATAACCCTCAAAAGGTCCTTTTAAGGGCTATTGGTAGTTTAGTTAAGGCTAGGGTTTTTTATTTTGGGGGGCTTTTTTATTTTAATAGGGCTATTAGATTAGGTGTAATTAGTTTAAATTTCTGTAATTTGTTTATTATTTTCTGTAATTTAGTGTATGTTTTTTTTGTACTTAGATTATTTCATTTAATTTAGGTAATTGTATGCAATTTATTTAATTGTATTTAATTTAATTTATTTGTTTAATTATAGTGTAGTGTTAGGTGAAATTGTAACTTAGGTTAGGTTTTATTTTACAGGTACTTTTGTATTTATTTTAGCTAGGTAGTTATTAAATAGTTAATAACTATTTAATAACTATTCTACCTAGTTAAACTAAATACAAACTTGCCTGTAAAATACAAATAAATCCTAAGCTAGCTACAATGTAACTATTAGGGGTTTATTTTACAGGTAAGTATTTAGTTTTAAATAGCAATAATTTAGTTAATGATAGGAATATTTAGTTAGATTTCTTTTAATTATATTTAAGTTAGGGGGTGCTAGGTTAGGGTTAGACTTAGATTTCCGGTTTAATAACTTTAATATAGTGGCGGCAACGTTGGGGGCAGCAGATTAGGGGTTAATAAATGTAGGTAGGTGGCGGCGATGTTAGGGACAGCAGATTAGGGGTTAATAATATTTAACTAATGTTTGTGAGGCGGTAGTGCGGCGGTTTAGGGGTTAATATATTTTTAATAGTGGTGGCGATATCCGGTTTGGCAGATTAGGGGTTAAAAATTTTCTTTTAGTGTTTGCGATGTGGGAGGTCTTCAGTTTAGGGGTTAATAGGTAGGTTATGGGTGTTAGTGTACTTTTTAGCACTTTAGTTAAGAGTTTTATGCTACGGCGTTGTAGTTTAAAACTCTTAACTACTGACTATGCGTTACCAGTTTAGACAGGAGAGGGTCTACCGCTCACTTTTTGGCAGACTTGTAATACCAGCGCTATGCAAGTCCCATTGAATAAAAAGGATACCCAATTTACGTAAGTGGATTTGTGGTATTTTCAAGTCTGGCCAAAAAAGTGAGCGGTACACCTGTACCTGCAAGACTCGTAATACCAGCGGGCGTTAAAAAGCAGCGTTAGGACCGGCTAACACTGCTTTTTAAGCCTAACGCAAAACTCGTAATCTAGCCGTAAGCTTCTTAATATTGTTAAATTAACAATATTATTTTCCAAATTACGCCACTAGCGACAGCCCATGAAAAAGGGCTGTGCCAAAAGCAAACAATGCGGACATTCAGAATCTTCCGTTCTGCATATTACATTTTCAAGTGCATGCTCCCGACTGCATGGATATTAAAGGCTATTAATTTATCAGATGCGCACCATTCCTCTTGACAAATATCCGTCCAGTCTTGGATTTGCACATGCGCATTTTGAAAAGGTTCTGAGTTCTCGCTATCTGTCACTATTGCAGTGCTGTGTGAGCTAAGTTAATTTACACATGCCAGAGGGTGTGAGACTTTTTTGTGCTTGGGGTCATTAAAGCAATCACAAGGGTTACACACACATATAGAACTTCAAGAAATCAACCTGCATTACACTGCATTGATTAGTAACTTAAAGTTCTGTGTTTCCCTCATGATTATCTGTTTACAAGCACCACTGGGTAAAGGTACTTTATATGTATGATTGTTGTTTTTTCAGTAGCTATGTTCTTATTTCATTAATCAAAATGAAATTATTTATTGCTAAGTTAAATTACAGTATTATTTGCTACATTATTTTATATGTAAAACAAGTAAAACATATTTCAATTAATGATTCCTTCTATTTACAAATACATTATTATTATTATGATATATATCAATCCTCGTTACTCCATGGGCAATTCATTCTAGGTGTGCACCTTAGTTACCAGAGATTTTGCACCTCTGTGACGCTTGCTGTTACAGACGCAGCTCTTGTGATGCTGGGAGGGCGCTGTAGCTGTGTACTTGACAAAGGTAACAATGTCAGCGGCACCAACTGCACATGCACATCATCTTGAAAATGCACAGAGTTCCTACCCAGGTAGACCACCGTGATAGGACTCATATAATGATGGATTTGGATAAGGAAGGAATTTCAGAATAAAAATACATGAAAAGTGTGAAAAAGCTGTATTAGTAAGTTACTAGTGAAAACATTTTATTGTAACCATCTTTTGATTGATGCAAACCTTTTGTTTTTCCCGTTTCATGTCCCTTTAAGGTGTAGAAACAAGTGAATATGAAATTTTAATGGCTAACGACCGATACATTGTTGCAAAATTTATACTAATTAGAAGGACAAAATGGCAAAGTCATCAATAACTTTTTTTCCAGAATAAACAATGAATTAAATCAGGGGGTATCACATGTGGCCCTCTGCACTAGTTTTTTGGGGACTTTTGGTGAGTGGGTATACAAAATGGAGAACATTATATAGGGGGTACCCTGGAACCTTCGCTATAGCAAACCCTGTGCCATTGGAAGGTTTTAGTAAATATATCATTATTTGTGTGTTTATTGCCATAACTTAATATGCAATGCTTAAAGGAACATGAACCACAATTTTTGTTTATAATCCAGATAGAGCATACAACTTTCCAATTTACTTCTATTATAAAATGTGCTTTATTCTCATGGTATCCTTTGCTGAAGGAGCAGTAATGCAATACTGGAAGCTAGCTGATAAGATCTGGTAAGGAAAAAGTAAATGACAAGAGACATATATGTGCAGCCACCAATCAGCAGCTAGCTCCAAGTAGTACATTGTTGCTCCTGAACATACTTAGGTATGAGTTTCAACAAAGGATACCTAGAGAAGAAAGTATATTAGATAGTAAAAGTAAATTGGAAAGGTGGTTAAAATTGTATGCTCTATCTGAATCATTAAAGTTTGATTTTGACTAGACTATTCCAGTAGAGTTTCTGAAATATTGATCTGCGTCTCCATGTTTTAATAAGTTGGTCATTACTGCAGTAAATAAAATTAAAGGGACACAATACTCATATGCTAAGTCACCTGAAAGTGATGCAGTATAACTGTAAAAAGCTGACTAGAAAATATCACCTGAGAATCTCTATGTAAAAAAGGAAGATATTTTACCACCCAATTTCCTCAGCTCACCAGAGTTAGTGCTGTGTAAAGATTTATCTTTCAGTTACTGCCCAGCTGCAGGTTAAAAAAAAAGAGGAAGAAATGAACAGCAGCCAATCAGCATCAGCAGTGAGGTCATGAACTGTTTAACTGTGATCTCATGAGATTTCATAGTCAATTCCTTCAACTGAATAGACAAATAACATGAGTGTGCATGAGGCACGCTCCCTTGCAAGTCCTGGGACAGGCATACTGACTGGCTGCTTAAAGTGAAGGTAAACTTTGATGAATGAAAGCCTGTTTTTGTAAAATACTATTAAAAACAGGAGCACTTTCGGGGGCGGAGCCTGGCCAAGCAGGGTAATGGCCGCACACTAACTAAGCTCCGTAGCTAAGTTTCTCCTTCAAGGGGTCAGACCTCGAGTTCCCGGTAATAAATACTGTTCCCAGCTTATCCAGCACCCCTGACCATCTGGGTTGGAACTACAGCGAAATTGGATAAAGAAATGTGAGACCTGAGCGAGGAGAAGTTTGCAACGGCCCATACCAGCTAAACATCACGCAGCTACCTCAGATAGCACAACTCCCACATAGCTCAGGCTCTGCCTGGGACACAGACTGTTGCCCGTTTGAATACTCACCAGGATCGTCAGCTAGGACCGGTCTAAAACCCTTCCCCGGCAAGCACCAGAAACGCCAGACGCCATTACAACCCAGGCCCAAGATACAGCGGTGAGACCTACCACGCAGCTCCTATATAGCTCCGGTCGCGGACTGTTTCCCGACCGGACAAACACCAGAGTCAGCGTCTTGAAGGTGCAGTATTACACAGAGGTACACACCCGATGCACCGGGTCTTTAATACATCGAGATAGGGTGGTGAGATAGCTCTGCTCCGGTGGGGGCCACCATATTGCTGATAAAACACTAATAGAGGAGAGCTATAAGCACAAACTGAAAGGCTCCTGCATTACCTTAAAGCCCATGGACATACAAAAATCAGCAAGGGGCACAAGATAGGCCCTAACAATACTGTTACACACTTTATTTCACATTAAGACACGGCCTATACATGGCTCAATAAGCTCTGACACCTTAAGCCCAATCACTTGAATCCGGCTTTAATTTTTACATCAGGAACATTTTAGTTACAACAGGGGGTGATCTGGAATGCCCTGTAAACGGGCAACTAGAATGGAGAAACCACTGAACAATACCACTCTCAATCAATACCTTAAGACAGTGGAACCCCAAACTGAAAAAGGGCCTGATCCTATTGAGGCACAAGCTCAGGCCTCATTGCATGACACCACATCTAATAACAATAGCCCTTTTATAACAAGAGAGGACCTCAAAAACTTATCATCCAAAGATGATATTAAGGAAGTGCTCACGGAGGTCAGGGGCTTATTTGGTGAATTGCGAAAAGACATTTCTCAAGTTAAGCAAAAAGTCACCAAATTGGAAAATATACAAACAATGTTGTGTGATGATGTACAGCAATCTACAAAACAGTTACATGACCATGAAGAAAGTATTAACTTTTTATTAGACAAGGTCGAAGATCTCGACAATTGAAACAGACGAAACAATTTGAGAGTCAGGGGGATCCCCGAATCCATCATCCCATCTGCCCTTCCGGGATGTCTGCAAGATCTGTTTCGCACCATTAAGGGCACCCCGTCTGCACCAGAAGTGATCCTAGAAAGGGCACATAGGGCCCTCAGGCCGAAACCAGTGGGTAAAGCACCCCCACGAGATGTCATAGTTCGTTTCCTGAATTTCCTTGATAAAGAAGAAGTACTAAAGAACGCAAGAGTCAAATCCCCCATTACACATGCAGGCGTCAAGATTCAAATATTCTCGGACATAAGTCCAGCCACCCTCCAGAAGCACAGAGATCTAAGATTTATTACCGACACACTTCGAGCAGAGGGAATCCAATACCGCTGGGGGTTCCCAGTAAGTTTAATCATTACAAAAAATGGGGAAACGATCATTTATCGGGGCCAGGATGACCTCCATAGGCTTAATGAAAAATTGGGCCTCAAGATCCCCTTTCCAGACACAGAAACAGATAACTTGAGAATCACCCCCTCTTCTCAATCCGAGGATAATCAACCCTCTGTTTCCACGCCTAGATGAGGTATTGTATGTTTTTCAAATGAAAGCTTTATCATCTATTACTGCTTATGGAAAAGACTTTACAGCCCATGCGTTAGGAGGCTGTATAAAAAATGAGACTAGAATGTGATATTTTGTGATTCCAGCAAAGGATAAGGTGACTTATCTGTGTCACTCCAGGTTGGACTTTTGCATGATAATCATTACAATATTATAGTAAATGACAAACCTTGGGCGATGTGTATACCTCAGTTTAATTAGACATTTTCTAGTTTAAAAGCAGTTTATCAAATGGTTATGTGTATGAGAAGAGAAGTTATGTGTATGCTTTTTGATACAATTAGTCTTAAATGACTAGCTAACTTATGTTATATAGGAACTGTTCACATTCACAGTTTGTTATCATTCATCACTAGAAATGTAAGTTTTTTGAAATGCAATACTTCAATACTACATGTATGTCTGACGATTTGATTTGTTTACTAGTTCGAAATAATATATCTTACCACCGTAACAGAAAATCAGAACTATGTTTGATGTGGAACAATGAGATATGTATCGGTTCCATAATAATACAATGGAGATGTATGTATATGCTACAAATACAAATTGTACTAACCATTTAGTTACCTACTAATATTCTTGAATTATTTACTATGTTACTTCTCCCTCTTCTGTTGATAAAACTACAAGACTTTATATAGCATATTACTATATTTATTGTATGTCTGCCTATGCCCTGCTCAACAGTTTAAAAATGGCTATCTTATCATGCTCTCTGGCTTATCACTCCACTCACACCTTTTTACCCGCTAGGACAGGGCTTGATTCTGACTGAAATACTACTGACGACACATAATCTACAACCCAAGCAACCACACAACCCCAAGAACACCATGACAAATAAAAAAACACATTATTAGGTTTACATACTTAGGAGTCAGCTATCTCAATACTTTACAATTCAAGATATAACTACCATGAACAAGAGTGACTTTATCCATACAGATCCCATAGACCGGGAACTAAATTGTATACAATACAAGACTTACATTTCCCTAGGACCCCTAGGAGACTAAGCTCTTTCCTCTTTCTCTTTAGTAGTAACCGTACACTTCTCTTAGTAGACAGGTTACAAGACTTGTATTTAATTATTGAAACTTCAATAATTTTATTTCTTTTTCTTTCTTTCTCTGATCTCTCTTCTACCACCTAGCCTCTTATCCCACTACTACCATTTACTCTTAACTTTCCCTACTTCTTCTACTCGTTCTATTTACCTACATCTTTCTCCCATCTTTTAAACTCCTCCCCCTCCCCTTTTTTTTTTTTTTTTTCTCTCCTCCCCTTCCAAAGTATACCTTAATAATGGCATGTAAAAACCTTAAATTCATAACCATTAACGTTAAGGGCCTGAACAGCCCCATGAAACGCAGTATTGTTTTGAAAGACCTCAATAGACTGGGTGGAGATATTGTCCTCATACAGGAGTCCCACTTTAAGAAGGGACATGAACCAAAGTGGCACAATAGGGATTACCCTACTGCATTTTTTTGCCTCCGGCCCTAACAAAAAGAACGGAGTAGGCATTTTAATTAAAAGATCTATCCCATTCCAGATTATTCATACAGATAAAGATCATGAAGGTAGATTTATTATTATTCATGGGTTGCTTTATCGACGCCCTATCACAATTGTAAACACCTACTTCCCAAACAAGGATCAAAAGACATTTATGAGACACCTATCTAACCACATACTAGATCAGAAGAAAGGCCCACTCATCCTGGGAGGGGACTTTAACACTCCTATGGATCCCAAACTAGATACATCAGGGGGTAGCTCCACAATCCCTAAAAGAGACCTCAAAAGTATTAGCCACCTCCTCAGAGATCTAACCGTCCATGATGTATGGAGACTATCTAACCCGACTAGGAGAGACTATACTTTTTTTTCTCATCCTCACGGGGTTTACTCCCGATTAGATTATTTTTTTGCAGATCCACTAATTCTATCTACAATAAAAATATCTAAGATCCTATCTATCACCTGGTCAGACCACGCACCAGTTCTGTGCATGGTAGAATGGCCCGAAACACCCCTCACCCCGTTCCAATGGCGACTAGATGATCACTTATTAGATGACCCTTTGGTCAGAGCAGACCTAGAGAAAGCCATCCCAGAATATTTCCAAATTAACAAGATAAATATGACCTCAGAAGTGAATAGATGGGAAGCACACAAATGTGTGATCAGAGGGACACTGATTAAACATAAAGCAAGAATACGCAAATTACACAGAGAAAAATATAATGATTTATTACAGAATCTGTCGGAGGCGGAGAGAGCTCACAAACTGAACCCAGAAAATACAACCCTCTCAGACCATTTAACACAAGCCCGTACAAAGGTTAGGGACTTTCTCCACCTAGATCATCAAAAGCAAACCTTAGCTCTCAAACAGCACTACTATACTTACGGGAATAAAGCAGGTCGATTACTAGCTAGATCTCTTAAGCGCAAGCACTTAAAATCCTACATTCTCACACTGACAGATAAAAAGGGACACACTAAAAATGACAGCTTTAGTATTGCAGAAACCTTTAGAAAATATTATGAGACCCTCTATAATATTGTACAACCAACAGCCGATAGCAATCAGGACCAGCAGTATCGGGGTTCCCCCGACGCACATAAATATATTTCTGACTTGGAACTACCCCAGCTAGATTTAACAGACTCAGCATTACTTGACCACCCTATCACATGTGAGGAAGTATCATTGGCCATACAACACACCCCAGTGGGTAAGAGCCCTGGACCGGACGGTTTTGGAGGTAAATATTACAGAATGTATTCTGCTGACTTAACCCCCCATCTCACACAGTTATTTAATGTCATTGACGAAGTAGGTGGCTTCTCTAAACAAATGTTAGAAGCTTACATCACAGTCCTCCCCAAACCTGGCAAATCACCTACAAAACCTGAAAATTTTAGACCAATATCTCTACTTTGGGCTCCATGTACTAAGCCGTCAATTCATCCGTCATTTTAGACGCGGCTAAACTCGCCGTTACTCGCCGCGGGCGAAATGGTGTCCGCTGTAGCTATGTACTAATAATCCCACAATAAATAGACACCTCTAGCCCGCCGCGAGCAGTGGCGGAATATTGATAAATTTGACGCCTCGCTCGCCGCGAATAAGCTGATGTACTTAACTTTCAGTTCAATTGTCTGGCCAATTGTTAACACGTGACATGTAAGGTGTCATGAACGTCATAGTAGACGCGGGAATAGAATTTTGCTCCTATAAATGGACAACTTTTCTAAACAACTGTATTATTGTTCCAAAATTTTTGGAGAGTAATTACAGAGCGCTCGTTGTTGTGATCTTTATTTACAATTTCGATATGGCTTCATCTGGATCTGAAACCGCTTCAAAATCCAAGAATCCTCACTTTTCTCATCAGCAAAACGTCGTTTTGATTGACATGATTATCGACTCTTATGATTATTTGTTTGGATGTCGTGTCAAACAGACAAATTTTTCTAGAAGGAAGCACATCTGGCAAAGGATCAGCGACGCTGTTAGTGCCCAGGGTCCAGGAAAAAAGGATGTCGATCAGCTGAAGAAGCGTTACAACGACATTAAACGCTTCGCCAAAGCTAAATTGGCCAGAGAAAAAAATTCGGCACGTGCTACCGGAGGTGGACCAGCATATGTGGCCGACCTCAATGACTATGAGCAGAAGCTTGTTCAGCGTCTGGGACCAGAGATCATCACTGGCATAACGGATGATTGTGACAGTGATTTAAGAGGTAAATGTACAACATAGTTGACGTAAATGTTTTTTTTAAAGTTATGATAGGTCATTGTCTCCAATATATATTTCTTTAAAATAACATTATCTGACTTCTTACGCTTTAGTATCCTATATGCCATCTAGGCCCCAAATACTGTAATCATTTATGTCGCATATATGTATAAGGGATTGTACAAGCCATTTAGGCCCCAAATACTGTAATCATTTATGTCGCATATATGTATAAGGGATTGTTGCGTTATTTGACTATAGAATATTATTGTTAACATCTTTCCAAATTGTTCTCCGCTTTATAAACATACTTTTTTCAGATATAGCTATGCACATAGTTGACGCAGTCACATGAACCATCTGTGCATCAACCAATGATCATTTACTGTGCCTGTATAGATTTGCTTTTCCTCAAAGTATAAAAATCCAATGAATGCAAAAACATAATACATTTAAATATTTTTGAAAAAGCATTTTCTTATGCAATTTGTAAAGGTAATTATATTTGTTCATGTCCCTTTAAAGGGCCACTAAACCCAAAATCTTTTATTAATGATTCGGATAGAGAATTGAAATTTAAACAACATATTACTTCCATTATTTCTTTGGCTTCATTTTCTAGATATTCTTAGTTGAAGAAAAATAAATACACATGTTGAGCCAATCACACGAGGCTTCTTTGTGCATCAATCAAATGCTTTTCAACAAAGAATATCAAGAGAATAAAACAAATTAGATAATATAATTAAATTAGAAAGATGTTTATAAATGCATTCTCTGCTGTAATTATTATTATTAACACTTTTAGCTTTCAGTTTCAACTAGAAATAAAAATAAACCTAATTTTTTTTAATTTTATTTTTTAAAGCGATGCCAACATCACAAGCAGAGCCTGTGAGGAGTAACGAAGTGCCCACTTGTTCTACTTCTACTTCATCTTCTGCGGTTTCAAGACCACCCAGTGCAGCTGTTTCCAGACCTTCGGCCAGTTTTACATATGGACAATTAATACGCTCATCATCTAATGTTACACACACAACTTCCTCGGCGGACACACTACCTGATCTAAGGACCAGCACTCCACAAACTGGTGTTGGTAGAGCAACTGGTAAGTACTTTACAAATGAATAATTTCAATGTTGTGTGTTTTATCTCTTTTATCATTTAAATGTCAAATGTCATTATTGACATATTCTATTTCGAGATCTTTTACAGATGGAATGTAATTTGAAGTTCAAATAGCAATGATCATAGATTTTCATGAAAGGGACACTGTACCAATTTTTTTAAATGAGGATTCGTGTAGAGCATGCATGCTATTTTAATCAACTTTCTAATGGTTTTAAAATTTATCATTATTTTCTTTTTGAGAATTGATCATAGTATTACATAAGAAAGCTGATAAAAATTCCATGCAATATATCTTATTCTCAAAAAGATTATTTTTGCTTCAGTGTCCAGTTAATTGCAAAATACATTTCCATTAATAATTTTGAATATATCGTTACATTGACAAAAAAACATTTTATTTATTTATTTTTATGTTATTTATTTTTTTATATGTGATTTGGGACGTCTTTTCCAGCGATTGACTGGACATTCATCTCCATTATTTGATGGTATGTATCACATATGTATAAATATATATTGGTGTATGACGGTTGTATCAGCTCTCTCCTTCTATTCTATTTCTGCAAGTGTTTTTATAACAATTTATTTTTATTTACTAACAATTTGTTATGTCTTGATCTAGAAGAAGAAAACTCATCAAGGGAGATCACTATCAATCTCATGCCGATAGTGGAAAATCCCATTCAAGATGAACCACCAGGAGGGAATGATGGAAGTGAGACTCCAGATATTCTTGAAGATTTGGGAGATGCGCAACCGGATGAAATTCACACACCAGAAAACATTGAGGAACCTGTTGAAACACAGGCACCACCAATTGCACTGCAAACAGGTGGTGTAAATATTGACAATACACCGGCAGAAGGACTATTGGGCGATGTTGCATTGAGGGAAATGTTGACACTGGCAAGGCAATACAGAGAGGACCACAGAGAAATGCAACATATTATTAACACAAATATTGACCGCTGGGCTGCTCTGTCAGAAAAAAATATGGAAATAGAAATGCAAAGGAATGAGATAGAGATGCAGAAATTACAGCTGCAAAGAGAGATGTTCCAGTGGCAGAGGCAGATGGATGAAGAGAAAAACCATCAAATTAACAGAGCTTTAACCATCAGCGAAAGGACATTACAATCTCTGTTGGCTATTGTCAGTGAAAGGGAGGCTACAACAGACCCAAAGAGGCCACGTCTGGAGTGAACATTTTGTATTATTTAGTCACTGTTCATTTTTTTAATCTGTATATTGTTTACTAAGTTTTTTTGTGTATTTTAAAGGGACACTGTACTCTAATTTTTTCTTTTGTGATTCAGATAGAGCATGCAATTTTGATTAAAGTTGATTAAAATTGCATGCTCTATCTGAATCACAAAAGATAAAATTTGGATACAGTGTCCCTTTACGTTTAAAATGTTAGTCACTGTTCATTTTTTTAATCTGTATATTGTTTACTAAGTTATTTTTTGTGTATTTTAAAGGGACACTGTACTCTAATTTTTTCTTTTGTGATTCAGATAGAGCATGCAATTTTGATTAAAGTTGATTAAAATTGCATGCTCTATCTGAATCACAAAAGATAAAATTTGGATACAGTGTCCCTTTACGTTTAAAATGTTAGTCACTGTTCATTTTTTTAATCTGTATATTGTTTACTAAGTTATTTTTTGTGTATTTTAAAGGGACACTGTACTCTAATTTTTTCTTTTGTGATTCAGATAGAGCATGCAATTTTGATTAAAGTTGATAAAAAATTGCATGCTCTATCTGAATCACAAAAGATAAAATTTGGATACAGTGTCCCTTTAAGTTTAAAATGTTATTATTTAATAAAGACAAATTTTTTTATGGCCAAAAATAACGTTTATTTACATAAATTCAAACTCACTTTTGATTCTTCAACACAAAAGTTTTTCTCAGTTATTAATCATGACAAAACAAAAAATGAAATCAAATTACATATTTACGGTATAAAAAATCTACTTGCTCCATTAACATTCCCAAAGTTGCCCTAATTTTAGAATTTTTTTGTTTAACATGATCTTCTAGACAACTCTGAGTACTTTTGTCTGCAGTTTCAATAGTTGATGTTGAAGATAAATCTGTAGAAAAATAAATGCAAAGCAAATTTTAATTCAATTTTCATATACATATTCAATGTATGATAGGGTTTTTCATCACAAATATTACCTCTTGATGTGCTGTTATCTACGTTATCTACTATATTAGCTTCTACACTTATGTCCACTCCTTTAAAGCTTTCATCTGAGCCAACTCCTATTTGAAATATACAATATGTATTAGTTAAAACTTGGATTTTCTTAGATTTAAGATTACTGAGTATGAAACATACCTTTATCTAACATCATTGTTGGTAAAACTTCTATCCTTGGTTGAGTATCATCTGAAGTCAATGCTTCAAATATTGTCACACTATCAGGATTTTGAAATTCTTCCATTTCCATACTAGTTTCCATGTCTTCCATGGTAATATCTATGAACGAAATTACAAAGATAAAGATAGAAAACTATTAAATCAAAAACCTTGTATATATTATTTAAAACAATAATAATAATAATCATTAAAAGGGACACAGAACCCAATTTCTAAGTTTCATGATTCAGATAGTGCATGCAATTTAAATAAACTTTCAATTTTACTTCATTCTTTTTGTATCTTTATTTGAAAAGCAAGAATCTAAGTTTAGATGCCAGCCCATTTTTGGTGAACCAACTGTGTTGTACTTGCTAATTGGACAGAACCAATCAAAGAGTGCTGTCCATGGTGCTCAACCAAAAATTGGCTGGCTCCTTAGCTTAGATGCCTTCTTTTTCAAATAAAGATAGAAAGTTAATGATGAAAAAAATGATAATAGAAGTAAATTAGCAACTTGATTAATATTGCATGCTAAAACTTTTTAAGCCAAAACCTAAAATATATGATTTAACATTTAAATAAGTCATTACCTGTCTGTGTGTTTTTATGACAAATTTCATATGGATTTGGAGATAATTCAATATCCAATAGTGATATTTGCAAAGGTGGAGAAAGAGCTTCACTTCTGGGTGTTTGCACCAACATTGACCTTAAGTAGCGTGGTGGGTGTGCACACTTCATTCTCCTACTTCTCATATCTATAAACATATATATAATAAAAATTTGTAATAAAATTTTTTTAATTAATTATTCCAAGTAATTTTTTGTTTTCAAAACATTCAGTTCTGCATGCTTACTTTTCTAACATGTTTCAATGTTATATAGTAATATATTTATATTTTATTCTACTAACTCAGTTCTGCATGTTTCAATGGTATATACTAATATAGTTATATTTTACTCTACTAACTCATTTTTGTATGCTAAGTTTTCTAACCTTTTAAGTGTATATAGTAATATAGTTAAATTTTAATCTACTAACTCAGTTCTGCATGCTTACTTTTGTAACTTTTTGCAATTGTATATACTAATATAGTCAAAGTAACACTCAGAAAATATTATTTTCATGGATTCGTCAATGATGACGCAGTTCAAAAATAAACCCTTTTTATTTTTAATTAAAAATTATTTCATATATAATTTTGAAACTTACATGTCCTTATCAATCTTCGAATCGATTTATAGTACTTCGGTTCTCTTCTCTTCAAATCACTATATTTTCTAAGACACTGTCGTCTTGTTCTTTTAATTTTTGAAATACGATGCATTCTTCTCAGCATCTCGTATATAATTTTGTCTCTGCATTCCTGTCTCACTCCCCTCACACCACCAATCCGTTTAGGGAAATATTTATCCATGGCATAAACTAATATCACCAATTCTCCAGCACCAAAAGGTTCAGGACGCGACATGTTAGACGATGACGTGATTAATCGTTATGTCAATCATTAGCGCATTGATATAGATATGTATCCCCGAAAAATAGAGAAAAATATAATGTATATGTAGATTAATGTATTTTATGAAGGTTTGTAAATATCGATGTTTATAGTTATTACAAATGATATTTGTTTTCTATACATTTTCTTTGTTTCAGATGTGTTGATATGTATTAACATTTATACTTTGGTTTACAATAGTTATTTTGTTTCTAAACATTTTATTTGTTTCAGATGTGTTTTTATGTATTAAAATTTATTTTGGTTTACATTTTTTATTTTGTTTCTAAACATTTAATTTTTTTAAGATGTGTTTATATGTATTAAAATGTTGTTTGGTTTACAATTGTTATTTTGTTTCTAAACATTTTCTTTGTTTCATATGTGTTTATATGTATTAGAATTTATTTTGGTTTACAATTGTTATTTGGTTTCTAAACATTTCCTTTTTTTTCAGATGTGTTTATATGTATTAAAAGTTACTTTGGTTTACAATTGTTAATATATAATGTTTAAAGATTATAATTTTGTAATAAAATAATTTATTTTGCCATTATTTTCTATATGCCACTATTCTTTTAACAAATCTTGAATGCAAAAATATATTATAAAGGTTAAGAAAATAAGTGCTAAGAGTAAGCCCTTAAGGTATTTATTTGAATATGGGAAAACCTAGTAGCTGTTAAAAATAGAGGTTAGAATAAAACAAATAAAATTAGCAATTATTTTTTAACTCAAAAATCCAATCTGATAACATAAAGCACTGTTGAATATACTGTCGCTTGTTACAGCTACAATTCAATGACACAATACAATGAATTAGCATCAGCTATGGAGGGATTACATTACAATAATCACATATGTAAAAAAGTGAGAGCAGCTGTAGACACTAGTGTGATGTCACAAAGACAATGTATTACCTATAATATTGTCTGTAATAACTTTGATCACAAACTTTATTTATTTGAAACCTTTGATAATTGAAGAGCAACAACTGTTATGTATTTAACTGTTTATCATGAGTGATTTTTAAGTGAGTGATTTTTAATAACCTTAATTTTAAAAAAAAAATGGAGACAAGTTAATAAAGAAAGTTTTTTATTGATCAACTGAAACTTTAATCCTCAAACACAAAATATTGTTCTGAAACCATGTCCCTTGTTGCATTTCCACGCCTATTAGCTTGTTCTACACATATTTCTTCTGGTAAATCATCAGCATCTATTGGATCTTCATCTTCTAATGGACAGCCTCTTTTAATTGCAATATTGTGCAGTATGCAGCAAACCAATATAATTTTTGCAACTTTCTCTGGTGCATACTGCATAGCACCACCAGAACGATCAAGACATCGAAACCGCATTTTCAAAAGACCGAAAGTCCTCTCAATAATCCCCCTGGTAGATCGGTGAGCTTCATTGAAACGTACTTGACTTCTGGACTGTGGGTTGTTATAGGGAGTCAACAGCCATTCTGTACATGAGTACCCTCCATCTCCTAATAGAAGATATAATAAATATAAATATTAATATAAGAATAATTATAAAGATTCAGAACTATACAATACAATTAAACTATACAGATTACAGTCGACAAATTGGGCGCAATTTTGGTACATTGAAATGAGAGACATATTAGACGCCAGTTATGCTTACCTAGAAGCCATCCGTCAGGCATATTTCCCTCCTCGAACTTCCGGTATAACCCAGTCTGCCTTAAAATGTAAGAATCATGACAGGAGCCAGGAAAGTTAGATCGGACACTGATAATCCTCATGTTGGGGTCACAGACCATCTGGACATTCAAGGAATGGAAATGCTTTCTATTCCTATAGATCTCCTCACGAGCTTGAAGTGGTCTTACAGCAACATGGGTACAGTCTATGGCACCTAGGACATTGGGCATCCCAGCCATCCTATAGAAATTTGACTTGATAGATTGCCATTCTTCAGGGGTAGATGGCAAACAAACATATCGATGAAAAATAACCATCATAGCCCCTATTACTTTGGATAAGTGGCGTGAAAAAGCAGATTGACTCATTCCAATAATGACGCTAGAAACTGCCTGAAAGGAGCCTGTTGCAAAAAAATGCAATGCCGCTAATAGTTTCAGAAGTCCCGGAATAGCTTGTGAACGAGCAGTCATCGGCTCCAAATGATCTTCAATCTCTCGATACAGGTGTAATATCGATTCACGATCAAGCCGGAATCTTTGTATGATCTCTCGGTCAGAAAGGCCGTGCAAACCAACCCGTGGAAGGAATACACGGGGGACTTGAACTCTCCTTCTTCTAACCAATCGATTAGCTACATTTCCAGTATTCTGTCTTCTAGCCCGGATTTGCATCAAACGGAGAATAAACAAAAACAGAATTCTCTCCATAGCTGCTGAAATGAACAATGTAAGTACAATGCTGATATTACTGCCTTTTATATATGTATAGACTGGTGTCTAGTGGCTTTCCTATTGTTTTGTACCTTGCCCGCCACCTAAAAGGTGGCGAGGCAAAAATAACGAGGTGGGGGCGGAGATTGACGCGAGCGGACAAATAGATTTTTTAGTACATTCGTTTTTGGCGAGTTGGTGGTCAAATGTGTCTAATTACAGTAAAAAATGGAGAGGTAGCGAGGTATGGCGGATAAGTACGCTCGCAATTTTAAAGATGCAAGTTTTTACATAATTGACGGCTTTGTACATATCAGTTTGCGAGTTTGGACGCGAGATTTGTTGTGGGTAGCTCGCTGACTGCTTAGTACATGGAGCCCTTAATGTAGATGTAAAAATTTATGCTAAAATCCTTTCGGACAGACTTAATAGGATACTGCCCAAACTAGTGAGATCAAGTAGGTTTTGTGCCAGGGCGCGAGGCAAAAGACAATACGCTAAGGATACTCCAGCTAATCTCTTACGCCCGTAATAAACAGATTCCTATGATTTTGGTCTCCACAGATGCCGAGAAGGCCTTTGACAGGGTCAATTGGGGCTTTCTCGGCTCTGTCCTACAACAAATGAATATGAGTAACAAATTTATTTCCAAGATATTCGCACTATACTCTACCCCCACAGCCAGGGTGAGAGTTAATGACATCCTGTCGGATCCTTTTCGGATTACCAATGGGACAAGACAGGGTTGCCCCCTGTCTCCAATCCTATTTGCCTTGTCTGTGGAAGCACTGGCTCATAAAATTAGGCAGAACCCCCAGATCAGTGGCATTAAAATCAATGATTCGGAACATAAAATGGCATTATATGCCGATGATATTTTGTTTACGTTAACCAACCCAGAGCACTCTTTGACAACATTACTAGATGAATTCGATGTATATGGTAGATTTTCTAATTTCCATCTGAATGCTTCTAAGTCGGAAATCTTAAATATTAATGTGCCCTCAGAAACTATACTCAAAATAAAATCTAGGTATCCCCTAGTCATCCAGCCCCATAAAATGAAGTACCTTGGTATATATCTGACGGCAGAGCCCAAAGATCTTTTTACAGCCAACTACAAACCATTACGAGACCAAATCACAGCAGATCTATCTAGCTGGAGCAATAAACAGATCTCATGGTTGGGAAGAGTCCAGGTGGTTAAAATGACTATTCTACCGCGTATCCTATACATATTACAAACATTACCTACCCCATTACCCAGACACTACATTGCGAACCTGCAAGAGATCATAGGACAGTACATCTGGCAAAAAATCAGACCACGCATCCCAAAAGCTACTATGTTCCTCCCCAGACACAAAGGGGGATTAGGGGTACCAAATATAGAAATCTACAGACAGGCATCAATACTGCAACGCCTGGTGGAGTGGTGCTACAACTCAGTAGATAAACGGTGGATCCAACTTGATAGAAAAATTCTAAACACAGAAAATATGGGAGTATGGGCTTGGATCTCTCCAAAACTAAGAGCCGTAGAAATTTCGCAATATCCACTATGGGGCGAATTGTTCCAAATATGGGACAAACTTCTTAAAACGTCCAACCACCTCTCCACCATGCCCTCCCCAATGACACCATACAGGGGCAATCCTGACCTACCGACCGCGGGTTTCCCCAGCCTGACCAATCTCTCTCCACATATACAAGAACTCACCTTAAAAAGTATTTTAGACGGAGGCAAGCTGATACAGAGGGAGAACCTGACAAGCACCGGAGGGGGTTCTCCCCCCCCATGGTTCGCTTACACACAATTAGCACATTTTGTTCAGACGCACAAGAAAAGAGAAGAATTTAACCGCCCATTGACTAGATTTGAAAATTTATGTTCACAGCAGACCCAACCCAGACATATCATATCTAAACTGTACAACATATTACTGACCAATAGCGGCACAGTATATCCCTCATTCACTCTTAAATGGGCCGAAGATCTAGAAAGAGAAATCAGCCAGGAGACATGGGATCGTGCCTTACAATGTCACAAAGAAGCCACAATCTCCTCTAATATTATGGAAATGAACTTTAAGTTACTGGCGAGGTGGTATCTTACACCAGCCAGAATACGTCATATATACAAAAAGAGCAGTGGCAAATGCTGGAGGGGTTGTGGGGAGGAGGCAGATATAATACACATCTGGTGGTCGTGTAGGGAAATGGAAGCTTTCTGGTCGGGGATATTCTCTGAAATAGAAACTAAACTCGACATTCAGTTACAAAAAGACCCAGGCATCCTTATTTTTCTAGACATTCCTAAAATTCGAAACAAACCTAAAAAACTTTTACTATATATTATGCTTAATAGCGCCAAACTCCTTGTCCCGCAAAGATGGAAATCAAGTGAAGTTCCCTCACTGGAGACATGGAAAGAACAGGTCTCCTCCATGCTCCAAATAGAAATGTATCAACATATGAAAAATGGCACAATGGAACTACATGAGGCAATGGTGGACTTATGGAATCCATCTGTGGCCACATTCCCTGGTTAAATGAGACCCTTAACAGACAACCCATGCTCTTCTGAGCAGAATAGCATTCATCTCCACCCAGCCCCCAATTCATTAATTAATTAATTAGTTAATATAAATGCCCAACCGGTCAGGGCATACTCTCTCATAACTCCCCTCCCCCCTTCCTTTTTTTTTTTTTTTCTCTCTGTCTTTTCCACTCTACTCCCTATAAATCTTCTTCCTCCTCTTGCCCCCTCCTCCTCCCCCTCCCTTCTCTTCATGTCCTACCTCTCACTCCAATATCTTTGCTGACACTTTTCTTAAATACTCTAATATTCTCTTTACACCAGAGACTTATCAAGATAGATGTATAAGAATTGTTTTTTGGATCACTAATGGATAGTTCATCTATTAAGTTATAACTTACTATTATGTTATTGTTTACAGTTAAAAATTGAAAACAGAGCTACGGAAATTTTAGAGGAAATACAGAAATATGGACTACTAAATCAATGTGATAACTTTGACTGCAATGTATAATATATATAAACCCAGAACGGTTTGTAACTCTGTGTTACCTTTTACTGTTTGTTATGTTTTTCCTTATGCTCAATAAAAACCATTAAAAAAAAAAAAAAAAAGTTTCATGAAGGTAACTGATCACATGCTTAGACTGAATAAGTCAAAATGTTGCACATATATCAACTAAGATGTAATAAGAGAGTGTTTTACGCATCTATGATTAAACTTATTGCTGAAATGTGTTAGTTGCATATTTAAGTAAGTCAAAATAAAATGTATGAAGTTTAAAAAAAAACAAAAACTGGAGCACTTTCATTCATCAAAGTTTAGAAGGCAGCCATTTTGATTAAAAACTTACCTTTGTTTTTTTCAAAGCCAGAGCAGCTTCCCCCACCCGGAGATCCTCTCTTCACACATAATCAATGACTAATTCAGCTTCCTTCAATCACGGCATGGCCTCAGGCAATGACTACCCTGGGGGGAAAGCCGTGATTGGAGGAAGATGGATTAGTCATTGATGATATGTGAAGAGAGGATCTCCGTGTGGGGGAAGCTGCTCTGGCTTTGCAAAAAAAGAGAGGTAAGCTTTTAATTAAAATGGCTGCTTTGTAAACTTTGATGAATGAAAGTGCCCCTTCACTTTAAAGCCCTTTACAATGGGATTTGAATACTTAGGACATTTTGAGGTAAAATATCTTTCTTTTTTACATAGAGATCTTTTTACGGATATGCTGCATCAATTTCAAGTGTTTAAACATTTAGGTATCATGTCCCTTTAAGCATAAAAAGCAAATTTTCGGTCAAATACAACATAGCTACAGATAACTAGTATTTAAATGCTGTAAAAATTGTGTTAATCTTATCTGCAATTGTCTAAAACAACATCTTATCATTATAATATCTAAATCAGCAAATACTGACAAACATATATTGGAGCTGCTATAAATAAGCAGAGACAGATGAACTTTGCAGTGGTCTACGAAAAAGATAAATGGATGTCATGAACCTAATACATTGTTCATCATAGTATTTTAGTTTGATTGGTGTTTTATATTAAGCAGTCTGCTTCCCACAAGATTGGATCCAACATACCATAAACTGCTCTTCTGCATTTACTTGTGTAAAATATTTCCTGGGGCTCGGTATTACGTACCAGCTTTATTGGTCAGAGGTCATAATAATTTGAACTCTTATTTTATAAACTCATTTTTGTTGAATGATATACTGATAGGATAAAGAATAATATATTACAAACATGTCCACCAAGATTGCATTGTAAATGTCAAACTAGACAGGAAATTGTAATTAAAGAAAGGAAATTGCTACAAAGAACTACTTGATCTTAAAATGAGCTAAGCACAGAATTGTATAAGTGTATTTAATTACACTTCAATTTCTACTGAGTGCTTAGCTTTGCCAGCTGCATTTTTTTAACCAACTTTTCACTTGAACATTGGTCAGAGGTAATACTAGATGTTAAATTAGTGCTTTTTAAAAGGAAAAAAACTGTTGAAATGAAAAAGGCAACATCAATATGTGAATCAATAAACATATTTTCATCCAACATAGATTTTGTAATAAAATATGTCATTTTAAAATTAATTAATGGTTATTAAAGGGATATGTAACCCAATTTTTTTTTCATGATTCAGGCAGGGCATAACATTTTAAAATTGCTTCCAAATTTACTTCTTTCAAATTTGCTTCATTCTTTTGGTAAATTTTGCTGAAGGAGTAGCAATTCACTACTGGGAGCTAACTGAGCACATAGGGTAAGCCAATAACAAGAGGCATGTACAGTATGTGCAGCCACCAATCAATCAGTTCCCTGCACTGCATGGCTGCTCCTGAGCCTAGGTAGGTATGCTGTTCAACAAAGAATACAAAGAGATTAAAGCAAATTAGATAATAGACGCACATTGTAAAATTGTTTAGAACTGTATGCTCTATCGAAATCATGAAAGTTCAATATTGACTTTACTGTCCCTTTAAAGGTAAAAATTATTAGATCATTTTTGCATTACTGACTCTACATATCTTTGTGTTTAACCCCTGCAAAAGGATTTACCACACCTGCGCTATCAGACATTCAGATGTTAGTTCGCCCTATTGCTTCTGCTATAAAAAAATTACTTTGGAGCGCAAGAATAAACAAACTAAAGAAATTATATGAGATTAATAGTGATAAAATGTATAAGTTGGATAATATAAAATGTTGTGAAGTCAAAGTAGCACCAATAATAATAGATGGTGAGAGAGTAAAGACCGCTGCTTCATAACTTCTGTTTCTGAAGGCTCGCCGGAAACACGGGGCATCAAGCTTAATAAATATATGAAGAGAGAGAGAATAATATATAATCTGTGTCAGTTATGAATATGATATCACAAATAGTAAATTACTGAGAAGCAAATAAAGACTGTAGATAAACCAAAAAGTTATTATAGTCATTCATACCATGTGGTTTCACAGAATTTAATAAATAGATCCATTTAGACTCCATTTTTTGCCACCTCTGATACAGAAGGAGGCTTTTTGGATGACTGTGTATTTTAGGCATGTTGTGCTGCTATTTTGATTTTGCTGGAAATGTTTTTCAACAAATGTCAGTTTTTTTGCCATTCAGTTCATCTCTAATGGCATTTTATATGTTGTTAGCATGTTCAAGAATACAGACTCTCACTTCACGTGTGCATACACTACTCCTATGGTTCTACATGAGAAGTGAGACTGTAGAATATAATTCTTTCCTGTTTTGTCAGTAAAACTTTCAATGCATACTTACAGGCAGAGCATGTTCCACAAGGATGCATAGGTAGTGGATATAGAGGCACAGATCCTGTAATATTCTAATTCGATATTCCAATAAACCATAGTTCCCAATTTAAACTGGGGAAGAAAAAGCTCAGCTTTGATTTGTGTAGATCAACACCAAATAATTAGTGCAGTATACTTACTCCTTATACTTAAACTCGTCTTTCTCAAGAGCAATTTAAAAAATGAAAGTAAAAAAAAAAAAAATTACATTGCTCTTGAGAAAGACGAGTTTATCGTTGAAACGCGTAGAGCTACTTTATAGAGCCATTTTATATGTTTTAATAAATGTTTGTTTTGCAGACAAATATTTGTCTGCTGCCTGTTGGAATTGCAACACTATCACCACAGCCATTGTGTGAGGAGCTGGATTCCGAAAATCTCGGAGTGAGTATACTGCACATTATTTATACTGGTGCATATAACATATTTCAGTGAAAGCTTTATCATCTGCAGTTATGCTAAACATCTGGGGGATTATAGACAGAAGCTCCATTCTCTATTGATTATTTGCCCTTTAAAGTTGAGGAAGTTGGACTCTGATATATTCGGAGTAAGTATACTGCACTAATTATTTGGTGTTGATCTACACAAATCAAAGCTGAGCTTTTTCTTCCCCAGTTTAAATTGGGAACTACGGTTTATTGGAATATCGAATTAGAATATTACAGGATCTGCGCCTCTATATCCACTACCTATACTTCTGTAACAGTCTTTTGGGAGAGACTGATAGAAGGCAGCGGTCCATCCAGAGGGGAGTATTTGTCATTTCTGTACAGATAATGGGGCCCATTTATCAAGCTCCAAACGGAGCTTGTGGGCCGTGTTTCTGGCGAGTCTTCAGACCGCTGCTCCATAACCTTGTCCGCCTGCTCTGATGAGGAGGACAGGAATCACCGGAAATCAACCCGATCGAGTACGATCAGGTTGATTGACAACTCCCTGCTCTCGGCCGATTGGCCGCGAGTCAGCAGGGGGCAGCATTGCACCAGCAGGCCCCCATTGTTGTAACATCTTAATATCCAGTATAGGACTACCTCAAGGATACATGCCTGGGTCAGTGTCCTTTTTTCTTGTAGTGCGTATAAAGTGGCTGGTGACTAGTTTATGTTTCAGACTTGTAGGTCTCCTGTATCCTACAGAGATTCTATCTCCTATTGCGTGATTTAATGTATGATCATTCTGTAATATTTTCCAATTATAATTTATGATCCAGATCACTTGTGTAATTTGGGGATTATAGGTAGTTATTAATCTTGGGTATGCTTCATTTTGTGTTTTGTCTTTATGGAGTAGTAGTTGTTCTCTTTTAATGTGTAGTGCTTTATATTTAGCTCTTTTGAGAGATTTTTTGCTATATCCTTTTGTGATCAGTCTATGCATCCAATCATGGGATTTATGTAATCTCTGAGCAGCCAGCCCCTATATTAGATAGCCACTTATCAAGTCTGCATATAGAGACCACCCAGTTAGGAAGGGGAAATAAAGTTCAACTAAAGCAGTCTCTTCTGCAACCCTGCCCTAACCCCAACTCCTCTGTGTGTTCTACGTTGATTAAAGGGTATAGACTTCTCTCACCCCTCCCATTTTACACGTTCCAAGTGGAAATATACTAATTACCCTACCCTTCTGCCGCCCTACATGGGTACATCCTTTTGAGAGAGGCCTATCACAACCCTTCCTGAAAGAACAACTCATAACCCAGCACCCCTGACTCCCTGCAGTATGTAATAGATATCCAGCAACCCAGACCCCTGTCAGTCAACTCATAATTCTCAGCATACCCTACCCAAGTTTTGGCATCTGAATTGTTTCTACCCCCAGCAAAGACAAAAGATGTTTCAAACATTTAAGAAGAAACAAAAAACCCACTCTTCCCCTAAATGCACTGTAGCAGATACCATTAACCACCCAAATGCAGTGGCCCAAGCAGGCTCAGATGAGGAAGGCTCGGATCATGGTAGCCTGTCTGAGGCACAGATTAATGCGGCACTGACACATAACACCTACCACTTACTGCAGACTAACAATCTCTCCAATAATCTAATGGACTCAATTAAAACTCTGCTAGCCTCCTGTAGCAGGTCTCGGTAACCCAGACTGGGTATACCCGCTAAAGTCAGCTTCCTCCCACCAAATGCCAACCCATGAACCTCCACTGGATACCTTCCGCTATTAGAATAACGGCCGCTGCAAGTTGTTATAGCTACCCCCAAGAACATTAGCCAAGACTGAATGCTTGAGGGTCAAAATAGGAACTGCTTTATTGCACAGAAAACACAGCTTTTATACATTTCCAACAAAAGGGGGTAGTCACCACATAATCAATAGAAACAAATATTATACAATGAGACAAACATCAGACAATTGTTAGTTAAACAAGATTCTAATCACATCCTGACTTACAAAAGGACAATAGATGACTCACGCAATAGCAGACACTTTACACCAAGACTAGATATGCAGACACATAACAACAGGAGGTTGCAATAAGCTCAAACATTCTGAGTCTAGGGGGGGTTGGAGCAGGCAATACTGAATTGGGCTCTCACAGTATACTCCAACAAAACACAGGAATCCCAACTCTGTATCAGTTCCCTCCAGTCCTTATAGTCTCTGGGAATTCATAGAAACTGTGTAAACCTGAATCCAGGGTAAAAGTACTCCAAATGTACCCTGGGCACCAACCTCCCAAATCATAGAATCCCCTCAAGTTCCTGGGTCCATAGTCAGTGGGGAGGAGGCTGGCCTGCAGCCCTCTCCAAGTACAAAAGTAATGGAAGCTTCCATTACATTTCTCCCCCCCCCCCCGGGGTAGACTAACCAGGTACCAGACCTCTCACTGGTTTGGACCTGAGTTAGTCGAATAGCCCAGCCCAAAACTTTCTTCCATTTTTGTTTTTGGTCACTGCCACTGGGGAGTGAGAATGCTGACCTCCTCTTCCTGGAACATGCTAAGCTGCTGGGGAGAGAGGTCAGCTACCTCCTCTCCCTGAGACCTGCTTTGTTGCTGGGTAGAGAGGCTGGCTACCTCCTCTCCCTGGAAACCGCTCTGCCTCTGGAGAGAAAGGAAGGCTACCTCTTTTCCCTGGAAACCGCTCTGCCACTGGGGAGAGAGGTCGGCTACCTCCTCTCCCTGGAACTGGTTCTGCCGATGGGGAGAGAGGTCAGCTACCTCCTCTCCCTGGAAACCACTCTTTTGCTGGGGAAAGAGGTCAGCTTCCTTCTCTCCCTGGAAACCACTCTTTTGCTGGGGAAAGAGGTCGGCTACCTCCTCTCCCTGGAACTGGTTCTGCCGATGGGGAGAGAGGTCGGCTACCTCCTCTCCCTGGAAACCACTCTTTTGCATGGGAGAGAGGTCGGCTACCTCCTCTCCCTGGAACTGGTTCTGCCGCTGGGGAAAGAGGTTGGCTACCTCCTCTCCCTTAAAACCACTCTGCCACTGTGGAGAGAGGTTGGCTACCTCCTCTTCCTGGAACTGACTCTTCTGCTGTGGAGAGAGGTTGGCTACATCCTCTCCCTGAAAACCGCTCTGCCACTGTGGACAGAGGTCGGCTACCTCCTCTCCCTGGAAACCACTCTGCTGCTGGGGAGATAGGTCAGCTACCTCCTCTATCTGGAACTGACTCTGCTGCTGTGGAGAGAGGTTGGCTACCTCCTCTCCCTGGAACTGACTCTGCTGCTGTGGAGAGAGGTCAGCTACCTCCTCTCCCTGGAACTGGTTCTGCCACTGGGGAGAGAGGTCGGCTACCTCCTCTCCCTGAAAACCGCTCTGCCACTGTGGAGAGAGGTCAGCTACCTCCTCTCCCTGGAAACAGCTCTGCTGCTGGGGAGATAGGTCATCTACCTCCCCTCCCTGGAACTGACTCTGTTGCTGTGGAGAGAGGTTGGCTACTTCCTCTCCCTGGCTTCCCGGAGCTGCTGCAGGTGCTGGGCAGAGGCCAGGGGTGCTATGCCCTGTGGCCATCTCTTCTGCTGGAGGCTCACTGGTCTTTCCCTCCTCAGAAGAAAAGTCTATTAAATTATCAATCTCTGAAGCCTGTGGCTGTGTAGAGAAATTGACTACCTCCTCTCCATGGTACTCCAGAGATATCACAGGTGCTGGACAGAGACCATTGGTGCCCTGCCCTGTTGCCAGCGCTTCTACTGGTGTAGCAAGCTCAGGGCCATGCTGCTGATTGTGGTTTTGAAGCTCATGGTTGCTCATTACCAGTTGCCACTCCTCTGAGGAAAAGTCCAATAAATCCCTGATCGCTGCATCATAGCCCTCTTCAGGCTCTGAGGCATGCTGCTGAACGAGATATAACAGCCTTTTATATGCCTTTTCTAGCTCCCACTCATGGGCAGCTAGGTAATAAAGATCGTCTCTCAGTCCGGGTACTTCTGTAAAGTTCAGCCTCAGCTCTCTGTGTTCCAGTATGTCCTCCTGATGCCACTCTCCCGTACTCCCGCAGTGGGGGTCCTGTGTGAGACTTTCAAATAACAATCCTGGGCTGCCATAGTCATAGCCCTCTGTAGGATCATCCGTCTCCATATCCGGACACACCTGGGCCACAAACCACCGCAGTGCCTGGTACCCTTCATCCACTTCCATCTCTGTCTGGACCAATCTATCCAATTCGGCCATCCATTCCTCCTGGGGCTGCTTTCCCAGGAACGGCATTCGTAGATACATCTAGAGCCAGTATTGCTGCTCTGGAGTAGGAAGGGACTTCCCTTGGTAGTCTTGTTCGAACTGGAGAGCATCGTGCCAGAGTTTCCATCAAACTATATCCTTCCAGGCCAGTTTGCCCTCTGCCAAGAAAGCTCCATCAAACTGGGCCAGCAGTGCCTGCAATTTGCACTGCAATTCAGCCTCCATTTCCATTGAGGTCCCACTGGTAGTTTGGAACTGCTCTGTAAGGAGGAAGCAGATCCCACCGCTGCCAGCCAATTGCAGTGGGTCTTGGTACCCAAGACTGGGTATACCCGCTAAAGTCAGTTTCCTTCCACCAAATGCCAACCCATGAACCTCCACTGGATACCTTCCGCTATTAGAATAACGGCCGCTGCAAGTTGTTATAGCTACCCCCAAGAACATTAGCCAAGACTGAATGCTTGAGGGTCAAAATAGGAACTGCTTTATTGCACAGAAAACACAGCTTTTCATCGTACATTTCCAACAAAAGGGGGTAGTCACCACATAATCAATAGAAACAAATATTATACAATGAGACAAACATCAGACAATTGTTAGTTAAACAAGATTCTAATCACATCTTGACTTACAAAAGGACAATAGATGACTCACACAATAGCAGACACTTTACACCAAGACTAGATATGCAGACACATAACAGCAGGAGGTTGCAATAAGCTCAAACATTCTGAGACTAGGGGGGGTTGGAGCAGGCAATACTGAATTGGGCTGTCACAGTATACTCCAATAAAACACAGGAATCCCAACTCTGTATCAGTTCCCTCCAGTCCTCATAGTCTCTGGGAATTGATGGAAACTGTGTAAACCTGAATCCAGAGTAAAAGTACTCCAAATGTACCCTGGACACCCACCTCCCAAATCAAAGAATCCCCTCAAGTTCCTGGGTCCATAGTCAGTGGGGAGGAGGCTGGCCTGCAGTCCTCTCCAAGTACAAAAGCAACGGAAGCTTCCGTTACATTTGCTAGCCTCCCATCATGACTCCCTCTCTGAAAGGATCGATAGAGCACATGCTGACCTGTAGAGAGATATCGCTACAATTGATGAGTGCACAGATTCTCTTCAGCGCAAGAAAGAGGATTTAATCATCAACCACACCAACCTCCTAAATTATTCGCAGATCCTAGCTGAACAACTATCAGATTTGGAAACAAAAATTGCTGATTTGGAAGACAGGATACGCCACAATAATATCCGCAAAATGGCATTCCTGAAACAGTTGTACCCCAAGATCTGGAGAGCTATCTGCAAGATCTCTTTTCAACAGTGCTGGGCCCCACCCTAGACAAAGAGGCTTTGATAGATAGAGTACATCGAACACTGAGACTGAGAGCAACAGAAAGGGAAAAACCAAATAACGTCATAGCACGTCTTCATTATTACACCTTTCGAGAGAAATTTCTGCGAGCCTTAACCAAAAACAAAGCTCTGCCTGACAAGTTTGCAGACCTACAGATTTATCCCAACCTCTAACCCCGTACTCTCCAGCTTCGTAGATACTATCAATTTTTCACTAAAACACTGAGAGAAAGGGGCATCAAATACAGATGGGGATTTCCGGTGAGGCTCTTCATCACCAAAGATGGGCAACAGTACGTAGCTGCTTCCCCGCAGCAAGCCAGAAAACTCCTCCAAAGATGGGATATCCAGACAACAGAGACGGAAGAAACTCACCCAGGCCCTAACGGATCCCTAGGCCTGCGAGCAACCGCTCCAGAATTATTTGTTAATAACCTCAGGTAACTAGGAGTTTTCCTACAAATTCAGTAAAGCATGAACCTAAAATCACACCTGAAACCTTATTCCCCCCCGGTACCTGGGAAGTAAACTTTTCCAACAGTAAATGGACATGGCAAGGCCCCCTACTGCTTACCAGGGTGGAGTCGGAATCAGCCTAAAGTATGTAGATGAAAAATCAGAACATGATGTAATTGTCTCAAAGTAATACATGGCCCTTGCATTTATAATGTATAGATGACAAGATCTACTTTCCAAATGGTCACACCTAGTGGAGCACACCTTTGCTAACCCTCCCTAACTGCACTATAGGTGCCCACTCATGCCCTGACGCTGACCAGGTTCCCCCTCCCCATATCCTGAAAGCTGAGGAGAAACAATTTAATGTGATCCATGCTAGGGACCCTAACTCTCCACTCAGATTTATTTAAGAAAGGTTAGAGCAAATTTTAAGTGGAAGATAATAATCATACCAAATGTTGTTATTTTTAACTGTTGTAGTATATTACGGTTTATAATGTTAAGAACCTCCTGATGTTTCCAACTAGATACAGCTGCACCAACCAGTGTCGATATACCCTGAAATTTCACCCACACTCAGATCCCTTAAAGTAAATTTATTTATCAGGACCTGCACTAACAATAAACCAGGCTCTGCAGACACATACGACTAAACAGATTCATCCAACTCTTCATACTATTTCCTGTACGCTAAAATATTCCAACACAAAACTGACGGGGCTTAGGATATATACACCAGCCTCTACCCCCCCCCACATATTTAGTTGTGTTCTCTCAGTTTAAACCTTGAGAGACCCCTCATTGAAATAGTGTTAATAACACACATCTGCAAAACCCACAAGACAGGTCTCCCCACTGGAGGACTAGAGGTCATACATTCCTGTGAAAGTCGAATACATGATCATCCTTTGGAATTTTCACTGACCTTATTAACTAATACCTTCCTTCCCTTTTTCTTTCCTTACTCTTCAAAGCCCCCCCCTTTTTAATTTTTTTTTATCCTTCTTCCCTTCTATCATCTTACCCAGACACAGACCGAGTAAGCTCATGGCCCCGATCAAAGAAGCCACCCTAAACACTCAGGGGCTTAGCTCCCCCACAAAACGCAGCCTACTAACTCGCTACCTATTGACACATAAGCTACACCTTATTTTGCTACAAGAGACCAATTGGACAAGGGATTCCCAGTTCCTCCCAGTTCCTCCAGAATAATTAAAGGGACAGGAAACCCCAAATATTTCATTCATGATTTGGATAGCACATACAATTTTAAACAACTTTAAAATGTACTTTTATTGTCACATATGCTTCATTCTCTTGTTATCCTTTGCTGAAGGAACAGCATTGCACTACTGGCAGCAAGATGAACACATCTAGTTAGCCAATCACAAGAGACAAATAAGTGCAGGCACAAATTAGCAGCAGCTCCTACTAGGGTAGGATATGTGCATATTCATTTCTAACAAGAGATACCAAGAGAACAAAGCACATTTGAAAATAGAAGTGAATTTAAAAGTGTCTTAATATTACATGTTCTATCTGAATCATTCAAGATTAATTTGGACTTTCCTATCCCTTTATATAGCGCTCAAACTAAGATCCAAACTGCAATCCGTTATAGAATTTTGCATTGTCCAAGCTCTTTTTAAAAAAATGTTTTAGACATTTTAATTAACCTTCCGTATTCCGTCACAACGGTGCTGGGCTTTAAACCATTATGACGGAATACAACGTCATAGCCAACAGCTGTCCTGAAGCCTACTGCACTTCCAGGATTTGATCGCGGTCTGGAGGGCGTTCCTAGCGTCATAGGGACGCCCCCTAGACCAGATCCCATAATTGAAATCTCGCGATCGTGTAATTTCAATGTAACCCAGTCACGAAAGGGTTAAGTTCTAAACACTAGAGCTGTTAACTTTGCACACTTAAACTCTAGCTCTAAAGTTAAGTAGCATAACAGAAGTAAACTGTTCTATCTAAAACATAAAAGTAAGAGTTTGGGTTTGTCCATTTAAGGTAAATTTAAATTCAAAAATCCCATTTCTTTTTCATACATTCCTTTTTTTTTTTTTAAAAGATATTTTTAAAGTGAAAATGAATATTAGGCTTCCCCTCATATTTATTGTGTAATTTGTATGGTGCATAGAATCAGAATGATTTAATGTTGTACTGCCAATCAATCTGTAGTCACTGACTATCTGGATAATACGATTCCTAGGTTATAGTAACTAATTATCTAAGATAAAATATTAAATTTTAGCTAATTTACGGCTAGATTATGAGTTTTGCGTTAGAGGCTATGCAGTGCTAACGAGCAGTTTTCTCTCACCGCTCACTTACCTGCAGCTCTGGTATTACGGGTTTTTACAAACACGGCGTTAAAAGACAAAAAGTGAGCGTAGAGCAAAATTTAGCTCCACACTTCAATTCAATACCAACGCTGCTTAAGTCAGCGGTGAGCTGGTCGTATGTGCTCGTGCGCGATTTCCCCATAGGAATCAACGGGGAGAGCCGGCTGAGAAAAAGTCTACCACCTGCATAAAAGCAGCGTAAAACTCAGTAACGCAGCCCCATTGATTCCTATGGGGAAATAAAAATTTATGTCTGCACCTAACACCCTAACATGAACCCCGAGTCTAAACACCCCTAATCTTACACTTATTAACTCCTAATCTGCCGCCCCCGACATCGCCGACACCTACATTATATTTATTACCCCCCTAATCTGCCGCTCTGGACATCGCCGCCACCTACATTATACTTATAAACCCCTAATCTGCCATCCCTAACATCGCCGCCACCTACCTACATTTATTAACCCCTAATCTGCCGCCCCCAATGTCGCCGCCACTATTCTAAATTTATTAACCCCTAAACCTAAGTCTAACGCTAACCCTAACAACCCCTAACTTAAATATAATTTAAATAAATCTAAATAAAATCCCTATCATTAACTAAATAATTCCTAGTTAAAACTAAATACTTACCTATAAAATAAACCCTAAGCTACCTACAATATAACTAATAGTTACATTGTATCTAGCTTAGGGTTTATTTTTATTTTACAGGCAAGTTTGCAATTAGTTTAACTAGGTAGAATAGTTATTAAATAGTTATTAACTATTTAATAACTACCTAGCTAAAATAAAGACAAATTTACCTGTAAAATAAAACCTAACCTAAGTTACACTAACACCTAACACTACCCCACAATTAAATAAATTAAATAAATTAAAAACAATTAAATAAATTATATTAAATTAGCTAAATCACAAAAACAAGCAAACACTAAATTACAGAAAATAAAAAACAAATTACAGAGCTTTAAACTAATTACACCTAATCTAAGAGCCCTATCAAAATAAAAAAGCCCCCCAAAATAAAAAACCCTAACCTAAACTAAACTATCAATATCCCTTAAAAGGGGCCTTTTGCGGGGCATTGTCCCAAAGTAATCAGCTCTTTTACCTGTAAAAAATAAATACAAACAACCCCCAACAGTAAACCCACCATCCACACAACCAACCCCCCAAATAAAATACTATCTAAAAAAACCTAAGCTCCCCATTGCCCTGAAAAGGGCATTTGGATGGGCATTGCCCTTAAAAGGGCAGTTAGCTCTTTTGCGGCAAAAAACCCTAATCTAAAAAATAAAACCCACCCAATACACCCTTAAAAAAAAACCTAACACTAACCCCCTGATGATCGACTTACTGTTCTGAAGACCGAACATCCATCCTCAAGGAAGCGGCGGAAGTCTTCATCTAACCAGGCCGAAGTCCTCAACGAAGCCGGGAGAAGTCTTCATCCAAGCCGGGCGAAGTGGTCCTCCAGAAGGGCAGAAGTCTTCATCCAGATGGCATCTTCTATCTTCATACATCTGACGAAGAGCGGCTCCATCTTCAAGACATCCGACGCGGAGCATCCTCTTCATCTTACTGAATGACGGTTCCTTTAAGTGACGTCATCCAAGATGGCGTCCCTTAGATTCTGATTGGCTGATAGAATTCTATCAGCCAATCAGAATTAAGGTAGAAAAAATCATATTGGCTGATTCAATCAGCCAATAGGATTGAAGTTCAATCCTATTGGCTGATCAAATCAGCCAATAGGATTGAGCTTGCATTCTATTGGCTGATTGGAACAGCCAATAGAATGCAAGCTCAATCCTATTGGCTGATTGGATCAGCCAATAGGATTGAACTTCAATCCTATTGGCTGATTGCATCAGCCAATAGGATTTTTTCTACCTTAATTCCAGAATCTAAGGAATCTAAGGGACGCCATCTTGGATGACGTCACTTAAAGGAACCGTCATTCAGTAAGAAGACTCCGGATGAAGAGGATGCTCCACGTCGGATGTCTTGAAGATGGAGCCGCTCCGCGTCGGATGGATGAAGATAAAAGATGCCGTCTGGATGAAGACTTCTGCCCGTCTGGAGGACCACTTCGCCCGGCTTGGATGAAGACTTCTCCCGGCCTCGTTGAGGACTTCGGCCCAGTTAGATGAAGACTTCTGCCGCTTCCTTGAGGATGGATGTCCGGTCTTCAGAACAGTAAGTCGATCTTCAGGGGGCTAGTGTTAGTTTTTTTTAAGGGTGTATTGGGTGGGTTTTATTTTTTAGATTAGGGTTTGGGCCGCAAAAGAGCTAACTGCCCTTTTAAGTGCAATGCCCATATTTATTTTCTGTAATTTAGTGGGGTTTTTTTGTGATTTAGCTAATTTAATTTAATTTATTTAATTGTTTTTAATTTAGTTTATTTAATTGTAGGGTAGTGTTAGGTGTAAGTGTAACTTAGGTTAGATTTTATTTTACAGGTAAATTTGTCTTTATTTTAACTAGGTAGTTATTAAATAGTTAATAACTATTTAATAACTATTCTACCTAGTTAAAATAAATACAAACTTGCCTGTAAAATAAAAATAAACCCTAAGAAAGATACAATGTAACCAGTGTTCCCTCTAAGGACAGTTTTGTGCGCAGCCCAGCAGTGAAACAGTTAACAAGAGAGTCATACCTTGCCATCTGCATTGTGCAGTGTCTGCTAATTGCAGGGTGTGGTTACCTAATTAACTGTTTCACTGCTAGGCTGCACACAAAACTGGCCTTAGAGGGAACACTGAATGTAACTATTAGTTATATTGTAGCTAGCTTAGGGTTTGTTTTATAGTTAAGTATTTAGTTTTAAATAGGAATAATTTAGTTAATGAGTTAATTTTGTTTAGATTTATTTAAATTATATTTAAGTTAGGGGGTGTTAGGGTTCGGGTTAGACTTAGGTTTAGGGGTCAGAAAATTTAGAATAGTGGTGGCAATGTTGCGGGCAGCAGATTAGGGGTTAATAAGTGTAGGTAGGTAGCGGCGACATTGGGGGCGGCAGATTAGGGGTTAATAAAAATAATGTAGCTGTCGGCGATGTTGGGGGCATCAGATTAGGGGTTAATAAGTATAATGTAAGTGGCGGCGATGTCCGTAGCAGCAGATTAGGGGTAAATAAATGTAGGTAGGTGGCGGCGATGTTTGGGGCTGCAGATTAGGGGTTAATAATATTTAACTAGTGTTTGTGAGGCAGGAGTGCAGTGGTTTAGGGGTTAATATGTTTATTCTAGTGGCGGTGATGTCCGGAGCGGCAGATTAGGGGTTAACAATTTTATTTTAGTGTTTGCGATGCGGGAGGGCCTCAGTTTAGGGCTTAATAGGTAGTTTATGTGTGTGTGTTTTTTTTAGCACTTTAGTTATGATCTTTAAGCTATGGCGTTGTACCATAAAACTCTTAACTACTGAATTTTAAATGCGTTAGGACTCTTGACGGGGTAGGGTGTACCGCTCACTTTTTGGCCTCCTAGGACAGACTCGTAATACCGGCGCTATGGAAGTCCCATAGAAAAAAGACTTTACGAAGTTTACGTAAGTCGTTTTGCGGTAAGGACAAAAAAGTGTACGGTGTCTCTAAACCTGCAAGACTCGTAATACCAGCGGTAGTGAAAAAGCAGCGTTAGGACCTGTTAACGCTGCTTTTTCAGCCTAACGCAAAACTCGTAATCTAGCCGATAGTTCAGCCATTAAAAAACAAGAATCATTTAAAAATTTAAAATTGCTTTTAAAGTATTAAAGCCTATTGAAATTAAACTGTGTTTTCAAGCATACAAGAAAACGATATATGTTGTTTAAATGTAAATATATATATATATATAAAATATATATTTATATATATACATGTATGTGTATATATATATATATATATATATATATATATATATATATACACTGTATATATATATATATATATATATATAAATATATATATATATATATATGTATATGTGTGTATATATATATATATATATATATATATATATATAAATATATATATATTTCTACACTGTACATATATATATATATATATATATATATATATATATATATACACTGTTATTACTTCAAATTTGAGCAGAGTTATTATCTACAGAAAGCAGGAACAGCGATGGGGTCCAATGTGGCCCCATCATATGCGAACCTCTACATGTCTGATTTTGAAGATCTGAATACGAACTGCTTTAAGGATGATAGGATTCGGTCATACAGACGGTATATAGATGACCTGTTCCTGATTTGGTCGGGAACACAAGATGAACTGGATGAATGGTTTGAGATCCTGAACCAAACTACTAACAATTTAAAGTTCAAAATGACTTCTTCTAAGTCCAGCATAGATTTCTTGGATCTTAGAATCTTTAAGAAAGAACAACATTTAGAAACCACTTTGTATAGCAAAGAAACTGATAGAAACTCCTTACTCAGGGCTGACAATTGTCATCCACCGGCACTAAAACGTGCTCTCCCTAAATAACAGCTGAAAAGGGTTGTAATGAACAACTCTATGGGTACTTTGAAAAATGAACAGTTGGTGGACATGAAGAATAAGTTCAGCAAGAGAGGATATTATGAGAAGAACTTATTATCCACTGTGATTGAAGTAGAAGGATTAACTCAAGATGAAGCATTAACAAAGAAACAGCCAGAAAACAATGATGAGAAGAGACTTACCTTTGTGACTACCATTACCCTTAACAAATGGGAAACTCTGGGGATTTTGAAGAAAAATTGGGAAATAATCAGAATTGACAAATTCTTTCCACTATATAATCATGAGGACCGAGGGTTGGTTACAAGAGAGGTAGATCACTGCGGGAAATATTATTATGGGAACTTGGCTGGGAACACCTAAAGCTGGATGCTACAAATGTAGCGGATGTACAACCTTCAATGGCTTAACACAAGGCAAATTCTTTACACACCCCTGGACTAATAAGAGGTACTATATTAAGTTTCGGCTAACATGTACCACTAGGTATGTGGTATATTTGCTACATTGTAGCTGTGGAAGATACTATCTTGGAAAGACAAATGATGACCTGAGGACCTGTATGGCCAATCACAGGTGTGCGATAAAGAGCGCCCTGACCACGGGCAAAGCTGACCAACCAGTTGCCAAGCAGTTCCTTTTGGCTAAACATTCTGTATCCGAACTTAAATATATGATCATTGATCATGTTCCACCACTATCCAGGGGTGGTGATATGGAAGTCCCATAGAAAAAAGGCTATACGCAAATTGCGTAAGTCGATTTGTGGTAAGGCCAAAAAAGTGTGCAGTGCCCCTAAATCTGCAAGTCTCGTAATACCAGCGCTAGTAAAAAAGCAGTGTTATGAAACTTAACGCTGCTTTTTTACTCATAATGTAAGACTCGTAATCTAGCCGTAAGATAGCTACAATATAACTAATAGTTATATTGTAGCTAGTTTAGGTTTTATTTTTATTTCACAGGTAAGTTTGTATTTATTTTAACTAGGTAGAATAGTTAGTAAATAGTTATTAACTATTTACTAACTACCTAGTTAAAATAAATACAAACCCTAATCTATAATAAACTACTTTTGGGGGGCCTTAAAAGGGCCTTTTGTAGGGCATTGCCCTAAAGTTAAAAGCTCTTTTGCTACAAAACAAAGCAAACAGCCCCTAACAGTGTACAACCCCCCACCCCCCAAACCCACAAAATAAAAATAAAGTAAAACCTAATCTACCCATTGCCCTGAAAAGGGCATTTGTATGCGCATTGCCCTTAAAAGGGCATTTAGCTCTTTTGCTGCCCAATCTAAAAATAAAAACCCACACCAAATGAAAGAAATACATTACACAAAATAACAAACAAATTATCCAAAATAATAAAAAATATTCATGTTCTAATACTCATTAAAAAAAAAACCACCACAAAATAAAAACCCTAATCTAGAATAAACTACCAATAGCCCTTAAAAGGGCCTTTTGTATGGCATTGCCCTAAGTTAAACAGCTCTTTTACATGATTTTTTTTTTTACAAAGACTAACTAACATTACAAACCCACACCCCCCTAAAACCACAAAATAAAAAAAACTATCTAAAAAAAATAATCTACCCATTGCCCTGAAAAGGGCATTTGTATGGGCATTGCACTTAAAAGGGCATTTAGCTCTTTTACTGCCCAAACGCTAATTTAAAAAACCTCCACCCCAAAAAACCTTAAAAAAACCCCTAACACTAACCCCCTACGATCCACTTACAGTTTTTAAAGTCCCATGTGAACGATGTTCATCCAGGCGGCAAGAAGTCTTCATCCAGACGGCCTCTTCTATCTTCATCCAGGCGCAAAATCCTCATCCAGGCGCGAGAAGTCTTCATCCAGACGGCCTCTTCTATCTTCATCCAGGTGGCATCTTTTATCTTGATCCCGGCGGCGCGGAGCGGGTCCATCCTGAAGTCATCCGGCGTGGAGCATCCTCTTCATACGGTCGCCACCGTACACTGAATCTTCAATGCAAGGGATCCGTTTTAAAATTGCAACCCTTGCATTCTTTTTGGCTGAAAATTTTGAATCAGCCAATAGGATTTAAGCAACTCTCATTCTATTGGATGATTCAATGGGTAGTTTAGGTTTTTGTTAGAGTTAGGTTTTTTATTTTGGGGGGTTGGTTGGGTGGTGGGTTTTACTTTTGGGGGGTCTTTGTATTTTTTTTTACAGTTAAAAGAGCTGTTTAACTTAGGGCAATGCCCTACAAAAAGCCCTTTTAAGGGCTATTGGTAGTTTATTGTAGGCTAGTTTTTTTTTTATTTTGGGTGGGCTTTTTTATTTGTATAGGGTTATTAGATTAGGTGTAATTCTTTTTTATTTTTGATAATTTCGTATGTTATTTTTCGTAATTTAGTATTTGTTATTTTTTGAAATGTAGTCTTTTTTATTTTTGTAATTAGATACTTTGTAATTTTTAGAGTAGCATTTGAATTTTTTTAATGCGTAGTTTACTTTTATTTAATTGGTAGTTAGTTTAATTTTAGTTTAATAATTATATTAGTTTAATTGTTAGTTTAAACTTAGTTCTTTTAATTTGACAGGTAAATTTTAATTTAATTTAAGGTAGGGAAATTGTAATTTTAATATAAGGTTTGGGGGCGTTGGGTTTAGGAGTTACTAGTTTAATTTAGTTTATTGAGATGTAGGGGCTTTTGGTTTAGGGGTTAATAGTTTACTCTAGTATATTTTGTTATGGGGGCTTGCGGTTTAGGGGTTAATAGGTTTATTATAATGGCGGCGGTGTAGAGCTTAATAACTTTAATACAGTGGGGGCGATGTGGGCGGACTACAGATTAGGGGTTAATAATATTTAAATAGTGTTTGCGATGTGGGAGGGCGGCGGTTTAGGGTTTAATAACTGTATTATAGTGGTGACGATGTCGGGGAGCGGTGGAATAGGGGTTAATAATTATTTTTAGTGGCGGCGATGTCAGGAGCGGCAGATTAGGGGTTAATAACTTTAATATAGTATTTGCGATGCGGGAGGGCCTCGGTTTGGGGGGAAATAAGTAGTTTATGGGTGTTTAGTGTACTCTGTAGCAGTTTAGTTATGAGTTTTATGTTACAGTTTTGTAGCCTAAAACTCATAACTACTGCTTTTAGATTGGGGAACGGATCTTGACGGTATAGGCTGCCACACAAGCTTTTTAGCCTAACCGCAAAACTCGTAATGGCTGCGCTATGGAAGTCCCATGAAAAAACGTCATTTTTATGTGTGCGGCACTGATGTTGCGTTACAGGTTAAAAGGCTTGCGGTACAGCTATACCGACAAGATGTAATGGCTGCGGTGCTGTTTTAATGCTGAAATGGCCATTTTTTTCAGCGTTAAACGCAAATGCACAACTCATAATCTAGGTGTTAATTAGCTATACAGTCTTAAAGGAACAGGCCGTCCTTGGGCAATATATGTGCACAAATGGTCATACTATATCATATATACATCCCTAATAAAACTTAAATAAGACTCATGATTTCAATAACAGAGTTAATAGGGTTAATATTTTATAGAAAGAGAGCAAGTACTAATGAACATTTGTTGTACGTCCCTATGTAATATGAGATTAAAAGGACACTGAACCCAAAGATGCCTTCTTTTTTATATAAAGATAGCAAGAGAACAAAGAAACATTGATAATAGGAGTAAATTTGAAAGTTGCTTAAAATTGCATGCTCTATCTGGATCATGAAAGAAATATTTTGGGTTCAGTGTCCCTTTAAATAATGAGTAGTTTTAATAACAGAATTAAATAAATTTGTCATGAAAAAAGAGCAAATGCACATTAACTTAATATCCCTGTGTTATAATGGTACCGTACATATAATCTCAAAGTATAAAAGAACATATACAGCATATTAAGTCAACATCCCATTCTTACATATGATATAATATATTGGAGTTAACTCACTGCAAATGGGTACTGGTACTGGCATTGGCATATTGATCAACGCTAAATAAGAAATTAGAAGCTACACATGCTGGAAGGATTTCAAATTGCACATGGAGTACTAATCTATGATTCTTAAACTAGGAGCTATTCCATGGCTTCATCAATAACTAGAGGGACATCCATAATTTATTTTCGTTGCCAATAGTTTTTTACATCAATGTTGAGGTCCTTTGGTCTCCTAGTTTGTAACTGAAAGATCTAAAAGGCTTCTCTATATAATAATCTGTTGACCCTGTCTCCACCCCTTGGTTTAGGGCGTGCGGTTTCTATGACCTGCCAACTGAATGAGGAGACATCCTGGTTATTGCAATAGATAAAATACCGGGCCAGGTCCGAACATTCCCTACCATTATTGATATCATTTAGATGCTCCCTAATATGGGACCTCACCTCCCTAGTGGAGCAACCAGTCTACTAAACCTCACAATGTGTAAACTCTATTAAATATACTACAAATGTGGTGGGACAGTTAGTACAACAGTCAAGCTGAAAAATGTTGTGTGTGCGTCTAGACTGGAATTGAGACCTAACCTTTGTATATGTACAAGCAATACACTTTCCTGTCTTTAGTTTTTTGAGCATACTGGGAGCCACCCACCGGGACATAATCCTTAAGGCCATCCTCAGCTGTAACTATTGGTAAATGTTTAGTTATAATACCACAGATATCTTTAAATTGAGGACTAAATGTGGTCGAAAAAATTAGTTTGCGTGCATAAAATTTCAAGTTATGGCGAGGGCTCTGATTACCTATGAGTATAGCCCTGTTTATGCGAGAAACCTCTAGCAATGCTCTATTGAGTGTTTTTAGCATGTAACCTCTTTGTAATAATGATTGTTTCAACTTCTCACTCTCCAACAAAAAATCAGACATTTTAGTACAATTGCGCTTGATGTATATAAACTGGCCTTTTGCCACCCCAAAGCCTGTATGCCTGGGGTGGCAACTGTTGGCACGTAAAATTGTATTTGATGTTATTGGTTTTCTGTAGAGTGTACTGCTAATTTTAGTGGTGTCAAAATTACCATTTAAGATAATATCAAGATATGGAGTCCTTGTTTTCTCATATTGATAGGTAAATTGTAACCCAGCATGGTTAGATTTTAATATTGTACAAATTGAGATGCCTCCTCTTCAGTTCTGGTCCAAATGAAGAGGAGGTCATCAATATAACGTTTGTATAGTTGCATATACTTTCTGAACAGGTTTCCCTCTCCAAAGATGTGGGACCGCTCCCACCAATTCATGTAAATGTTGGCGTACGCTCTGGAGAAAGAACTCCCCTTCAAATTGAAAGTAATTATGCTTTAAGAGAAAGTCAAGGGCCCTGTAAATGCAGTTTCTGAGACCAGGATCATAGTTGCTATGTTTGGACAAAAGATATATATATTTTCCAACCCATTAAATCCCTAATCTTAAAAAAAAAATAAAAAATAATCCTAACACTAAGTCCCAAATAGGTATTCACTGCTCCTGAAGTCCGGCGGAGAAGGTCTTCTTCCAGGCGGCTCTATCATCTTCTATCTTCATCCGGAGCAAAGGCGCAGTGGAGTGAAGGTGCGGAGCTGTGGATCCTCAGCGGCGGTCCTCACCGGCGGTGCAGAGTGGAGTTGCGGAGCTGTCTTCCCCGATCCATGGATCCTCAGTGGCGGTCGTCGGGGCGGACCTTGGCGGCATAGAGGGTCCTCTTCATCTGATGTCCATAGTACACTAAAGATTCAATGCAAGGTACAGCTATCAATTTGGGGTACCTTGCATTCCTATTGGCTGTTCAAATCAGCCAATAAGATTTCAGTATTCAGTATCCTATTGGCTGATTTCAAAATTTCAGCCAATAGGAAAACAAGGTACCCCAATAAATATGGGGTACCTTGCATTCAATATTCAGTGTGCGACGGACGATCGCATAAAGAGGAGTCTACTTGCTGCTGAGGACCACCGCCGCCAAGGACCGCCCCCGTTGAAGACCGCTTCTGAGGATCCAGGCATCGGGAAGACTGCACCGCACCACCGCTCTGCACCGCCTTCGCTCCAAATGAAGATAGATGATGATGGTGCCGCCTGGAAATAAACCTTCTCAGGAACAGTAAGTACCTATTTGGGGCTTATGTTTAGGCTTTTTTATTTAAATTTTTTGGGTGTTTTTTTTAGATTAGGGTTTTTTTGGGCTTGAAATAGAGCTGATTGCCCTTTTAAGGGCAATAAAAGAGCTGAATGCACTTTTAAGGGCAATGCCCATACAAATGCCCCTTTAGGGGCAATGGATAGTTTAGTTTTTTTTAGTGTTAGTTATTTTTATTTTGGGGGGTTTGGTGGGTGGGGGTGTTTACTGTAGGGGGGACTTAGTATTTTTTAGAGGTAAAATAGCTCTTTAACTTATGGCAATGCCCTACAAAAGGCCCTTTTAAGGGCTATTGGTAGTTTGCATTAGGGGGTGTTTTTATTTTGGGGGGCTTTTTTATTTTTATAGGGATTAGGTATATATTTTTTTATTTTTGTCAATTTTCTTTATTTTTTTCTGTAATGTAAGAATTTTTTATTTTTTGTAATTTAATGTTAGTTTTTTTTATTTTAATTGTAATTTAGTAGTAATTGATGTTAATTTAGGGGTTGTTAGGGGGCTTAGTAATTAAATGAGTTATTTGCGTTGTGGGGGGTTTGGCGTTTTAGAGATTAATAGGTTAATTAGGTTGATTGCGATGTGGGTGTTTGGTGGTTTAGGGGTTAATGGGTTAATTAGGTTTATTGCGATGTGGGGGGTTGGTGGTTTAAGAGTTAATAGGTTAATTAGGTTTATTGCGATGTGGGTGGTTGACCTGCGGTGGATTCTTTCACCACCCTGCCATTTTTGGAATCCACCTCACGCAGCCAATATTCCTTTGAGGATGTGTGTGCAACTGGTGACACCGACGGATGCATTACAAATACGATTAAAGTATAGATATATATTTATGTATTTTAATTTAAACAGCAATATATAGTTTTCTTGTATGCTTAGATTCAGATTGTGACTAATAATTATTGAATTTTTTCCATATTATTTTCTTTGCAATAAAAACTTGCACAGGCTATTATAAGATATACTCTGCTAAACCAAAACACCACTAAAGTGCCACTTATTTCATAGTCACTTTGGACCCTGTTTCCATTGTCCTGGCATATACCATCCTCCTGGGTGATGTTGGGAATTAAACATTAGTAACCAGTTTAGCATATTTTGGTTGAAATGAGTGTGAAACCCAATACTTTTTTATTTCAAATCCCAAGGGATTATCTAGAATTCGTGGAAGGAAGTAAAAATTGCAGACTAAAATATAATATACAGTAAATGATTAGGGAACACTAACGATGTTGATGAAGAGAGCTTCAAGGTTGTTTAGTGCATTCAAAACATTTTTAATGATTAATTATTTCACGTTGTACGCAGAATTCTGCTGGCATATACATTTCAGACACATATACAATAAATTATTCCCTCTACGCAACATCTTTCAGACTAATAGGTAAATCAGGGGCTTTATATAACTGCTCATAAATTATCAAGGATTCGCAAATGGCTCATAAGTAAACATTACAGGAGATGAGAATGCTATGGAATTTAGTGTAGCAGGTAAAGACTGGGGCTTTGCAATTCATTATGCCAATTTACATAAAAATGATTCCTAATTACACAGTTTTGCAGTTTGACAAATTGAAGTGAATAGAAGCTGGGGATGCTTTTGTTTACATATAAGGAATAGAAAATAGGTTTTAACAAGAGGGAAAAATGCTTAACCCACCTAATCTATTTATTCTCGGCTTGTCTTTTATATTTATTGCAACCTTGATATTTTATTCTGTACATATTTAGTCTATACTAAATGTAACTAAATCATCTGCACTTTCAACAAAACATATCGCTAGACCATGAGAAGTAGTAACTACGTTCATTTAAAACGAGAGTAGATTCGGCTCTCTGTTCAGTTGCGATCATATTTCGAAATTCATTGAGGTTTACTTGATCTATGTTTTTACTATGTTTTTACTTGCTAAAGAATAACCAGTAACAATACAGAAAAAATAACAACAACCACAAAACTGTAGAAACACATTTGCAAAAGGGGATGTGTCTATAGATGTAATTGCTAAAGGGACACAATAATATTTACATTACATGCATGTCATTTTAAGACTATTAAAGGGACAGTATAAACCATATATTTATTTAACTGCATGCAATAGACACTACTATAAAGAATAATATGCACAGATACTGATCTAAAAATCCAGTATAAAACCGTTAAAAACATACTTAGAATTTCCCAGTTTAGCTCTGTTAAAATGGTTAACTGGAACACACACTGCAAATTAGTTCTATAACAAAAAAGCAGACCCCCCCCCCCTCCTCTGCATATGAAAAGACTCTTTATACAAACAGGGGCAAGCTGAAGCTGAATACGTTGGTATTCTGTTAAAACTTTGGGGCTTGGTTAGGAGTCTGAATGTGCAATGTTATTTAAAAGTAAGCAAAACTATACTTTAAAAAAAGAAAAGAAAAGCTGTATAGGCTTAATAAATGGATCATCTACAAAACATTTATGCAAAGAAAAATTTAGTGTATAATGTCCCTTTAACCCTGCACTACTGTTTTTTAACCTCGGCAGAGAGATTAAGCCCAAAGTAGAAATACTGCTTTAAACTCAAAGAGCTCTACTGGTGCGGAGCAGAAACCATTGCTGATCCAATCAGTAGCGCTAGTCGCACAACTCAGATGTGTAACCAGCACTGTGTATTGGATCAGTGCTGGTTTCTATTCAAGACCAGCAGTGCTCTGTTGGTCCTAAGTGATACTTCTACTGTGTGGTTAACCCCTTTGAGATTTATTATTATTATGACACTTTAAATATGTGCATGTCTAGTTTTGTTGAAATATTCTTGCTGGATAAATCTGAATTTGTCTTGGAAATCTAACAACACAACAGAGGGGCTGACTGTGAGCTTCCTGTTGTGTTCCAGGGTGTTCTCAAAGTGTGATCAAGGTGTGGTCAGGATTGGTTGCCTTAACTGCGAATCAGAATGTGGGATTTAAAAAGGCGTTTTTTGTGTCTCCTCATATAAAAGGTGGTTAGGTTACCTTGTTTTTATTTTTATATTCTTTTTCACATTCTCTTTTGTTCACATGTTAGAATCGAGTAGAGTTTTATACGCAGTGTTTGTTTAGTAATGTTGTTTAGTAATGTTTTTTGTGATGCCGGTATCCTTGACATTGGTGGTCGTTCTATACTGATGGAAGTTAAATGTTGCAAAATAGAAGCGGCTCCATTAATTCAATAAAAGATCTTGCAACTCATTGCTTTGATGAGGGATAGATACAAATCCCATTAAGTGGAAGCGTTTTCGGATGAATTTTGGCTTATTCAGAGATTTGGTTCAATCTGAATTTCCGAATCAGCACCATAAATAAAATTGTAAAAAAATCCCCAAAACGAATAAATCTGTTTCCTTATTTTCGGATACATTCTTTATTCAGATTCATCTAATCTAAATCTAAACCGCCCCCCCCCCCCCCACATCGCCAACACTAAATAAAGCTATTAACTCCTAAACTGCCGTCCCCTACATCGCAAACACTTAACAAACCTATTAACTCTTAAACCGCCGCACCATCACATCGCCAACACTAAAAAAAACTATTAACTCCTAAACCGCCATCCCCCCACATCGCCAACACTAAATAAACCTATAAACTCCTAAACCGCTGCCCCCCCATATCGCAAACACTAAATAAACCTATTAACTCCTAAACCTCCATCCAACCACATTGCCAAAACTAAATAAAGCTATTAACCCCCTAAACGCCGTCCCCCCACATCGCGAATACTAAATAAACCTATTAAACCCTAAACCACTATCACCCCATATCGCCAAAACACTAAATAAACCTATTAACCCATAACCGCCGCCACCCCACATCACAAACGCTAAATACAACTATTGACCCCTAAACAGCCGCTCCCCACATTGCCAAAATTAAATAAACCTATTAACTTCTAAACTGCCGTAGTCCCACATCGCAAACACTAAATAAAACTATTAACCTCTAAACTGCCGTCCCCCACATCGCAATTACCTAAGTTAAATGATTAACCCCTAAACCTAACACCCCCAACGTTAACATAATTAAAATACACCTAAATTAAAGTTACAATATTACTAACTACTTAGTTAAAATAATTATAAACTTACCTGTGAAATAAAAATAAAACCTAAGCTTAAACTAGAAAAAAAAAACTAACATTACTAATTATTCTTATTCTAATATCCCCATTTAAAAAAAAAACCTCTAATCTACCCATTGCCCCAAAAAGGGCATTTTTATGAGCATTGCCCTTAAAATGACATTCAGCTCTTTTTCAGTCTATTAAAAATAAAAAAGCCCTAGTCTTAAAAAAAAAACACCCCTTCAAAAAAAAAATAACACTAACCCCAAAATCGGTACTCACTATTGATGAAGCCAGCGATCCATCTTCATCCCAGCAGCCAAACATCTTCATTTAGGTGGCTCCATCTTCATCCATCATGGATCCGTCTTCTGTCTTCATGGCGGAGGCAAAGCGGTCAGTGAATGCGTCGAGACGGAGGTCCATTGGTCCGACAGCCAATTGTATTTAAGCAGCTCTCATCCTATTGGCTGATTTGAATTTTTCAGCCAATAGGAATGCAAGGGTACCACAATATAAAAGGGGTACATTTCATTCAATCTTCAGTGTGCGGTGGATGATCGCATGAAGAGGACCTCAGTATCGGACCGATGGACCTCCGCCTCTGATCCGCCTCCGCGCATCCGCCTCCCCCATGAAGATAGAAGATGGACCCGCAATGGATGAAAATGAAGCCGTCTAGATGAAGATGTTTGGCCGCTCGGATGTAGATGGATCGCAATGGTTAGTGTTGTTTATTTTTTATTTTCGTGGGTGTTTTTTTTTTTTAGATTAGGGCTTTTTTATTTTTAATGGGCTGAAAAAGAGCTGAATGTCCTTTGCCCATACAAATGCCCTTTTTGGGGCAATGGGTAGATTAGGTTTATTTTTAGTTAGTTTTTTTATTTTGGATGATTTGGGGGTTGTAATGTTAGGGGGTATTTGGCTTATTTTAGTGGCAAAAGAGCTGTTAACTTTAGGGCAATGCCCTACAAAAGGCCCTTTTAAGGGCTATTGGTACTTTATTTATAGATTAGGGTTTTTTTATTTTGGGGTGTTGTGTTTTTTTAAACGGGGGTATTAGAATAGGAATAATTTTTATTATTTTGGGTAATTTAATTTGTTATTTTTTGTAATGGTAGTTTTTATTTTTTGTAATTTTAGTGTTAATTATTTTTTCATGTTATTTTTGTTATTTTTTTCATGTCTGTTTAAATTTGCTATTTGAAATATTACATTTGAAATAGCTAAATTAACAAATAAATTTGCACTATGAGAATTCAAATATTACAATTCAAACGTTGATTCTCAAAGCATATACTGTACATTTAGATAGGATTTTAACTATTTTGAATGTTGTTTCTTTTCTCAAATAAAATAACATTTGAAATAGTTAACAGTTTTTCATTAGAAATATTCTGTTTCAAGTTTCAAGGGGAGCGTTTTTTGTTTTGTTTGTTTTTTTACAATTCTAATTTAAAAGAGATTCACTAATCCTTATTAACTTGTTCTGGTCTACAGGAATTTTGTTTACTCCCAAAATTTTCCCTGTTTACAAAATTGACGCTTTGACAATATGTGGAAGTTTTTTTTATCCCCGCTAAAACATTATTGTCATAACTGATATTATGTGAGCAATGCAATGTTGTCCTAAGCATAGAATACATGGTTAATTTAACATATAAACAACTAGAAGTATCACACAATATTACAGCTGGTCCAGAAAGCTAAAGAACAGTTAGTCTGACATCAACAGTGGGGAAGATAATCAAAGGGATTAAAAACAATTTTATTGAAGAATATATTCATATAAACAAAATTATGGGGTTGCATTATTAAGCTCCGAATGGTGATTGATGCCCCTGTTTCCGTGCGAACCTCCAGGCTCACCAGAACCAGTAGCTAAAGACTGCTGCTCCATAACAGGTTCACTGCCTCTGAGTCTGCAGTCTGCAATCCGCCTGATCCTATATGATCAGGCTGATTGATACCCGCTGATAGCAGCTGATTGGCCGCAAATCTGCAGGGTGTGGCATTGCACAAGCAGTTCACAAGAACTGCTTGTGTAATGATAAATGCCAACAGCGTATGTTGTTGGCATTCATCGATGTCTGTCGGACATGATCTGCTAAGCGGATCATTATGGACAGACCAATGATAAATCAGCCCCAATGAGATCGAGAAAGATCTTAAAGATCTTAAAAAAGAAGATACAGGTCTGTGAGAGCCAAAAATCTTGCTTGTTTGTAGGAGACCAAATACTTATTTTCCACCATAATTTGCAAATAAATTCTTTCCAAATCAGACAATGTGATTGTCTGGATTTGTTTCCACATTTTGTCTCTCATAGTTGAGGTATACCTATGATGAAAATTACAGGCCTCTCTCATCTTCTTAAGTGGGAGAACCTGCACAATTGGTGGCTGACTAAATACTTTTTTGCCCCACTGTATATGTATAATATATACATTATATATTCCAACATTGGAACCGTTACTGATCCTTTTATATGTCAATCACCTCCTACCAATCATTTTCACTGGGACCGGATCCGCTCTGTGTGGAAGTCCTTGTGTGCCTTATCGCATCCTGCATTGATTTGTGGGGTTGCTTCTGTAAGTGGTCTCCATATCCAGCTCCAGGAGATCGGAGCCAAAGGTGTTCCTGTACACATGTTGGGAAACTCAGCAAGCTGGGTTGCTGTGATTACCCAGTACGTGCATATTAGCACTGTCTGAGTGCTCCACTAAAATGTGAGTACCCTGTTGTGGATGTATACAAGTCTTCCATATTGTTCTACTGGTACACACAAGCACCTCTCTTTTTTTTTCTCCCTTTCCTTGCAGATATATATATATATATATATATATATATATATATATATATATATATATATATAGGCACAAAACGAAAAATGATATCCAGGCTGCAGTTAAAAACAAAGGCCTAGATTTAGAGTTCGGCGGTAGCCGTGAAAACCAGCGTTAGAGGCTCCTAACGCTGGTTTTGGCCGCCCGTTGGTATTTGGAGTCAGTGATTAAAGGGTCTAACGCTCACTTTTCAGCCGCGACTTTTCCATACCGCAGATCCCCCTACGCCAATTGCGTATCCTATCTTTTCAATGGGATCTTTCTAACGCCGGTATTTAGAGTCGTTTCTGAAGTGAGCGTTAGAGCTCTAACGACAAAACTCCAGCCGCCTGAAAATAGCAGGAGTTAAGAGCTTTCTGGGCTAACGCCGGTTCATAAAGCTCTTAACTACTGTACCCTAAAGTACACTAACACCCATAAACTACCTATGTACCCCTAAACCGAGGTCCCCCCACATCGCCAACACTCGATTAAATTTTTTTAACCCCTAATCTGCCGACCGCCACCTACGTTATAATTATGTACCCCTAATCTGCTGCCCCTAACCCCGCCGACCCCTGTATTACATTTATTAACCCCTAACCTGCCCCCCACAACGTCGCCGCCAGCTACTTAAAATAATTAACCCCTAATCTTCCGACCGCAAGGCGCCGCCACCTACGTTATCCCTATGTACCCCTAATCTGCTGCCCTAACATCGCCGACCCCTATATTATATTTATTAACCCCTAATCTGCCCCCCTCAACGTCGCCGACACCTGCCTACACTTATTAACCCCTAATTTGCATACAAAGAGAGAAGCGCTCTACCAGGAACGAACAAGAGCTCAGTGGCTTGTTCTATGGCGATTTACCACCCGGAAGCAGCCTCTTTTAGACCAGTGTGCTTTTCACAGAAGAAAACTTTCCTGAAGTATATCAGTCTGATCCCGCCAAGTAAGGTCAGTCCAGCCCCGAAATACCAGGCAATTCTCCTCTGAACAAGGAACATGACAACCCCAGACGATCGTTTCGGCCTCCTATGGGCCTCGTCAGTGAGGTGCAGCCACATTCCTCTAAGCACACTGGGCAAGGAGTCCACGTCTGGTTTCCCCCATCACCCATAGGGAGACTTCCCCAGGGTCATAATAATTTGCATACAAAGAGAGAAGCGCTCTACCAGGAACGAACAAGAGCTCAGTGGCTTGTTCTATGGCGATTTACCACCCGGAAGCAGCCTCTTTTAGACCAGTGTGCTTTTCACAGAAGAAAACTTTCCTGAAGTATATCAGTCTGATCCCGCCAAGTAAGGTCAGTCCAGCCCCGAAATACCAGGCAATTCTCCTCTGAACAAGGAACATGACAACCCCAGACGATCGTTTCGGCCTCCTATGGGCCTCGTCAGTGAGGTGCAGCCACATTCCTCTAAGCACACTGGGCAAGGAGTCCACGTCTGGTTTCCCCCATCACCCATAGGGAGACTTCCCCAGGGTCATAATAATTTGCATACAAAGAGAGAAGCGCTCTACCAGGAACGAACAAGAGCTCAGTGGCTTGTTCTATGGCGATTTACCACCCGGAAGCAGCCTCTTTTAGACCAGTGTGCTTTTCACAGAAGAAAACTTTCCTGAAGTATATCAGTCTGATCCCGCCAAGTAAGGTCAGTCCAGCCCCGAAATACCAGGCAATTCTCCTCTGAACAAGGAACATGACAACCCCAGACGATCGTTTCGGCCTCCTATGGGCCTCGTCAGTGAGGTGCAGCCACATTCCTCTAAGCACACTGGGCAAGGAGTCCACGTCTGGTTTCCCCCATCACCCATAGGGAGACTTCCCCAGGGTCATAATAATTTGCATACAAAGAGAGAAGCGCTCTACCAGGAACGAACAACAGCTCAGTGGCTTGTTCTATGGCGATTTACCACCCGGAAGCAGCCTCTTTTAGACCAGTGTGCTTTTCACAGAAGAAAACTTTCCTGAAGTATATCAGTCTGATCCCGCCAAGTAAGGTCAGTCCAGCCCCGAAATACCAGGCAATTCTCCTCTGAACAAGGAACATGACAACCCCAGACGATCGTTTCGGCCTCCTATGGGCCTCGTCAGTGAGGTGCAGCCACATTCCTCTAAGCACACTGGGCAAGGAGTCCACGTCTGGTTTCCCCCCATCACCCATAGGGAGACTTCCCCAGGGTCATAATAATTTGCATACAAAGAGAGAAGCGCTCTACCAGGAACGAACAAGAGCTCAGTGGCTTGTTCTATGGCGATTTACCACCCGGAAGCAGCCTCTTTTAGACCAGTGTGCTTTTCACAGAAGAAAACTTTCCTGAAGTATATCAGTCTGATCCCGCCAAGTAAGGTCAGTCCAGCCCCGAAATACCAGGCAATTCTCCTCTGAACAAGGAACATGACAACCCCAGACGATCGTTTCGGCCTCCTATGGGCCTCGTCAGTGAGGTGCAGCCACATTCCTCTAAGCACACTGGGCAAGGAGTCCACGTCTGGTTTCCCCCATCACCCATAGGGAGACTTCCCCAGGGTCATAATAATTTGCATACAAAGAGAGAAGCGCTCTACCAGGAACGAACAAGAGCTCAGTGGCTTGTTCTATGGCGATTTACCACCCGGAAGCAGCCTCTTTTAGACCAGTGTGCTTTTCACAGAAGAAAACTTTCCTGAAGTATATCAGTCTGATCCCGCCAAGTAAGGTCAGTCCAGCCCCGAAATACCAGGCAATTCTCCTCTGAACAAGGAACATGACAACCCCAGACGATCGTTTCGGCCTCCTATGGGCCTCGTCAGTGAGGTGCAGCCACATTCCTCTAAGCACACTGGGCAAGGAGTCCACGTCTGGTTTCCCCCATCACCCATAGGGAGACTTCCCCAGGGTCATAATAATTTGCATACAAAGAGAGAAGCGCTCTACCAGGAACGAACAAGAGCTCAGTGGCTTGTTCTATGGCGATTTACCACCCGGAAGCAGCCTCTTTTAGACCAGTGTGCTTTTCACAGAAGAAAACTTTCCTGAAGTATATCAGTCTGATCCCGCCAAGTAAGGTCAGTCCAGCCCCGAAATACCAGGCAATTCTCCTCTGAACAAGGAACATGACAACCCCAGACGATCGTTTCGGCCTCCTATGGGCCTCGTCAGTGAGGTGCAGCCACATTCCTCTAAGCACACTGGGCAAGGAGTCCACGTCTGGTTTCCCCCATCACCCATAGGGAGACTTCCCCAGGGTCATAATAATTTGCATACAAAGAGAGAAGCGCTCTACCAGGAACGAACAAGAGCTCAGTGGCTTGTTCTATGGCGATTTACCACCCGGAAGCAGCCTCTTTTAGACCAGTGTGCTTTTCACAGAAGAAAACTTTCCTGAAGTATATCAGTCTGATCCCGCCAAGTAAGGTCAGTCCAGCCCCGAAATACCAGGCAATTCTCCTCTGAACAAGGAACATGACAACCCCAGACGATCGTTTCGGCCTCCTATGGGCCTCGTCAGTGAGGTGCAGCCACATTCCTCTAAGCACACTGGGCAAGGAGTCCACGTCTGGTTTCCCCCATCACCCATAGGGAGACTTCCCCAGGGTCATAATAATTTGCATACAAAGAGAGAAGCGCTCTACCAGGAACGAACAAGAGCTCAGTGGCTTGTTCTATGGCGATTTACCACCCGGAAGCAGCCTCTTTTAGACCAGTGTGCTTTTCACAGAAGAAAACTTTCCTGAAGTATATCAGTCTGATCCCGCCAAGTAAGGTCAGTCCAGCCCCGAAATACCAGGCAATTCTCCTCTGAACAAGGAACATGACAACCCCAGACGATCGTTTCGGCCTCCTATGGGCCTCGTCAGTGAGGTGCAGCCACATTCCTCTAAGCACACTGGGCAAGGAGTCCACGTCTGGTTTCCCCCATCACCCATAGGGAGACTTCCCCAGGGTCATAATAATTTGCATACAAAGAGAGAAGCGCTCTACCAGGAACGAACAAGAGCTCAGTGGCTTGTTCTATGGCGATTTACCACCCGGAAGCAGCCTCTTTTAGACCAGTGTGCTTTTCACAGAAGAAAACTTTCCTGAAGTATATCAGTCTGATCCCGCCAAGTAAGGTCAGTCCAGCCCCGAAATACCAGGCAATTCTCCTCTGAACAAGGAACATGACAACCCCAGACGATAGTTTCGGCCTCCTATGGGCCTCGTCAGTGAGGTGCAGCCACATTCCTCTAAGCACACTGGGCAAGGAGTCCACGTCTGGTTTCCCCCATCACCCATAGGGAGACTTCCCCAGGGTCATAATAATTTGCATACAAAGAGAGAAGCGCTCTACCAGGAACGAATGTGGCTGCACCTCACTGACGAGGCCCATAGGAGGCCGAAACGATCGTCTGGGGTTGTCATGTTCCTTGTTCAGAGGAGAATTGCCTGGTATTTCGGGGCTGGACTGACCTTACTTGGCGGGATCAGACTGATATACTTCAGGAAATTTTTCTTCTGTGAAAAGCACACTGGTCTAAAAGAGGCTGCTTCCGGGTGGTAAGTCGCCATAGAATAAGCCACTGAGCTGTTGTTCGTTCCTGGTAGAGCGCTTCTCTCTTTGTATGCAAATTATTATGACCCTGGGGAAGTCTCCCTATGGGTGATGGGGGAAACCAGACGTGGACTCCTTGCCCAGTGTGCTTAGAGGAATGTGGCTGCACCTCACTGACGAGGCCCATAGGAGGCCGAAACGATCGTCTGGGGTTGTCATGTTCCTTGTTCAGAGGAGAATTGCCTGGTATTTCGGGGCTGGACTGACCTTACTTGGCGGGATCAGACTGATATACTTCAGGAAATTTTTCTTCTGTGAAAAGCACACTGGTCTAAAAGAGGCTGCTTCCGGGTGGTAAGTCGCCATAGAATAAGCCACTGAGCTGTTGTTCGTTCCTGGTAGAGCGCTTCTCTCTTTGTATGCAAATTATTATGACCCTGGGGAAGTCTCCCTATGGGTGATGGGGGAAACCAGACGTGGACTCCTTGCCCAGTGTGCTTAGAGGAATGTGGCTGCACCTCACTGACGAGGCCCATAGGAGGCCGAAACGATCGTCTGGGGTTGTCATGTTCCTTGTTCAGAGGAGAATTGCCTGGTATTTCGGGGCTGGACTGACCTTACTTGGCGGGATCAGACTGATATACTTCAGGAAATTTTTCTTCTGTGAAAAGCACACTGGTCTAAAAGAGGCTGCTTCCGGGTGGTAAGTCGCCATAGAATAAGCCACTGAGCTGTTGTTCGTTCCTGGTAGAGCGCTTCTCTCTTTGTATGCAAATTATTATGACCCTGGGGAAGTCTCCCTATGGGTGATGGGGGAAACCAGACGTGGACTCCTTGCCCAGTGTGCTTAGAGGAATGTGGCTGCACCTCACTGACGAGGCCCATAGGAGGCCGAAACGATCGTCTGGGGTTGTCATGTTCCTTGTTCAGAGGAGAATTGCCTGGTATTTCGGGGCTGGACTGACCTTACTTGGCGGGATCAGACTGATATACTTCAGGAAATTTTTCTTCTGTGAAAAGCACACTGGTCTAAAAGAGGCTGCTTCCGGGTGGTAAGTCGCCATAGAATAAGCCACTGAGCTGTTGTTCGTTCCTGGTAGAGCGCTTCTCTCTTTGTATGCAAATTATTATGACCCTGGGGAAATCTCCCTATGGGTGATGGGGGAAACCAGACGTGGACTCCTTGCCCAGTGTGCTTAGAGGAATGTGGCTGCACCTCACTGACGAGGCCCATAGGAGGCCGAAACGATCGTCTGGGGTTGTCATGTTCCTTGTTCAGAGGAGAATTGCCTGGTATTTCGGGGCTGGACTGACCTTACTTGGCGGGATCAGACTGATATACTTCAGGAAATTTTTCTTCTGTGAAAAGCACACTGGTCTAAAAGAGGCTGCTTCCGGGTGGTAAGTCGCCATAGAATAAGCCACTGAGCTGTTGTTCGTTCCTGGTAGAGCGCTTCTCTCTTTGTATGCAAATTATTATGACCCTGGGGAAGTCTCCCTATGGGTGATGGGGGAAACCAGACGTGGACTCCTTGCCCAGTGTGCTTAGAGGAATGTGGCTGCACCTCACTGACGAGGCCCATAGGAGGCCGAAACGATCGTCTGGGGTTGTCATGTTCCTTGTTCAGAGGAGAATTGCCTGGTATTTCGGGGCTGGACTGACCTTACTTGGCGGGATCAGACTGATATACTTCAGGAAATTTTTCTTCTGTGAAAAGCACACTGGTCTAAAAGAGGCTGCTTCCGGGTGGTAAGTCGCCATAGAATAAGCCACTGAGCTGTTGTTCGTTCCTGGTAGAGCGCTTCTCTCTTTGTATGCAAATTATTATGACCCTGGGGAAGTCTCCCTATGGGTGATGGGGGAAACCAGACGTGGACTCCTTGCCCAGTGTGCTTAGAGGAATGTGGCTGCACCTCACTGACGAGGCCCATAGGAGGCCGAAACGATCGTCTGGGGTTGTCATGTTCCTTGTTCAGAGGAGAATTGCCTGGTATTTCGGGGCTGGACTGACCTTACTTGGCGGGATCAGACTGATATACTTCAGGAAATTTTTCTTCTGTGAAAAGCACACTGGTCTAAAAGAGGCTGCTTCCGGGTGGTAAGTCGCCATAGAATAAGCCACTGAGCTGTTGTTCGTTCCTGGTAGAGCGCTTCTCTCTTTGTATGCAAATTATTATGACCCTGGGGAAGTCTCCCTATGGGTGATGGGGGAAACCAGACGTGGACTCCTTGCCCAGTGTGCTTAGAGGAATGTGGCTGCACCTCACTGACGAGGCCCATAGGAGGCCGAAACGATCGTCTGGGGTTGTCATGTTCCTTGTTCAGAGGAGAATTGCCTGGTATTTCGGGGCTGGACTGACCTTACTTGGCGGGATCAGACTGATATACTTCAGGAAATTTTTCTTCTGTGAAAAGCACACTGGTCTAAAAGAGGCTGCTTCCGGGTGGTAAGTCGCCATAGAATAAGCCACTGAGCTGTTGTTCGTTCCTGGTAGAGCGCTTCTCTCTTTGTATGCAACTTATTAACCCCTAATCTGCCGAGCGGACCGCACCGCTACTATAATAAAGTTATTAACCCCTAACCCGCCTCACTAACCCTATCATAAATAGTATTAACCCCTAATCTGCCCTCCCTAACATCGCCGACACCTACCTTCAATTATTAACCCCTAATCTGACGACCGGAGCTCATCGCTACTATAATAAATGGATTAACCCCTAAAGCTAAGTCTAACCCTAACACTAACACCCCCCTAAGTTAAATATAATTTAAATCTAATGAAATAAATTAACTCTTATTAAATAAATGATTCCTATTTAAAGCTAAATACTTACCTGTAAAATAAATCCTAATATAGCTACAATATAAATTATAATTATATTATAGCTATTTTAGGATAAATATTTATTTTACAGGCAACTTTGTAATTATTTTAACCAGGTACAATAGCTATTAAATAGTTAAGAACTATTTAATAGTTACCTAGTTAAAATAATAACAAATTTACCTGTAAAATAAATCCTAACCTAAGATATAATTAAACCTAACACTACACTATCAATAAATTAATTAAATAAACTACCTACAATTACCTACAATTAACCTAACACTACACTATCAATAAATTAATTAAATACAATTCCTACAAATAAATACAATTAAATAAACTAGCTAAAGTACAAAAAATAAAAAAGAACTAAGTTACAAAAAATAAAAAAATATTTACAAACATAAGAAAAATATTACAACAATTTTAAACTAATTACACCTACTCTAAGCCCCCTAATAAAATAACAAAGCCCCCCAAAATAAAAAATTCCCTACCCTATTCTAAATTAAAAAAGTTAAAAGCTCTTTTACCTTACCAGCCCTGAACAGGGCCCTTTGCGGGGCATGCCCCAAGAATTTCAGCTCTTTTGCCTGTAAAAGAATAAATACAATACCCCCCCCCCAACATTACAACCCACCACCCACATACCCCTAATCTAACCCAAACCCCCCTTAAATAAACCTAACACTAAGCCCCTGAAGATCTTCCTACCTTGTCTTCACCATCCAGGTTCACCGATCCGTCCTGAAGAGCTCCTCCGATGTCCTGATCCAAGCCCAAGCGGGGGGCTGAAGAGGTCCATGATCCGGTCAAAGTCTTCATCCAAGCGGGGCAGAAGAGGATCTTCCATCCGATTGAAGTCATCATCCAGGCGGCATCTTCTATGGTCTTCCATCCGGAGCAAAGCGGCAGGATCCTGAAGACCTCCAGCGCGGAACATCCATCCGGCCCGACGACTGAACGACGAATGACTGTTCCTTTAAGGGACGTTATCCAAGATGGCGTCCCTCGAATTCCGATTGGCTGATAGGATTCTATCAGCCAATCGGAATTAAGGTAGGAATTTTCGGAACAGCCAATAGAATGCAAGCTCAATCTGATTGGCTGATTGGATCAGCCAATCGGATTGAACTTGATTCTGATTGGCTGATTCCATCAGCCAATCAGAAAATTTCTACCTTAATTCCGATTGGCTGATAGAATCCTATCAGCCAATCGGAATTCAAGGGACGCCATCTTGGATGACGTCCCTTAAAGGAACAGTCATTCGTCGTTCAGTCGTCGGGCCGGATGGATGTTCCGCGCTGGAGGTCTTCAGGATCCTGCCGCTTCGCTCCGGATGGAAGACCATAGAAGATGCCGCCTGGATGATGACTTCAATCGGATGGAAGATCCTCTTCTGCCCCGCTTGGATGAAGACTTTGACCGGATCATGGACCTCTTCAGCCCCCCGCTTGGGCTTGGATCAGGACATCGGAGGAGCTCTTCAGGACGGATCGGTGAACCTGGATGGTGAAGACAAGGTAGGAAGATCTTCAGGGGCTTAGTGTTAGGTTTATTTAAGGGGGGTTTGGGTTAGATTAGGGGTATGTGGGTGGTGGGTTGTAATGTTGGGGGGGGTATTGTATTTATTCTTTTACAGGCAAAAGAGCTGAAATTCTTGGGGCATGCCCCGCAAAGGGCCCTGTTCAGGGCTGGTAAGGTAAAAGAGCTTTTAACTTTTTTAATTTAGAATAGTGTAGGGAATTTTTTATTTTGGGGGGCTTTGTTATTTTATTAGGGGGCTTAGAGTAGGTGTAATTAGTTTAAAATTGTTGTAATATTTTTCTTATGTTTGTAAATATTTTTTTATTTTTTGTAACTTAGTTCTTTTTTATTTTTTGTACTTTAGCTAGTTTATTTAATTGTATTTATTTGTAGGAATTGTGTTTAATTAATTTATTGATAGTGTAGTGTTAGGTTAATTGTAGGTAATTGTAGGTAGTTTATTTAATTAATTTATTGATAGGGTAGTGTTAGGTTTAATTATATCTTAGGTTAGGATTTATTTTACAGGTAAATTTGTTATAATTTTAACTAGGTAACTATTAAATAGTTCTTAACTATTTAATAGCTATTGTACCTGGTTAAAATAATTACAAAGTTGCCTGTAAAATAAATATTAATCCTAAAATAGCTATAATATAATTATAATTTATATTGTAGCTATATTAGGATTTATTTTACAGGTAAGTATTTAGCTTTAAATAGGAATAAGTTATTTAATAAGAGTTAATTTATTTCGTTAGATGTAAATTATATTTAAGTTAGGGGGGTGTTAGTGTTAGGGTTAGACTTAGCTTTAGGGGTTAATACATTTATTAGAATAGCGGTGAGGTCCGCTCGGCAGATTAGGGGTTAATAATTGAAGGTAGGTGTCGGCGATGTTAGGGAGGGCAGATTAGGGGTTAATACTATTTATGATAGGGTTAGTGAGGCGGATTAGGGGTTAATAACTTTATTATAGTAGCGCTCAGGTCCGCTCGGCAGATTAGGGGTTAATAAGTGTAGGCAGGTGTCGGCGACGTTGAGGGGGGCAGATTAGGGGTTAATAAATATAATATAGGGGTCGGCAATGTTAGGGCAGCAGATTAGGGGTACATAGGGATAACGTAGGTTGCGGCGGTTTACGGAGCGGCAGATTAGGGGTTAAAAAAAATATGCAGGGGTCAGCGATAGCGGGGGCGGCAGAATAGGGGTTAATAAGTGTAAGGTTAGGGGTGTTTAGACTCGGGGTACATGTTAGAGTGTTAGGTGCAGACGTAGGAAGTGTTTCCCCATAGGAAACAATGGGGCTGCGTTAGGAGCTGAACGCTGCTTTTTTGCAGGTGTTAGGTTTTTTTTCAGCTCAAACAGCCCCATTGTTTCCTATGGGAGAATCGTGCACGAGCACGTTTTTGAGGCTGGCCGCGTCCGTAAGCAACTCTGGTATCGAGAGTTGCATTTGCGGTAAAAATGCTCTACGCTCCTTTTTTGGAGCCTAACGCAGCATTTGTTTGAACTCTCGATACCAGAGTTAAATTTATGGTGCGGCCAGAAAAAAACCCGCGGAGCGTTAACAGCCCTTCTACCGCCAAACTCCAAATCTAGGCCAAAGTCTTTATTAAATTCCACTTGGAATGTATCACTGTTGATGGCACACTGTTGATTTCCACAAATCTACAATTAAACTGGGTGAAGCCAGTACCCCCTTGGTTAAACATTTCGGAAATTTTCACAACAAAAGTAACGCCACACTTAGATGGCAGGCTATTGAACATGTCAAGGCACCACCTAGAGGAGGTGACAGGAATCAGCTGCTCGGCAAGCGTGAGATGTTTTGGATTTTTAAATTGCGTACTAGAGTACCAGAGGGTTTAAACTCTGAATACGATTTGATCAATTATTGGAAATAATTTCTATTGCATCTCACGCTTGCCGGGCACCATTTAGACTTTTTGATTACTTGTGATCACTACTTAATATCCTATATATTTAATTCGATACTGGATATTTGGAATTCTAAAATCTAAATATATTTTACAACTTGTTAATCGATTATTAATTTTCTTAATATAATACTTAAGTATAGGGCTTACTCATTTTTATCCACACCTATGTGTAGTGTACCTATATAGTTCTTTATACTTTTAACATCATATTTCCCATTTTACTTATATATTGTTAATTTTCTTAGTATTTTTGATTAGTGTAGTTGCACTATCAACTGCTCTATCTCTTTATACATATGGGTCACTGTTACCCTTGTACATTGATACACACCTGTTACTTTAACTAGGTAGAGAATCAAATGTTAAGTACAATGAAGTAAATAAACACAATGAACTATCATTATGTTTGTGATTAGGCTATGTAGTTATTCTAGCAGGCCACACTTAGATATACCTTGCATTAGCGATGCAATAAATGTGTTTGTATATGTGCATATATATATTTACTCTTTTATATATGTTTTTATTTACACTATTTTACTTACACATACTTTATTGCCCATATATTCATATACACATATTCATATGCGAGGTGGTTCCTGTGTTTTAGGTGTGTGTTCTAATTTGATCTATGTGAGTACTTTATGTCCCAAATACATATATTTTTGTTTTCTTGTCTGCAATTTTTGTCATATACTGTAGGTGCAGGATCTAACATTTACCATTTAATACTTTATATGTGTTTCTGTTTCTGTTATTTCCTCTTTCTCTTAGCGCTCGCAGCCTACACTTAAGAGATTGTCTTTTGTGGTGTGACATGTGAGTTTATTTATTTAGATGTCAGGGAGTATCTGTTCTTAATTCCATTTTGATTTGTGATTATCTGTGTACCACTTCATTGGTTTTAACATTGTCCAATGAGTGTTGTTTTTGTCTTTTAAATAGCCAGCACACCAGTCTCCAATTAGCTATGATTACGGTTTTTACCGAAACATGTTAGCGGAACTTCTTTGGTTACACTGATATGCTGGATCCCCCTGTCTCATAATTTTTTATCCCAAGTGGAATTTAATAAAGACTTTGTTTTTAACTGCAGCCTGGATATCATTTTTCGTTTTGTGCCTAATCTTTCCAGCGCTTTGGGCTGCATCAGGAGCGTGCCTCTATTCCACTCCCCCTTTTCCTCTCTACATTGGGCATCCCCTCCGATGTTGAATTCTGCAAGCCTCCTGGTAGGCTAACTGATTCCATTGGCTGTGACGCCCGACGCTCATCACATGACCGGAACCGGCTGGATAGTGGCATCAGGGCTGTCTTAGATGCCGTGGATCACGGAGCACATAGCAGGATCTCTCTACACAGGTTGCAAGATCGTAACTACAAGCAAGAGTGGTGAGTTACACAGCTACTAGCTGTTTGGGTATTATTATAGATATCCTGTGGCAACACTGCATTGTGTACATGAGGGTGACGCATCCTCAGTTGCCTTATATGAGACTCACCTGCCTACTCTGATGATCTTTATCTCTGCTAATACTGCTTGAGGGGATGTTTACGCATTCTGTGTTTGGACATTGCTGCTTTGTACAGTGAACTGTTTTTTAAGCCTGCATAAGGGGTTGAATGGAATAGATATCCACATGGTGGCTTAATACACACTTATCCCTAGGAGTCCCTTTACTTTATCCTTTTTTGTTTGCTATATATATATATATATATATATATATATATATATATATATATATATATATTATTAGCTGTGTATAATTTTGGAAGCATATTAAACAAAAATAATAATGGTCTGCTGTTATTGTTAAAAAAACAATTTGATGGAAATAATGAAAAAACACTAATGTTGATGAGAAAAAAAGAGAGTAAAATAAAAAATGGGTGTTGGCAAAAAGAAATCGAATGGGAAAGGGGAATCTAAAGCAGTATACAAAAGGTCTCACGTTGTCTAAGTTTAATGATTCGATTTTAGTTTGTAGATGGAGGGACATAATCTATTGGATAAAATTGGAAAATATGATAATTGCCATCCTGTTTATTAAGACAGTGTTCTGGTACACTGTGTTTAATATTTTTATTTTTGCAGTTACGCCAGTGTTCTCCCCAACGCACCCTGGCTTTTCTAGAAGTGCGCTCAACGTATTGGACCCCACAAATACATTCCAAAACGTAAACCATAAAGCTAGAGTTACAGTTGAAAAATCTACCAATTTCAAAATTTTCTCCTGTAGAAATTGTACCCATTTAGATGTGTACAAGGAACAAGCTGCTTCATTATCTGAACGTCTTGTCATTAGAGGATATGACAGAACTATCCTCTCACAAACCAGTAAAGCAGTAGAAGTAATGAGTAGGGAAGAATTATTGAGGGACAGTAACAAGAACCGTAGGAAAGGGAATGCACAAAATCTCAATAGGTCAGAAGGCCCTATTACATTCACCACCAGTTATAGTAAGCAGTTTGAGCGAAATAATCGTATTATAAGAAAGTATATACCAGTTTTGGAGAAAGACATTCTCCTCCAAGAGGTGGTAAGGAAACAGGGAATCAGATGTGTCAGTAAAAGAGCTAAGACAATAGGTAATCATTTAACGAGGGATTTCTCAAAGAAACAGGTAACAACATGGCTACCAAGTCAGACTGGGTTCTTCAAGTGCAAAAGAATACCATGTAAAAGTTGTGATTTTGTCATAACAGGTGATTCTTTTAAATCTACTGTCACTGGTAAAACCTTTGAAATTAGACATAGAATGACTTGTCATTCTAATTTTGTGGTTTATCTAATCACATGCAATTTGTGCAATAAACAATATGTGGGTAGAACCACAAGACTGCTCAAAGATCGAATCCGAGAACACTTGTTATCCATTAAACAAGACCCTCCGAAAACTCCGATAGCAAAACATTTTGTGGCACACTTCAATACTATGGGAATACCGATTAATGATACTAATATAGGTACAGTGTTAGGGTTTCAAGGTATCGATACAGCTGTCAAAAGTGTTAAAGGAGGTGACAGAGTAGCTGCATTAAACAGGAAAGAGGCCTTTTGGATCTTCAATCTATCCACAGGAGTCCCACTTGGAATAAATAAAATTACAGATCTCAGATACTTTGTAGACTAATGTATTTAGATAAATGTAGTTTAGAAATAGTAAATGTGATCCATCAACACACCACATATAACACCTGGATAGGGATTGCAGCAGATGTTGGTATAGCAATCTGTTGGTTCCGAGTCTTCAAATTTTAAATCCCCTGAGAGTACGACCCTCCATAACCATACTTTGTAGAAAGGAAGTTAGCAGATATACACAACCCAGAATATTTATAATGAGTCATACATAGTCTTATAAGGAGAAGCATTTTCTCTACTTAAGCAGGATATTGATGCATAGGAGGTACACAATACATATAACAATTACCTCATTGGTATGACAAGATAGTTACTAACTATAATATTAATTCCATTGAGGAAATCTTAATCAACTTTAATCTCAATTATAATTCTATTAGTGAGTGGTCTAGTCACGTTAAAGTTAATATTCATTCACATTTATTTGTTAGTTCACTGTTTCAAAAGACACATTAGTCACATACTAACTGTCATAGTTAGTACAGTAAGTGTTCATGAATCACAGAAGTTATTTACACACAATAATAATGAATACAATGATAATAAGATATTGTTAAATTATTATTTTATTAATAACACTTCATGCACTGAGATCACCAAATGTTGTCACAATCTCTTTATCAATTTTTACAATTTTCATCAATTTTAATTAATTTTGTTTCATTTTTAGTCACAAGGTTTAGGGTATAGAAGGAATTAGATTCTAAATAGAGTCAGTCACTATATTAAACATCAGCATACACAGACACGTAGTTCACATAATGTCAAGAAATATGCTAGAATAAAGATTAAAGGCCATATATCTATATCTAAGTTTATAATATTGGGGTTGCGTATTAGGTGGAGTAACGATTGGTATAACAATATATATAATACATAATACACTATATACATATACAGGTATACTGAGTTAAACCAGTCAAAAAGGACACTAAATAACTCCACTTCTTTAGAAATATTTGTAATATTTAGAAAACAAAGTAGAATGTTATGAGATGAAATGTTAAACAAAACAAAAGAAACCAAGTAAAATAAAATACTTATAATTAGGTAGAAGCATACACAACTCGTAGGTACGTTTCATAAAAGGGGAATTTTTGGACATCTAAATATCTAAATATCCATACATATATATATAATTAATATATGTTTCAGTTCTAGATTCTGGGAATTTCTTTTCCCTCTCAGTGCTTGATTCAATAGGTTTGTGAAATACTATCAAGTAACATGAGAATAGACTTAGATGTCAGGCAAGAAATAGTTTTTTGGTTCAAATTTTATATATAAAATTTTTTTTTTACATTTAGTGTGATGTTCCATATTAAAAATGTACATATCTATTGGTAACAAACTGTTACGTATTTGTCTTATCTGCTGTATTTGCGATAATATGCAACCATTAGCGGATGCCTTGTGGTCTTGTCGTAGACAGCTAACGGACTGACAGCGGCACTTGTGGATATAAGATCCATATACTAAAAGTGTATATTTGACTGTGAACCACCGTTGGCGCATGACCGCAATAGCTGGATACGACCAGACCAGGAATGCAGACAGCCGGATGTGATTAACCTAAGACAACAGGTGTGCTGCAACACAGGTGAGCATACGTAACAGGAAGCAATACATGTTTAAAAGAACCAAGTGTTTTACTGTGTGTAAGTCCCTGACGAAGTGCCTCCGGGCAGGAAACGCGTTGGACGTTTCATTTTTTGTGCTCCCTCCCGAGCTTGTATGTACCTGGGCTTCACCTTGACTTTCAATAAAGTCGGCCTTTATTTGCAATGTTTGCGGCTGTTGTTTTTTCCCTTGTAACGGATCTTCTTATCAGTATTCAAGCTTTTCTCACAAGAGACTGAGGAGTGTCTCTATTTCCGAACACAAGGAGCCTTATCATCCACGGAGAGACACACAACGGACATAAGGTATTTTCTTATCACCCATGAAGAGATACATAACGGACACCAGGTAATCTTTATATGCTTAGATACTGGTTTTTTACTGTCCATACTATTTATACCTTAAGTCAGGAGTTTAATGCTCTCTGTTCTACAGTGGATCACATATGAGCATATTTGCACTTATACTGTTACACAGTTTGGAGTATCACCTGCATCTGAACTATATGTTATATAATTTGAAGTATTACCTGCATGAGTGCAATGCAATCGTAGAGTGTCTGAGTGCGACCAACAAAGTATTAGAAATTGTTTTTATCATACTCAGATGTTTTTAATCCTTTTCTGAACTCCCATATTACATTGTCAGACCAGTTATTAGGAGCAAACATCACTCCTTCCTTGTGGGTTCCTCTATATCTGAAAGAAAGGAGAAGAGTGCAGACTCAAATGCAGAGTAAAATTTCTTTAATTTTACGCACACAGATAAAATGGCCACTCACAAGATAGACCAATAAAATCAGCATGTAACACAATGTGTTTGAATCATTGATGAAAACCTTATCCCACAAACAGTGGTTCAGCAACTCAGCAAGCGGCAGTTGCAAACTTTTCAAAGCACTCCAAAAATCCTGGGCAGAAATCGATAAAACCCGGTCTGGTCGAGTATGCTGTACTTTCACCATCTGCTTTGGTTCCATTAGGTACAATATCAAAGCATGTTAGTCTCTGCCAGCAAAGCAGCACAGGATGCAGATGAACGGAAAGTAGAATAACACTCGGCCTACAGACCAGTAGATTCCTGACTGCAGACTGCAGGTTCCTCTATATCGCTACCCTCTGGTCCAAATCCTCTGCAGCTGAGACGACATCCGGAGGCTTCACCTTGCCCTCCCGCTCTGAACTCTTCGTAGCCGAGACGATATCCGGAGGTCTTACCTTTCTCCATTTGGAGGATATGTTCATTACCCCATACGGATAACGGGATATCAGCTTGACTATGGATATCTATTCTGTCTCACCCTGCTACCTTTAAGACATCGTCCTTCCAGCGTACTGACTGCTGTTAAAGGTCACCCTGCTCATTTGCACTTTTTTCACTAAGAGTGCCATCACACTTGTGAGTACCTGTTCACCATTGTTACATATTGCTTCACATCTAGTTGACATTACTACACCATGAGGCGCTTTCTTTTTGTTTTCACTTCTTATAATCTTGTCATATAAGAACACATTAGGGCTAGATTACAAGCGAGTGTTTGCGCGCCTATTAAATTGTGCTATAATATAGCAGGGTCATCCTTTTATGCTTACCTGCAAGTATGTCACTGGATTTCGAATTTAAGAACCGAAACAGGGATGGATCTGGAAAGGGGGGAACTAGGTAGAGTAATTCAATTCTACACAGATGGGCTCAACAGAATCTCACAAGTATATAAAACCTTAATTAATATCCAAGGGGAAGCCCATACTTATAAATTACTTGGAAAATGGGATAAGGTGGTATCATTAGTGGAGAAAGAGTGGATTACCACCAGTGTTAGGTTAACAATGAAAGCAACGATTTCAGTTACCTGGTGGGAATCCCACATTAAATTACTCAATATGGCATATTTTTCCCCCGCTCGAGTATCCAAATGGAGCGGTAATGTGACATCAGGGGAGTGTCCCAAGTGTAGACAAGACAAGGCAGATTTAATTCACTGCTTGTGGAAGTGCCCTAAAGTCAGGCAATTCTGGAATAAAGTTAATTACTGGTGTAATAAGGTTATGGGAGCCCAGGTGGAGTTTTCACAGCTGGAGGTATTTTTTCTTTTTCAGTATAGTAAACCCGGAATTAACCACAAATTCCTGAACACAATGATATTAGTAGGGAGAAATGTGATCCTCACCAATTGGAAGAATAGGTGTCACCTTAAGTTGTCTGAATTTTGCAGGAAAGCTCAGTATAAAATAATATTGGATCAGCACAATATAAAAATTAGCAACAATAAACAATTATGGCAATTTTTCACTAAATGGAAATTGATGATTCTATCTCTCCCCTTAACTATTCAAAGGCAAATAGTGGCAGCTTTCAAGAAGTCCGAGTGGTTTCTACAGCAGATACAGGCAGGAGGGTTCCCAAGAACATGGTCATTTGAATAAGGTAATGGCGAGTCGGGGAGTTTTTGTCCCCCCCCCCCCCCCTTTTTCTCTTTATTTTTTTTCCCCCGGGTTCCAGCGTCTTAACGATTTGGCAACAATGTGAATACGGATTGAGAGCCAGTGAAGCACGATACACTTCACTGGACTGTATTTTGGTCTTGTATTTTGTTGTATTTTGATGGAATGATGTTTTTGGGTAGGCAAACTACCTACAGAATGTGGAATTTGCAATTGTTGAGATCTTTTTTGTTTAAAAATCAATAAAAATTAAAATAAAAAAAAAATAAAAAAAATTGTGCTGATATTACAAGTTGAGCGCAATTGTAATTTATGCTAGAATAATTACCGCGATTTTAGATGTGGTTAACTGTTTGGCGAAAATAAAAAGTGTCAAAAACCATATCAAATATACATTACAAAGTACAGTTACACTTATAATAACACTGTCTTTTACATATATATATATATACTGTATATATATATATATATATATATATATATATATATATGTGTGTACATATGTATTTATGTATTTATGTATTTATATGTGTATATATATATATATATTTGTACACCCGACAACGCTGAATGCTGGGGAACTGCTTGTGCATTGCCGCCCCCTGCAGATTCACGGCCAATCGGCCACTAGCAGGGGATGTCAATCAACCCGATCGTATGTCATCGGGCTGATTGCTGTACGATGCCTCAGAGGTGGCATATGAGTTAAGGACCAGTGATCTTAAGACCACTGCTTCTTATCTCCTGTTTCCGGCGAGCCTGAAGGCTCGCACAGAAACAGATGTGTCTGGCCCCATTTGGGCCATGATAAATCGGCCCCATAGACATATATATAAGTGTATTAGGGCCTTTTGCCATTATGTAGATGAAAACATGTAAAAAATATATTTATGCAGTGTTCATATTTAATAAAGGTTTCAACTATGTATTTAATGTAAACATTTCACATTCAAATGTTCTGAACATATATCTATACCTATATATAATCATGTATATATGTAGGTATAAATATATATTTGTTTAAAAAAACATTGGATATATGTAGAAATATTTATTTAGGAATAAATAGAACATATTCTGTTTAGTAAAGAACATTGGAATATGAAATATTCATAATTTCATGTCTGGTTAGCTCTAATGAGAATATGCGATGGTGTTGGCGTGAGACTGGGGTGTTAGTTTTTTTCCCACTTTTTTTCTCCATTGACTTTTTTGGGGGAAGACGTAAACCTGCACGCAATATTCTAAGTTTTCATTTTTGCGCTAGTCGGGTTACCGCTGGAGCAAAACAGTTTACTTTCAACTTCTAATACCAACGCAAAAATCTTAATTCTAGCTGAGTTATCGCTACAGCGGAAACGCAAAATACAGCTCCACTTTTAATCTTGCCCTAAAAGTGATAATTTTCACATAAGTTATATGATGTAAAATGATTAAATGTGATGTCAAATTAAAGTTGTATAAACAACTTATTAATGGGAAAGTAACAATGATGATAGGAAGGGAAATGGAATATATATACTGTGTGTATATATATATATAGGGCTTTTGTGTGGGGTTGCAAAATAATGTCCCTTTGCTTTTCTCAAAGTTACTGAGCAATTTATATCAATCAATAAAACACCCATTTGTTCAGATTGTTGTTCACATTCTAGAGGACTATATGCACATCTAGTAACATTCATATGTTGAAAGTCCTGGTTAAAAAACCTTCTTTCAAAAGATAAACATCCAAATCCAGGAAGCCAAATAATTAACTCAGTATTTCTGGTGACATGCCGCTCCATTTTAAGCCCACCGGTTAAATGTTTGTGGCTGCGTAACTCAAACAGGAATTACGAGATTACGAGTTTTGCTCTTTCGAGGGTGCGAAAAAAATGCAAAGATTGCGTTATTTCACCCTCCATAGCGCTGCCAGTTACTGAAAATACTTCTTGTGCGTGCGATATGGTGGCGTTAAGCTCCATACCTCACAAAATCCAGGGGCTGCTTTGACGTGCACATGCACACTTTCCCCCATAGACATCAATGGGGAGAGAGTGTTAGAAAAAAAATTAAAACCTGAAGTGCGGAATGGCAGTCGCCGTAATGCAACCCTATTGATATCTATGGGGGAAAAAAAGTTACATTTAAACCTAACACCCTAACATAAACCCCAAATCTAAATACCCTTAATCCGCCGCCCCCCCCCGACATCGCTGACACAAAATAAAGTTATTAACCCCTAATCTGCTCCTCCCGACATTGCTGCCACTAATAAAAGTTATTAACCCCTATTCCACCGTTCCCCAACAACGCTGCCATTATGATAAATTTATTGACCCCTAAACCTCTGGCCTCCCACATTACCGCCACTAAACAAAGCTATTAAACCCTAAACCACTAATCCCCCACATCTCAAAAAACTAAATTAAGTTATTAACCCCTAAACCTAACAACCCCCTAACTTTATATTAAAATTACAATATCCGTATCTTAAATTAAATAAAAACTTACCTATGAAATAAAAAAAAACTATGTTTAAACTATAAATTAGCCAAAAAAGCAGGAACAAAGCCCAGCACTCAAATATATAAAATATATCAAGCTTTATTAGTATACATTAAAAATATATAGAAGATACAAAGAGAGTGTGTACCCTCCAGCAGAACTGACTAACGCGTTTCGGCTGGGAAAGCCGTACTCATAGTCATTAAAACAAGTTAATACACACCGGCTTAAATATCCAGTGCTCAAATTTCATTGGAGGATGTATTGATCAATAATGTTTTTTGTTTTTTGTTTTGTTTTTTAAACTATAAATTAACCTAACATAACTAATTATACTAAAATTAAAATAACTACCAATTAAAAAAAACTAAATTACACATTAAAAAAACCTAACACTGCTAAAAACAATTGTCTAAAATTAAAAAAATTAAAAATACTAAATTATAAAAAATAACGAAATTATCAAAAATAAAAACAATTACGCCTAATCTAATAGCCCTATAAAAATAAAAAAGCCCTCCAAAATACCCCCCCAACCTACAATAAACTACCAATAGCCCTTAAAGGGCCTTTTGTAGGGCATTTCCCTAAAGAAATCAGCTCTTGTACCTGGAAAAAAATACAAAAAAAAAAATACCCCCCCAACAGTAAAACTCACCACCCAACCAACCCCTCAAAATAAAAAACCTGAAAAAACCTGAAAAGGGCATTTATATGGGCATTGCCCTTAAAAGAGCATTCAGCTCTTTTATTCAGCCGCCTGGATGAAGACTTCTAGTCGCCTGGATGAGGATGGATGTCCGGACTTCAGAAACTGTTAATGGATCTTCAGGGGTTAGTGTTAGGTTTTTTTTAAATCTTTTTGGGAGTTTTTTTTATTTAGATTAGGCTTTTGGTCTTTAGGTAAAAGAACTGAATGCCCTTTTCAGGGCAATGAAAAAGTGCTGAATGCCCTTTTAAGGGCAATGCACATACAAATGCCCTTTTAAGGGCAATGAGTAGCTTAGGTTTTTGTTAGAGTTAGTTTTTTTATTTTGCGGTGTTGGTTGGGTGGTGAGTTTTAATGTTGGGGGGTCTTTGTATTTTTATCCAGGTAAAATAGCTGATCTCTTTAGGGCAATACCCTACAAACCTTTTAAGGGCTATTACTAGTTTATTGTAGGCTAGGGGGTGTTTTTATTTGGGGGGGGTATTTTTATAGGGCTATTAGATTAGGTGTAATTGTTTTTATGATTGACTAGTTGATAAGCCTGCCCAAAGGGCAGTCTAATTTTTGTTTAAGCTACAGATGTAGAAACAACCTATTTTGTAACTCTTCTTTTATACAAATAAGTGGGAAAGCCTGCCCAGAGGGCAGTATGTTGTGGTGACAGAATCACCCTGCCATTTTTTGAAGGGCGTTCTATTGTGGTGATGGAACCACCCTGCCATTTTCAGAAAAATGGTAGGGTGGTGAGAGAATCCACCTGGATGCAGCTTATACTGCATCCATGTGGATTATTTCACCATCCTGCCATTTTCGGAATCCACCAGGATGCAGCTTATGCTGCATCCAGGTGGATTCTTTCACCACCCTGCCATCCAGGTGGATTCTTTCACCACCCCTTTTGCTCTCTCTCCCCCCTTTCATTTGCTCTCTCTGCCCCCTCTCTTTTGCTCTCTCTCCCCCCTCTCTTTTGCTCTCTCTACCCCCTCTTCCCTCTCTTTTGCTCTCTTTCTCCCCCCTTTCTTTTGCTCTTTCTCTCCCCTCTCTTTGGCTCTCTTTCTCCCCTCTCTTTTGCTCTTTCTCTCCCCTCTCTTTTATTATTTCTCTCCCCTCTCTTTTGTACTCTCTCCCCTCTCTTTTGCTCTCTCTCCCCTCTCTTTTGCTCTCTCTCCTCTCGCTTTTGCTTTTAGTCAAGCTCTCATTTGCTCTCTCTCTCCCCCTCTCTTCCTCTCTTTTACTCTCTCTCTCCCCCTCTCTTTTACTCTCTCTCCCCCTCTCTTTTGCAATTTCTTTCCCCCTATCTTTTGCTCTCTCCCCCCTCTCTTTTGTGCTCTTTGTCCCCCTCTCTTTTGTTCTCTCTCCCCCTCTCTTTTGCTCTCTCCTCCCTCTCTTTTGCTCTCTCCCCCCTCTCTTTTTCTCTCTCTCCCTCTCATTTGCTCTCTCTCTCCCCTCTCATTTGCTCTCTCTCACCCCTCTCTTTTGCTCTATCTCTCCCCTCTCATTTGCTCTCTCCCCCTCTCTTTTGCTCTTTCTCTCCCCTCTCTTTTACTATTTCTCTCCCCTCTCTTTTGTACTCTCTCCCCTCTCTTTTGCTCTCTCTCCCCTCTCTTTTGCTCTCTCTCCTCTCTCTTTTGCTCTTAGTCAAGCTCTCATTTACTCTCTCTCTCTCTCCCCCTCTCTTCCTCTCTTTTGCTCTCTCACTCCCCTTCTCTTTTGCTCTCTCCCCCCTCTCTTTTGTGCTCTTTCTCCCCCTCTCTTTTGCACTCTCTCTCCCCCTCTCTTTTGCTCTCTCTCTCCCCCTCTCTTTTGTTCTCTCTCTCTCCCTCTCTTTTGCTCTCTCCTCCCTCTCTTTTGCTCTCTCCCCCCTCTCTTTTTCTCTCTCTCCCTCTCATTTGCTCTCTCTCTCCCCTCTCATTTGCTCTCTCTCACCCCTCTCTTTTGCTCTCTCTCTCTCCCCTCTCATTTGCTTTCTTCCCCTCTCTTTTGCTCTCTCTCTCCACTCTCTTTTTCTCTCTCTCCAGCTCTCATTTGCTCTCTCTCTCTCCCTCTCTCTTTTGCTCTCTCTCTCCCCCTCTCTTTAACGCTCTCTTTTGCTCTCTCTCTCCCCCTCTCTTTTATGCTCTCTTTTGCTTTCTCTCTCCCCCTCTCTTTTGCGCTCTCTCTCCCCCTCTCTTTTGCTCTCCCCCTCTCTTTTACTCTCTCCCCCCTCTTTTTTGCTCTCCCCTCTCTTTTGCTCTCCCTCCCCCCTCTCATTTGCTCTCTCCCCCCTTCTCTTTTGCTCTCTCCCCCCTTCTCTTTTGCTCTCTCCCCATTTTCTTTTGCTCTCACTGCCTTCTCTTTTGCTCTCTCCCCCCTTCTTTTTTGCTCTCTCCCCTTCTCTTTTTCTCTATCCTCCTTCTCTTTTGCTCTCTCGCCCCTTCTCTTTTGCTCTCTCTCTCTCTCTCTCTCTCTCTCTCTCTCCTCTCTCTTTTGCTCTCTCCCCTTTTCTTTTGCTCTCTCCCCCCTTCTCTTTTGCTCTCTCCCCCTTCTCTTTTGCTCTCACTCCCTTCTATTTTGCTCTCTCCCTCCTTCTTTTTTGCTCTCTCCCCTTCTCTTTTTCTCTCTCCCCCTTCTCTTTTGCTCTCTCTCCCCTTCTCTTTTGCTCTCTCCCCTCTTCTCTTTTGCTCTCTCCCCTCTTCTCTTTTGCTCTCTTCCTTCTTCTCTTTTGCTCTCTCTCTCCCCTCTCTTTTGCTCTCTCTCTCCCCTCTCTTTTTCTCTCTCTCCAGCTCTCATTTGCTCTCTCTCTCTCCCCCTCTCTTTTGTGCTCTCTTTCCCCCTCTCTTTTGCTCTCTGTCTCCCCCTCTCTTTTGCGATCTCTGTGTGGGGGCTGGTAGTTTAGGGGTTAATAGGTTTATTTTGTAGTGGCGATGTGGGGGGCTGGCAGTTTAAGGGTTAATAGGTTTAGTCAGTTGTGGCGCTGTCGGGGAGCGGCAGGATAAGGGTTAATAACTTTATTATAGTGGTGGGATGTGGGCGGGCAGCAGCTTAGGGGTTAATAAGTTTAAGATAGTGTTTGCGATGCTGGAGGGTGGCGGTTTAGGGGTTAATAGGTAGTTTATGGGTGTTAGTGTACTTTGTAACAGTTTAGTTATGAGTTTTGTGAAACATTTTTTTTACTCAAAATCGATAACTACTACTCTCAGATGGCAATATGAATTGCGTCAGTATAGGCTGTAATGCAAGCATTTTAGCCTTGCCGCACAACCTGTAATACCGGCGTTATGGAAATCCCCCACAAAAAAGTCATTTTTTTTTAGTGTGGGATTGACACGTTACAGGCTAAAATGCTTGTGGTATAGCTATACCAACATGACTCGTAATGCCTGCGTTACTGTTTTTAAGCTGAAATTGTCATTTTTTTCAGCATTAAAACCATAACGTAAAACTTGTAATCTAGGTGAAAGAAAATTATATGGAGAGTACAAACACCACTCTGAGTGTAGTATTTAAAAGTATAGATATGTGGATTTAAAAGTATAGATATCAGCGGATCATGTCCGACAGACATTGATGAATGCCAACAGCATACGCTGTCGGCATCTATCATTGCACAAGCAGTTCTTGTGAACTGCTTGTGCAATGCTGCCCCCTGCAGATTTGAGTCCAATCGGCCACTAGCAGGGGGTGTCAATCAGCCCAATTGTATAGAATCGGGCAGATTGATGTCCACAGCCTCAGAGCAGGTGGATCAGTTATGGAGCAGTAGTCTTAAGACTACTGCTTCATAACTGCTGTTTCCAGCGAGCCTGAAGCTCAATTCAGGGCTTGATAATTCTGTCCCTTAATATTATTCAGATAAAATTACACTCACGAGCAAAACCTCATTAAAGTATGAGTACTTCCTCCCTCTGTACCATATCTGATCATCGATGGAGCGTTCTTCCTACCACATGGTCTGTCTCTTGAGACACTGTCACGGTGAATAGTGAGGGATCCTCGATCTTTCCACCATCTCCTGGGGTAGCAATTGCCTGAACTCGCTACTCTTTAAAGCTGGCTTGGATTTACCACTTCGTCATCACTGTGACACTACATTGGCTTGGCCTAGCGTATATGTGCTCCATATCCTTTTCTTTTTAAAATCACTATACCTTGAGAAAAACCTCACGTATAACTCCGGTTATCGTCTGACAGCTTCCACTTACCCAAATGGATGTGCTAATCCTCATAATCAGAGTCAACCAGAAAGCAATTTTTCTGAGTTTAGTCTACAAGATGATAAATAATATTAAAATAATAAATAATATTAATGCCATTTTGAGGAGAGTATTGTAGAAGTGACATCTGAGTGGTCCAGACATTGTAACTGTAATTAAACACATCAAGCATACACTATCTATCTATCTATCTATCTATCTATCTATCTATCTATCTATCTATCTATCTATCTATCTATTAAGATATATAGATGTTGAAAACTAAATAATGTTATGTAACTTTATTATTAAACTTTTCTTGAAATATAATTAAATAAATCATTGATATCTGTTTAATTGTGTATCCGTATGTGGGTACATCGTAAACTGACATTATTTTACCATGTCTTTATTTATTATAATGTATTTTAAGATATATATTTTACATACAGAAAATGTGCTGTCCCTTTAATATTAATACATCATCTACTTTAATGAATTTCAAGGTATATTAAAAAAATGTTTTGGTTTTATACAATAATATTGACTATGATAAAGGAATGCTAAAGATGGAAGACTGACACATTATACATGTGTTACAAGGAAATACTACATAAACATTTATAATGTACATGGGTGATCGCAAAAATGTAAAGACTGATACAGTAAAACATGTTGAGGCCATTATAAATATTTTATTGTTTTTTGGGTGCCCTGAGTGCCACATTGGTGCAACCTATGGTCCCCATGGTATTAGGTATGTCTTCCCATGCATACAAGCTCATTTTCACATTGCACCAAGCCTTGGGAGCGGAGGAAAAAGGAAATTAGCCTATGACCTCTTACCCTTTAGAAAATGTCTCAGATCCTTAGATAAAATAGATTATGCTATTTTCTTGAGAAGTCTTGGGCAACCAAAAACTGTCAGAGACCAAAATGTGTCTACAAGGGCCAGCCACCATTATTGATCACCCCTGAACAGCCCTGTTACCCTGACATATTGGCTTCAAAGCCTCATCCAGTAGCAAATATAAAGCAAGTTTAGCCCAATAGTTCTAATGCGTCCCTTAACCTTAACCACTGAAGCAGAGCAGCTTTAGGTCTTATGGTAATACCATTAGCCTGGATGTGCCCCATCTACTTGTCCTCTCGCTGGTAATGCCCTCCCCCCATTTGCCAGGGCTAGGAAACTTTCTTTTTCTCCTTATAAAGAAACAGTAATAAAAGTCTACTACAGTATGGGTACCTGAATATACAGTATAATATTTAAGCATCGACAACTAAATAGGCACATTTTATATACTTCATTTTCTCACTGGAGTGATTTTACTATGACCATCTGCATATATGGAAACTGGTATTATCCAGAGTAATATACCGTATTACTCAAAACTGCAATGTGTTTGATATAATGCCAAGCTTTGCTCTTCTATATATTTGCAGTGTTATATTTGGATCCCTCTTTGCTTCATTCCCGTAACTGTCTATTAGAAAGAAGTTTCAGAGAATTACTGTAGATTAAAATACATTTTCCTTCCAATTAAATCCAGCCTAATGCACTGCACCAGGGACAGAAGAACAGGACAGAGACTAATATCTGGTGATCTAATTCTATTTTTCTTGTTATAGTTTTGTGTTTTGCAAATAGTACAAAAGCTAAAAAATATCTTGCACTTTATATAGTTATGTACCTGCATTGCCAAGCCTTTTTATAACACCCTTAAATATTTAAAACTCCAAAATGTAACCCATTTTCATTTTATACTTTTGAATTACAAGACTTACATTAGTGCTTACAAAACCCTGGTATACATACTATTCCTCAGAGAGGAATTGTTTTAAACACTCCATTACAGCAGACGTACAGAAGTTCCATTGCTACCACATGGCTTAGAAAACTGCTCTAAAGGGATCAAAAAACATTGAACGGTATTGTTTAACTGTATGTAAACACAGTAAATAAACCAATTACTAAAAGTCAGTAGGAGATCTTGAATTTTCAAGCCACTGTAGATAAGTGCAGTCTGCATTTCCTGCATGAGATGGAGGAGTTCTCATATTTTCTAATATAAAACAAAATATGGACTCTGCGGCAGTCCAAACCAACCTTCTGGCATTGAAAATGAAATTTAGAAGCACTTACATTAATCTAGTTCTGATGTGATTCAAGTACCTCTGTTTAATTTTGTCTGCGGATTGGAAAAAGTTAATTTCAAGCCTTGTTTCTCTTGCTAGCAGCAACAACCTTTTAAAATGGAGTATTACTGTTGAACCGTATAGAGCTGGTTAAAAAATGCTTTTCAGATGTACCATGCAGTTGCTTGGACGACAATTATGGCAGCTGAAGTTTAATCATACTGTTTGATAGCTCATTTTCTCAATGTCAACATGAGGCAGTGTTGAAAAAAAAAATGAATTCTTTCATTTGATAAGCTGGCTACAGAGCAGTGGGCTTATTCAATAGGAAACTTTCACAAGGCTGCAGACTATATGTGTTTTTTTTTTTTTTTTTTTTACCACCGAGAGCCACCCAAGAAGAGATTAATCACAAGGGGAAACTCAGCTTTACCCTTTAGCTGCAGGTCACAATTTTTATTTGTATGGAATTGGCTTTTGGAAAGCTGAACGCTGCCTTAGGGCAGGGACCTGATATGAGAGGAATCACAAAATGAAGCAGCAGGGATTGATTAGACTACTTCATATCCCACACTCCATAAGCACTCCAACCGCAATCTAACACACCGCTGAGCTGAATAGACAAGAGAAATTGGATTCCTTCCTAATATTTAACCTTCAAGTCAGCTCTAACAGTTGTTGATGTGTTGTTCGACTAGCAAGTTACAGATTGGCTTTTTCATTTTACAAAAGGTTGTTTAGTGCATATCTACAGTACAGGCTTTTGGAATACAAGTTTAATTTCTGACTCTGTATACATAATTCATTTTCTTTCATTTTCAGTAAGTTTTTATATTATGCTCCCTCAAAGAGATGCATTTTTGTACAATGAGATAAACATAGTCTGGCAGGTATGCTTACACACACACACACATATATATATATATGAAAGGAAGGCACTGCACTCACTGGAATTTTCACATCTGTTCAAAAATTGTATTTGGTACGTTTCAGGGACTGGTTCCCCCTCTTCAGACAAACGGTGAGCTAGTCCCCACAAAACACAACAAAATAAACTTATTGCACAGATGTGAAAATTCCAGCATGTGCAGTGCCTGAATTTTCGATACATAAATATAAAATATATTTATGTACAGGGTAAAAACACATGCTTGCTTCTGGGCATACCTAGGTATGCTATTATGTAAAGAAGCTAAGTTTCAGCTTACCAACTACCAACAGCATTAAGACAACCTATTACTACATGCCTTCCCCAACAGGAGGTATTTGGCAATATCACTCGGTTAGAGCTGCATTATTTAACCCTTTAATGTGAAGACGACATCTGACCTACAGGGTACGTCGGCTGTTGTTAAGGGGTTTAATAAAGTTTATATACTAGAACGTACATATTTAAATCTATGTGTACTTATATTTATACATCTATATTTAATACATTTACAAAGGCCTTGGATATTTATAAAATACCTTGAATGGTTTTGGTTTTTATCTAATGAGTAATGTTTTAGTACAGTATCTTCTATATAGATGAGAACAATATTATACACAGCAAATTGTTATTAAAAATTCATAAGGTTGGCAATGATACATTTATCCATATGAGCACTGTTATTTCTAATTGATTCCTTATAGTATTAATGAATTTTTATGTAGCGCACACACGTTGTTACCAGAAATGTACAAAGCATTAATTAGCAACATTAATTACATCATGTAAGTGATATGTTCTGAACTGCAAAATGTCTGCTTCGGGATATCAAATATAGCTTTCATAAATTAAAAGCCAGTAGCTTTTAGGTGCCAGATAGGCATGCTGGTTATGGGAAATAAAATAAGTACAGTTTGATCCACCTTATTTTCCATAGATTAATGTTTAACAGTGTAAATACAACTCTAACACAATGTCAATGGGTAAATAAATGGCATATAATTTTATACGACAGTGGAATCATAGAAAACACACTGCTTATTGTATCATGTATTAGATAATTACAAAATGCCCAGTGCTTACACTACATATTATAATTATGGCAAATCATTCTTGCAATTTACATAATATTTTAACTTATAAAACGTTAAAACTATTCTAATGTAATTAATGAGAAGACCCTCTAAAGGAAATTAACAGAAAAATGTATGCAACAAAAAAATGTATTTTATTAACAATAGCTTTTGTGCAGGCAGGACATGCTTAAAAATTAAATTGACACTATTCAATAACTATTTAGCAATAACCTTGTGACTAGATTGATTCCTGTGTCAGCCAATGAGTATGTGAGCTTTATTTTTGTTCTTGGACAGTCCTGACTCAGTTAAAGAGCTGTAGCAGTAGCACTAGCTACTACTTTAACTTTAAAGGGACACTAAACCCATTTTTTTTCTTTTATGATTCAGATAGAGCATGCAATTTTAAGCAACTTTCTAATTTATTCCTAACATCAATTTTTCTTCATTCTCTTGCTATCCTTATTTGAAAAGGCAGGAATGAAAGCTTTGGAACTGGCCTATTTGTTTGTTCAGTACCCTGGATAGGGCTTGCTGATTGGTACCTGCATTTAGCCATCCAATAAGCAAGCCCAACCCAGGTTCTCAACCTAAAATGGGCCAGCTCTGAAAGATTTTAGTCCTGCTTTTTCAAATAAAGATAGCAAGAGAACAAAGACAAATTGATAATATTAGTAAATTAGAAAGCTGCTTAAAATTTCATGCTCTATCTGAATCATGAAATAAAAAAATTGGGTTTAGTATCCTTTTAAGTTTAAGGGGTCAATTTATGAAGCACAGGATGCTGCTTCTGACCCACTCCGCTTCAGGTCTGTCCTAAGACCGCTGCTCCTTAACTCATCCACCACCTCTGAGGTGGCGGACAGCAATCAGCCCGATTGAATACGATCGTGTTGATTGACACCCCCTGCTAGCGGACGATTGGTTTACAAACTGAGTTTAGGCCTAAACTGGCCGGAAAAGAGAGAAAAAAAAGTGTGGGGGGAATTAAAAAGACTAAGGGGCTGATTTATCAAGCTCCGTATGGAGCTTGAGACCCCTGTTTCCGTGCGAGCCTTCAGAGTCGCTGGAAACAGAAGTTATGAAGCAGCGGTCTAAAGACCGCTGCTTCATAACCTGTCCGCCTGCTCTGAGGCGGCGGTCAGAAATCATCCCGTTCCAATATGATCGGGTTGATTGACACCCCCTGCTAGCGGCCAATTGGCCATGAATCTGCAGGGGGCGGCATTGCACCAGCAGTTCACAAGAACTGCTGGTGCAATGATAAATGCCAACAGCGTATTGATGTGCATATCGATGTGCAGCGGACATGATACGCTACATTGTATCATGTCCGCTTGCACTATAATAAATTGACCCCAATACCTTTGCTCCATAGTCTACAAACAATCCACAAACAGTTGCGTGTTGCTGTTTCAATGCTTCCATTTTTGTTCTGTAATGCAATTGAATGTGCTAAGCTGTACTGATATCCTAGGCTATGGAAAACTTCTGTTTAGAAATGTCTGTTTACTGCAAGGACTTTGCTCAACACAAGGCCATAAAAATATGAGCTCTAAAAATAAACTCTAAAAACTAAGGCAGTACTGACAAGAGAATATAAGCAGGTGCCACTTTGTTAAATCTTGTAAAGCTTTCTTTTTTCTCTTCCAGACTAATAATGAACAGCTAGGATAAAAGACAAATATGTCTCAGACAAAAAGAAGATTGCTAGAATAGATAAAATAGAACACTGGTGACTCTAAGTTTTAGAATTTGGGCCTTGATCACAATCTATTGGCAGTGGGGGTTTTTGGCTCTTTTTCTGGCTGAAAAACCTATTGTTCGAATATGGCGCCGGCTCTATCCCAATAGTGATTTTTCAACTGATTCTTGCATTTGAAAACCCAATTTTGTTCTATGGGGCCGAAAAGTTCTCAGCAATCACTATACATTTTTGACACCTTTTTCGAACCTAGTTTTGGCTATTTGAATTCAAAACCTCAAGGCACTTGATAAGTCCTCGAAAATGCAATTTATACATCTTTAACACTATTTCACAGCTATTTGCAAATAGTCTTTTATCTTGCACATATGTTAAAATCACTGAAATGGCCACAGGAAACCTTCTAGAAATGTATTAACATACATGGTCATAACTTTCATAGCTAAATCTTGTAATCTGTTTCCATCTTCACCACTCCAAACTATCAATGCATCTTTTATGTTTTCAGGATGGACGGTCTGCACACTATTTATCTTTCGCTATATGGAAGCTTTCCAACTTTCACAAGTATTGCTTTAAACAATATTTATTTATATTCGGCTAGATTACGAGTTTTGCGTTATGAGTATAAAAACAGCGTTATGGGTTATAACGCTGCTTTTCACTACCGCTGCTATTACGAGTCTTGTAGGTACACCTGTCCTGCACACTTTTTTGGCCGTACCGCAAATTAACTTACGCGATTTTTGTAAAGACTTTTTTCAATGGGACTTCCATAGCGCCAGTATTACAAGCTTTTTTTTGGAGGCCAAAAAGTGAGTGGTACAGCCTATCCCGCAAGATTCATAACGCATTCTAAAGTCAGTAGTTATGAGTTTTACACTACAAAGTCATAGCATAAAACTCATAACTAAAGTGCTAAAAAGTACACTAACACATAAACTACCTATTAACCCCTAAACCGAGGCAAATACTAAAATAAAATTATTAACCCCTAATCTGCCACTCGGGACATCGCCGCCACTAAAATAAACATATTAACCCCTAAATTGCCTTACTCCCGCATCGCAAACACTATTTAAATATTATTAACCCCTAATCTGCCGCCCCCAATGTCGCCGCCACTATACTAAATTTATTAACCCTTAAACCTAAGTCTAACCCTAACACCCACTAACTTAAATATAATTAAAATAAATCTAAAGAAAACCTACTATTAATAACTAAATAATTCCTATTTAAAACTAAATACTTACCAGTAAAATAAACCCTAAGGCCTAGATTTAGAGTTTGGCGGTAGCCGTGAAAACCAGCGTTAGAGGCTCCTAACGCTGGTTTTAGGCTACCGCCGGTATTTGGAGTCAGTCAGGAAAGGGTCTAACGCTCACTTTTCAGCCGCGACTTTTCCATACCGCAGATCCCCTTACATCAATTGCGTATCCTATCTTTTCAATGGGATCTTTCTAACTCCGGTATTTAGAGTCGTGTCTGAAGTGAGCGTTAGAATTCTAACGACAAAACTCCAGCCGCAGAAAAAAGTCAGAAGTTAAGAGCTTTCTGGGCTAACGCCGGTTTATAAAGCTCTTAACTACTGTGCTCTAAAGTACACTAACACCCATAAACTACCTATGTACCCCTAAACCGAGGTCCCCCCACATCTCCACCACTCAATTAAATTTTTTTAACCCCTAATCTGCCGACCACCACCTACGTTATACTTATGTACCCCTAATCTGCTGCCCCTAACACCGCCGACCACTATATTATATTTATTAACCCCTAACCTGCCCCCCACAACGTCGCCGCCAGCTACCTACAATAATTAACCCCTAATCTGCCGACCACAAAGAGCCACCACCTACATTATAGCTATGTACCCCTAATCTGCTGCCCCTAACATCGCCGACCCCTATATTATATTTATTAACCCCTAATCTGCCCCCCTCAACTTCGCCTCAACCTGCCTACACTTATTAACCCCTAATCTGCCGAGCGGATCTCACCGCTACTATAATAAAGTTATTAACCCCTAATCCGCCTCACTCCCGCCTCAATAACCCTATAATAAATAATATTAACCCATAATCTGCCCTCCCTAACATCGCCGACACCTAACTTCAATTATTAACCCCTAATCTGCCGACCGAATCTCGCCGCTATTCTAATAAATGGATTAACCCCTAAAGCTAAGTCTAACCCTAACACTAACACCCCCCTAAGTTAAATATAATTTAAATCTAACAAAATAAATTAACTCTTATTAAATAAATTATTCCTATTTAAAGCTAAATACTTACCTGTAAAATAAACCCTAATATAGCTACAATATAAATTATAATTATATTATATCTATTTTAGGATTTATATTTATTTTACAGGTAACTTTGTATTTATTTTAACCAGGTACAATAGCTATTAAATAGTTAAGAACTATTTAATAGCTAAAATAGTTAAAATAATTACAAAATTACCTGTAAAATAAATCCTAACCTAAGTTACAATTAAACCTAACACTACACTATCAATAAATTAATTAAATAAAATACCTACAATTACCTACAATTAAACCTAACACTACACTATCAATAAATTAATTAAATACAATATCTACAAATAAATACAATGAAATAAACTAACTAAAGTACAAAAAATAAAAAAGAACTAAGTTACAAAAAATAAAAAAATATTTACAAACATCAGAAAAATATTACAACAATTTTAAACTAATTACACCTACTCTAAGCCCCCTAATAAAATAACAAAGACCCCCAAAATAAAAAAATGCCCAACCCTATTCTAAATTACTAAAGTTCAAAGCTCTTTTACCTTACCAACCCTGAACAGGGCCCTTTGCGGGGCATGCCCCAAAGAATTCAGCTCTTTTGCCTGTAAAAAAAACATACAATACCCCCCCCAACATTACAACCCACCACCCACATACCCCTAATCTATTTAAAACTAAATACTTACCAGTAAAATAAACCCTAAGGCCTAGATTTAGAGTTTGGCGGTAGCCGTGAAAACCAGCGTTAGAGGCTCCTAACGCTGGTTTTAGGCTACCGCCGGTATTTGGAGTCAGTCAGGAAAGGGTCTAACGCTCACTTTTCAGCCGCGACTTTTCCATACCGCAGATCCCCTTACATCAATTGCGTATCCTATCTTTTCAATGGGATCTTTCTAACTCCGGTATTTAGAGTCGTGTCTGAAGTGAGCGTTAGAATTCTAACGACAAAACTCCAGCCGCAGAAAAAAAGTCAGTAGTTAAGAGCTTTCTGGGCTAACGCCGGTTTATAAAGCTCTTAACTACTGTGCTCTAAAGTACACTAACACCCATAAACTACCTATGTACCCCTAAACCGAGGTCCCCCCACATCGCCACCACTCGATTAAATTTTTTTAACCCCTAATCTGCCGACCGCCACCTACGTTATACTTATGTACCCCTAATCTGCTGCCCCTAACACCGCCGACCCCTATATTATATTTATTAACCCCTAACCTGCCCCCCACAACGTCGCCGCCAGCTACCTACAATAATTAACCCCTAATCTGCCGACCGCAAAGAGCCACCACCTACATTATAGCTATGTACCCCTAATCTGCTGCCCCTAACACCGCCGACCCCTATATTATATTTATTAACCCCTAATCTGCCCCCCTCAACGTCGCCTCCACCTGCCTACACTTATAATAAAGTTATTATTGGATCGGAACAGAACAGCCAATAGAATGCGAGCTCAATCTGATTGGCTGATTGAATCAGCCAATCGGATTGAACTTGATTCTGATTGGCTGATTCCATCAGCCAATCAGAATTTTCCTACCTTAATTCCGATTGGCTGATAGAATCCTATCAGCCAATCGGAATTCGAGGGACGCCATCTTGGATGACGTCCCTTAAAGGAACCGTCATTCATCGGGAAGTCGTCGGAAGAAGAAGATAGGTCCGCGGTGGAGGTCTTCAAGATGGAGCCGGTCCTCATCGGATGAAGATAGAAGATGCTGCTTGGAAGAAGATGGTTGCCGGTCCGGATCTACTCTTCTTCCCAGATAGGATGAAGACTTTGGAGCCTCTTCTGGACTTCTTCAGCCGTCGGATGATCTTCAGGGGCTTAGTGTTAGGTTTAAGGGTTTGGGTTAGATTAGGGGTATGTGGGTGGTGGGTTGTATGTTGGGGGGGTATTGTATGTTTTTTTTTACAGGCAAAAGAGCTGAATTCTTTGGGGCATGCCCCACAAAGGGCCCTGTTCAGGGCTGGTAAGGTAAAAGAGCTTTGAACTTTAGTAATTTAGAATAGGGTAGGGCATTTTTTTTATTTTGGGGGTCTTTGTTATTTTATTAGGGGGCTTAGAGTAGGTGTAATTAGTTTAAAATTGTTGTAATATTTTTCTGATGTTTGTAAATATTTTTTTATTTTTGTAACTTAGTTCTTTTTTATTTTTTGTACTTTAGTTAGTTTATTTCATTGTATTTATTTGTAGATATTGTATTTAATTAATTTATTGATAGTGTAGTGTTAGGTTTAATTGTAGGTAATTGTAGGTATTTTATTTAATTAATTTATTGATAGTGTAGTGTTAGGTTTAATTGTAGGTAATTGTAGGTATTTTATTTAATTAATTTATTGATAGTGTAGTGTTAGGTTTAATTGTAACTTAGATTAGGATTTATTTTACAGGTAATTTTGTAATTATTTTAACTATTTTAGCTATTAAATAGTTCTTAACTATTTAATAGCTATTGTACCTGGTTAAAATAAATACAAAGTTACCTGTAAAATAAATATAAATCCTAAAATAGCTATAATATAATTATAATTTCTATTGTAGCTATATTAGGGTTTATTTTACAGGTAAGTATTTAGCTTTAAATAGGATTAATTTATTTAATAAGAGTTAATTAATTTCGTTAGATTTAAATTATATTTAAGTTAGGGGGGTGTTAGTGTTAGGGTTAGACTTAGCTTTAGGGGTTCATACATTTATTAGAATAGCGGTGAGCTCCAGTCGGCAGATTAGGGGTTAATGTTTGAAGTTAGGTGTTAATACTATTTATTATAGGGTTAGTGAGGCGGATTAGGGGTTAATAACTTTATTATAATAGCGGTGCGGTCCGGTCGGCAGATTAGGGGTTAATAAGTGTAGGCAGGTGGAGGCGACGTTGTGGGGGGCAGATTAGGGGTTAATAAATATAATATAGGGGTCGGCGGTGTTAGGGACAGCAGATTAGGGGTACATAGGGATAATGTAAGTAGCAGCGGTTTACGGAGCGGCAAATTAGGGGTTAATAATAATATGCAGGGGTCAGCGATAGCGGGGGCAGCAGAATAGGGGTTAATAAGTGTAAGGTTAGGGGTCTTTAGACTCTGGGTACATGTTAGAGTGTTAGGTGCAGACGTAGGAAGTGTTTCCCCATAGCAAACAATGGGGCTGCGTTAGGAGCTGAACGCGGCTTTTTTGCAGGTGTTAGGGTTTTTTTCAGCTCAAACAGCCCCATTGTTTCCTATGGGGGAATCGTGCACAAGCACGTTTTTGAAGCTGGCCGCGTCCGTAAGCAACTCTGGTATCGAGAATTGAAGTTGCGTTAAATATGCTCTACGCTCCTTTTTTGGAGCCTAACGCAGCCATTCTGTGGACTCTCAATACCAGAGTTATTTAAAAGGTGATGCCAGAAAAAAGCCAGCGTTAGCTACGAGGGTCGTTACCTACAAAACTCTAAATCTAGCCGTAAGTTAGCTACAATATAACTAATAGTTACATTGTATCTAGCTTAGGGTTTATTTTTATTTTACAGGCAAGTTTGTAATTACTTTAGCTAGGTAGAATAGTTACTAAATAGTTATTAACTATTTACTAACTACCTAGCTAAAATAAATACAAATTTACCTGTAAAATAAAACCTAACCTGTCTTACACTAACACCTAACCTTACACTACAATTAAATAAATTACATAAATTAAACACAATTACCTAAATTACCAAAAATAACAAACACTAAATTACACAAAATTTAGTTTTAGATTAAGAAAGGGCAATGCCCATCCAAATGCCCTTTTCAGGGCAATGAAGAGCTTAGGTTTTTTTTGTTAGGGTTTTATTTGGGGGGCTGGTTGTCTGGGTGGTGGGTTTTACTGTTGGGGGTTGTTTCTATTTTTTTTACAGGTAAAAGAGCTGATTTCTTTGGGGCAATGCCCCGCAAAAGGCCTTTTAAGGACTATTGGTAGTTTAGTTTAGGCTAGGTTTTTTTTTTATTTTGATAGGGCTATTAGATTAGGTGTAATTAGTTTAAATATCTTGTCATTTGTTTTTTATTTTGTGTAATTTAGTGGGTTTTTTTTTGTAATGTAGGTATTTGTATTTAATTTAGTTAATTGTATTTCATTTATGTAATTTATTTAATTGTAGTGTAAGGTTAGATGTTAGTGTAAGACAGGTTAGGTTTTATTTTACAGGTAAATTTGTATTTATTTTAGCTAGATAGTTAGTAAATAGTTAATAACTATTTAGTAACTATTCTATCTAGTTAAAATAAATACAAACTTGCCTGTAAAATAAAAATAAACCCTAAGCTAGATACAATGTAACTATTAGTTATATTGTAGCTAGCTTAGGGTTTATTTTACAGGTAAGTATTTAGTTTTAAATAGGAATTATTTCGTTATTTTCTTTAGATTTATTTTAATTATATTTAAGTTAGTGGGTGTTAGGGTTAGGGTTAGACTTAGGTTTAGGGTTTAATAACTTTAGTATAGTGGCGGCGACGTTAGGGGCTGCAGATTAGGGGTTAATAATTGTAGGTAGGTGGCGGCGATGTGTAGGGATAATGTACTACCTGCGTATTCAGGTTAACTGGATAGATCAATTTAACAAATTAGAGTAATATGCATAAGAAGTAAAGTGGTATTTTGTGTCACAAAGGTAACCAATGTGAGAGTTCCTAGGTTACATTTGTGACTTAATATGTGCCAACCAAGTAACTAGTAGTTAGAAAAGAGAGACACTAATACAATGTTACGTTAGGCAGAAGTATCTTTTACCTCATATGTTCCGTGAACTGGTCAGAAGGAGCTGAGGTGACGCTGGAGAACTCACACGCTGAGACAGAGCTGACGTTAGGCAGAAGTATCTTTTACCTTATATGTTCCGTGAACTAGTCAGAAGGAGCAAAGGTGACACCGGAGAACTCACACGCTGAGACAGAGCAGAACCTTTACCGGTATTACCCACACAGAAGACTGCAGGAGATGCTGACTGTCCGTAGCTGATGACATCAGTGGGAGGAAGCAGGCTGTCAGTGATTGAAGCTGTAGCGTGTTAGCGGAGGAGCCGCTGACAATCCTCAGGCCCGGTATAGTTCTAAGGATAATCAAGGTAACAAACCAATGTGAACTGCAAGGTTTTGAGGAATTCTACATGGAAGAGCAGCAGGGATTAGGACTGAGCAATTAAACCTCTTCTCAGTAACTCAATTTGCCAGCAATGAAAGGTGAGTAGGAGGGAGCTTAAATAGAAAGAGGTGTTTAGATTTAAAGGTATAGTACACAATTCCAGATGCTAACAGGGTAGTCCTTACTTAGGCCCCCCAGTAAAGAACCACAGTGAAGTTCAGGGTCTCGGTCTATCTGGATTTCTCCAATGGAAAAGAGAAATCAATTTAGGGGTGGAAATGTTGGAGGCAGGTTCCCAAGAGTCTTCTTCGTGACCATAATCCTTCCAGTGTATGAGATAGTATAATGTACCATAACGGAAACAAGAATCAAGGGTACTATGCACTTCATACTGGTCATCAGGAACCCCCACTCAGGAACCGTCTGTGGCACCAAGAGTTGACAGAGGCGAGGTGCAAGGTTTAACTAACGAAATGTGGAATGTGGGATGAATCTTGAAGGATGAGGGAAGGTCCAAAGTGACGGTGACTGGGTTGTACATACGGAGGATAGGATAAGGTCCAATTAATAATTTCCTGAGATTTTGGCAAGGGTAGGAAAGTTTCAAGTTCTTCGTAGAAAGCCATACATGTTGTCCCACAGCATACTCAGGACTCTTCTGATGGCAAAAGTTATAGTACCTCTGTTGAGCAGACTGAGCTTGTAGAATATTTTCTCTTACTAAGGGGAAGGTTCGGGATATGTCATTTACAAGATCATTCACTCATGGACATGGAGTGTCGATCTTTGGTAGAAGATCGAATCGGGGATGCAGGCCATAATTGATAAAAAGAGACTGAATCCAGTTGAGGTGCTTTTGTTATTATTGCAGGCAAACTCAGCTAGAGGTAAATAGTAGGCCCAAGAATCCTGCTGGTGTGAACAGAAACATCTCAGGTATTGTTCGAGCCATTGATTCACACGCTGTTTCTGCCCATTTGTCTGAGGGTGAAAGGAAGTACTAAACCATTGGTCGATATGTAAGGCCTTACAGATATGCCTCCAGAATCTGGAGGTGAACTGAGTCCCTCTATCGCTTACCAAAACCTTAGGAATGCCATGCAATCGTATCACCTCCTTTATGAATATGTCACTTGTCTTTTCAGAATTGGGAAGAGCTGTTATAGGGATGAAATGTGCCATCTTGGAGAAAATATCAGTAAGAACCAGTATGGTAGTGTGGGACATGGAATTAGGAAGGTCAACTATAAAATCCATTGAAACTGTCTTCCAAGGAACCTGAGGTAGAGGTAATGAATGGAGTAACCCAGTGGGCAGTTGTCTAGAATGTTTAGAAGTAGTGCATACAGGGCACTGCGACAAGAACAGCTTTAGGTCTTTAAACATGGAAGGCCACCAAAAGGACCGCTTCAGGAGATCCAAAGATTTTGTTATTCCCATATGCCCTGCAAGAGGTGAAGTGTGTATCATGTAAAAAATCAAAGGTCTAAGAGAGGGTGGAACATACAGGTTTCCGTCCTTTCGATACAGGCCTTCACCATCCGTGCATAAAGCCTCAACCGGTTTAGAGGTGTCAGATGCTTGTGCCTTTTTAAGACGTGGGATTATATCTGTTAGTAAACCTAATATGCATTCTTTGGGTATTATGGTAGAAGGAGACTGGGTTATGGATAATCTGTGTTCCTTATTAGAAAGAGCATCTGCCTTTCCATTTTTTATTCCTGGTCTATAAGAAATGATGTACTGGAATCTGGAGAAGTAAAGGCTCCAGCGTTCCTGCCTGGAAGAGAGCGTTCTGTTAGACTGTAGATATTGCAGATTTTTATGGTCCATATAAATAACAATAGGATGAGCAGCACCTTCCAAAAGGTGACGCCAATGGTCGAAAGAACACTTGATCGCCAATAGCTCCTTTTCCCTGACAGGATAATTCAATTCCACTGGATGCATGAGCCTGGAAAAGAAAGCCACCGGATGCAGGGGGTCCTTGAAGGACTTCTTTTGTGAAAGAATAGCTCCAATAGCGAACTCTGAGGCATCAACCTTGAGTATGAACTGTTTATCTAAATCCGGAAATTGTAGAATAGGTGCTGAGGAGATTTTATGTTTAGGAGGTCAAATACGGTTTGTGTGTGAGTAGTCCATCTGAAGACTGACTTTAACTTGGTGAGATCAGACAGGGGTTTGGTTACTCTAGCGAATTCAGGAATGAATTTTCTATAAAAATTAGAAAATCCCAAGAAATGTTGGACATACTTCTTTGAGGAAGGAACAGGCCAGGTTAGTATGGCTTGTACTTTGTCATTTTGCATACTTATATCAAGTGGTGTAATATGATATCCAAGGAATGTGATATCATTAGTGTCGAAAATCCATTTTTATAATTTAGCATAAAGCCGATGTCCCCTAAGCCTGGTCAGAACATTCTTAACATGTAACCTATGCTGAGTGAGATTTTGGAAGTAGATGAGAATATCATCTAAGTATACGACTACATACACATCCAGTATGTCCCTGAAAATTTTATTGATCAAACATTGAAATGTTGCTGGGGCATTACATAAGCTGAATGGCATTACAGTATACTCAAATAGTCCATACTCTCATTCTGATTAAATTATAGGCACCCGGAGGTCCAATTTTGTTAAAATCGAGGCACCTTTCAATCTCTCAATCAATTCAGGGATAAGCGGGAGCGGGTATCTATTTTTCCTGGTGTGTTTGTTAAGCTCCCTATAGTCTATGATAGGCCTTAAGGAGCCATCTTTATTAGTGACAAAAAACATGCCTGCTCCTGCAGGGGAGGTGCTAGGTCTTATAAACCCCTTCCTGAGGTTCTCATCTATGTAAATTTTAAGGTGTTCTAGTTTAGGCTTGGATAGGGGGTATATATGCCCAAAGGGGATAGAAACCCCTGGAAGCAAATCAATCGGGCAATCATAAGCACAATGAGGGGGTAAACTCTCTGCAAAATCAGAATAATGTTATACACTGATATCTGTTAAGTGTAACAGGGGAGAACTGTTAATGGTGTCATGTGATGTAGAAGAAGGGATAGTTAGGCTAAGGTCAGACCAGTTAATAAGTGGTTTATGCAATTGTAACCAATTTATGCCAAGAATAATGTTAAGATGAAGGGAAATATTTCTTTGAGGAAAGGAACTTGCCTTCTCAGAACGCCTCTCTCTGAGGCATCTGTGTATACTAGTAGAAAGAGCATACAGTTCCTCAAGGGTATCCGGAATTCCTGTATGAGAAAACTCATCTTTAATGTCCTTAGTGAGATTTCATTCCACATGGAATCAGTAGCAGAAATTTTAAATAGAGTAATGTATACTTCCACTGGGTTCTTTGATTGTCTCAAGGATCTCAAGGTGTTTTCTGCTGAGATTTGTTTAAATGGGTCATCGTATAAAGCCAACATTTCAGCAAAGAAACCATCTAAGGAATCCAGGATAGAATCTTGTCTATAAAAAAATGAGTCCACCCAGGGTCTAGGCTCTCCCCTAATATATGAGATCACAGTCAAGACTCTAACTCTCTCTGAAAGGTTTGTTCTGGGTTTGAGTTAGAAGAGTAGCAAACAGGAGTTTTTGAATTCCCTAAATTGAGAGCGAGTACCAGTAAATTTTTCAGGGGGAGAGACTAGGGGTTCTGGGTGTAATTCTGAGGGATTAGGTTTTGTAGAGAGAACCTCCCTCAGACAGGCCTTTAAAGCCTGATTCTCAACTTGCAACTCAATGAAATAGTTAGTTATAATACCCATTCTATCAGATAAAGCTTGAATCTGGTTAGCTAAAGTGTTGCCTGATAGTAGTACACTGGAATTTAGTTTAGGTGAGAATAATTCCTCTAAATTCCTTTTGTGGCTGGCAAATTATATAGGGATCATGTACTACCTGCGTGTTCAGGTTAACTGGATAAATCAATTTAACAAATTAGAGTAATATGCATAAGAAGTAAAGTGGAATTTTGTGTCACAAAGGTAACCAATGTGAGAGTTCCTAGGTTACATTTGTGACTTAATATGTGCCAAGTAACTAGTAGTTAAATAAGAGAGACACTAATACAATGTTACGTTAGGCAGAAGTATCTTTTACCTCATATGTTCCGTGAACTGGTCAGAAGGAGCTGAGTTGACGCTGGAGAACTCACACGCTGAGACAGAGCTGACGTTAAGCAGAAGTATCTTTTACCTCATATGTTCCGTGAACTGGTCAGAAGGAGCTGAGGTGACGCTGGAGAACTCACACGCTGAGACAGAGCAGAACCTTTACCGGTATTACCCACACAGAAGACTGCAGGAGACGCTGACTGTCCGTAGCTGATTACGTCAGCGGGAGGAAGCAGGCTGTCAGTGATTGAAGATGTAGCGTGTTAGCGGAGGAGCCGCTGACAACCCTCAGGCCCGGTATAGTTCTAAGGATAATCAAGGTAACAAACCAATGTGAACTGCCAGGTTTCGAGTAATTCTACTTGGAAGAGCAGCAGGGATTAGGACTGAGCAATTAAACCTCTTCTCAGTAACTCAATTTGCCAGCAATGAAAGGCGAGTAGGAGGGAGCTTAAATAGGGAGAGGTGTTTAGATTTAAAGGTATAGTACACAATTCCAGATGCTAACAGGGTAGTCCTTACACAATGTTAGGGGCGGCAGATTAGGGGTTAATAATATTTAACTAATGTTTGTGATGTGCGAGTGCGGCGGTTTAGGGGTTAATATGTTTATTATAGTGGCAGCGATGTCCGGAGCGGCAAATTAGGGGTTATTAAGTATAATGTAGGTGTCGGCGATGTCGGGCGGCAGATTAGGGGTTAATTAATATAATGTAGGTGTCGGCGATGTCAGGGGCGGCAGGGGTTAATAAGTGTAAGATTAGGGATGTTTAGACTCGGGGTTCATGTTAGGATGTTAGGTGTAAACATAAATTTAGTTTCGCCATAGGAATCAATGGGGCTGCGTTACGGAGCTTTACACTGTTTTTTGCAGGTGTTAGGCTTTTTTTCAGCCGGCTCTCCCCATTGATGTCTATGGGGAAATCATGCACGAGCAAGTACAACCAGCTCACCGCTGACTTAAGCAGCGCTGGTATTGGAGTGTGGTATGGAGCACAATTTTGCTCTATGCTCACTTCTTGTCTTTTAACGCCGGGTTTATAAAAACCTGTAATACCAGCACTGTAGGTAAGCGAGCGGTGACAATAACATGTAAGTTAGCACCGCACCCCTCATAACGCAAAACTCATAATCTAGCCGATTGTTTGTTAAAGCACTTTTTCCATTTTGGAGTGAACTAAAAACAAAATGGCGACTATGAATTTATTGGTTTATATAGATAAAAAATGTTTTACTGGATTTTAACATAAACTAAAATGTGACCCCACTGCCTTGCAACATTGTATCTTACTAAGAGACCCTTAAAGGGATATTTTAAATAAATGTAGTAGAAAAACTTTGCAATTTACTTCCATTATTTATTTTGTTCTCTGTTCCTGTCATTTGATTCTGAATATTGTGGGCTTTCCAATTCCTGTTAAACATGGAAGTTCAGACACAGCTGTATCGCACACAGTCATTGTTTACACACTCTAGTAAGCCTTTTATAACCATTCCTAATTGGCCTCAGCAGAAAAGGTAACCTAAGTTACAATATGATGGCACCCACTGCTTTATAGACAGTAACTTTACCCTTATTTTCTTAAGATTAAAACAACAAAAATAATTTTTAAAAATACATGTACAGAATATTCTCAGGCTAATCTTTGCTCTGAATACATAATTCAAGCTATGATTCATTTAGGGCCAGATTACAAGTGGAGCGTTAACTGCACTAGAAGTAAGCTTTTAGGTCACGTCGGCTTGAGCTCGTATTACAAGTTGAAAACGAGCACAAAAAGCTGAACTTAGAATAAAGCACACGTGATATCCTATTCCCCCATAGAAGTCAAAGGAGCAAAAAAGTGAAAAAAAAACTTAACATCCTACTCGCACGCTAACCCGAATGCATATTCTAAAGTGCGATAAATTGTATTTCAAGTATTCCTACACAGCACAGATGAAACAAAAAGATGTTTCTGTGTAGGAACACTTCAAATAATACATACCTAACCCTACATCTACTGAACCTACACTACCTGCATCACATTGGGAAATCTCGCCACTAAAAAGGTGGTGAGACAAATATGGCTGAAAAACTGTAGCTAACCTTCAGGGCACTGCTTGGAATATATGACACTACTAGCAATGTTTCCCAAGTAAAATACAGGTTACTCCCCTGGAATACCCAGCTAACTTACCCATCTACATCATGTCTGCAATCTACCTTACTGAAAAAGGGCCAGATTAGAAGTGGAGCACTAATTAACGCTCCCGCTTAAGCGTTAACTGCGCTAGAAATAAGCTTGTTGCGAGCATCAGGTTGCGCTCATTGAGGCCGAATTATCAAATGTCTGTCGGATCAGGTCCAACATACATCGCTGAATGCGGAGAGCAATACGCTCTCCGTATTCAGCATTGCGCCAGCAGCTCACAAGAGCTGCTGGTGCAATGCCGCCCCTGCAGACTCACGGCCAATTGGCCACCAGCAGGGAGGTGTCAATCAACCTGATCGTACCCGATCAGGTTGAATTGTGGGGATTCCTGTCCGCGGACAGGGTTATTGAGCAGCATTCTTTAGAAACACGGCCCTCAAGCTCCATTCGAAGCTTGATAAATGGGCCTCATATTATGAATTAAAGGTAAACAGTTTTTGCACGCACAATAATCCGATGAGTGCACAAAGATGAACCTAGAATATCACACGTGCAATAACCTATTCCCTAATAGCAGTCTATGGAGAAAAAAAGTGGAAAAAATCCCTACTTGCACGCAAACCCAATAGCATATTCTCAAGTGTGCTAACCTGACATGAAAATATGAATATTTAACATTCCAACGTTCTTCACATAGAAGAATATGTTCTATTTATTCATATATGTATATATATATATATATATATATATATATATATAGCAAAATCCAGTGGTGAAGCACTCGCAATTAAAGTCCGGGGTGCACAGCATAAGTACAAACAATCCCAAAAAGAAGCAGGCACTCTCCGTTTGAATTTTCAAAATAATTTACTACATGACGTTTCGGGGTTTCACCCCCGTCCTCAGACTTATAACAACAGTGACTAAAGAACTGTGACATACTTATACCCCCCTTACACCAATTATGCATTCAATAAAACAATAATGTAATAAACAATATAAGATACAATCACCTAAACTTCCTCATCCTCATGATCCGGCTCACAGCAGTGCATACCTGGCACTTCAATTGCGTCATCAGAGAGGAGACACCGCACTCTATTGGGTTACACCCCCGGAAGCCGCCAACCACCTACCCGTGCCAACCACAGCAAGTATACGTCAGAATAGACGTTGTATGTGGCTGGAGGCTCAAATATCAGTGATCGCATAGTCAACACTAAAACCCTGTGAAAAACAAAAGTGTAAACATTACATTATTAATATATACAACTGAAATACAAACATAAGCATAAGAAACATAAGCAACATTGCCCACTTAATCATCAAATTCTATTAGGATAAGACACAGCCTGTACTTCTGCTAAATTTGTAATCATTATCATTCCTATTCTGTTATATACCTAGATGGATAAGAAAACATGAGTAAACCCTAAAATAAACCCTGAAACAAACTCATAGGTAAACACATGGCTAATTACACACACATATATATAATTACACACACATATATATAAATACACACACACATATATATATATATATATATATATATATATATATATATATAAAACACACACATATATATATATATATATATATATATATAAATACACATTGACATATATATATATATAAATGCACACAAATATGTATATATATAAATATAAACACACACACATATATATATATAAGGTACATTTCAGTAGCAATGTAGTCTGAAGAGATGTTAGTAGCCAAATAGCAATTCATGCAGCACATATAAGCAACACATATAGGCAGAGAAGCGCTAAAGCAGCCAGCTTAACAGTGCATATAGATGTACACAAGCCGTGTGTCAGTATATCAGGTGTAGGTCCCCAGCAAATAGCCACAAGATACTCATCAACAGGGTACAACCTACTGAGGATATACCCTTGCACAAGGAACCCCTCGTCAGGAGTGGGAAACTGGTTATATCTCACCCGTCGATTATGATGATCCGGAAAACGGCTCTCTGTATAGTAGATGCCTGAAAGCTGCTTCCCTTATGTGTTTGCTGTGTGCTCTGCAACGTGCTGTACTTTTGACTAACCCTTATTACTGGTGGAGGTAGACAGGTGTGGTGGATGATCTCCCCAATGGGCAACAGGATGCAAGACCCTTGGCTGGCCTAGCCAGTGTGATAGTGCAAAACAACGCTACACGCGTTTTGCCACAAGGGATACTCTATGTGGCTTCTTCAAAGTGTGATTTTCGTGACTCCACCATTTTTCATAAATATATATATATATATATATATATATATATATGAATATCTATTTATAAATACTTAGAACATATTCTGCTACGTGCAGAACATAGGAATGAGAAATATTTACAGTAAATACACAGTATAACACTTTATTAAAAATGAATTTTGCATAAATATGCTTTTACATGTTTTTTTTTCTACTTAAAGGGACACTGAACCCAAATGTTTTCTTTCATGATTCAGAAAGAGCATGACATTTTAAGCAACTTCTAATTTACTCCTATTATCAATTTTTCTTCGTTCTCTTGCTATCTTTATTTTAAAAGCAGGAATGTAAATCTTAGCCGCCAGCCCATTAAAGGTTCAGCACCATGGATAGCACTTGCTTATTGGAGGCTTACATTTACCCACCAATAAGCTAGCATAACCTAGGTTCTACACCAAAAATGGTCCGAATTCTATGCATCACATTCCTGCTTTTTAAATAAAGATAGCAAGAGAACAAAAAAAATGAAAATAGGAGTAAATTAGAAAGTTGCTTACAATTGCATGCATAGGCATCTATTTATCAAGCCGTCAACCGCAAATACGCTGGAATTCCGCAGCGTATTTGTGGCGAGACTGATTCGCCTTAGTTATCAAACCCTACAAACCGTCAAAAGTAGAATTTGGTGATGTAAAATACGATACGCCGGACTCAGTCCAACACAGATCGATGCTTACGTCACTACAGATGTTCTGAACGCAAGTTTGGCACAATCTGACTACTTTTGTAAGTTATCAAACGTCTACCAGGTACACTCGGCACTATTCCGGCCCAGCGTACCTGGTTTTCAATCCGCCGCCCTGGAGGCGGCGGATGCCATAGGAATCAATGGGAGTCCGAAAGCAGCGAAAGCTTATGTTAGCTGCTGCCCGATATCCCATTGATTCCTATGGGAATGTTTACACCTAACACCCTAACATGTACCCCGAGTCTAAACACCCCCTACACCCCCGCCACCTACATTATACTTATTAACCCTTAATCTGCCCCCCTACACCGCCGCCACCTAAATAAAAGTTATTAACCCCTATCCCGCCGCTCCCGGACCCCGCCGCAACTATATAAACTTATTAACCCTTAAACCGCTGCTCCCAGAGCCCACCGCCACCTACATTATATTTATTAACCCCTAATCTGACCCCCCTATACCGCCGCCACTATATTAAATGTATTAACCCCTAAACCTAAGTCAACCCTAATCCTAACACCCCCTAACTTAAATATAATTTAAATAAATGTAAATAAATATTACTATCATTAAATAAATAATTCCTATTTAAAACTAAATACTTACCTGTGAAATAAACCCCTTAGCTAGCTACAATATAACTAATAGTTACATTGTAGCTATCTTAGGGTTTATATTTATTTTACAGGCAACTTTGTATTTATTTTAACTAGGTAGAATAGTTATTAAATAGTTATTAACTATTTAATAACTTCCTAGTTAAAATTAAGACAAATATACCTGTAAAATAAAACCTAACCTAAGTTACAATTACACCTAACACTACAATATAATTAAATAAATTAACTAAACTAAATACAATTTAAAAAAGTGATCTAAAGTACAAAAAAAAACCAAACACTAAATTACAGAAAATAATAAAATAATTACAATAATAAAATACATTACAATTTTTAAACTAATTACAAATAATGTAATCCCCCTAATAAAATAAAAAGCCCCCCAAAATAAAAAATCCCTACCCTACACTAAATTACAAATAGCCCTTAAAAGGACCTTTTGCGGGGCATTGCCCCAAAGTAATCAGCTCTTTTAACTGTAACAAAAAGAAATACAACCTCCCCCCAACATTAAAACCCACCATCCACACCTCCAACCCTACTCTAAAACCCACCCAATCCCCCCTTAAAAAACCTAACACTAAACCCTTGAAGATCACCCTACCTTGAGAAGTCTTCACCCAACCGGGCCGAAGTCCTCAACTAATCTGGCAGAAGTGGTACTCCAGACGAGCAGAAGTCTTCATTCAAGCCGGGCAGAAGAGGTCCTCCAGATGGGCAGAAGTCTTCATCCAGGCGGCATCTTCTATCTTCATCCATCCGGCCCGGAGCGGCTCCATCTTCAAGACATCCGACGCGGAGCATCCTCTTCGTTCGACGGCGACTGAAGAATGAAGGTTCCTTTAAGTGACGTCATCCCAGATGGTGTCCCTTCAATTCCGATTGGCTGATAGAATTCTATCAGCCAATCGGAATTAAGGTAGGAAAATCCTATTGGCTGATGCAATCAGCAAATAGGATTGAAGTTCAATCCTATTTTCTGATCCAATCAGCCAATAGGATTGAGCTTGCATTCTATCGGCTGTTCCAATCAGCCAATAGAATGCAATCTCAATCCTATTGGCTGATTAGATCAGCCAATAGGATTTTTCCTACCTTAATTCCAATTGGCTGATAGAATTCTATCAGCCAATCGGAATTGAAGGGAGGCCATCTTGGATGATGTCACTTAAAGGAACCTTCATTCTTCAGTTGCCGTTGAATGAAGAGGATGCTTTTTAGGTTTTTTAAGGGGGGATTGGGTCGGTTTTAGAGTAGGGTTGGTTGTGTGGATGGTGGGTTTTAATGTTGGGAAGGGGGTTGTATTTCTTTTTGTTACAGGTAAAAGAGCTGATTACTTTGGGGCAATGCCCTGCAAAAGGCCCTTTTAAGGGCTATTTGTAATTTAGTGTAGGGTAGGGCTTTTTTTATTTTGGGGGGCTTTTTTATTTTGTTAGGGGATTAGATTAGGCGTAATTAGTTTAAAAATCTTGTAATTATTATTTTTTTTTTTTAAATGAACTTTATTTGTAAAAGAAAAATATCAAACATATCACATGTCATCATTATATACATAACCACAAAAACAGAAATTTTTCATGGACCTGTTACAAACAAAAACAGTGGCTTATCTAGATCGGTATCATCATGGGTCCATGTATTACTTAGTCCTTTCCATCTACCATTTTATTAACTTGATACATCATATATACGTAACATCATTTATTAACTTGATACAACATATATACGTAACATCATTAAACGTTTCTTGTACCATTTTCATTTATGAATAATCACTCAAGCCCTTAAATAATGTACAGGTGACAGTGAGATTAGTGGGTAGGGACAGAGGTGGATTGGATAGTGTTCGCTAAGGAGTGAGTATATTCTTCCCAGATGAAGCGAATGTCATAGAAATCCCCTAATTTGTCTATTTTGGTGTAATGGTATTGTTCTAAGTTTAAGGCTACCGTGACCCTGTCCCTCCAAAACTGTACCGTAGGTAATGTGCATTTTTTCCAGTTATATGGAACATATCTTTTAGCTGTATTAATCATAATTGTCAACAATTTTAGTCTGTATGTACACCTTATCTTAGGGCGAACGTTAAACAAAAACGTCCATGGTGTGTGAGGAATTGGGGACCCTAAGACTGTCTTCATTTCTCTACCTATATCTAACCAATATTGTTGTGCAAGTGGGCAAGACCACCATATGTGCGTGAAAGTGCCTCTATCTTCGCATCCTCTCCAACACCTCGCGTCATAATTGGGGATCATTCTCCCCAGTTTATCTGGGGTATAGTGCCATCTACATAGCAGTTTGGTGTTCATTTCAGCTACCTGCACTGATGAGGCTGAGGAGCTCATCTGTCTAAATATTATATCCCACGTCAATTTGTGGTAAATTGTCATTCAGCTCTGACTCCCATTTGGCAACGTAAGTTGGTGGTCGTGTGGTCTGGTGTGTGAGAAGAAGTCGATAAGACACGGATAGGGTGCCGCTATGTGGTAATGGTGCATAGCATATGGATTCAAAAGGTGTCATAGATCTAGAGATATCCTTCCTATGCGGATGTTGTCTATGTCCGTGTGATATCTGGTGATATAACAGCCAATTGGTGTGTTCAAGGCCTAAAGTATCTAGGATCTCTTGTAGAAGATTAAGTTTGCCATTCTGTAAGACTTTGTGCCAAGTTGCCATCTGATGCATTGTTAGTGAGTGCAGATTCTGCGAGTGAGGTTGGTTAAGAGATTTAATGTCCCAGGATATTGGAGTCAGAGGAGAAGGGATAGTCGAGATAGACTTGTGTGATCTTAGGATTTTGTGCCATGTCTTGAATGTTTCTTGAACTATTGAAGTTCCGCTAAATTGAGCATAATTATTATGATCCTGTTTATTTGATATCCAACATTGGCTTCCTAATTGAGTATCGTTACATATTTTAGCTTCTAAGTTTACCCACTCCTTATGTGTAGCATGCTTACACCAATCTACAATTCTAGACATATAAGTTGCATATCTGTACAGCTGTAGGTTTGGTGCCCCTATTCCGCCATTTAACTTATTTCGGTATAAAGTCTGTGTAGCAATTCTCAGTCTTTTATTGTTCCATATGAATGAGTTTATTATTTTTTGTAGTTGGTGTATTGTTTTGTCAGGGATGTTAATAGGAATTGTTTGAAAAAGATAGAGGATTTTCGGGAGGATGATCATTTTAATAGAATCCTGCCTAACCATGATAAAGGTTTGCTTCTCCACGAGGCTAAGGTAGATACAATATGTGTTTTAAGAGGTTCAAAATTTAAAGGGATTATTTTATGTAAACAGGGAGTTATGTAAACGCCCAGATATTTAAGTGCTATGGGTTGTTGCTTGAATTGGTGGATCATAAGAGGATGTAGTTCATGTTGCGGTGTTCCTATGTTAATGAACTCTGACTTTGAGTAGTTAATGCGAAAGAATGACACCCTTCCAAACTCATGTAATGTTGACATAAGTGCGGGGACTGAGGTTTGTAAATTTGTTAGGGTTAGTATGACATCGTCCGCATACAGAGACGTCTTGTATTCATCCTGACCCACCACTATCCCTTTTATCGCTGGGTTGTGTCTAATGTATGTGGCCAAAACTTCTATTGCTAGAATGAATAGGGTAGGGGATAGGGGGCAGCCCTGCCTAGTTCCATTAGCAATTTGGAATGGTTCAGATAAAGAATCGTTTAGCTTAATTTTTGTTGTAGGGGTGTTATATAGGGCAAAGACCTTATAGAGGAACTCAACATTAAATCCAAATCTTAATAACGTATGCTTTAGGAAGGACCAGTTCAATCGGTCGAATGCTTTTTCAGCGTCCATAGAAAGGACCACTGAAGGGATATGGTGCGTGTTTGCAAATTCTATAAGATTTATAATTTTAGTGGTATTATCCCTAGCCTCCCTATTTGGGGTAAATCCCACTTGGTTAAGGTGGATTAGATCTGGGAATACTCTATTTAAACGGGTGGCAAGAATCTTAGCATACAGCTTAACATCCACGTTCAATAATGATATGGGCCGAAAATTTGACGGGGTCGTGGCTGGTTTGCCTGGTTTAGGTAAGACTACTACATGTGCCTCTAACATTGAGGGTGGGAATTTGGCCCCTTGACTAATTTCGTTGAAGATTGTAGCTAGTTGCGGGGCTATACTATCTTGAAAAATGTTATAATATTTCGCAGAGAACCCATCAGGGCCTGGGCTTTTCCCGTTTTTCATCGTCTGTATTGCTTTTTTAATTTCTGGTAAAGAGAAAGGGGAGTTAAGTTGTTCTAATTGGGTTTTTGTCAGTGTGGGTAAGGGGCATTTCCCCATATATTCATCTAATTGCAAACCAGACAGATTGACATTTGGTGATATGTTGTATAGATCAGAATAATATGAGTGGAATGCTTGAAGTATTTTAGGAGTAGTGGCTATTGGTGGTGTTTGGTGGGTTTTTTTAGCTTGTATATACTAAGTAATTGTAACTTAGTTTTATTTTACAGGTATATTTGTCTTTATTTTAACTAGGAAGTTATTAAATAGTTAATAACTATTTAATAACTATTCTACCTAGTTAAAATAAAAACAAAGTTGCCTATAAAATAAATATAAACCCTAAGATAGCTACAATGTAACTATTAGTTATATTGTAGCTAGCTTAGGGTTTATTTTATAGGTAAGTATTTAGTTTTAAATAGGAATAATTTATTTAATGATAGTAATATTTATTTACATTTATTTAAATTATATTTAAGTTAGGGGGTGTTAGGGTTAGGGTTAGACTTAGGTTTAGTGGTTAATACATTTAGAATAGTGGCGGCGACGTTGGGGGCGGCAGATTAGGGGTTAATAAATGTAATGTAGGTGGCGGCGGTGTAGGGGGTGGCCAATTAGGGGCTAATAACATAATGTAGGTGGCAGTGGGCTCTGGGAGTGGTGGTTTAGGGGTTAATAATTTTATTTAGTTGAGGCGGGGTCCGAGAGCAGCGGTTTAGGGGTTAATAAGTTTATTTAATTGCTGCGGGGTCCAGGAGTGGTGGTTTAGGGGTTAATAACTTTATTCGAATTGTGGTGGGCTCCGGGAGGGGCGGTTTAGGGGTAAAACAGTATTGTATAGTGGCGGTGTTTAATGACAGTTTACCAATAAATCTGGGAAAAAGCCGAAGAGCAGCGAGATCGATGACTGTTAGTTAACAACAGTCCGCTGCTCATCACCCCGTACTTGGTGCACGGCTTTTTGACAGCTTTTTTGGTAACTTTGGAGAGTGTATTCAGTTCTGCAGCAGCAATGTTAGGCGATCTTAGACGAGCGTATTGGTGCCGTTGAATGCAAGTAAGTTGACGGCTTGATAAATAGGCCCCATAATCTGAATTATGAAAGAATAAAATTGGGTTTAGTGTCCCTTTAACTGCAAAGGGTTCCAATGCATTTCTATATATGTTTATATGTGTGTATATTTGTATTTATGTGTTTATATGTGTATATTTGACTGTAAATATATGTATACACTTATAAATGCACAAATACATATATAGATATATATATATCCATAAATACATATTTAGACATGTATATGAATGTATCTCTAGGTTAAAGCCCTTTGCCTGCCTTTTTTTTCTAACACCCGAGATCTCATATGTTTGAGCCCTTATGATTTTTTTGTGCAATATTTTTATTAGATAGCGTTATTATGAGTGTAACTGTACTTTGTAATGTAATTTTGTGACACTTTTTTGTTTCTTGAAACATTTAACCAGAGCTCTAAAGACTCGCTAACCTGACTAGAGTTAACTTGAAATGAACTTAAGCAATCTAGTTTACTTTCAACTTGTAATACGAGTGGAGAGAGACATTAATTTGTTTAATCAGCTTTGTACCAGATTTATCTGGAAAGGATTCCGGCCACTAATTGCTTTGAGTAAATTGATGAGTTCAAGACTAGCGGCTGGTTTGGCATTCCCCAATATTAATCATTATAATATAGTTGCATTATTTAAATTCTCTATTGAGTTACAGCTAAGGAACACTATACGTTTTATGCTTGCTAATCTAATCTAATCTGATAGCTCCCTTAAATTTAAAAGCCATCATACATTGTCCTATTTTGAAACTACCCTCCAACGTTTCTAATCTTCTGACCTTTAAAAACATAATCGCAGCCTGGCAAAAATATTGTACAGAGATTAGTCTTACGCCATATCTAACAGAATTCCTCCCGTATAGGGGTAATCCTAAATTCCTTCCAGGTCTACTGCATAAGGAGTTTGTCACATGGGAGAATAAGGGCATGATTTGGATTAATCAATTATTGATGCATGACGGGTCAATTGAGTCTTTCAGACATTTAAAGGACAGTCAAGTCCAAAAAAAACTTTCATGATTTAAATAGGGAATGCAATTTTAAACAACTTTCCAATTTACTTTTATCACCAGTTGTGCTTTGTTCTCTTGGTATTCTTAGTTGAAAGCTAAATTTAGGAGGTTTATATGCTAATTTCTTAGACCTCCTTGAAGACTGCCTCAAAGCTGAATGCATTTTGACCACTAGAGGGCATTAGTTCATATGTTTCATATAGATAACATTGAGCTCATGCACGTGAAGTTACCCTAGAGTGAGCACTGATTGGCTAAAATGCAAGTCTGTCAAAATAACTGAAATAAGAGGGCAGTCTGAAGAGGCTTAGATAAAAGGTAATCACAGAGGTAAAAGGTGTATTTCTATAACAGTGTTGGTTATGCAAAACTGGGGAATGGGTAATAAAGGGATTATCTTTCTTTTTAAACAACAAACATTCTGATGTTGACTGTCCCTTTAAGCCAGAAATTTAGCATTCCCAAAGAGGATTTTTTTGCTTACCTGCAGATCAGGCATTTCATCACAGAGCTGAAGCCTACATATATAAGGCTGAGTGGACACTGGGTACATTGGCGAGTAGAATACAATTATTTAAACAGGTTACCTACTCTATATCACCTTTTTATAATACTTTAAATTATTTTAACAACATGTTGCAGTTGGAAGGAATACAAAATAAATGGTTAAGATATTTTCCTAATATTACAACAAAGGAAATCCAAGAGAGTTTAAAATTAATTAATGAATCTCTTTTCCGGCTAATTTAGGCCTAAACTCAGTTTGTAAATTAAGTTATTAAGTTTATAGTAATTGATGAATTGTATGTATTATATTTTAAGATTTCTATCTATCTTTGATATGGATTTGTTGTTAAATTCACACAAAAAAGAAAAGAAAGTAAGAAACCATTACCTAGATTACAAATTTTGCATTAGAGGCTATGCGGTGCTAGCAAGCAGTTTTCCCTCACCGCTCACTCACCTACAGCGCTGGTATTTCAAGTTTTCAGAAACCCGTCGTTAAAAGACAAGAAGTGAGTGTTGTGCAAAATTTTGCTCATTACCACACTCCAATACCAGCACTGCTTAAGTCAGCGGTGAGCTGATGTAACGTGCTCGTGCACGATTTCCCCATAGGAATCAACGGGGGAGAGCCGGCTGAAAAAAAAGTCTAACAACTAATAGTTACATTGTAGCTAGCTTAGGATTTATTTTTATTTTACAGGCAAGTTTGTATTTATTTTAACTAGGTAGAATAGTTATTAAATAGTTATTAACTATATAATAACTACCTAGCTAAAATAAATACAAATTTACCTGTAAAATAAAACCTTACCTAAGTTACACTAACACCTAACACTATACTACAATTACATACATTAACTAAATTAAATACAATTACCTAAATTAAATTAAATTAGCTAAAGTACAAAAACAAACAAACACTAAATTACAGAAATAATAAACAAATTACAGAAATGTAAACTAATTACACCTAATCTAATAGCCCTATTAAAATAACCCCCCCCCCCCAATAAAAAAAACCCTAGCCTTAAAAGGGCCTTTTGCGGGGAATTGCCCCAAAGTAATCAGCTCTTTTACCTGTAAAACAAAATACAAACAACCCCCCCAACAGTAAAACCCACCACCCACACAACCAACCCGCCAAATAAAATACTATCTAAAAAAACTAAGCTTCCCATTGCCCTGAAAAGGGCATTTGGATGGGCATTGCCCTTAAAAGGGCAGTTAGCTCTTTTGCTGCCCAAACCCTAATCTAAAAAATAAAACCCACCCAATACACCCTTAAAAACCTAACACTAACCCCCTGAAGATCGACTTACCAGGAGACGTCTACTCTTCATCCAAGCTGGGCGAAGTGGTCCTCCAGATGGGCAGAAGTCTTCATCCAAGCCAGGCAGAAGTGGTCCTCCAGACGGGCAGAAGTCTTCATCCAGATGGCATCTTCTATCTTCATCCATCTGGCGCGGAGCGGGTCCATCTTTAAGACATCCGACACGGAGCATCCTCTTCTGGCGACGACTAAAACAGAATGAAGGTACCTTTAAGTGACGTCATCCAAGATGGCATTCTTAGATTCCTATTGGCTGATATAATTATATCAGCCAATCGGAATTAAGGTAGAAAACATCCTATTGGCTGATGAAATCAGCCAATAGGATTGAAGTTCAATCCTATTGGCTGATCCAATCAGCCAATAGGATTGAGCTTGCATTCTATTGGCTGATTGGAATAGCCAATAGAATACAATCCTATTGGCTGATTGCAGGGGGTGTCAATCAACCCGATCGTACTCGATCGGGTTGAATTACGGTGTTGTCTGTCCGCCTGCTCAAAGCAGGCAGACAGGTTATGGAGCAGCGGCCTTTAAACTGCTGCTTTATAACTGGTGTTTCTGGTGAGCCTGAAGGCTCACCAGAAACACGGACCCTCAAGCTCCATCCGGAGCTTGATAAATGGGCCCCTTAGTATATCATGACCACGCTAGCTTCTTCTCCCCATAGACTTAATTGGAGCCCTATATAGCATCTACATTTTAGCAGATCACACCCAGATCTCCATAATTTATTTGCAGAGAACCATTACATGTCACTAAATGATAATGGCTCCTTGCATCTGGTTGTTACCTCAAGCTGTAAAGCCCCTATTGTACCCAGCACAACCCAAATTAACCCGAACAGTGTTTCAGCTTCAGTAAATCAGCTACCGGCTGCTACTATACAGATTCTGCCTCTGCCTTTAAAATGTTTCATGTCCGATCGAGCCCTCTATGTGATTCCCCAATAGATACGTCCCTCACTTAAACATAAGTATCAACTTGATACCCCATTCAAAAATACTCCCTTTACATATAATAATTAAATATCAGTTCTTCATAATTCTAACTGTAAAATGTCCCCCCCCTACACCGCCGCCACTATAATAAACATATTAACCCCTAAACCTAAGTCTATCCCTAAACCTAACACCCAATAACTTAAATATAATTTAAATAACTCCAAATAAATATTACTACAATTAACTAAATCAGTGATTTTTAACCTTGTTTTTGCCGTTGCACACTTTTTTACATTAAAAAATCCTGTGGCACACCACCATCCCAAATTTAAAAAAAATCACGCATTGTAGCCTAATACAGCATATATATATACACATACACACAAACACACACACACATACTGTATGTATTGTGCTGTTATGCCATGCCTCCTACAAACTACCCCTGCACTGGGAGTAAAAAACAAGCAAAGTTTAAAAAATATATCACACTGTTGTCAGTCTGCCGTGGCACACCTGAGGATCTCACGGCACACTAGTGTGCCACGGCACACTGGTTGAAAAACACTGAACTAAATTATTCCTATTTAGAACTAAATACTTACCTATAAATAAACCCTAAGCTAGCTACAATATAACTAATAGTTACATTGTAGCTATTTTAGGGTTTATTTTTATTTTACAGGCAACTTTGTATTTATTTTAACTAGGTACAATAGTTATTAAATAGTTATTAACTATTTAATAGCTACCTAGTTAAAATAAAGACAAAAGTACCTGTAAAATAAAACCTAACCTAAGTAAAAATTACACTTAACACTACACTATAATTAAAATAATTAAATAGATTAACTGTTTATTATAGTGGCGGCGGTGTAGGGGGGGGCAGATTAGGGGTTAATAAATATAATGTAGGTGGCGGTGTGCTCCGGGAGCGGCAGTTTAGGGGTTAAACAATTTATTTAGTTGCGTTGGGGTCCGGGATTGGCAGGATAGGGGTTAATAACTTTATGCAGGTGGCGGCGGTATAGGGGGCGGCAGATTAGGGGTTAATAGGTATAATGTAGGTGGTGGCGGGGACCGGGAGCGGCGGTTTAGGGGTTAAACACTTTATTTAGTTGCGGGGGGCTCCGGGAGCGGCGGTTTAGGGGGTAAACAGTATAGTAGTGCTTAGTGACAGTATAGCAAGAAAGCTGTGAAGAGCAGCGAGATCGATGACTGTTAGTTAATAACAGTCCGTACTTGGTGCGCTGCTTTTTGACAGCTTTCTTGATAATTTTGGCGAGCGTATTCAGGTCCACGTCAGCGATGTTAGGCGATCTTAGGAGAGTGTATTGGTGCTGACGAATGCAAGAAAGTCGACGGCTTGATAAGTAGAGGTCTTAAACCTGAAAAGGCCATTTCGTGGGCAGTACCCTAGTTGAAGTGATTAGCTCTTTTGGATAAAAAAAAATCCCTATACTAAAACCAAAGTAACCCCCATCCTCCCAAAAAAAAACAATCTCCAAAAATACCTATATTAAAAACAATGTTCTAAATAAGGAGGGTTACTATGGTTTTAGTATTGGTTTTTTTTTATGCAAAAGAGCTAATCATTTTAACTTGGGGAATTTTTAGAAATGTTTTAGTGCTAGTTTTTGTTTTTTTTAGGGGTTGGCTTTATTTTAAGGGGACTTTAGGTTTAGGATATTTCTTACTGGTTGGGAGAATTTATTTTTGGTAATGTCTTTTTATTTCTGGTAATTTTTAATTTTTTGTAATGCTAGTGTTTTTTATTTTGTGTAACTTTGGGTAGTACAATTTTTTTTTTAAACATTAATATTTATTTATTTAGTTGCCGCTACTTTCTTTTTTAAAATAATTACAAATAAATATTACTGTTAAAAAAACATGCAAACGACTGTTTAAAATCAAAATAATAATTACAATAATATGCATTGTACCAGAAAATGCATATACATGAAACATTTGATATACGTATCGACATAGCTCTTATAGTTTTAATAGGAAGTTTTTTTTATTTATTTGGCCCAGATTACTAGTGGCGTGCAAACGTGTGCGCACTAGCCATAAGGGATTTATTGTGGGTGTTTGCATCAGGTTTATCGCTGGTATTAGAAGTTGAACTTAAACGCGATTGCTTGCGTGTAATTCAAGTTAACGCTCGTCGGGTAGGCACATCCTCAGAGCTCTGGTTAACTGTTTTGCAAAACAAAAAAGTGTCATAAAACACAACAAAAATACATTATACTCATAATAACACCATCTAATAAAATTATGAAAAAAAAAATATTGCACAAAATAGTTATAAGGGTTCAAATATATGAGGTCTCAGGTGTTAGAGAAAAAAAACAGGCAACAGGCTTTCACATAGACATACAGGGTCCTATCTATCAAGCTCCGTTTGGAGCTTGAGCGCCCGTGTTTCTGGCGAGCCTTCAGTTATGAAGACCGCTGCACCATAACCTGTCCACCTGCTCTGAGGAGGCGGACAGAGATTGCCGCAATTTAATTGACATCCCCCTGCTAGCGGCCGATTGGCTGCGAATCTGCAGGGGTGGCGTTGCACCAGCAGTTCACAAGAGCTGCGGGTGCAATGCTGAATGCGGAGAGCGTATTGCTCTCCGCATTCAGCGAGGTCTGTCGGACATGATCCGCAATGTCCGATCATGTCCGACAGGCCTTTCAAAAATAGACCCCACAGACATATACATGTCTAAAGAAGGATATGTATGTATATGTGTGTACATATGTATTTATGTATTTGTATGTGTATTATATATTTACAGACATATATATACACATAAATACATATGTTTTGTACACACATATACATGTCTAAAGAAGGATATGTATGTATATGTGTGTACATATGTATTTATGTATTTGTATGTGTATTTATATATTTAAAGACATATATAAACACATAAATACATATGTATTGTACACACATATACATGTCTAAAGAAGGATATGTATGTATATGTGTGTACATATGTATTTATGTATTTGTATGTGTATTTATATATGTACAGACATATATAAACACATAAATACATATGTATTGTACACACATATACATGTGTAAAGAAGGATATGTATGTATATGTGTGTACATATGTATTTATGTATTTGTATGTGTATTTATATATTTACAGACATATATAAACACATAAATACATATGTATTGTACACACATATAGACATATAAATATATATAAAAGTTCAGATTAAGTGCACTCACTGTTACAAATCAACAACCGCCGGGGTGCTGCGCAAAGTGTATACATCAGTAGCATTTATCCTATGTAGAGAATAAAACGCTGCACTCACCGGTCTTCATGAAAACAGTTTTTCACTTTAATCTCATCAATTCAGCATACTATGTATATCGACTATGCTGAATTGATGAGATTAAAGTGAAAACATTTTTTCATGAAGACCGGTGAGTGCAGCATTTTATTCTCTACATAGGGTAAATGCTACACACACACATATATATATATATATATATATATATATATATATATACACTCACCGGCCACTTTATTAGGTACACATTTCTAGCACCGGGGTTGGACCCCCTTTTGCCTTCAGAACTGCCTTAATTCTTTGTGGCATAGATTCAACAAGGTGTAAACATTCTTCAGACATTTTGGTCCATATTGACATGATAGCATCACACACTTGCTGCAGATTTGTCGGTTGCACATCCATGATGCAAATCTCCCATTCCACCACATTCCAAAGGTGCTCTATTGGATTGAGATCTGATGACTGTGGAGGCCATTGGAGCGCAGTGAACTCATTGGGGCATATTTATCAAGCTCTGTATGGAGCTTGAGGTCCCTTGTTTGATGCCCCTTGTCTATAAACCGTTGCTCCATAACTTGTCAGCCTTCTCTGAGGCCGCAGACAGAAATCAACCCAATCTAATACGATTGGGTTGATTGACATCCCTGCTAGCGGCCTATTGACCGCGAATCTGCAGTGGGCAGCATTGCACCAGCAATGTGCTGTCGGCATTTATCGATGTGCAGTGGACATGATACGCTACTTCGTATCATGTCTGCTTGCACATTGATAAATATGCCCAATTGTCATGTTCAATAAACCAGTTTGAGATGATTTGAGCTTTGCGACATGGTGCATTATCCTGCTGGAAGTAGCCATCAGAAGATGGGTAAACTGTAGTCATAAAGGGATGGACATGGTCAGCAACAATACTCAGGTAGGCCGTCAAAGTGTTGTGCGTTCAGAGATGGTATTCAGCATATCTTGGTTGTAACAAGTGGTTAATAGTGATGTCCCGAACTGTTCGCCCGCGAACGGTTCACAGCGAACATAGGTTGTTCGCGTTCGCATTTGTGGGCGAACACATGGCGATGTTCGATCCGCCCCTATGTGTCATCATTGTGGAAACTTTGACCCTTTATGTCACAGCCGCCTGACACATTAGAGCCAATCAACATCAGACACTCCCTCACAGACACTCCCAGCTACTCGGAATCCGCCATTTTAGACTCATAACGACCTTGCTTTTTTAATGAGAGGACGTGTTGTGTTTTTGCTCCTGACATTAATAGGAAAAACATAGCTAGGCTAGTGTATTTACAGTCCAGAAGGACTCCACTCATCTCTGCTGCAAGCACAGCACCCCAAAAAGCCCCTTTTAGGGCTATATTTCGTGCCGTTTTTTTTTTTTATTAGCATTTGCCTGGCTTTCAGCTGTGTGTTTAAGGCTCACAGCATATGCTGTGACTACTGCCACCACTGATATCTCTCTAACAACATTAGTTAACATCTGGTTCATTGCTCTGTGCCAGCCAGCAGCCAGCAGTGTTAATATCCGTTAATAACATTATTTTTATTTAAAAAAAAAAACACAAAAAAATTGTTTTCTAGTGTAATCTAATTACATTTACTATCAGGCCTGTGTCTGTCAGGCTCACTCAGCATTAATATACCTCTTTTTTTTCAGTCTTTTGGTTAATTGGTCTGTGCCAGGCAGCCACCCAGCACTCATATCTATTTTTCTTTCACCTTAATTTTAATATAAAAAAAAAAAAGTTTAAATTTGTTTGCTAGTGTAATCAAAATCTAATTTTCTATCCGGCCTGTGTGTTTTGCTGACATAGAGAGCCTACTGTGTTTACTTGCTGCCCTCCCTAGTCTATGAGCCACGACTCATATGTGTTTAACCTTTTTTTAATTCCCCCCCCCCAAAAAATAATTTCAATCATTTTTCTAGTGTAATCTAATAGTATTTTCTATCAGGCGTGTGTGTATCCGACATACATAGCCTACTGTTTTTAATAGCTGCCCTTCCAAGGCTATCAGCCACGACTCATATGTATGTGCTTAACCTTTTTCGTAAAATTTCCAAAAAAAAGTCTTTAAATCATTATGCTAGTGTAATCTAATTGTATTTTCTATCAGGCCTGTGTCTAACTGTCTATCTGACTTACACAGCATACTGTTGTTATAATTGCTGCCCTACGTAGCAGCCAGCCAGTGCGACCACTCATAGAGTCATATGTGCATTGCACTTCTTAACATAATTTTAATATTAAAATCTAAAATTTTAAAATATTTTGCTAGTGTAATGTAACTTAATTTTCTATCAGTCCTGTGTTTTTGTCACTTACACAGCATACTGTGTTAAATTACTGCCCTACCTACCATCCACGACTCATATCTGCCAGCCTGTCTGCCAGGCCCAAGTAGCCAATTAGTGGCACCAATCACAATTCTTGTAACAGTAATAAAAAAATAAAAAAAACATAATTTTTTGGACTGCAAATATTCAGTCTCCTAGGGCCATTGAATTTCATTTACCTCCTGCCTGCCACTGCCAGCCTTTTGTGCCAGGCCGTCTAGCCAACTATTTACACCAATCATAATTGTTGTCACAGTCAGACAGTATAGTTATTAATTTAAATAAAAAAAATTTTTAGTGTTGATCTTAACCCTCATTTTGCTCGTGCCTTTGAATTGCACTTTTCTACAGCCTTCCAAGCCTGTGTGCCAGGCCTACTTAAAAAATATTTACACCAATCATATTTTTTGTGACAGTATTCTAATAATTAAAAATTAAAATTTTTGGTAATAGTTGCTGTGATTTGAATCGTCAGTTTGCTGGTGCCATTGAAACGCACTTTCCTCCTGCCTTGCAGCCTGCTGTGAGCCAGGCCCCCACCTAGCCAATTGTTGTCAGCAATCATATTTCTGTTAACAGTATTGCAAAAATTGTCAATCATCACTGTTTAGACTATCAGTAATCAGTCTCCTAGTGTCCTTGAATTGCATCTCCCTCCTGCCTGCCATCCTTTTGTGCCAGGCCGTCTTGCCAACTATTTACACCAATCCTAATTTTTTGTCACAGTATAGTTACTAATTAAAATAAAAAAAATCTTTATTGTTGATGATCTTAACCCTCAGTTTGCTCGTGCCTTTGAATTGCACTTTTCTACAGCCTTCCAAGCCTGTGTGCCAGGCCTACTTAAAAAATATTTATACCAATCATATTTGTTGTCACAGTATTCTAATAATTAAAAATTAAAATTTTTGGTAATAGTTGCTGTGATTTGAATCGTCAGTTTGCTGGTGCCAATGAAAAGCACTTTCCTCCTGCCTTGCAGCCTGCTGTGAGCCAGGCCCCCACCTAGCCAATTGTTGTCAGCAATCATATTTCTGTTAACAGTATTGCAAAAATTGTCAATCATCACTGTTTAGACTGTCAGTAATCAGTCTCCTAGTGTCCTTGAATTGCATCTCCCTCCTGCCTGCCATCCTTTTGTGCCAGGCCGTCTTGCCAACTATTTACACCAATCCTAATTTTTTGTCACAGTATAGTTACTAATTAAAATTAAAAAAATCTTTATTGTTGATGATCTTAACCCTCAGTTTGCTCGTGCCTTTGAATTGCACTTTTCTACAGCCTTCCAAGCCTGTGTGCCAGGCCTACTTAAAAAATATTTACACCAATCATATTTGTTGTGACAGTATTCTAATAATTAAAAATTAAAATTTTTGGTAATAGTTGCTGTGATTTGAATCGTCAGTTTGCTGGTGCCATTGAAACGCACTTTCCTCCTGCCTTGCAGCCTGCTGTGAGCCAGGCCCCCACCTAGCCAATTGTTGTCAGCAATCATATTTCTGTTAACAGTATTGCAAAAATTGTCAATCATCACTGTTTAGACTGTCAGTAATCAGTCTCCTAGTGTCCTTGAATTGCATCTCCCTCCTGCCTGCCATCCTTTTGTGCCAGGCCGTCTTGCCAACTATTTACACCAATCCTAATTTTTTGTCACAGTATAGTTACTAATTAAAATTAAAAAAATCTTTATTGTTGATGATCTTAACCCTCAGTTTGCTCGTGCCTTTGAATTCAGTTTTCTACAGCCTTCCAAGCCTGTGTGCCAGGCCTACTTAAAAAATATTTACACCAATCATATTTGTTGTCACAGTATTCTAATAATTAAAAATTAAAATTTTTGGTAATAGTTGCTGTGATTTGAATCGTCAGTTTGCTGGTGCCATTGAAACGCACTTTCCTCCTGCCTTGCAGCCTGCTGTGAGCCAGGCCCCCACCTAGCCAATTGTTGTCAGCAATCATATTTCTGTTAACAGTATTGCAAAAATTGTCAATCATCACTGTTTAGACTGTCAGTAATCAGTCTCCTAGTGTCCTTGAATTGCATCTCCCTCCTGCCTGCCATCCTTTTGTGCCAGGCCGTCTTGCCAACTATTTACACCAATCCTAATTTTTTGTCACAGTATAGTTACTAATTATAATTAAAAAAATCTTTATTGTTGATGATCTTAACCCTCAGTTTGCTCGTGCCTTTGAATTCAGTTTTCTACAGCCTTCCAAGCCTGTGTGCCAGGCCTACTTAAAAAATATTTACACCAATCATATTTGTTGTCACAGTATTCTAATAATTAAAAATTAAAATTTTTGGTAATAGTTGCTGTGATTTGAATCGTCAGTTTGCTGGTGCCATTGAAACACACTTTCCTCCTGCCTTGCAGCCTGCTTTGAGCCAGGCCCCCACCTAGCCAATTGTTGTCAGCAATCATATTTCTGTTAACAGTATTGCAAAAATTGTCAATCATCACTGTTTAGACTGTCAGTAATCAGTCTCCTAGTGTCCTTGATTCATTGCATCTCCCTCCTGCCTGCCATCCTTTTGTGCCAGGCCGTCTTGCCAACTATTTACACCAATCCTAATTTTTTGTCACAGTATAGTTACTAATTAAAATAAAAAAAATCTTTATTGTTGATGATCTTAACCCTCAGTTTGCTCGTGCCTTTGAATTGCACTTTTCTACAGCCTTTCAAGCCTGTGTGCCAGGCCTACTTAAAAAATATTTACACCAATCATATTTGTTGTGACAGTATTCTAATAATTAAAAATTACAATTTTTGGTAATTGTTGCTGTGATTTGAATCGTCAGTTTGCTGGTGCCATTGAATAGCACTTTCCTCCTGCCTTGCAGCCTGCTGTGAGCCAGGCCCACCTAGCCAATTGTTGACAGCAATCATATTTCTTTTAACAGTATTGCAAAAATTGTCAATCATCACTGTTTTGACTGTCATTAATCAGTCTCCTAGTGTCCTTGAATTGCATCTCCCTCCTGCCTGCCATCCTTTTGTGCCAGGCCGTCTTGCCAACTATTTACACCAATTCTAATTGTTGTCACAGTATAGTTACTAATTTAAATAAAATAAATCTTGATGGTTGATCTTAATCCTCATTTTGCTTGTGCCATTGAATTGCACTTTTCTACTGCCTGCCAGCCTGTGTGCCAGGCCCAACTATCCAATTAGTGCTAGCAATCATACTTCTTTTAACAGTATTGCAAAATTTGTCAATCAACACTGTTTTGACTGTCAATCTGCAGTCTACTAGTGCCCTTGAATTGCATTTTACTCCTGCCTGCCTGCCTGTGTGCCAGTCCCAACTAGCCAATTAGTGCCACCACTCATATTTATTGTAACAGGATTGGAATTTTTGTTAATCATAACTGTTTTGACTGTGATTCTTCAGTCTCCTAGTGCCATTGAATTGCAGTTTCATTTCTCCCAGCGTGTGTGCCAGACAGACTCATTTGCCAAATAGTGCCAAACAATCATATTTGTTGCCACAGTACTAGTAATATTTAAAAAAATTAACAATTTGTGATTTTTAAAACATCTGTCTTTATTGTTGTTGTCAGTCTCACAGCGTATACTGTGCCCACTTTCACAGTGCCACCACTCAATTGGTGTAATAGTATTGTTAGTGTCCATTTAAAAAAAAATGACAGGCACAGGCAGGCCACCCCGCAGGTTCCGTGGTCGTGGTCGTGGTGCTGTGATTCCTTTAGACCCTACAAATATGCACATTGTTCAGACGCCGGGTGCCAGGGGGGATGCAAAAACTTCTCAGGAGGACCTAGTTGAATGGCTAACACAGGAAACCCAATCTTCTTCAGCTTCCGCTGCTAGTCCTCCTAACCTTGACGCACTAAGTCCAGCTGTGCTTTGGGCAGGTCTCAAGTGACCAGTGACACTCCGCCGCCTGTCGCCACCACCAACACTAGCACCACAGCCGCTTCACTTGATCTGTCACAGGAGTTATTGACACATCATTTTGAAGAAATGAGTGATGCGCAACCATCATTGACAGAGGATGTAGATAATAGTGATCAGTCTCAGTCAGGCAGCATTACCGACATGGAGGTACGGTGTGATGATGATGGTGATGTTGTACCCGCTGCTGCTTCCTTTCTTGATATTTCAGATACAAGTGAAGCGGTTGATGATGATGTGTCGGTGGATGTCACGTGGTTGCCTGCTAGAAGAGAAGAAGAAGAGGGGGAAAGTTCAGATGGGGAGACAGAGAGGAGGAGGAGGAGACGATTTGGAAGCACGGGGAGGTCGTCTCAAGGAGCTAGTGGCACAGTCAGACAGCATGCATCGTCACCAGGGGTCAGCCAGACAGCCCGCCGACGCCCATCAACGCATGCTGTTGCCACCACCAGAATGCCGTCATCGCAGAGCAGAGCTCAGCAGTGTGGCATTTATTTTGTGTGTCTGCCTCTGACAACAGCGATGCCATTTGCAACCTGTGCCAAAAGAAACTGAGTCGTGGGAAGTCCAACAGCCACCTAAAGTGAAAGCCGCCCTCCTCCTCCTGCTCCAGCATCTTCAGCCACGTCAACCAGTGCTGTCCTCCTTGCCCCCTCTCAACCATCCTCCACTCAGTCTCTCTTACGTAGCAGTTCCTGGTCATCTGCCCACAGTCAGGTGTCTGTCAAGGACATGTTTGAGCGTAAGAAGCCAATTTCTCAAAGTCACCCCCTTGCCCGGCGTCTGACAGCTGGCTTGTCTGAACTCTTAGCCCGCCAGCTTTTACCATACAAGCTGGTGGAGTCTGATGCTTTCAAAAAATTTTGAATCTATTGGGACACCGCAGTGGAAGGTACCTGGCAGAAATTTCTTTTCACAAAAGGCAATCCCAAACCTGTACTCTGTTGTGAGAAAGGAAGTTATGGCATGTCTGGCACACAGCGTTAGGGCAAGGGTCCATATGACCACGGATAGCTGGTCTGCAAAGCATGGTCAGGGCAGGTATATCACCTACACTGCGCATTGGGTAAACCTGCTGACTTCTGACAAGCATGGAATGCGTGGCTCTGCAGAAGAGTTGGTGACACCGCCACGACTTGCAGGCAGGCCTGCTGCTACCTCCTCTACTCCTCCTACTCTATCCTCTTCCATAACCTCTTCCTCGGCTGAGTCCTCTTCAACTTCTGCGTCTTGCTCCACATCTATGGCACCCCCCCAGCTCCCCAGGTACTATGCTACATCCCGGGTACGGCAGTGTCACGCCGTCTTGGGGTTGACTTGCCTGAAAGCGGAGAGTCACACTGCACCAGCACTCCTGACCGCCCTGAACGCACAGGTGGATCAGTGGCTGACTCCGCACCTACTGGAGATTGGCAAGGTTGTTTCTGACAATGGAAGTAATTTGGTGGCGGCATTGAAATTGGGCAAGTTGACACATGTGCCGTGCATGGCACATGTGTGTAATCTGATTGTACAACGATTTGTCCATAAGTACCCAGGTTTACAGGACGTCCTGAAGCAGGCCAGGAAGGTGTGTGGCCATTTCAGGCGTTCCTACATGGCGCACTTGTCTGATATCCAGCGTCGAAACAACCTGCCAGTGAGGCGCTTGATTTGCGACAGCCCGACACTGTGGAATTCAACACTCCTAATGTTTGACCGCCTGCTCCAACAAGAAAAAGCTGTTAATGAGTATTTGTATGACCGGGGTGCTAGGACAGCCTCTGGGGAGCTGGGGATATTTTTGCCAAATTACTGGACGCTCATGTGCATTGCCTGTAGGCTCATGCGTCCTTTTGAGGAGGTGACAAACCTTGTCAGTCGCACCGAAGGCACCATCAGCGACATCATACCATTTGTTTTCTTCCTGGAGCGTGCCCTGTGAAGAGTGCTGGATCAGGTAGTAGATGAGCGTGAAGAGGAAGCGAGAGAGTTGTGGTGTCCATCACCCCCGCAAGCAGCCGAATCAGCATTGCTTGCTGGACCTGCGGCAACGCAGGAAGAGGATTGTAAGGAAGAGGAGTCAGAGGAGGAATGTGGCTTTGGGGAGGATGAGGAGGAGGAAGACCGAGCACAACAGTCATCCCAGGGTGCTCGTTGTTGTCACCTCTCTGGTACCCGTGGTGTTGTACGTGGCTGGGGGGAAGAAGATACCATCAGTGAGATCAGTGAGGAGGAGGAACGCGACATGATTAGCTCAGCATCCAACCTCGTTCAAATGGGTTCTTTCATGCTGTCGTGCCTGTTGAGGGACCCTCGTATAAAAAAGCTGAAGGAGAACGACCTGTACTGGGTGTCCACGCTCCTCGACCCCCGGTATAAGCATAAAGTACCTGAAATGTTACCAAATTACCGCAAGTCGGAAAGGATGGAGCATTTTCATAATAAATTGAAAACTATGCTTTATACAGCGTATAAGGGTGATGTCACAGCACCACGGGAATGTAACAGGGGAAGAGATGAAATTAATCCTCCTCCTCCCACGACCACGGTGGCAAGGACCGGGCGCTTTCCTGACGTCTTGTTGATGGAGGACATGCGTACCTTTTTAACTCCCATGCACCATCAGAGCCTTTCGGGATCCAGCCTTAGAGAAAGACTCAACCGACAGGTAGCAGACTACCTAGCTTTAACTGCGGATCTCGACACTCTCAGGAGCGATGGACCCCTTGACTACTGGGTGTGCAGGCTGGACTTGTGGCCTGAGCTATCCCAATTTGCAATGGAACTTCTGGCCTGCCCCGCTTCAAGTGTCCTGTCCGAAAGGACATTTAGTGCAGCAGGAGGTTTTGTCACTGAGAAGAGAAGTCGCCTAGGTCAAAAAAGCCTTGACTATCTCACTTTTATAAAAATGAATGAGGGCTGGATCCCGAAGGGACTGACATTGGGAGATACATTTGAATAAAAAACTACTGATGATGATATGAGCTGCATTGGGCTACAACTGGTACACAGGCTGGCCTTTTTTTTTTGGTTATAAAGACGGAGGACTTGCTTGACTTATACGCCAACAACTAGTGTTCAAGCCACAAGCTTTTAGGGCACTTTATAAATGTTTTACAAACATCGATTTTTCTGGCCGCTGCTACAGCAGTTGCTCCAACAATACCCCAATGTTTCAGTCATTTGTACATTCCTAATTTTTCTGGCCTCTGCTGCATCTCTGTGGGTACAAAACTCAAATAAAAAAATAAGGCACATAACACTAGTGATTAAACTGTTATGAATTGTACAACTTTACACACAACTCATATCCGGTGGACCATTCAATTGAACGCAAAATGCAACAAATTTGAAAGAGTAGGACCGACCAAGCATCTTTATCCGTCTCTTGGTTGATCTAAATTATCTCCGTGTTCCATCTATGACATACCTGTACTCTATTGTGCAAAAGGGTGGAATATGTTTTGTTTCATGCTGTTGTGCCTGTTGCGGGTCGTGGCCCATGATATAAAAAGGCTGAAGGAGAACGACCTGTAGTAATGGTTGCCCCATCCAGTTTTTATAAAAATGTTCCTGGTTCCTCTCAATTATCTTTGGGTTTCTAAAATGGATGCCATACCTGTACTCGCTTGTGCAAAAGGATGGCATATGTGGTGGTGTTTCCTGCAGTTGTTTCTGTTGAGGGTGCTGGACCCTCTTATAAAAAAGCTGAAGGTGAACGACCTGGAGTGGGAGTCCAAGCATGGTTTTTGGTGCTATTTCACTTTTACAAACAATTATCTGTGGGTTTCACAAATCAATGCCGTACCAGTACTCTATTGTTCCAAAGTATGCCATATGTTCTCTTTCCTGCTGGTATTTTGTTTGAGGGTCCTGGACACTCTTATAAAAAGGCCTAAGGTGAAAGAGGTGTACTGGGTGTCCACTCATTTTTATTTTCTATTTCTCATTTGACCTAAATTATCTCTGGTTTTGCAAAATCAATGCCGTACCTGTACTCTATTGTTCAAAAGGATGCCATACGTCCTCTTTCCTACTGGTGTTTTTTTTTAGTGTCCAGGACCATCTTATAAAAAGGCCTAAGGAGAAAGAGGTGTACTGGTTGGCCACTCATTTTTATTTTTCTATTTAACAATTGACCAAAATGATCTCTGGGTTTGTAAAATCAATGCTGTACCTGTACTCTATTGTTCAAAAGGATGCCATACGTCCTCTTTCCTGCTGGTGTTTTTTTTGAGGGTCCAGGACCCTCTTATAGAAAGGCCTAAGGAGAAAGAGGTGTACTGGCTGTCCATCGAATCATTTTTTTTATTCAAATTTACATTTTAAAATTTTTTTTTATGGGTTTCTAAAATCTATGCCTTTCCTGTACTCTATTGTTCAAAAGTATGCCATATGTCCTCTTTCCTGCTGGTTTTTTGTTTGAGGGTCCTGGACCCTCTTATAAAAAGGCATTATGGATAAAGAATTGTACCTGGTGTCCATCCAATTTTTTTTTTTAATTCAAATTCACGGTAGCAACAAATTATCCCCGGGTTTCTAAAATCAATGCCTTTCCTATAATCTTTTTTTCACAAAGGATGCCATATGTCCTCTTTCCTACTGCTGGTTTTGTTGAGTGTCCTGGAGCGTCTGCTAAAAAGGCCGAAGGATAAAGAAGTGTACTGGGTGTCTATTCAATGTTTTTTTAGATTTCACAGTTGTAACTTATTTTTTCTGTCTTTCAAAAATCAATGCCTTTCCTGTAATCTATTTTTCAAAAGGATGCCATATGTCCTCTTTCATGCTGTTCTTTCTGTTGAGGCTCCGGGACACTCTTTTAAAAAGGCCTAAGGATAAAGAAGTGTACTGGGTGTCCAATCAATGTTTTTTTTCTATTTCCCGGGTCATATAACTGATCTCTGTGTTTCTAACATCAATGCCTTTCCTGTAATCTAATTTTCAAAAGTATGCCATATGTCCTCTTTCCTGCTGGTGTTTTTTTTGAGGGTCCAGGACCCTCTTATAAAAAGGCCTAAGGAGAAAGTGGTGTACTGGGTGTCCATCGAATCATTTTTTTGATTCAAATTTACATTTGCAAAAAATTATCTATGGGTTTCTAAAATCAATGCCTTTCCTGTACTCTTACTGTATTGTTCAAAAATATGCCATATGTCCTCTTTCCTGCTGGTTTTTTGTTTGAGGGTCCTGGATCCTCTTATAAAAAGGCATTATGGATAAAGAATTGTACCTGGTGTCCATCCAATCTTTTTTTTTAATTCAAATTCACGGTTGCAACAAATTATCCCCGGGTTTCTAAAATCAATGCCTTTCCTATAATCTTTTTTTCACAAAGGATGCCATATGTCCTCTTTCCTACTGCTGGTTTTGTTGAGTGTCCTGGAGCCTCTGCTCAAAAGGCCAAAGGATAAAGAAGTGTACTGGGTGTCTATTCAATGTTTTTTTAGATTTCCCGTTTGTAACAATTTTTTTCTGTCTTTCTAAAATCAATGCCTTTCCTGTAATCTATTTTTCAAAAGGATGCCATATGTCCTCTTTCATGCTGTTCTTTCTGTTGAGGCTCCGGGACACTCTTCTAAAAAGGCCTAAGGATAAATAAGTGTACTGGGTGTATAATCTATGTTTTTTTAGATTTCACGGTTGCAACTAATGATCTCTGTGTTTCTAAAATCAATGCCTTTCCTGTAATCTAATTTTCTAAAGTATGCCATATGTCCTCTTTCATGCTGCTGGTTTTGTGGAGGGTCCTGGAGCCTCTGCTAAAAAGGCCTAAGGATAAATAAGTGTACTTGGTGTATAATCGAAGTTTTTTGTGATTTCACGGTTGCAACTAATGATCTCTGTGTTTCTAAAATCAATGCCTTTCCTGTAATCTAATTTTCTAAAGGATGCCATATGTCCTCTTTCATGCTGCTGGTTTTGTGGAGGGTCCTGGAGCCTCTGCTAAAAAGGCCTAAGGATAAATAAGTGTACTTGGTGTATAATCAAAGTTTTTTGTGATTTCACGGTTGCAACTAATGATCTCTGTGTTTCTAAAATCAATGCCTTTCCTGTAATCTAATTTTCTAAAGGATGCGATATGTCCTCTTTCATGCTGCTGGTTTTGTGGAGGGTCCTGGAGCCTCTGCTAAAAAGGCCTAAGGATAAATAAGTGTACTTGGTGTATAGTCGAAGTTTTTTGTGATTTCACGGTTGCAACTAATGATCTCTGTGTTTCTAAAATCAATGCCTTTCCTATAATCATTTTTTTCAAAAGGATGCCATATGTCCTCTTTCCTGCTGCTGGTTTTGTCGAGGGTCCTGGAGCCTCTGCTGCGCATAATAAAGAAAAATTAATTTAACTTGACTTAATAACTGAAGCATGACTTCAGGAGTCAGGTGTGGTCGTAGGTAGTGGTTGTTGTTAGCAGATTATTTTTATTGCAAATTGCAATTGCCACAGCGTGCATAAAATGTGCGTCACTAGTCCAAATTTTAATATTTTTTTTTTCATTCAGGATTAGTTTGGGGTACGGCGCAATATTGGAAACGCAAAAAACAGGTCTCCGTACCCGTTGATATAAGGGGTGACTACTACTGCTTTTACCAGGCTCCTCTTGGATAGCCCCAGAAAGTGTGACTATGAATCCCAAAAAGAAAATTAAATTAAGGTTTAAAACTAACTCCAAAGTAACTTGTAAGACCTGGAGCTCCTCAAACACACGTCCTACCTTAACAGCTATAGGCTCCACAACCCAAAAATCTTAACTTTTTCATGCCAATTGATATTGCCACAGCTGGAACAACAGTAAATAACATGTGCGTCACCACAGTCTCCGAAGCTGTTGTCGGATGTATACAAAAACACTGATAAAGTATTCCTTTAGGAGCGCAAAGAGATGGCTACCGGAACACCAGGAACTTCACAAGAGTGGCTGTATTGTGTTTCTGGTGATGTTTGAGACATCTGGGTAGTGTACAGGGAGGGCAAAAATCATCTCCATCTCTGTGCACCAAAGGACATGACGTCCTTGTCATCCATAAGCACATGAAATTGCTGGCATTTTTGTTGCTTCAAGAAGTTCATTTTTTGTGGTGATAGATAGTACTGAATTAAATAAACTTTGGTTTCCTACCATACTCAAGACAATCTTGTATTTCAAAATTCGTACTTGCTGTGGGAAACAGTGGCCTGTCCATACCAGGAAGATAATTTAGACAGAAGTAACGAGCTCTGCTTGCAGGTGACACATGTTTATCGTCAATCATCAAAGGGGTTGAGTGCAGAATATGGCTGATGGCCCCTTATTCACATGTTTGTCCAGAGCCACAACATTTGCAAACAGCCAGAAGAAAGGTCGCTTCTCACCAGCCTAAGTTGAGCTTCATTTAACAAATGCTGATATTCAAAAAAATAGACAAACAGTGCCTTAAATAACACATTTGCGATATGGATTCACCAGAGCAAGGTCATTGCAAGTACTAAGTTCCCACGATAACAAAATTAAAATGCCACAACTATGCAATCTTCACCTTCAGATTATTATTGTCACACTCCATTGTACTCCTATGCCCAGCTCCCTGCTCTTGTTTTTGTTGAGGGTCCTGGAGCCTCTGCTGAAAAGGCCTATGGATAATAAAGTGTACTGGGTGTCTGTTCAATTTTTTTTTTTATTTCCCGGTTGCAAGTAATTATCTCAGTGTTTCTAAAATCAATGCCTTTCCTGTAATCTATAATTCAAAAAGATTGACATATGTCCTCTTTCATGCTGTTGTTTCAGTTGCGGCTCCGGGACCCTCGTATTAACAAGGCCTGAGGATAAATAAGTGTAACCGGTGTCTAATGAATGTTTTTTTCTATTACACGGGTCATATAAATGATCTGTGGGTTTCTAAAATCAATGCCTTTCCTGTAATCTTTTATTCAAAAGTATGACATATCTCCTCTTTCATGCTGTTGTTTCAGTTGAGGCTCCGGGACCATCGTATTAAAAAGTTCTGAGCATAAATAAGTGTCACGGGTGTGTAATCAATTTTTTTTTCTAATTTCACAGTTGCAAATAATGATCTGTAGGTTTCTAAAATCAATGCCTTTCCTGTAATCTTTTGTTCAAAAGTATGACATATCTCCTCTTTCATGCTGTTGTTTCGGTTGAGCCTCCGGGACCCTCGTATTAAAAAGGCCTGAGCATAAATAAGTGTCACGGCTGTCTAATCAATGTTTTTGTGTAATTTCATGGTTGCAAATAATGATCTGTGGCTTTCTAAAAACAATGCCTTTCCTGTAATCTTTTATTCAAAAGTATGACATATCTCCTCTTTCATGCTGTTGTTTCGGTTGAGGCTCCGGGACCCTCGTATTAAAAGGCCTGAGCATAAATAAGTGTGACGGCTGTGTAATCAATTTTTTTTTCTAAATTCACGGTTGCAAATAATGATCTGTGGGTTTCTAAAATCAATGCCTTTCCTGTAATCTTTTATTCAAAAGGATGACATATCTCCTCTTTCATGCTGTTTCGGTTGAGGCTCCGGGACCCTCGTATTAAAAAGGCCTGAGCATAAATAAGTGTCACGGCTGTCTAATCAATGTTTTTGTCTAATTTCACGGTTGCAAATAATGATCTGTGGCTTTCTAAAATCATTGCCTTTCCTGTAATCTTTTATTCAAAAGGATGACATATCTCCTCTTTCATGCTGTTGTTTCGGTTGAGGCTCCGGGACCCTCATATTAAAAAGGCCTGAGCATAAATAAGTGTGACGGCTCTGTAATCAATTTTTTTTTCTAAATTCACGGTTGCAAATAATGATCTGTGGGTTTCTAAAATCAATGCCTTTCCTGTAATCTTTTTTTCAAAAGGATGACATATCTCCTCTTTCATGCTGTTTCGGTTGAGGCTCCGGGACCCTCGTATTAAAAAGGCCTGAGCATAAATAAGTGTCACGGCTGTCTAATCAATGTTTTTGTCTAATTTCACGGTTGCAAATAATTATCTGTGGCTTTCTAAAATCAATGCCTTTCCTGTAATCTTTTATTCAAAAGGATGACATATCTCCTCTTTCATGCTGTTGTTTCGGTTGAGGCTCCGGGACCCTCGTATTAAAAAGGCCTGAGCATAAATAAGTGTCACGGCTGTGTAATCAATTTTTTTTTCTAAATTCACGGTTGCAAATAATGATCTGTGGCTTTCTAAAATCAATGCCTTTCCTGTAATCTTTTATTGAAAAGGATGACTTATCTCCTCTTTCATGCTGTTGTTTCGGTTGAGGCTCTGGGACCATCGTATTAAAAAGGCCTGAGCATAAATAAGTGTGACGGGTGTGTAATCAATTTTTTTTTCTAAATTCACGGTTGCAAATAATGATCTGTGGGTTTCTAAAATCAATGCCTTTCCTGTAATCTTTTATTCAAAAGGATGTCATATCTCCTCTTTCATGCTGTTGTTTCGGTTGAGGCTCCGGGACCCTCATATTAAAAAGGCCTTAGCATAAATAAGTGTGACGGCTGTGTAATCATTTTTTTTTCTAAATTCACGGTTGCAAATAATGATCTGTGGGTTTCTAAAATCAATGCCTTTCCTGTAATCTTTTATTCAAAAGGATGACATATCTCCTCTTTCATGCTGTTGTTTCGGTTGAGGCTCTGGGACCATCGTATTAAAAAGGCCTGAGCATAAATAAGTGTGACGGGTGTGTAATCAATTTTTTTTTCTAAATTCACGGTTGCAAATAATGATCTGTGGGTTTTTTAAAATCAATGCCTTTACTGTAATCTTTTATTCAAAAGGATGACATATCTCCTCTTTCATGCTATTGTTTCGGTTGAGCCTCCGGGACCCTCGTATTAAAAAGGCCTGAGCATAAATAAGTGTCACGGCTGTCTAATCAATGTTTTTGTGTAATTTCATGGTTGCAAATAATGATCTGTGGCTTTCTAAAAACAATGCCTTTCCTGTAATCTTTTATTCAAAAGTATGACATATCTCCTCTTTCATGCTGTTGTTTCGGTTGAGGCTCCGGGACCCTCGTATTAAAAGGCCTGAGCATAAATAAGTGTGACGGCTGTGTAATCAATTTTTTTTTCTAAATTCACGGTTGCAAATAATGATCTGTGGGTTTCTAAAATCAATGCCTTTCCTGTAATCTTTTATTCAAAAGGATAACATATCTCCTCTTTCATGCTGTTGTTTCGGTTGAGGCTCCGGGACCCTCGTATTAAAAAGGCCTGAGCATAAATAAGTGTCACGGCTGTGTAATCAATTTTTTTTTCTAAATTCACGGTTGCAAATAATGATCTGTGGCTTTCTAAAATCAATGCCTTTCCTGTAATCTTTTATTCAAAAGGATGACATATCTCCTCTTTCATGCTGTTGTTTCGGTTGAGGCTCTGGGACCATCGTATTAAAAAGGCCTGAGCATAAATAAGTGTGACGGGTGTGTAATCAATTTTTTTTTCTAAATTCACGGTTGCAAATAATGATCTGTGGCTTTCTAAAATCAATGCCTTTCCTGTAATCTTTTATTCAAAAGGATGACATATCTCCTCTTTCATGCTGTTGTTTCGGTTGAGGCTCCGGGACCCTCATATTAAAAAGGCCTTAGCATAAATAAGTGTGACGGCTGTGTAATCATTTTTTTTTCTAAATTCACGGTTGCAAATAATGATCTGTGGGTTTCTAAAATCAATGCCTTTCCTGTAATCTTTTATTCAAAAGGATGACATATCTCCTCTTTCATGCTGTTGTTTCGGTTGAGGCTCTGGGACCATCGTATTAAAAAGGCCTGAGCATAAATAAGTGTGACGGGTGTGTAATCAATTTTTTTTTCTAAATTCACGGTTGCAAATAATGATCTGTGGGTTTCTAAAATCAATGCCTTTACTGTAATCTTTTATTCAAAAGGATGACATATCTCCTCTTTCATGCTATTGTTTCGGTTGAGCCTCCGGGACCCTCGTATTAAAAAGGCCTGAGCATAAATAAGTGTCACGGCTGTCTAATCAATGTTTTTGTGTAATTTCATGGTTGCAAATAATGATCTGTGGCTTTCTAAAAACAATGCCTTTCCTGTAATCTTTTATTCAAAAGTATGACATATCTCCTCTTTCATGCTGTTGTTTCGGTTGAGGCTCCGGGACCCTCGTATTAAAAGGCCTGAGCATAAATAAGTGTGACGGCTGTGTAATCAATTTTTTTTTCTAAATTCACGGTTGCAAATAATGATCTGTGGGTTTCTAAAATCAATGCCTTTCCTGTAATCTTTTATTCAAAAGGATGACATATCTCCTCTTTCATGCTGTTTCGGTTGAGGCTCCGGGACCCTCGTATTAAAAAGGCCTGAGCATAAATAAGTGTCACGGCTGTCTAATCAATGTTTTTGTCTAATTTCACGGTTGCAAATAATGATCTGTGGCTTTCTAAAATCAATGCCTTTCCTGTAATCTTTTATTCAAAAGGATGACATATCTCCTCTTTCATGCTGTTGTTTCGGTTGAGGCTCCGGGACCCTCGTATTAAAAAGGCCTGAGCATGAATAAGTGTCACGGCTGTGTAATCAATTTTTTTTTCTAAATTCACGGTTGCAAATAATGATCTGTGGCTTTCTAAAATCAATGCCTTTCCTGTAATCTTTTATTCAAAAGGATGACATATCTCCTCTTTCATGCTGTTGTTTCGGTTGAGGCTCTGGGACCATCGTATTAAAAAGGCCTGAGCATAAATAAGTGTGACGGGTGTGTAATCAATTTTTTTTTCTAAATTCACGGTTGCAAATAATGATCTGTGGGTTTCTAAAATCAATGCCTTTCCTGTAATCTTTTATTCAAAAGGATGACATATCTCCTCTTTCATGCTGTTGTTTCGGTTGAGGCTCCGGGACCCTCAAATTAAAAAGGCCTTAGCATAAATAAGTGTGACGGCTGTGTAATCATTTTTTTTTTCTAAATTCACGGTTGCAAATAATGATCTGTGGGTTTCTAAAATCAATGCCTTTCCTGTAATCTTTTATTCAAAAGGATGACATATCTCCTCTTTCATGCTGTTGTTTCAGTTGAGGCTCCGGGACCCTCGTATTAAAAAGGCCTGAGCATAAATAAGTGTCACGGCTGTCTAATCAATGTTTTTGTGTAATTTCATGGTTGCAAATAATGATCTGTGGCTTTCTAAAAACAATGCCTTTCCTGTAATCTTTTATTCAAAAGTATGACATATCTCCTCTTTCATGCTGTTGTTTCGGTTGAGGCTCCGGGACCCTCGTATTAAAAGGCCTGAGCATAAATAAGTGTGACGGCTGTGTAATCAATATTTTTTTTCTAAATTCACGGTTGCAAATAATGATCTGTGGGTTTCTAAAATCAATGCCTTTCCTGTAATCTTTTATTCAAAAGGATGACATATCTCCTCTTTCATGCTGTTTCGGTTGAGGCTCCGGGACCCTCGTATTAAAAAGGCCTGAGCATAAATAAGTGTCACGGCTGTCTAATCAATGTTTTTGTCTAATTTCACGGTTGCAAATAATGATCTGTGGCTTTCTAAAATCATTGCCTTTCCTGTAATCTTTTATTCAAAAGGATGACATATCTCCTCTTTCATGCTGTTGTTTCGGTTGAGGCTCCGGGACCCTCGTATTAAAAAGGCCTGAGCATAAATAAGTGTGACGGCTGTGTAAACAATTTTTTTTTCTAAATTCACGGTTGCAAATAATGATCTGTGGGTTTCTAAAATCAATGCCTTTCCTGTAATCTTTTTTTCAAAAGGATGACATATCTCCTCTTTCATGCTGTTTCGGTTGAGGCTCCGGGACCCTCGTATTAAAAAGGCCTGAGCATAAATAAGTGTCACGGCTGTCTAATCAATGTTTTTGTCTAATTTCACGGTTGCAAATAATGATCTGTGGCTTTCTAAAATCAATGCCTTTCCTGTAATCTTTTATTCAAAAGGATGACATATCTCCTCTTTCATGCTGTTGTTTCGGTTGAGGCTCCGGGACCCTCGTATTAAAAAGGCCTGAGCATAAATAAGTGTCACGGCTGTGTAATCAATTTTTTTTTCTAAATTCACGGTTGCAAATAATGATCTGTGGCTTTCTAAAATCAATGCCTTTCCTGTAATCTTTTATTCAAAAGGATGACATATCTCCTCTTTCATGCTGTTGTTTCGGTTGAGGCTCTGGGACCATCGTATTAAAAAGGCCTGAGCATAAATAAGTGTGACGGGTGTGTAATCAATTTTTTTTTCTAAATTCACGGTTGCAAATAATGATCTGTGGGTTTCTAAAATCAATGCCTTTCCTGTAATCTTTTATTCAAAAGGATGACATATCTCCTCTTTCATGCTGTTGTTTCGGTTGAGGCTCCGAGACCCTCATATTAAAAAGGCCTTAGCATAAATAAGTGTGACGGCTGTGTAATCATTTTTTTTTTTCTAAATTCACGGTTGCAAATAATGATCTGTGGGTTTCTAAAATCAATGCCTTTCCTGTAATCTTTTATTCAAAAGGATGACATATCTCCTCTTTCATGCTGTTGTTTTGGTTGAGGCTCCAGGACCATCGTATTAAAAGGCCTGAGCATAAATAAGTGTGATGGGTGTGTAATCAATTTTTTTTTCTAAATTCTCGGTTGCAAATAATGATCTGTGGGTTTCTAAAATCAATGCCTTTCCTGTAATCTTTTATTCAAAAGGATGACATATCTCCTCTTTCATGCTGTTGTTTCGGTTGAGGCTCCGGGACCCTCGTATTAAAAAGGCCTGAGCATAAATAAGTGTCACGGCTGTGTAATCAATTTTTTTTTCTAAATTCACGGTTGCAAATAATGATCTGTGGCTTTCTAAAATCAATGCCTTTACTGTAATCTTTTATTCAAAAGGATGACAGTACTACCAAAATACAGCCAATGAAGGGCCTTAGGAAGACTGAGCCAAGGTTGGATTGTAGTATTTGGTTAGGCTAATCATGATGGCCATGTAGACCACCACCACCGAGAGTCCTGGAAGTAACAGGGATGATGAGATGAAAGAGCTAAGAATAGTAGAACTTGAAACAACAGAGTTAGCCATGGGTGTTAGTGCAAAACCACTTGGCTTTTTTTTGGCTTTGGGTGCGGCTATTCATGCAAGCCATATAGAGCTGACAACATTCGGTGTCGTATCAGCTATTAAACTAATAAGAACAGTACTACCAAAATACAGCCAATGAAGGGCCTTAGGAAGACTGAGCCAAGGTTGGATTTTAGTATTTGGTTAGGCTAATCATGATGGCCATGTAGACCACCATAGTAATAAGAACAGTACTAGCAAAATACAGCCAATGAAGGGCCTTAGGAAGACTGAGCCAAGGTTGGATTGTAGTATTTGGTTAGGCTAATCATGATGGCCATGTAGACCACCACCACCGAGAGTCCTGGAAGTAACAGGGATGATGAGATGAAAGTGCTAAGAATAGTACTACTTGAAACAACAGAGTTAGCCATGGGTGTTAATCCAAGACCGCTTGGATTTATTTTTGTATTGGGTGCAGCTAATCCTTCAGGCCATATAGAGCTGACAACATTCGGTGTTGTATCAGCTATAAAAATAATAAGAACTGTACTATCAAAATACAGACAATGAAGGGCCTATGAAGACTGAGCAAAGATTGGATTGTAGTATTTTGTTCGGCTAATCATGATGGCCATGTAGACCGCCCGTAACAGGGATGAAAGTGCTAAGAATAGTACTAATTGAAACAACAGAGTTAGCCATGGGTGTTAGTCTAAGACCACTCAGCTTTTTTTTGGGTTTGGGTGCAGCTAATCATGAAGGACAGATAGACCTGCCACCATTTGGTGTTGTAACAGGTATGAAAATGCAAAGAACAGTACTACATAACACAACCTACTTACCATGGGTCCCAGAACATATGTTTGGTTGTTATATTTTGTAAGGGTAATCATGCAGGCCATATAGACCTCCACCGTTAGGGTGAGTATGAGTAACAGCTATTAAAATGCGAAGGACATTACTAATTAACACAACATAGTTACCATGGGTCGCAGACCAAGAGCAGATGTCTTATTATTATATTTTGTATGGGTAATCATCCAGGCCGTATAGACCTCACCAAATAGGGGGAGTTACAGAGATTAAAGTGCTAAGAATGGTAGTACTTAAAACTTATAATTTTTCAGGGTAATCTGGCAGGCCATATAGAACTCCCACGATAGGGGGGGGGGGGAACAGGGATTAAAGTGCTAAGAAAAGTACTAATTGACACAAGCTAGTTGGGTCCAAGAACGCATGTTTGATTATTAGAATTTATTAGGGTAATTATATATCTAACAAATATATCTATTTCTCTTCTATCGATTCTATCTAACTATCAATCTATGTATATCTATCTATCCTATCTATCACTATCAATCTATCTTCTGTCCGGGATGTTTTGAGACAGCCACTTTGGGAATGTTAGTTGATTTAGACCCATTATGGCTTAAAAGCAGACTCTGCATCAACTATGTAATTTTCCATGGGAGTTTTGCCAGGGATCCCCCTCCAGCATGCAACAGTCCAGGTGTTAGGACCCTTGAAACAACTTTTCCATCACTATTGTGGCCAGAAAGAGTCCTTGTAGGTTTTAAAGTTCGCCTGCCTATTGAATTCAATGGTGGTTCGCGCGGTTCGCGCGTTCGCGAACAATACCGGAAGTTCAAGTCCGCGGTTCGCGAACCGAAAATTTTAGGTTCGCGACATCACTAGTGGTTAATTGAGTTACTGTTGCCTTTCTATCATCCCGAACAATGGACATCAACAAGGCATTTTCGTCCATACAACTGCCGCTCAGTGGATATTTTCTCTTTTTTGGACCATTCTCTGTAAACCCTAGAGATGGTTGTGCATGAAAATCCCAGTAGATCAACAGTTTTTGAAAAACTCAGGCCAGCCCATCAAAATCACTTAAATCCCCTTTCTTACCCTTTCTGATGCTCAGTTTGAACTTCAGCAAGTTGTCATCACCACGTCTAGATGCCTAAATGCATTAAGTTGCTGGCTGATTGGCAATTTGTGTTAACAAGCAATTGAACAGGTGCACCTAATAAAGTGGCTGGTGAGTGTATGTACAAGTGTATTGGAGCACTTTGCAGTCAAGTAGATGAAAACATGTAAAAACATAATTATGCAATATTCACATTTAATAAAGTGTTATACAGTGTATTCACTGTAAATATTTGTCATTTCAATGTTCAGCGCATAGCAGAATATGGTGTTATATATAAAGTGTGTATATATATATATATATATATTAATATATATCTATACCTATATATAATCTCTCTTTCTATATATAAATATATATATATATATATATATATATATATACTGTATATATATATATATATATATATATATATTATATTTTACAAAAATACCATCATATAGATGTAGAAATAGGTATTTATAAATAAATAGAAAATATTATTCTATGTGAAGAACATAGAACATTTCATATTTTCATGTCAGGTTAGCGCACTTGAGAATATGCTATCGGGTTTTGCGTGCGAGTAGGTTTTTTTCTCCATTGACTGCTATGGGGGAATAGGTTATTGCACGTGTGATATTCTAAATTCATCTTTTTGCACTTGTCGGATTATTGTGCTAGCGAAAACTGTTTACTTTCAACTCATAATATGAGCGCAACCCGATGATCGCAACAAGCTTATTTCTAGCGCAGTTAATGCTCAATTGAGAGCATTAATTAGTGCTCCACTTGTAATCTGGCTTTTTATTAGTAAGGTAGATTGCAAACATGACTTATATGGGTAAGTTAGCTCAGTGTTCCAGGGGAGTAACCTGCATTTTACTTGGGAAACGTCGCCAGTAGTGCAATATATTCCAAGCAGTGCCCTGCAGGTTAGGTACAGGTTTACAGCCATATTTGTCTCACCAACTTTTCAGTGGCGAGATTTCCCAATGTGATGCAGGTAGTGTAGGTTCAGTAGATGTAGGGTTAGGTATGTAGTATTTGAAGTGTTCCTACACAGAAATGTCTTTTTGTTTCATCTGTGCTGCGTATCAATACTTGAAATATAGCCCCATCCGCTGATAGCCAGATGAGTGACGATGCCTGGGGACTTTTGCACATGTAGCGATCCCAATTATATCCTATGGGAGATACATCGCCACTCGTCAGCACTTTGCAGTTCAACCCCCTTTTTTTGAATATATCGACAGATGGACTGCGAGCCTGGCAAACTCAAGCAGTCAGTTTCTCATCAGTCTGGAAAATGTTTTGACTGTCGGAGCCTTAGGGGCATATTTATCAAGCTTCGAATGGAGCTTGATGCCCCGTGTTTCTGGCGAGCCTGCAGGCTCGCTTGAAACAGCAGTTATGAAGCAGTGGTCACAAAGACATTGCCGGAAATCAACCTGATCGAGTACGATCGGGTTGATTGACACCCCTCTGCTGGCGGCCTATTGGCCGCGAGTCTGCAGGGGGCCGCGTTGCACCAGCAGCCCTTGTGAGCTGCTGGTGCAATGATGAATACGTCGAGCGTATTGCTCTCCGTATTCAGCGAGGTCTGTCGGACCTGATCTGCACTGTCGGATCAGGTCCGACAGACCTTGATAAATAGATAAATAGAGGCCCTTGTCTTAGTCCCAGTATTAGTCTTAGTCACACAACATTGTGATATGGCCACATTGTGTGACTAAGATCCCACTTTTAATATAAAAATATAGGTATTTTTTTGCACTGCTGATTCGAGGCCGAGCATCGCAGGTTGATGTAGGGGAAACGGAGTCACATACTGGTTTGCCTGAGTGGCAGTTTGAGCAGTCTAATCTTTTGAAGCTCTCCATGCTCATGATCTTGGATAGGGGTGTTGGTCTCCTGGCGAGCGATGTTGAACTGATCAGGGCTTTGTGGGCTGTGATACAGTCACTAGCAAAACTAAGAACCAGCGGAAGACCCCAGTATAACATTTGTGGCCATACAGCTCAGTGTGATCCAAAGGTAACATGCAGCTGCTTAATCCTACTAATATATGACAACCTTTGTTAACTAACATCACCCGTTTTGTGGCAGCATGTCTATCAACTCTCTCAACCTTCCCTGCCACCTATACTTGGATCTGTACAGCTGCATAGGAGAGGTATCGGTTAACTCTAGAGAGGCTGTTAACTCTACAAAACAGGCTACATTGTTACCTATCTACTGTTGATCCAGGCTTTTTCAGTATGGCTCCTGTACATGGTCTGCACTATTTCTTGGATCTGCCTGTTTGTTTTGCAGCTCTGCATGTTTTAGTGGCTGTTCACTGAATCTAAGGACATTTCCAGTTCACTCTTGATTATGTGAACTCTCTATCAGACTTTAAGATAGTTTTGTGTTGCTGCACACTTTATGCCTTTCAATCAAACCCTGAAATGAACGGTTCCAGATACATATGTTCCAGAAATGTATTAGTTCATCTAATATTATACTAGTTAAGAGCTGACATTGGTTGATTAGTCTGCAGTTATTATAGAATTATATATGTAAAAGTTACACCAACATTAATAGCGTTCTAGATATTAATGCCAATTTTACCTGTCTTGTATTCGTCCACAGTAATATGTTTCTACTTGCTCACTATTGTGTACACTTAATGTATATTATGGGTAACATGAAGGTACCTGAGACAATTAGGTCATGTATATACGGCATATTAGGTGATATCCCATCGTTTTCTCTGCGTTTGCCAGAAAAGTTTTGATACTCTCTGTTTTCATAACTGTTTAAATGTTCACGCTATGCCTTTGAGACTCATATGATTCTGTTAGTGCTGTGGGTTTATTTGGGGTGTCTATCTTTATTATGTAGTTCTTAAATGTCAGTTGGCCGCAGGATAAAGCCTTATATTTTTATTTTAAATACTCTTACATAGCTAACTATGTAGCTTCACTACTAGGGGGTAGGGATGGGCGAATGTGTAAATTTTCGAATTTCGGATGTAGAACGAATGTTATTACCGAAATTCGAATTCTAAATCCGAATGTCGATAAGAACGAATATTCTTAAAAATTCGAAAATCGAATGTTATTTACAGTTTTTGAATGTCACTTTCGAATTCGAATTTTTATAATTATATCGAATGTCCACATTCTAAATTTTCGAATTTAACATTCTATTAACAAATACTATTCAGAAGTTCAATAGTTTATGTGGTAGGGCGGGAATCTAGTAAATTGATACATAAATAGATACAAATATATCATTTCGAATGTTTCCATATAGAATATTGCATAATTCGAATATTACATTTAAAGAAAGCATTAGAAATACTATTACAAACATATAAATTCAAATTTTTCGAATTCGAATATAAATTCGAATTTTTGGAATTCGAATATTGCATAATTCGAATATTACATTTAAAGAAAAAGCATTAGAAATACTATTACAATCTAAATTCGAATTTTTCGAATTCGAATATTGCATAATTTGAATATTACATTTAAAGAAAAAGCATTAGAAATACTATTACAGTCTAAATTCGAATTTTTCGAATTTCGAATATTGCATAATTCGAATATTACATTTAAAGAAAAAGCATTAGAAATACTATTACAATCGAAATTCGAATTTTTCGAATTCGAATATTGCATAATTCGAATATTACATTTAAAGAAAAAGCATTAGAAATACTATTACAATCTAAATTCGAATTTTTGAAAAGAATATTTTCGAATGTAATCATAAAATTCGAAATCGAACATTCGAAAATTGAATGTTAGAATGTTATGTAAACATTCGAAATTCGATTCGAACGAACGAATGTGTTAAAATTCGTTCCGTTTTTGAATGTTGCGAAACATTCGCCCATCCCTACTAGGGGGTCTCATCTCTCTTTAAACAAAGACTGCTGCTCCATAACCTGTCGGCCTGCTCTGAGCAGGCGGACAGACATCACCAGAAATCAACCCTATCGAGAACGATCAGGTTGATTGACACCCCCCTATTGGCCCGGAGTCTGCAGGGGGCGGCGTTGCACCTGCAGCTCTTGTGAGCTGCTGGTGCAATGCTGAATACGGCGAGCGTATTCGAGTTATAGAGTGGGTTCTTTTCACACTTATGCTTACCCCTGTTGTTAACTTCATAAGCACAATACAACCTGAGAAGATGTTAGTATACAAACAAATTTATATTTATGGGAAATGCAATGTATAAGCTTGGTTGGTTTGTTATATTGTTTTCTACTTACTAAGGATGTTGTACCTAATTAATCATGCAGAGGGATTTTGCCCTTCAGAATGCTCTAATGAGACAGTTATTTCTTTTTGAGGCAATACATGTAGGTGGGTTGGATTGTGAATCTCTATTTATTGTTTTAATGCATTTTACAGTAGGTGTATAGCTTGAAACTGGCCGTGAAACTGTATGAACATAATACCTATGCAATACGTATAGCCCTCACTTTATATAGTTACTATACATACAATTTTCCTGTTAACTGCTCCCACGAGTAATAATCTGAGGTATGCTATAATTTATATGCTTGTTTAATACGCAATGTATGGGTCTATTCTGATAAGAGGAATAATAGTTTTTATCTAGCTAGATCTCAGCTTATACTCTATTAGCCATATAATACTTATATTATATCCCATACTGTGGTGAAGGGTTCATCTCGGGTTGTCTGCGGCCGGGACGGCAAGAGTGGACCTATTATACTTCAATTTAGGAATTAGTATTGTAGTCTCTCGTGTCTATAACAGTCTTTGAATATATTTTATGGCTTTAGTCTTAAGGTTCAGCGTGTGTCGCTAACATAGATCTCATTAGCTTGAGCACCCTCAATAGGAACATTTATTAACTTCAGATATCTGTTTAGTCTAGCATGCCCCAGTTCATATCCTATTTAGACGATATTGCACACATAACATCTTCTAACTTCCCATATGATATAGGTACCTCTCCTATAGCTTACCCTATACAGATGTGACTCAGATATGTATGCTCTGCCTCCTTATCTGTTGGCCCCATAATATATAATATATGTAATATCATTCTCTAAGATGCTGATTTATCTATAATGAGCATTGAACCTCCCACATGTTAACTTCGTCCCTGTCCCCCACACAGCCTGCCTTATCATATATCTCATATCCTAAGCGGTACTTATCTGCTCTGTACTCTTAACTACTATGTCACCTAAAAATGATACCTTGATATGATCCTGCCCCTCCCTTTTGGCAGATAAGAAGAAAATCATCCCCCCCCCTCCTGAATCTACCTATTTACTCATATAACATGATCTTCATTCATCTTCTCCACTATCCTAAAAACTGAGATTTCATATTAACCAGTTTAACACAGGCGCTTCCATACATGTGTTGCATAATATGCTTATTGTTCCTGTTAAAACATTTGTAAGACTTTGTTTTTGTACTGTTGAACATATTGACAATGTTATATGTATTACAAATCTCAATAAAAAATATATTTAAAAAAAATTAAAAAAGATCCTAAACCGACAAACCCCCACATCGCAATAAACTTAATTTACCTATTAACCCCTAAACCAACAAAACCCCACATCGCAATAAACCTAATTAACCTATTAACCCCTAAACCGCCAAACCTCCACATTGCAATAAACATAATTAACTTAGTAACCCCTAAACCGCCAACCCCTCCACAAGGTAAATAACTAATTTAATTACTAAGCCCCCTAACCTAACACCCATAAATTAACCCCAATAATAAGTAACACTTAAATAAGACCTAACATTAAATTACAAAAGAAAAATAATCTAAAATTACAAAAAATTAAAAACACTAAAATTACAGAAAAAAATAAACAAAATGATAAAAAAACAAATTAAAACCTAATTCCTATGAAAATAAAAAAGTCCCTCCAGGTTTTTTATTTTGGGGCTTTTGTGGGTGGGTAAGGGTTTACTGTTAGGGGGTAATTGGTAATTGGTAGAGCTGTTTAACTTAGGGCAATGCCCTTCAAAATGCCTTTTTTAAGGGCTATTGATAGTTTAGTAATAGATTTGGGGGTGCTTTTATTTGGGGAAGTATTTTTATAGGGGTATTGGTTTAGGCTTAATTTTTTTTTATTTTGGATAGCTTTGTTTATTTTTTTCAGCAATTTTACTTTTTTATTTTTTGTAACTTTAGCTTGGGGGTTTGTAGTTTTTAAACATAGACTGTCCTCTGGGCAGGCTTATCGTCTAGTTCTATTATAAAGAGAAAAAGCAGGAATGATACAGCCCATATAGGTAAAGTATTGTAGTGTTAGGACCAGTCAACATTTTGACATCTTGAAAGTTGGTGAGTTGCTAAGCTGAATATGACCATATTGTGTGACAAAGACCACAATTTTATTAAAAAAGGACAGGTGCATTTTGCAGGCAATTGTTGCAGCATTTAAATATGTTTTGTTTATTTGCAAGTGGATGTGCATCAATACTAGACATATGCATTTGTTTAGTTACAAATGCACATTTGTTAATGAAACACGGATATTTGTCTTGTTTTTAATAACATATATCTGAACGAATGCAACGCAAAATTTAAAGAAAAGTAATTAATTTCCTTTAAATAGTTAAAATACCTTTAGCATGCTGGAGAGCAGCACTAATCCATCCCTCTTCTTCACATGATTTATCATGATGCAAGTGGACATGATCCAATTGTGGATCATGTCAGCTGCACATCGATAAATGTCTACAGCATACGCTCTCTGCATTTATCATTGCACCAACAGTTCTGGTGAACTGCTGGCGCAATACCACCCCCTGCAGAATTACGTCCAATCCATAGCTAGCAGGGGGTGTCAATCAACCCAATCGGATTGAATCGGATTGATTTTCGGAGATGTCTGTCCGCCGCTTCAGAGCAGGCGGACAGGTTATGGAGCAACGGTCTTGGAACAGCCAATAGGTTTGAGCTCTTGGATGATGTCACTTGCATTCAAGTTCCAGTTTACGGCGGTGACCGTATTGAAGAGGAGCTCCACGCCAGATGTCTTCAGGATGGACCCGCTCCGTGCCAGATGGATGAAGATAGAAGAGGCTACATAGATGAAGACTTCTTGCTGTCCGGATGAAGACTTCTTGCCGACTGGATGGATCCTTCAAGCGGAACTTCAAAAACTGTAAGTGGATCATCGGGGTTAGTGATTTTAGGGTTTTTGGGTAAGTTTTATTTTTAGAGTAGGGTCTGGGCAGCTAAAAGAGCTAAATGCCCTTTTAAGGGAAATGCCCATACAAATGCCCTTTTCAGGGTTTTATTGTGGGAGGGTGTTTGTATTTTTTTTTTACAGGTGAAAGAGCTGATTTCTTTGGGGCAATGCCCCGCAAAAGGCCATTTTAAGGGCCATTGGTAGTTTGTTGAAGGCTAGGTTTTTTTTTATTTTGAGGGGTCATTTTTATTTTGATAGGGCTATTAGATTAGGTGTAATTCGTTTTTATTTTTGATACTGTGGGGGTTTTTTCTCGTAATTTAGTGTTTTTTATTTTTTGTAACTTAGCGTTTATTTTTTTGTAATTTAGTAATTTTTAATAGTAGATTTAAATAATTTGAGTAGGGTTAGGGTTTTTTAATATGTAATATAGTTAATTTAATTGCTAGTTTAATGTAATTTTAGTATAATAGTTATGGTAGGTTAATTAATAGTTTAGAATTAGTGTCTTTTAATTCTACAGGTAAGTTTAAATTTATTTTAAAAAAGGGATGTTGTAATTTTAATGTAAAGCTAGCGGGTTGTTAGGTTTAGGGGTTAATAGCTTAATTTAGTTTATGGCGATGTGGGTAGGGTGACCATATTGCCGGTTTAAAAAGGGACACATATGAAAAATACATATGTCAGGGCTGGTTTCAGGACTGTTTAAATAAATATATGTATAAAAACCCTGACATATGTATTTTTCATATGTGTCTCTTTTTAAAGCGGCAATATGGTCACCCTAGATGTGGGGGGCTGGCGATTTAGGGGTTAATAGTTTTAGTTAATGGTAGTGATGTGGGAGGCCAGAGGTTTAGGGGTTAATACGTTTATTTAGTGGCGGCGGGGTCCGGGAGCAGCAGGATAGGGGTTAATAACTTTATTAAAGTTGAAGCGGGTTCGGGGAGCGGCGGGATAGGGGTTATTAACTTTATTAAAGTTGCGGCGGGGTCCGTGAGTGGCGGGATAGGGATTAAACATTTTAGTATAGTGGCGGCGTTTAGTGACAGGGTATAAATAAAGTTGGTAAAAAGCCAAATAGCAGCGAGATCGATAACTGTTAGTTAACAACAGTCCGCTGCTCATCGCCCCGAATGGAGCTTGATGCCCCAGCAGTTATGAAGCAGTTATGAAGCAGCAGTCTAAAGGCCGATGTTCCATAACTTGTCTGCCTGCCTATACGATCGGGCTGATTGACACCCCCTGCTAGAGTCCGATTGGCCGTGAATCTGCAGGGGCGGCATTGCACAAGCAGTTCACAAGAACTGCTTGTTTAATGATAAATGCTGACAGCATATGCTGTTGGCATTTATCGATGTGGGGCAGACATGATACGCTAAATCGTATCATGTCCGTTCGCACATTAATAAATAGGCCCCTTAGTAATACAGGATGCTAACAAGCTTTAGGAGTTCTCTATTCATGAAATATATGTACCAATTGCAAATACAGGTAAAGACACAGTAAAGGGATACATATATCTCTTGTTACATGATTTTTATAGTGTCAGTTTGCGCTTCAAAAGAAGCATAAGGTAGAATGCGTTTTATATACAGTGGGGCAAAAAAGTATTTAGTCAGCCACCAATTGTGCAAGTTATCCCACTTAAGAAGATGAGAGAGGCCTGTAATTTTCATCATAGGTATACCTCAACTATGAGAGACAAAATGTGGAAACAAATCCAAACAATCATATTGTCTGATTTGGAAAGAATTTATTTGCATATTATGGTGGAAAATAAGTATTTGGTCACCTACAAACACGCAAGATTTCTGACTCTCACAGACCTGTATCTTCTTGTTTAATAGGCTCCTCTGTCCTCCACTCATTACCTGTATTAATGGCACCTGTTTGAACTTGTTATCAGTATAAAAGACACCTGTCCACAACCTCAAACAGTCACACTCCAAACTCCACTATGGTGAAGACCAAAGAGCTTTCGAAGGACACCAGAAACAAAATTGTAGACCTACACCAGGCTGGGAAGACTGAATCTGCAATAGGTAAGCAGCTTGGTGTGAAGAAATCAACTGTGGGAGCAATAATTAGAAAATGGAAGACATACAAGACCACTGATAATCTCCCTTGATCTGGGGTTCCACGCAAGATCTCACCCCGTAGGGTCAAAATGATCACAAGAACGGTGAGCAAACATCCCAGAACCACACAGGGGGACCTAGTGAATGACCTGCAGAGAGCTTGGACCAACGTAACAAAGGCTACCATCAGTAACACACTACGCCACCATGGACTCAGATCCTGCAATGCCAGACGTGTCCCCCTGCTTAAGCCAGTACATGTCCGGGCCCATCTGAAGTATGCTAGAGAGCATTTGGATGATCCAGAAGCAGATTGGGAGAATGTCATATGGTCAGATGAAACCAAAGTAGAACTGTTTTGTAGAAACACTTCTTGTCATGTTTGGAGGAGAGAGAAGTTGCAACCAAAGAACACCACACCTACTGTGAAGCATGGGGGTGGCACGATCATGCTTTGGGGCTGTTTCTCTGCAAAGGGAACAGGACGACTGATCCGTGTACATGAAAGAATGAATGGGGCCATGTATCGTGAGATTTTGTGTGCAAACCTCCTTCCATCAGCAAGGGCATTGAAGATGAAACGTGGCTGGGTCTTTCAGCATGACAATGATCCCATGTCTGCGTGAGGTCTGATCACTGACATTGTATCTATTCCATTTTAAAGTGCTTTAACAGCTGCTTTTTTTGCTGTCATGATTTTACCCTTCAACGAAATAAAGTTTCATATTTTTTACTAATCATTGGAGTCCTTATTGCGCTCTAAGGCGCCCACCTATCTTTGGATCACTAATTACTGTTTGGAGCCGCTTCAGACAAGCTCAGGGCGTCACAGCTGCAGATCTCCTACAATGGAACACACCTCCTTTTCTCCGTGAGATGATTTTTCAGCATGCATCAGGTACTGTTGTTTTCTAGTTATTACTAGATTTGTCTACGTTGGGACTCTGTGTGCGCAACTTTTGAACTATTGTTTTAGTATATACATATATATATATATATATATATATATATATATATATATATATACAAAATCAGGAAAAAGGACAGCACATCCAGACTGGACCGGGTACACATCCAATGAACCTTAAACAGGCTCAGCTTTGGTTGCTATTGCACTCACATAAAGCTCCTCTATTTACAGAGTCACAGGCAGTTAACCCAGGGTGCAAGTCCTTAGGGAGAATTACAAAAACAGACAATACAACACACATAAAGTCCAGTACTCACTTACAAGCTCTCAGCTAGGATTAAAAAGCAAAACCAGAAGAGTTAGTTACCGCATTTGGCCTAATGGGACAAGCCCAGGTACCATGTCAAGGTCTCTTCCACATACCTGGGACCCTAATACAGCCACACAACTGCAGCCGTGCACACTAATGCAAGCTAATAATCAAACAAACTGGGAACAAGTCAGGGTTCACAGACTTATGTAATCACCCTGCGCATAAGCAAAATCAGGAAAAAGGACAGCACATCCAGACTGGACCGGGTACACATCCCATGACCCTTAAACAGGCTTAGCTTTGGTTGCTATCTTCACTCACATAAAGCTCCTATATTTACAGAGTCAAAGGCAGTTAACCCCGGGCCTGCCAGGGTGCAAGTCCTTAGGGAGAATTACAAAAACAGAAAATACAACACACATAAAGTCCAGTACTCACAAGCTCTCAGCTAGGATTAAAAAGCAAAACCGGAAAAGTTAGTTACCGCATTTGACCAAATGGGACAAGCCCAGGTACCAAGTCAAGGTCTCTTCCACATACCTGGGTCCCTAATACAGCCACACAACTGCAGCCGTACACACAAATGCAAGCTAATAATCAAACAAACTGGGAAAAATTCAGAGTTCACAGACTTATGCAATCACTCTGGGCATAAGAAATATCAGGAAAAAGGACAGCACATCCAGAATGGAATGGGTACACATCCCATGACCCTTAAACAGGCTCAGCTTTGGTTGCTATCGCACTCACATAAAGCTCTTCAATTTACAGAGTCACAGGCAGTTTGTGTGCACGGCTGCAGTTGTGTGGCTGTATTAGGGAGGTATGTGGAAGAGACCTTGACGTGGTACCTGGGCTTGTCCCATTTGGCCAAATGCGGTAAATAACTCTTCCGGTTTTGCTCTTTAATCCTAGCTGAGAGCTTGTAAGTGAGTACTGGACTTTATGTGTGTTGTATTGTCTGTTTTTGTAATTCTCCCTAAGGACTTGCACCCTGGCAGGTCCGAGGTTAACTGCCTGTGACTCTGTAAATAGTGGAGCTTTATGTGAGTGCGATAGCAACCAAAGCTGAGCCTGTTTAAGGGTCATGGGATGTGTACCCGGTCCAGTCTGGATGTGCTGTCCTTTTTCCTAATTCTGCTTATGCCCAGAGTGATTACATAAGTCTGTGAACCCTGACTTGTTCCCAGTTTGTTTGATTATTAGCTTGCATTTGTGGGCACAGCTGCAGTTGTGTGGCTGTATTAGGGTCCCAGGTTTGTGGAAGAGACCTTGACGTGGTACCTGGACTTGTCCCATTTGGCCAAATGCGGTAACTAACTCTTCCGGTTTTGCTTTTTAATCCTAGCTGAGAGCTTTTAAGTGAGTACTGGACTTTATGTGTGTTGTATTGTGTGTATATATATATATATGATTTGAACAGAAAAAGGAAAGTTTGCAGCGCTAATGATAGAATCTAAACAATGAGGTACAGAAGTGTCTCTATATAATATTCTTATGTGGGTGTTGATATAGATATTTATCATATATTCAGAATTCCTGAGATTCTATTCTAAAAATCAAAATAGATCCATAAAACAGCCAGTAAAACTATATGTACATATGAGTCCTTATACACAGGATTATCATTTGGAGTCCATAAATTCTGGTTATTCTTATGTTGAGTAAGATTCTTCACAATAATGCGTTTTAGAAAGGCAGAATGATAACTGGGAAAAATTAGCAAACAATCTACTCACATAAATAACCCTCAATCTGATGAGGTTAGTAATGCACTCTTTGGGTGAAACTTCTCACAGTGACCGTACTTCAGGGTCTCGAGAAATAGGTAGAAATTTTGCAGTATCCAGTTGAATTAATTTGGCAGCGGTTGTCAGCAGTTCTCAAATATAAGCATAATGCAGAATATTTAATATATATGTTTAATAAATTAAAGCAGTGTAGAGTTATAAAGTTACGCTCACATACAAACCCTCAATTGTATAAGGAAGGTAGTAGTGTCTTAAAATCACACACAATATAAAGTGTTGAGATCTAACAGCTACATCTTACGCATATCGCTTCTTCTTTAGAAGTAAGTGGTTAAACTCCTGGGTTGTGAAATCGATTGTTATTTAGCTTCCTATTGGGTGTTGGTGGCCACGTGATTGGGAAGTATGAAGTGGTGTATCCTTAATGCTAATTTGGGGCTCATTGTAGTTACGCCCTCTTTCGGTTTTGTAAGCTGATTTGCTGAAACACCTATGAGTGATTGGATCGGTAAATATCTGGACTATCCTAAATTGCATGCATTATTTGTTACATGCAGGAAGGAAAAGAGAGAGGGCGCCACAATAGCGTAATATTGTCTGGTATTGTGAGCAAACATATGTAGACAAATGGTGTGCTTACCAGAACTAGAGGCACTGTGCTGTGACCAGTGCGTGATAGCTTGCTAGCACTTAACAGTGGCTAGTACACTGGATGGATAACGTTCCTTGGAGTCTTTGCTGGTGCCCCCTAGGCAACCTTTTTCTTAGTATGGATAATTTCAACTGGAAAGTAGAACTTGGTGTGTTGTTGTATGGTATTGGAATACCACAAAGCATAGACAACTTCTTGTAATAAAAAGCTTTAATATATGACGCGTTTCTCAACCCCAACTGGGTCGTTTCCTCAGATAAAAGAGCGCTTTTATCGGAGGAAACGACCCAGTTGGGGTTGAGAAACGCGTCATATATTAAAGCTTTTTATTACAAGAAGTTGTCTATGCTTTGTGGTATTCCAATACCATACAACAACACACCAAGTTCTACTTTCCAGTTGAAATTATCCATACTAAGAAAAAGGTTGCCTAGGGGGCACCAGCAAAGACTCCAAGGAACGTTATCCATCCAGTGTACTAGCCACTGTTAAGTGCTAGCAAGCTATCACGCACTGGTCACAGCACAGTGCCTCTAGTTCTGGTAAGCACACCATTTGTCTACATATGTTTGCTCACAATACCAGACAATATTACGCTATTGTGGCGCCCTCTCTCTTTTCCTTCCTGCATTAGTCTATTCCCTACTCTCTGGGACCAAGAGGAGCTGCCTACGTCTACTTCACCACTTCATCTCAGAAGAAATACATTTACCATCTTCTTTTCCGAAAAGGGACAAACATATTGAAACGAACCAACAGGAATCCCTTTTGTATCAAGGACATAATCACTAACCGGTTTTACGGTAGAGTTGCATACTGACTTTGTTAGTTAAGATATGTTTTATGCTTCACACTTTTTTTCAGCGCGCTTTCTTTATCCCCATCTGGGATAATTCACATTATTTGTTACATACAAAGTAACTGAAAATGTTAGAACTTGCAATCTTTCAATAGCGGGCAGAAAAGCTTCATTTTGTGCAAATGTATGAGCCCAATGAGCTGAATATATGTTAACATTTTAACTAATTTTTTTATCTTCAATAATGAAGGTTTTGATGTTAAATATCTTTGTATAGTCTGCATATAATATAATTTATTATTATAAAGTTGTTCTATAATAACAGATATTTGTAAAACAACTTTGCCTGGGCAGTGTATATTGTAACAATAGCATATGTTCATACTCCTTTTTGCTACCTCCTATCTCTATAACAAACTACATTACTCAATTACTCCTTCTCCCTCTCCACTTGCACTGTTCGTTAGCCCATCTCTCTTATACTCACCTTACTTTTGTACTCATGAACTTTACCTATTCCTAAACACTCTCTCTCCCCCTTGCACTTCAGCCCAATCAGCCCAATCAGCCCTCATTACTGCAAATCTGCTTCTCATCTCATGTCACTCTCCCTCTTGCTCATACTAGCTGCTGGCGACATCTCCCCTAATCCTGGTCCCTCACAACTTCCTAGCCTTTCACATCCTCGTGTGCCTTTCAATAGACTTCATAAACAAAACTCTGGTAACCTTAATCTCATTCCTCTTACATCTAAAACCACCTCCCCCTTCACTTGTGCACTCTGGAACTCTTGCTCTGTTTGCAACAAGCTCACTTTTTTTCCATGATCTCTTTATCTCCCACTCTCTTAACCTTCTGGCTCTTACAGAAACCTGGCTCTCTGCGTCAGACACAGCATCCACTGCTGCACTGTCACATGGGGGTCTCCATGTCAGTCACACTCCTAGGTCTGGTAATAGACAAGGAGGTGGTGTGGGCATTTTACTTTCCTCTCATTGCGCCTTTCAACAAATACAACCCTTCTCTTCCCTCACATTTTCTTCATTTGAAGCACACATGATTAATTTATTCTCTCCCCTCTCTATACGTGTTGCAGTCATATACTGCCCCCCTGGCTCCCCAACTCAATTTTTAGATCACTTTGCTGCCTGGCTTAATTTTTTCCTTTCTGAGAAAACAACAATATGAGGGAAACACTTCTAAGGGGCCAATCTATCAAGCTCCGAAAGGAGCTTGACGGCCCGTGTTACTGGCGAGTCTTCAGATTCGCCAGAAACAGCAGTTATGAAGCAGCGGTCACAAAGCGCTAAATTAATAGCAAATTGAGAAAATAAAATATGTGATAATGTATAAAAATGTATATGATACCTAATATATAAGGTGAGCACTAAATGAGATAGTATAAAATGTAATAGTTTATGATAACTGTTATACTATATAAAGGACTAAAAGAGACCTAAAGCTCTGTTTAAAAATGTAAACACTTTAATATGCAGGTGAGTACATTCATATAAACATTAAAAACACTAAACCTTGCAAAGTATTAGCTAAACTAAAATGGCATTGGGGCCCATTTAACAAGCTCTGTAGGGAACTTGTGGGCCCCGTGTTTCTGGCGAGTCTTCAGAAAAGACCGCTGCTCCATAACCGCTGCTCGGGTTGATTGACACCCTGCTGGTGGCCGATTGGCCACGAGTCAGCAGGGGGCGGCGTTACACTAGCAGCTCTTGTGAGCTGCTGGTGCAATGTTAAATGTGGAGAGCGTATTGCTCTCCACATTCAGCGAGGTCTTGCGGACCTGATCCGCACTGTCGGATCAGGTCCGCAAGACCTTTCTTAAATAGGGGCCATTGAGTGAGATGCAATATGTCAGGAACAATATTTTAAGAACAATATGTGCAAACAAGTACAATAACAACAATATCTAAAAAATCTATTAAATTAATAAAATTAGAAGTGCATTTCTTGATAGGAGTACAATGCAAGTCTAAAATAATGTCTCTTAGAGCGGTGGTTAAATAACAGTAAATAGTACCTTAATAGACCAAGAGCCCAAACAATCCTTTTGCGAGGATGAGCAGTTATATCTTTCAACAACCGCTAATGAAAGAACAAGGATAAAAAATTTTAATTTTGATGATTTTGCAGTTTAGGATGAGCAGTTATATCTTTCAACAACCGCTAATGAAAGAACAAGGATAAAAAAAAGTGTTGATTTTGATGATTTTGCAGATTTGCAGATTAGGATGAGCAGTTATATCTTTCAACAATCGCTAATGAAAGAACAAAGCTAAAAAAGTGTTGATTTTTTGATTTTGCGGGTTAGGTGGAGAAAGTAGATCATGTAATTCACTCCAGAGTGTGTCGTAGGAGGAAAGAGTGACAGCTAAGTCAGCTCACAATCCAAATCTTGGGATTGGTGGGTTACTTTAAGCAATAGCTTCAACAGACAGCGTCTGTAATTGAGTGCTACAATTCCAACAGACAGCGTCTGTGTGTTTTGATATTCCAGAAAGACAGCGTTTGATTGATAGTTTCCCACAGGTGATGAAGCAAATCAGAGGCTGTAGTGACTTCTTACAGACAGCGTCTGTGTAAAACAATGGATTTCCTGACAGACAGTGTCTGTTCTAAGTTCAAGTAAACTGCGAGATCCTGCCAATCACTAAGTTAAAAATTATTTGCACCGAGGACTCCTAAATGCAGTGTTATTTAAAGTTCCAAACAAATGTCAAAGTAACAGTGAACTCTCTACCAGTTTCGGCCCAGGTGGCCTTTATCAAGATCATTTTTAGATCACTTTGCTGCCTGGCTTCCTTTTTTCCTTTCCTCAGACACCACTGCCCTAATTCTTGGCGACTTCAACATCCCTCTTGACAATCCCACTGCCTCCTCTGCCAAACAACTTCTTCAACTCACTTCCTCTTTCAGCCTGTCACAATGGACTGACTCCCACTCACAAAGATGGTCATTCCCTTGATCTGATTTTCACCTATCAATGCATCAATGCAATCTCAAATTTCACAAACTCCTCTTTTCCTCTTTCTGATCATCATCTCCTAACTTGCAACATCCCTCCCCTACCTACAACTCCAACTCCCTCTACCCCTCACACCAAACTTCACAGAAGCACTAAGTCATAAGATCTGCAACAGCTCACTAGCTCTCTCAAACCTCTCCTCTCATCCATCACCTCCTTTTCCTCCCCTGACCAATCTATCTGCCATAATAACTCCACCCTTACATCTGTCATTGACAATCTGGCCCCTCCAACCATAGCTCAGAAACCACACTCTCATCCTCAGCCCTGGCATACTCCTCTGACACGGTACCTAAGCAGATATTCCCATACTGTTGAGCGACACTGGAGGAAATCTTGGAGTTCAGCTGACTTTCTTAACTACAAGGTCATCCTGAACTCCTACTATTCTGCCCTTAATCTTTATAAGCAACAATACTTCTCTAATCTCATCTCTACTCTTTCCTCTAACCCAAAATGTTTTCCACGTTCAATACTCTTCTCCGTCCACCCCCACCTCCTAATACAACTTCTCTCTCAGCTCAAGATTTTGTCAGCCACTTCAATAACAAAATTGACTCCATCAGAAGTGAAATCAGCTCTCAACATACTACCAATCTCCCACCCCTTCAAAAGCTCACAATCATCCAAAACCCAAATATCCAAAAATGCAGCACTTTTGCCCCTGTTAACAAGGACAAAGTTTCTGCCCTTATACTGTCCTCCCACCTCACTACCTGTCCCCTCGACCCCATCCCCTCACAGCTACTCCCCTCGCTCTCTTCTACCCTCACTCCCATACTCACACACATTTTCAACCTCTCCCTCAGCACTGGTATATTTCCCTCATCTCTAAAACATAAAACCTTCCCTTAATCCAACCTCCCCATCCAACTACCGCGCTATTTCCCTACTCCCTCTTGCCTCAAAGCTCCTCAAAAAGCTAGTATACGCATGTCTATCCCATTTCCTTACACTAAACTCTCTTCTTGACCCACTGCAATCTGGATTTAGTCCCCATCACTCTACAGAGACAGCAATTGTCAAGGGTACCAACAACCTGCTTACACCAAAATCCATAGGTCTCTTCTCTCTGCTTATCCTCCTTGACCTGTCTGCAGCCTTTGACACTGTTGACCACCCTCTTTTGCTCCAAACCCTCCAATCCTTTGGCATCTGCAACACAACTCTCCTGTGGTTCTCTTCCTATCTGACTAACCGTACATTTAGTGTAGCCTTCTCCGGAGCACCCTCTGCCTCGTTACCACTTTCTGTTAGGGTACCTCAAGGCTCTGTCCTCGGTCCCCTTCTCTTTTCAATCTACACATCATCATTAGGTTCCTTAATAAAGTCCCATGGGTTTCAATATCATTTCTATGCCGATGACACCCAAATCTACCTCTTTTCACCAGACCTACCTCCTTCCTTTCTAACCCGTGTCACTAACTGTCTTCCTCATATCTCATCTTGGTTCTCCTCTCACTACCTTAAGCTAAATCTCTCCAAAACTAAACTCCTTATTTTTCTCACTTCTTCCAATATCTCCAACCCAAATTTTCTATAACTGTTGATAATTCCATTATTATCCCTACCCCGCATGCCTGATGTTTTGGGGTCACACTTGACTCAGACCTTTCCTTCACTCCTCACATTCAATCCTTGGCTAAAGCCTGCCACTTCCACCTTAAAAACATTTCTAAAAACAAAATTTATGCTTATCTGATAAATTTCTTTCTCTTGCGATGTATTGAGTCCACGGATTCATCCAATACTTATGGGGGATATTCTCCTTCCCAACAGGAAGTGGCAAAGAGAGCACCCACAGCAGAGCTGTCTATATAACTCCTCCCCTAACTGCACCCCCCAGTCATTCGAACGAAGGCTAGGAAGAAAAAGGAGAAACTATTGGGTGCAGAGGTGACTGAAGTATTATAATAAAATATACTACCTGTCTTAAATAGACAGGGCGGGCCGTGGACTCGATACATCGCAAGAGAAAGAAATTTATCAGGTAAGCATAAATTTTGTTTTCTCTTGCAAGATGTATTGAGTCTATGGATTCATCCAATACTTGTGGGATACCAATACCAAAGCTTTAGGACAAGAAGGGAGGGACACGACAGGTACCTAAACGGAAGGCACCACTGCTTGTAGAACCTTTCTCCCAAAAATAGCCTCCGAAGAAGCAAAAGTATCAAATTTGGAAAATTTGGAAAAAGTATGAAGCGAAGACCAAGTCGCCGCCTTACAAATCTGTTCAACAGAAGCCTCATTTTTAAAAGCCCATGTGGAAGCCACAGCTCTAGTAGAGTGAGCAGTAATCCTTTCAGGAGGCTGCTGGCCAGCAGTCTCATAAGCCAAATGGATGATGCTTTTCAGCCAAAAAGAAAGAGAGGTTGCCGTAGCCTTTTGACCTCTCCGCTTTCCAGAATAGACAACAAACAATGAAGATGTTTGACGGAAATCTTTAGTTGCTTGTAAGTAGAACTTTAAAGCACGAACCACATCTAGGTTGTGCAACAGACGTTCCTTCTTGGAAGAAGGATTCGGACACAGAGAAGGAACAACAATTTCCTGATTGATATTCCTATTAGAAACAACCTTAGGAAGAAATCCAGATTTGGAACGCAAAACACACCTTATCAGCATGGAAAACAAGATAAGGTGAGACACACTGTAAAGCAGATAACTCAGAAACTCTTTGAGTCGAAGAGATAGCTACTAAAAACAGAACTTTCCAAGATAAGAGCTTAATATCTATGGAATGCATAGGTTAAACGGAACCCCTTGAAGAACTTTAAGAACTAAATTTAAACTCCATGGCGGAGCAACAGGTTTAAACACAGGCTTGATTCTAACTAAAGCCTCACAAAACGCCTGAACGTCTGGAAGATCCACCAGACACTTGTGTAAAAGGATAGACAAAGCAGATATTTGTCCCTTTAAGGAACTAGCTGATAATCCCTTCTCCAATCCTTCTGGGAGAAAAGATAATAGCCTAGGAATCCTGATCTTACTCCATGAGTAACCCTTGGAATCACACCAGTAAAGATATTTACGCCATATCTTATGATAGATTTTTCTGGTGACAGGCTTTCGAGCCTGAATCAAGGTATCAATGACCGATTCAGAGAAACAACGCTTTGCTAAAATCAAGTGTTCAATCTCCAAGCAGTCAGACGCAGAGAAAGTAGGTTTGGATGCTTGAATGGACCTTGAATCAGAAGGTCCTGCCTCAGTGGCAGAGTCCATGGTGGGACGGATGACATGTCCACCAGGTCTGCATACCAAGTCCTGCGTGGCCACGCAGGTGCTATTAAAGTCACTGAAGCTCTCTCCTGCTGGATTCTGGCAATCAGACGAGGAAGGAGAGGGAATGGTGGAAACACATAGGCCAGGTTGAAGGACCAGGGCACTGCTAGAGCATCTATCAGCACTGCCTGGGGATCCCTTGACCTGGACCCGTAACAAGGAAGCTCGGCGTTCTGACGAGATGCCATAAGATCTAATTCTGGTGTGCCCCATAGCTGAATCAGTTGGGCAAACACCTCCGGATGGAGCTCCCACTCCCCCGGATGAAAAGTCTGACGACTTAGGAAATCCGCCTCCCAGTTCTATACCCCTGGGATATGGATTGCTGAAAGATGGCAAAAGTGAGTCTCTGCCCATCGGATTATTTTGGAAACCTCTATCATCGCTAGAGAACTCCTTGTTCCCCCTTGATGATTGATATAAGCTACAGTCGTGATGTTGTCCGACTGAAATCTGATGAATTTGGCCGCAGCCAGTTGAGGCCACGTCTGAAGCGCATTGAATATCGCTCTCAGTTCCAGAATGTTTATCGGGAGGAGAGTCTCCTCCTGAGACCATAACCCCTGTGCTTTCAGAGAGTTCCAGACTGCACCCCAGCCCAGTAGGCTGGCATCTGTCGTAACTATGACCCACTCTGGTCTGCGGAAACACATTCCCAGAGACAGGTGAACCTGTGACAACCACCAGAGAAGAGAATCTCTGGTCTTCTGATCCAGATCTATCTGAGGAGATAAATCTGCATAATCCCCATTTCACTGTTCGAGCATGCATAGTTGCAGTGGTCTGAGGTGTAGGCGAGCAAACGGAACTATGTCCATTGCCGCTACCATTAGTCCGATAACCTCCATACACTGAGCCACTGACGGCCGAGGAATGGAATGAAGAGCTTGGCAGGTGGTTACGAGTTTTAATTTCCTGACCTCCGTCAGAAATATTTTCATTTCTACCGAGTCTATCAGAGTTCCAAGGAAGGAAACTCTTGTGAGAGGTAAGAGAGAACTCTTTTTTATGTTCACCTTCCACCCATGAGATCTCAGAAAAGCCAACACGATGTCCGTGTGAGACTTGGCTAGTTGGAAAGTTGATTGCTTGAATTAAGATGTCGTCTAGATAAGGCGCCACTGCTTTACCCCATGGTCTTAGAACCGCTCGAAGGGACCCTAGCACTTTTTTGAAAATTCTGGGAGCCGTGGCCAACCCGAAGGGAAGGGCCACGAACTGGTAATGTCTGTCCAGGAAGGCAAAACTGAAAAATCGGTGATGATCTCTGTGGATAGGGATGTGCAGATACGCATCATTTAAGTCCACGGTGGTCATATATTGACCCTCCTGGATCAGTGGCAGAATAGTTCGAATAGTCTCCATCTTGAAAGATGGGACTCTGAGGAATTTGTTTAGGATCTTGAGATCCAAGATTGGTCTGAATGTTCCTTCTTTTTTGGGAACCACAAACAGATTGGAGTAAAACCCTTGCCCCTGTTCCGCTCTTGGAACTGGGTGAATCACTCCCATGGTATGTAGGTCTTCTACACAGCGTAAGAAAGCCTCTCTTTTTGTCTGGTTTGCAGACAATTTAGAAATGTGAAATCTCCCCCTTGGGGGAATCTTTGAAGTCCAGAAGATATCCCTGGGAAACAATTTCTAAAGCCCAAGAATCATGAACATCTCTTGCCCAAGCCTGAGCGAAGAGAGAGAGTCTGCCCCCTACTAGATCCGGTCCCGGATCGGCGGCTACCCCTTCATGCTGTCTTGGAGGCAGCTGCAGGCTTCTTGGCCTGTTTACCCTTGTTCCAAGCCTGGTTAGGTCTCCAGACTGACTTGGATTGAGCAAAATTCCGCTCTTGCTTTGCAGCAGGGGAAGCTGAAGCGGGACCACTCTTGAAGTTTCAAAAAGAATGAAAATGATTCTGTTTGGTCCTTATCTTATTTGTTTTATCCTGAGGGAGAGTATGGCCCTTCCCTCCAGTGATGTCTGAAATAATTTCCTTCAGTTCAGGCCCAAATAGGGTCTTTCCTTTGAAAGGGATGGTCAAAAGCTTTGATTTTGATGACACATCAGCTGACTAGGACTTAAGCCATAACGCTCTACGCGCTAAAATGGCAAAACCTGATTTTTTTGCCACTAATTTAGCCAGTTGAAAAGCGGCATCTGTAATGAAAGAATTAGCCAGCTTAAGAGCCTTAATTCTATCCAGAATATCATCTAATGGGGTCTCCCCCTGAAGAGCCTCTTCCAGAGCCTTGAACCAAAAAGCAGCTGCAGTAGTTACAGGAACAATGCATGCAATAGGTTGGAGAAGAAAACCTTGATGAACAAAAATTTTCTTTAGGAGACCCTCTAATTTTTTATCCATAGGATCTTTGAAAGCACAACTGTCTTCAATAGGTATAGCTGTACGCTTAGCTAGTGTAGAAATAGCTCCCTCCACCTTAGGGACAGTCTGCCACGAGTCCCGCATGGTGTCAGATATGGGAAACATTTTCTTAAAAGTAGGAGGGGGAGCGAACGGAATACTTGGTCTATCCCACTCCTTAGAAACAATATCCGCAATCCTCTTAGGGACCGGGAAAACATCAGTGTAAGCAGGAACCTCTAAGTATTTGTCCATTTTACACAATTTCTCTGGAACCACAATAGGGTCACAATCATCCAGAGTCGCCAATACCTCCCTGAGCAACAAGCGGAGGTGCTCTAGCTTGAATTTAAAGGCCGTCATATCAGAGTCTGTCTGAGGGAGCGTCTTTCCTGAATCAGAAATCTCTCCCTCAGACAGCAACTCCCGTACGCCTAATTCAGAACATTGGTATATCGGATACGGCTACTAAAGCATCGGAAAGCTCAGCATTTGTTCTTAACCCAGAGCCATCACACTTCCCTTGCAACCCAGGCAGTTTAGATAAAACCTCTGGTAGAATTCATAACTGCTGCCATGTCTTGTAAGGTAAATGAAGTAGACGCACTAGAGGTACTTGGCGTCACTTGTGTGGAAGTTACTGGTTGTGACACTTGGGGAGAACTAGATGGCATAACCTCATTTCTTTCTGTCTGAGAATCCTCTAGTGCTACATTTTTAAGTGCTACAATATGATCTTTAAAATTTATAGACATATCAGTACAAGTGGGAAACATTCTAAGAGGGGGTTCCACAATGGCTTCTAAACACATTGAACAAGGAGTTTCCTTGATGTCAGACAAGTTTAACAGGCTAGTAATGAGACAAGCAAGCTTGGAAAACACTTTATTCAATGTAAAACAACAATTTCAAAAAACGGTACTGTGCCTTTAAGAGAAAAAAGATGTACACGTTCTGCAAAACTGCTTAAAAATGCAACAAACTCTTCTAATTTTTTACAGTATATGTAGTAAGCCTTAGTAAGGTTGCACCACTAGTAAAAGAAGAAATTAACCCCTTAATAACGAAACCGGATTGACAAGTGTAAAAAAACCCCCGGAAAATATACAGTTAGCACCTTGCCACAGCTCTGCTGTGGCACCTACCTGCCCTTAGGGGTTGAATCTGAGGGAATAAGGCTCTGTTTTGGCCCCAAAATCGAGTCAGGACCCTCCTGTGTTGCCGCTTGCTGTCCAGAATGAAAAACAACTGTTAAGGCGTGAAATTAGGCCCCACCCACCTCTTACTCGATGTCTGTGGGGCCTTAATGTAACACCTCATGTGTTTCAAACAGCCATGTGGGATGTAAAACCTCAAAATAAGCCAAATGAACCCTCTAAATAAAAGTCCCAAAAACGTTTTACCATATTTCTCAATAAAAACGTTTCCTCTATTATATAAGTGTCAACCAGAAAGTAACTTAGCCCTTATGCAAGCTTGTAATACTACAATAAGTCTCTGATTACAGCTTCCCCTTCCCCTCATGGCTATACTGTGAGCCTTTTCTTGAAATATCACAGTCTTTCTAGAAAAAATGACTGAACATACCTCAGTGCAGCATAGCATGCAAACCGTTCCTCAACTGAAGTTTCCTGTACTCCTCAGCCTCTGTGGGAACAGCAGTGGATCTTAGTTACCAATGCTAAGATCATCATCCTCCAGGCAGAAATCTTCATCTATTTTCTGCTTGAGAGTAAATAGTACACACCGGTACCATTTAAAATAACAAACTCTTGCTTGAAGAAAATAAAAACTAACATTTTGTCACCACAATCACTTTACCCTGCCTTATTGCTTAGAGCCAGCAAAGAGAATGACTGGGGGGTGGAGTTAGGGGAGGAGCTATATAGACAGCTCTGCTGTGGGTGCTCTCTTTGCCACTTCCTGTTGGGAAGGAGAATATCCCCCACAAGTTTTGGATGAATCCGTGGACTTGATACATCTTGCAAGAGAAATTAATCATTTCCTTACAATAGATACAACTAAGATTTGAATCCACTATCTCATCCTTTCTGCCTCGACTACTGCAACTCCATCCTCTCTGGTCTACCTAGCTGCCGCATAGCTCCTTTACAATCCATTATGAATGCCTCTGCCAGGATCATCTTCCTTACACGTCGCTCTTCATCTGCTGCACCTCTCTGCCAATACCTTCACTGGCTCACTGACACAAAATCCTCACTCTGACATACAAAGCCCTCAACTGCACTGCTCCCCCCTACATTTCAGAACTTGTCTCCAGATACTCTCCCTCCCGTCACCTTCGATCTGCTCATGATCTCCTCCTTTCTTGTTACTTCCTCACATTCCCATTTACAGGCCTTCTCCAGACTGGCCCCCATCTTATGGAACTCCCTGCCTTGCTCCCAAAGACTCTCCCCTAGTTTTAACAGCTTCAAGCACTCCATAAAGACTCTACAATTCAGGGATGCATACAACCTACACTAAACTTCCCTAACTCCGTTGGTTTCCCCTTGAACCCCTTAGAATGTAAGCCTATGAGCCCAGCTGTTTGCAGATCGCCTTCATAAGAGGTGACTACAACAGTAAAACTCTCGGCAGGGCCCTCTACCCATTTGATCGCTACAAAAGTTATCCTGTATACCGACTATGTTTACAGCACTGCAGAATCTGTTGGTGCTCTACCAATACCTGATAATAATAATAATAATAACTTTGATTATATATTTTGCCTCTTTCTCCTGCAATTTGAACTTGAAAATGATGGATTTTCCAGTTCTGAAAACTGAAGATCACACGGCAGGCTTCACAAGCATAACCTCACTACATACCTCTTCCTAATTTGCATTTTTTATCTAATCTTTTCTGCTTAAGCCAATCAATGGAGATTATGTTAACACAATAAGAGTATGAACCCCTTTCATCTCCAGATTGGCTCCTCCAAAAAATGAAAGTATTGATTACATTTTGACTATTGAAAAACATTTGCAGAAAACAAGGTGTTATTCTGTTCTAGTATTATTCTGCTTATATGTTAAAGGTACAAAAAAAACATTTTTTTATTTCATGATCCAGATAGAGCATGTGATTTTAAACTTCTTTCCAATTTATTTCTGTCATCTGTTTTGTTTTTTTGTCTTGGTATCCTTTGCTGAAAAGGATACCAAGGTAGCCTCAGGAGTTGCTGATTGGTTGCTGCACATATATATGCCTCATGAATGACTCACCCAATACGTTAACTAGATCCCAGTAATGCATTGCTGCTTTTTCAACAAAGGATAACAAAAGAATGAAGCAAATTATATAATAGAAGCAAATTGGAAAGTTGTTTAAAATTGTATGTTCTTTCTGAATCAAGAAAGAAAAATGTTGGGTTTCATGTCCCTTCAATCTATTGGAAAGCTGAAGAAAATGGTTTAATTATTGCCCCTTTAAAAAAAAAAAAAAAAAAGTTTTCTTCCAGTTTTAGGTATTAGGGGGGGGGGACAATAAGTTCAAAAACGTATGTGAGATCAGCATTGTATAGTCAATTAGTATGGCCTTAACCAAAACCTATAGGTCTACATCACAATCTATCAGTCTATTTTTTTTATTTGTATCTATCACAATATCACTCGCACATGGGTTTTTGGATCCTTGATAAAAGCTCTATTTCTACCATGGGCCAAAATATTTTTAAAAATTACAATCCACTTTTGAGTGCACCCTTTTCAAGGTCAGTTTTGGCTTTTTGAATTCAACACCTCTAGATGGCGTCTTTTAAATAAGGATTTAAAAGGGGATCTCTCAATCGCAAATTTCATAAGAACCTATTGTAATCTGTTTCATACAGCACCACTGCTAAATCATCTGAATGCATCTTTTATATTGGGCAGACTATGCACTATTTTTCTATCACTAAACGGTCGCTTTTTAAACTTTGACAAGTATTTATTTGACAATTTTTACACCTATTGTTTGTTGAAGCATTTTTTTTATTTTTTTTATTTTGGCATGAACTGAAAATGAAATGGTGACTAAGGCTTTCTATTCAAAAGATTTATAATACCTTCTTTTACTGGATCTAACCATTTTTTAAACTGTAAATCCTGAACCCAAAGCCTCGCTACCTTGTATCTGCCTAGAAGACCCTTAAACTAGATTATGGGGCCCATTTATCATTGGTCTGTCTGACATATCCGCTCAGTGGATCATGTCTGACAGACATCGATTAATACCAACAGCATATGCTGTTGGCATTTATCATTGCACAAGTAGTTCTTGTGAACTGCTTGTGCAATGCCGCCCCCTGCAGGTTTGCAGACAATCAGCCGCTAGCAGGGGGTGTCAATCAGACCGAACGTATAGGATTGGGCGGATTGCAGACCGCAGCCTTAGAGGCAGCAGACCAGTTATGGAGCAGTGGTCTTAAGACCGCTGCTTCATAACAGCTGTTTCCGGTGAGCCTGAAGGCTTGCACGGAAACAGGGGCATTGATAATTCGGCCCCAATGCCTTCATGACTGGGTTTTTTATAGGGGATAAGCCTCCATGCACACTAAGTACAAACTCATTCACAAAAGTGAGTTTTAAAGAGCTTGCACCTACATTATTGAACTTTCAAACTGGAACGCACATTCGTGACCGTGAGCTCAATAACGTAGGGTCAAGCATTTTTAAACAAATGCACTATTATTTGTGAAGGAAACATATATTTAAATCCTACTGCCTCACCTAAAAAGCAATCGGCCAAAGAGTTTCATAAATGTGTAATGAAATGGTAACTTGAACAGTAAACATAGTTTAGTTCCTCCAAATAAAGCAAATGTTGGATGGAGTTTGGCAATTAAAAATAATTGCAGCAAATTAGTTATAAAAATAAAAACTAGGAAGACAATATAAATGTCTTGTAATAATCAGTGTCCCTTTAACATTTCCCAGACAAAACTTTATAAAATCTTCCAATAAGTAATGTATTTGGCAATTTTTTTTTAACTTAGTTAACTTCCATAAATGAACCATGATTCTTCAAGGCATGAAATGTGATTTAATTTAATGATAGTGCTGATATATAAACAGATTTAAAAAAAAAGAATATACTGAAGAGAAATCCAAGATAAATGCATTAATTAAGATATAGTTGGCATAGTTAATCCAATATTTCCTGTAAACCTAATTAGATTGGAGCCAATATAGCTACACCAAGCGCAGGAAGTGTAATTATCATACACTCTTGTAGTTCAGAAATATTTATTATTTATACTGGCCATAAAAGTAAAAACACATTTTTTTTTGAGATTCTAAGATGAAATAAGCAAATGTTTCAAAACGTCTCTGCGGATGTAAATCTAAAAGTGTGTGACATTCAATTTTGTAACCAAAAAATCTTATCCACAGGGAGAAGCTCGCTGTTTGCTCGGTTTTTATGTGACTCTGTAGAAATCTTATGAGGTGAAAAAGTTCTGTGTATTAAAATTCCACATCTACAATAAACAAAGAATTGGACAAGTGCAATGTTAGCTAAGGTGCTTGGTAAGTTTACCTTTAGAAGTGGGTAAAAATCATTATTCTCAGTATATGTAGACTCACTTTACTCTTTGAGGCCTATTTAACAAAGGTCTGTCGGGCCTGATCCGACAGTGTGGATCAGGTCCGACAGACATCGCTGAAAGTGGAGAGAAATACGCTCTCCATATTCAGCATTGCATCAGCAGCTCTTGTGAGCTGCTGGGGCAACATCGCCCCCTGCAGACTCGCGGCCAATCGGTCACCAGCAGGGGGGGTGTCAATCAACATGATTGTACTCGATCGGGTTGAATTGTGGCGATCTCTGTCCGCCTCATCAGAGCAGGAGGACAGGTTATGGAGCTGCTGCTCCACAACTTGCATTTTTCTGGCGACTACGAAGACTCGCCAGAAACACGGGAAATGGGCCTCTTTGTATTACTCACTTTACTCTTCCTATTACCCCCTTTACTCTTTTTATTACTCCCTTTACTCTTATTACTCACTTTACTCTTCTTATTATTCCCTTTACTCTAATTACTCACTTTACTCTTCTTATTACTCACTTTACTCTTTGTATTACCCCCTTTACTCTTCTTATTACTCCCTTTACTCTAATTACTCCCTTTACTTTTTTTATTACTCCCTTTACTCTTCTTATTAATCCCTTTGCTCTTCTTATTACTCACTTTACTCTTCTAATTACTCACTTTACTCTTTGTATTACTCCCTTTACTCTTCGTATTACTCCCTTTATTCTTCTTATTACTCACTTTACTCTTCTTAATACTCCCTTTACTCTTGTTACATACTTTACTATTCTTATTTCTCACTTTACTATTCTTATTACTCACTTTACTCTTCTTATTACTCACTGTACTGTTCTTATTACTCCCTTTACTCTTACTACACACTTTACTCTTCTTATTACTCACTTTACTCTTCTTATTACTCCCTTTGCTCTTCTTATTACTCACTTTATTTTTCTTATTACTCACTTTACTCTTCTTATTACTCACTTTACTCTTCTTATTACTCCCTTTACTCTTATTACACACTTTACTCTTCTTATTACTCCCTTTGCTCGTATTACACACTTTACTCTTCTTATTACTCACTTTACTTTTTGTGTTACTCACTTTACTCTTCTTATTACTCACTTTACTCTTTATATTACTCACTTTACTCTTCTTATTACTCTCTTTACTCTTCTTTTTTAATTCCTTTACTCTTCTTATTACTCACTTTACTCTTCTTATTACTTCCTTTACTCTTCTTATTACTCACTTTACTCTTCTTATTACTCACTGTACTCTTCTTATTACTCCCTTTACTCTTATTAATCACTTTGCTCTTCTTATTACTAATTTTACTCTTCTTATTACTCTCTTTACTCTTCTTATTACCCCTTTACTCTTCTTATTACTCCCTTCACTCTTCTTATTACTAACTTTACTTTTCTTATTACTCACTTTACTCTTCTAATTACTCACTTTACTTTTCTTATTATTCACTTTACTCTTCTTATTACTCCCTTTACTCTTATTACTCACTTTACTCTTCTTATTACTCACTTTACTCTTATTACTTCCTTTACTATTCTTATTACCCCCTTTACTCTTCTTATTACTCCCTTTACTCTTCTTATTACTCACTTTACACCTTCTTATTACTCACTTTACTCTTTTTATTACTCAGTTTACTCTTTTTATTACCCCTTTAGTCTTCTTTTTTATTTTATTTACTCTTATTACTCACTTTACTCTTCTTATTACTAATATTACTCATATTACTCACTTTACTCTTCTTAATACTCACTTTACTCTTCTTATTACTCCCTTTACTCTTCTTATTACCCCCTTTATTCTTCTTATTACTCACTTTACTCTTCTTATTACCCTTTTACTCTTCTTTTTTACTTGCCTTTACTCTTATTGTTTACTTCCTTTATTCTTCTTATTACTCACTTTACACTTCTTACTCCCTTTACCCTTCGTATTACTACCTTTACTCATATTACTCACGTTACTCTTCTTATTACTCACTTTACTCTTCTTATTACTCCCTTTACTATTTTTATTACTCACTTTACTCTTCTAATTACTCACTTAACTCTTCTTATTACTCACATTACTCTTCTTGTTACACCCTTACCTCTTATTACTCACTCTACTCTTCTTATTACTGCCTTTACACTTCTTATTACTCACTTTACTCTTATTACTCACTTTACTCTTCTTTTTACTCCCTTTACTCTAATTACTCACTTTACTCTTCGTATTACTCACTTTACTCTTTGTATTACCCCCTTTTCTCTTCTTATTACTCCCTTTACTCTAATTACTCCCTTTACTCTTTTTATTACTCCCTTTACTCTTCTTATTAATCCCTTTGCTCCTCGTATTACTCACTTTACTCTTCTAATTACTCACGTTACTCTTCTTATTACTCACTTTACTCTTCGTATTACTCCCTTTACTCTTATTACACACTTTACTCTTCTTATTTCTCACTTTACTATTCTTATTACTCACTTTACTCTTCTTATTACTCACTGTACTGTTCTTATTACTCCCTTTACTCTTACAACACACTTTACTCTTCTTATTACACACTTTACTCTTCCTATTACTCCCTTTGCTCTTCTTATTACTCACTTTACTCTTCTTATTACTCACTTTACCCTTATTACATACTTTACTATTCTTATTACTCCCTTTACTCTTCTTATTACTCACTTTACTCTTCTTACATACTTTACTATTCTTATTACTCCCTTTACTCTTCTTTTTACTCCCTTTACTCTTATTAAATACTTTACTATTCTTATTTCTCACTTTACTATTCTTATTAAGCACTTTACTCTTCATATTACTCATTTTACTCTTCTTATTACTCACTTTATTCTTCTTATTACTCACTTTACTCTTCTTATTACTCACTTTACCCTTCGTATTACTCCCTTTACTCTTATTACACACTTTACTCTTCTTATTACTCCCTTTACTCGTATTACACACTTTACTCTTCTTATTACTCACTTTACTTTTTGTGTTACTCACTTTACTCTTCTTATTACTCACTTTATTCTTCTTATTACTCACTTTACTCTTTATATTACTCACTTTACTCTTCTAACTACTCACTTTACTCTTCTTATTATTCACTTTACTCTTCTTATTACTCACTTTACTCTTATTTCTCACTTTACTCTTCTTACTCACTTTACCCTTCGTATTACTACCTTTACTCATATTACTCATGTTACTCTTCTTATTACTCACTTTACTCTTCTTATTACTCCCTTTACTATTTTTATTACTCACTTTACTCTTCTAATTACTCACTTAACTCTTCTTATTACTCACGTTACTCTTCTTGTTACACCCTTACCTCTTATTACTCACTCTACTCTTCTTATTACTGCCTTTACTCTTCTTATTACTCCCTTTACTCTAATTACTCACTTTACTCTTCTTATTACTCACTTTACTCTTTGTATTACCCCATTTACTTTTCTTATTACTCCCTTTACTCTAATTACTCCCTTTACTCTAATTACTCCCTTTACTCTTTTTATTACTCCCTTTACTCTTCTTATTAATGCCTTTGCTCTTCGTATTACTCACTTTACTCTTCTAATTACTCACGTTACTCTTCTTATTACTCACTTTACTCTTCGTATTACTCCCTTTACTCTTCGTATTACTCCCTTTATTCTTCTTATTACTCACGTTACTCTTCGTATTACTCACTTTACTCTTTTTATTACTCACTTTACTCTTCTTATTACTAACTTTACTCTTCTTATTACTAACTTTATTCTTCTTAATACTCCCTTTACTCTTGTTACATACTTTACTATTCTTATTTCTCACTTTACTATTCTTATTACTCACTTTACTCTTCTTATTACTCACTGTACTGTTCTTATTACTCCCTTTACTCTTACTACACACTTTACTCTTCTTATTACTCACTTTACTCTTCTTATTACTCCCTTTGCTCTTCTTATTACTCACTTTACTCTTCTTATTACTCACTTTACCCTTATTACATACTTTACTATTCTTATTACTCCCTTTACTCTTCTTATTACTCACTTTACTCTTCTTATTACTCCCTTTACTCTTCGTATTACTCCCTTTACTCTTCGTATTACTCCCTTTACTCTCATTAAATACTTTACTATTCTTATTTCTCACTTTACTATTCTTATTAATCACTTTACTCTTCATATTACTCCTTTTACTCTTCTTATTACTCACTTTATTTTTCTTATTACTCACTTTACTCTTCTTATTACTCACTTTACTCTTCTTATTACTCCCTTTACTCTTATTACACACTTTACTCTTCTTATTACTCCCTTTACTCGTATTACACACTTAACTCTTCTTATTACTCACTTTACTTTTTGTGTTACTCACTTTACTCTTCTTATTACCCCCTTTACTCTTCTTTTTTACTTCCTTTACTCTTCTTATTAATAACTTTACTCTTCTTATTACTCCCTTTACTCTTCTTATTACTCACTTTACTCTTCTTATTACTCACTTTACTCTTCTTATTACTCACTGTACTCTTCTTATTACTCCCTTTACTCTTATTAATCACTTTGCTCTTCTTATTACTAATTTTACTCTTCTTATTACTCTCTTTACTCTTCTTATTACCCCCTTTACTCTTATTACTCCCTTCACTCTTCTTATTACTCACTTTACTCTTCTAATTACTCACTTTACTCTTCTTATTATTCACTTTACTCTTCTTATTACTCCCTTTACTCTTATTACTCACTTTACTCTTCTTATTACTCACTTTACTCTTCTTATTACTTCCTTTACTATTCTTATTACCCCCTTTACTCTTCTTATTACTCCCTTTACTTTTCTTATTACTCACTTTACACCTTCTTATTACTCACTTTACTCTTTGTATTACTCAGTTTACTCTTTTTATTACCCCTTTAGTCTTCTTTTTTATTTCATTTACTCTTATTTCTCACTTTACTCTTCTTATTACTAATTTTACTCATATTACTCACTTTACTCTTCTTATTACTCACTTTACTCTTCTTATTACTCCCTTTACTCTTCTTATTACCCCCTTTATTCTTCTTATTACTCACTTTACTCTTTGTATTACACACTTTACTCGTCTTATTACCCTTTTACTCTTCTTTTTTACTTCCTTTTACTCTTATTGTTTACTTCCTTTACTCTTCTTATTACTCACTTTACTCTTCTTATTACTCACTTTACTCTTCTTACTCACTTTACCCTTCGTATTACTACCTTTACTCATATTACTCACATTACTCTTCTTATTACTCACTTTACTCTTCTTATTACTCCCTTTACTATTTTTATTACTCACTTTACTCTTCTAATTACTCACTTAACTCTTCTTATTACTCACGTCACTCTTCTTGTTACACCCTTACCTCTTATTACTCACTCTACTCTTCTTATTACTGCATTTACTCTTCTTATTACTCACTTTACTCTTCTTATTACTGTCTTTACTCTTCTTATTACTCACTTTACTCTTCTTATTACTCCCTTTTCTCTTATTACTCACTTTACTCTTCTTATTACTCCCTTTACTCTTCTTATTACCCCCTTTACTCTTCTTATTACTCCCTTTACTCTTCTTATTACTCACTTTACTCTTCTTATTACTCACTTTACTCTTCTTAATACTCACTTTACTCTTAGTATTACTCAGTTTACTCTTTTTTTTTTTTTTTTTTTTAGTTTTTGAAAAAGCTTTATTGAAATAATTAGAACATACATGTGACAATAAGGGAGTACATAAGAAATTCTCCCTAACAAACAAAATCAAAAATACAAGAACATAGAAAAAAGAAAAAAACAAACAAAAAAAACCCCCATAGATTCAGTATTATATCAATGAACTTAATGCATGTTGATCAGTATAGTTAGCAAGCATATAGAGGTTATCATTCCACTTTGATAGTGTTCATTCCCTTATTGTGTAGGTCATCCTCCAACATATCCTGTTAATCTAGTTTATATTGTCTCTTTGATGTTAGTCTGTTTTTATATAGGCTATTTCTATGGCCTTCTTCTTACTCCTTATCTGAATGTGTGGGGTATGCATCCCTTGTGTTCTATATTACAGCCAGCCTTATTATAGTTATGACTTATCCCAGAAGAATCTCATTGAGTAATAATAGTCTAACCTATTGGTTTGGCGATAGTGGTATTCCTCTAGGGACAGTAATCTAGTCACGTTGGCCCTCCACTCTGTTATTGTTGGGATTTGTGACGTTTTCCATAATCTTGGGATTAATTGCTTGGCTCCGCTAACCATCAGATAGAACAGTGTTAGTCTGTAATGACATGGGATTTTCGGTGGTTTATTAAAGAGGAATATTTTGGGGTCTAATATCTGAGTCTGAGCTATAATTGTTGAAATTTCCCTATTTACCTTTTCCCAGTAATCTATAATATGCGGACAGCTCCACCATATATGAGACAATGTGCCATCATTTCCACATTCTCTCCAGCACAGCTTGCTAGTCAATGGGAACATTTTATTTAATCTTACAGGGTATAAGTACCATCTAGTTAAAATTTTCATGTTTGTTTCTGTGATACTCATTGAAGATGGTGATTTTCCCATGTGTTTGAAAATGGTTTGCCATTCTTTGGGAGTGATTGCTATATCTAGTTCTGTTTCCCAGTGCTTGGTATATCGTGGGAGGTGTTTCGTGTAGGTATCCAACACTATCCTATAGGATAATGAGAGTCCTCTTTTAGTAAGACCTTGGGAGTGGCATAAGGTCTCAAACGGTGATAGTTGTCTAGTGAGGTCCGGTTTGTTCATGTTACTTTGTATGTAGTGTGACATTTGAAAATGTGAGTACCAGTTTTGCTCTATCATTGGTGTTCTATCTCTTAATTCTGCTACAGATATCAGTTTGCCTTTGTTTAATATCGTGCATATTGGGAGTAGTGAGTGTATGGAAGCAGAGAGTGTTTCATTTTTTATTTGTAGTAATGGGATATCGGGGTTAGATAGAAGTGGGGTTAGTGGCGAAGGTATGCTGGAGATTGCAGTTGCCCCTCTGAGCAGTTTGTCCCAAGTGTTAAAAGTTTCGAGAGTTATACTTGAGGGATGTGGAGGGAGGTGGCGCTTCAGTTTATGTAGCCAGCAGAGACTGCTTAAGGATATACTTTCTGCCATATTATGTTCCAGTTCTATCCATTCCTTATGTTCAGTGTGTTTACTCCAGTCTATGATTCTAGTCAGATGCGTAGCTACCCTGTAATAAGACAAGTTTGGTACTCCCAACCCCCCGTTATCCCGGTCTCTGTACATGTAGGTTCTAGCTAGTCTAGGTGGTTTGTTATGCCATATAAATTCAAAGGCGAGGTTTTGTAGGGTCCTGATGTATGTCTCAGGCAATTGTATGGGCAAGGTTTGGAAAAGATAAAGTATTTTCGGAAGCATGGTCATTTTGAAGGAATGGATACGACCTAACCAGGAGAGAGGTTTCGGGTGCCAATTATGAAAGTCTGTTTGTAAATCTTTTAACAGTTTTTGATAATTTAATAAGAACAATTCCTGTGGAGTTTTAGCTATTTGAATTCCTAAATATTTTATAGACTTCTGTTGGATAGGAAATCCGTATGTGAATTCTATCTGTTTGCTTTCTGTGTCTGGGATCCCTATACCCAATAGTTCCGATTTGGTAGTGTTTATTTTATAGAAGGATAATGAACCAAATGTGTTACATTCAGTTTTCAGAGCTTCTAAAGAACTTATCAGTGACGTAAGTGTTAATAGTACGTCATCTGCGTAAAGTGACATCTTATATTCCATATTATTTACTTTTAGCCCTCTAATATCCTTATTCTGCCGGATTCTAGATGCCAATATCTCCATAGCTAATATAAATAGAATCGGGGACAGAGGACAGCCCTGCCGTGTTCCGTTACGAATATACACTTTATCTGAGAGGGAGCCGTTTAATTTTATGCGGGCTACGGGGTTGGTATATAGTGCCAGTATTCGGTCAATCGCTGTGTGTCCAAATCCAAATTTATATAGGGTTTCTCTAAGAAAAGACCAATTTAACCTGTCAAAGGCCTTTTCCGCATCTATTGCCAAAAAGGCCGTTGGTATCTTATGCGTTTGCGCATATTCTAGTAAGTTTAATACTTTAAGGGTGTTATCACGCGCTTCTCTATGAGGAACAAAACCTACTTGATTCAGGTGTATCAATTGTGTCAAAAAGGCATTAATGCGTGTTGCGATAATTCTAGCATAAATTTTTAAATCTACATTTAAGAGTGAGATCGGTCTAAAATTTGAGGGCGTATCGTTAGGTTTTCCTGGTTTCGGTATAACTGAGATTTGGACCTCTAGCATTGACTGGGGAAATTGAGTTTTATCATTTATACTGTTAAAGACTATTTTTAAATGAGGGATCAATATTTGTTGAAATTTCTTATAATATTTGACCGAGAAACCATCTGGCCCTGGGCTTTTTCCACTATTTAATAGGGTAATAGCCTTCTTGATTTCTGATTCCAGTATTGGGTTATCCATTGATTCTTTCTGGTCTTTAGTCAGTTGGGGAATTTGTACCGATTCTAAATATGAGGATACTGCCAGCGGGGAAGCTTTTAGTTTCTCTTTGCTGCCTATGTCATATAGGTTTTTATAATAAGTTTCGAATTGTTTCATGATATCTGGGGTGGCGTGTACTGTCTTGCCCGTCTGTGACTTGACGCTATGTATATATGTTTTGAGTTTCTTCAGTTTCAATGAGCGGGCTAACATTTTCCCTGCTCTGTTGCTTTCAAAATGAAATTTCTGCTTGGTGCGCTGCGCCATCAGGTTATATTCCCTGAGAAGTAAGTTCTGTAAATCTTCTCTTAGTTTTTGCAATTGGGTGTATATGTGTGTATCATTAGGTTTCTGTTTGTGTGCATATTCTGTCCTTGTCAAGGTTTGAGATAGAGTTAGATATTGTTGCCTAGCTATTTTGTTTAGATGCGACTTTATCCTGATAAATTCTCCTCTCATATAACATTTGTGCGCTTCCCACACTACAAATGGGTCACTCTCTTCTAAAGCATTGAAAGTGAAATATTCAGTGAGTGTATTTGCGGTTTGTTCAAAAAGAGTTTTTGGGTCTAATAAAGCATCATCTAGTTTCCAGGTATAGGGGTGTATTGGTAGGTTTGGCCACTGAAATTGTGTGATTACTGCTGAGTGGTCAAACCAACTGGTGTGAGAGATTCTGGATGTTTGTGTGAGCGCTAGGCCATCAGCATTTGTGAGTGTGTAATCTATTCTGCTATAGGTGCAGTGTGGGTGTGAGAAGAATGTATAGTCTCTCTTATCCGTATGTAAGAGTCTCCAAATGTCGTGCAGGTTACAATCTTTTAGCATTTTCCCTAGGATTCTAGCGGTTTTATTTGGTGTATTTTTGCTAGGATTTGAAGTATCAACTACTGGATTAAGGGGGAGGTTAAAATCACCTCCCACCACCAATACTCCTTTTGTTATATCTATAATTCTATTAAATGATTTCCTGTCTTTGTTTTCATGTCTTTGTTTGGAGTTCGGTGCATATATATTGACTAGGGTTGTCGGGATGCCATACAAAAGGCCAAAGATACCTAAAAATCTACCTTCTGAGTCTCTGTGAGTCTGTATATGCTTGAAAGGGATATCCCTATGGAGCAGTATGCTTACTCCATTTTTTTTGGTGGTAGCTGAGCTATGGAAGTGTTGAGTAAACTGGTTCCCGAAATATCTCGGTTCTTTATGATTTATAAAGTGCGTTTCTTGTAGGAAAAGGATGTTTCCTTTCTTTTTGGAAAGATCTAAAAAGGCCATAGCTCTTTTCTGTGCGGAGTTTAAGCCTTTGGTGTTCTGTGAGATAAGTACAATGTTTCTACTGTTATGTGTCATGGTGGTAGTTTAGCCTGTACCTCAAGACATGAATATATCTAATGATAACCATTTTTCAAAGGTTTGTTTTCCATCTGAATCTATACGGAATAATATCAAAAACAAAACAACGTACATTTTTTTAAACTGATGATAAAGATATTGAAAAAACAGACTGTAGAACTTGATATAACATAGAAACAAAAGATACCCTACTGGTATTTTAAAAACAGATATAATGTCAAGTAACATAAGTCTTTTAGACGGGGATATTACCAGCTCAATTACAAGCTCACAATTTAAATTCTAACTAGAGCCTACCGCATGCCTGTCTAAAATATAGGCCTGCATTCTACATTGGTTTACAATTCAAAAGATCTTTGCAGATTACCAAACATTTCTAACTTATACATTACCATCATTTACTAAAGTCTCTAGTATCTGTAAGAACAATTTTGGAGCAACAAGAAGAGTCTTACAACCTTACCCATCCTTGGGGTCCTTTAACCACTTGTACCTAGGATAAACGAGTTATAAGCAGAGAAACTGTAGACTGAGCCAGCAGCCCATGTCGTCCCAGGAAGTCTTTGCAATAAGCTGTTAGGAGCCCGAAGGTTTGTGGGCCTTATCTTTAGAATTTATCTTTTGCCATCTTTTTGGATCTGTATATGTTGCTTTTTTCTTTGGTGGTGGTTGTATTTCCTCAGGTTCTTCCATCCTTGGTGGTTCTAAGTCCAGTGCCGAACAGAAGTCTCTTATGTCCTCAATATTTTTACACAGGATTTTTCTATTGCCATGTAAGACATATAGATGGAAGGGAAAAACCCATCTATATAAGATTTTCTTTTGGCGTAACAGAGTAGTAAGTGGCGCCAATTCTCTTCGTCTTTGTAGTGTGCGTTGAGACAGATCTTGATAGAATTGCAGCACTACTCCTCGAAATTTTACAGGTTGATTTTTTCTGGAAAGATTTAGAAGTTCCTCCTTCTCTGTAAATTCTTTGAACTTCATAATTATGTCCCTAGGAGGGGCTGTATCGGGAGGTCTCGGTCTTAATGCCCTATGAGCCCTAACCCATGGTATATCCGTTGTTGGTGCAGCATTTCTCAGGTGGCCAAACAGAGCCGGTAGATATGTTGGAAGGTCTTTAGGGAGCACTGATTCTGGGATGCCCCGTATTCTTAGGTTCTTCCGGCGGCTCCGGTTCTCCAAGTCCTCTATTTTGTCATACAATTCTGCTATCAGGGTTGTGTGTTGTGTAGTAGAATCCTGGACAGTGTTGATGTCTTCCTGCAAAGTATCAGTATATTCTTCTATAGCCTCTATCCTGCTACCCATGGTATGCAAGTCTTGCTTTATTTCTGCAATTTCTTCCCTAATACAGGAGCGGATTATATCCGCTATGTCCTGCTTAGACGCTAGAGAGGGTAGCAGGGTGTTAGGTACTTGTGTGTTTTCTTCTAAAGAATCTGTGAGGCGTTGTGGCGAGGCTTCCTTCTGCCCTGGGGTTATCATTCCCATTCTCTCCATCCTAGTTTTAGGGCCTGATGGGGAAAAAAATTGTTCCACAGAGTTATCTTTTTGGCTGGGAGTCTTAGGTGGTTTTGTGGGTTTAGATGTGCGTTTGCTATACATATTTCAGGTAGTTCTAGCGCAGCCACGTGTGCTGGGGGTACTGTTAGAGATCCAGAAAAGATAAGACTGTACTTTCCCCCTTATCTAATTGTAGCTGCTGTGTTAATAAAATTATCCACTTTATAGACACACAAACTTCTCACTAGGTCCTTGGGTTGCTTTTTAGAATGCCTTAAGAGTTGCAGTACAGGCCGTTCTGTATCTCTCATAGGTTTTGTGACTTTCCTGCCTGAGACTACTTTTCCTGAGCCCAGTGTATCACACGGTAAAGCTTGGAGCTACAAAGTGACTCAGTTCCTATTCTCTGTGCCTTATGTAGAACTGTAGCTTAAGAAATACATGGACCAAAGTTGCCCTTGTTATTTTTAAATTAGGCCTGCCAATTATTTGTGTGACGTGATTGTTTAAGGGGTATTTGATGCAGGTAATGCTTTCAATCCTGTCTCTGGGGATGTGCGGGCCTGCTGTCTCGTTCGGTGTTGTGTCCTTTATGTCTGTATATTTTTTGCGTGTGACAGCTCCGTTTTTTTGTTTGTTTTAAGGACCGGGTGATGCCCTTTCTTTAGAGCCCTGCACTTCTCCGCGACTAACCTGTTACCGCCTCTCCGCCGCGTCTGTCTTCCGGCTCCTACGTGTCACTGTAATATTTATTTCCATGTGCGACACTAGTTCTTAGAGGGTGAGGGATGTGTGTCTTTGCTGTCTTCTCGGCCAAATGTGGTATCACTGTATGCTCCCTGCTGTTCCGTATCTAAGTAGCAGGTCTTGGGGCTATTTAATAAAGATTAAGGCATGGTGTGGCTAAAATCTTGAAGCTGGCGTTCAGAGCATCGGAGTTATGCAGCCATCTTAGCTGCGGCCAGCTCCGCCCCCCAGTTTACTCTTTTTATTACTCACTTTACTCTTCTTACTCATTTTACTTTTCTTATTACTCCCTTTATTCTTCTTATTACTCACTTTACTCCTTTTTCTCATTTTACTCTTCTTCTTACTCCCCTTACTTTTATTACTCACTTTACTCTTCTTATTACTCACTTTACTCTTCTTATTACTCCCTTTACTATTTTTATTACTCACATTACTCTTCTTATTACTCACTTTACTCTTCTCATTAATCACTTAACTCTTCTTATTACTTGCTTTACTCTTCTTATTACTCACTTTACTCTTATTACTAATTTTACTTGTATTACTCACTTTACTATTCTTATTACTCACTTTATTCTTCGTATTACTCACTTTACTCTTCTTATTACTCCCTTTACTCTTCTTTTTACCCCCTTACACTTCTTATTACTCACTTTGCTCTTCTTATTTCTCCCTTTACTCTTCTTATTACTCCCTTTACTCTTCCTAATACTCACTTTACTCTTTTTATTACTCCATCTTCTATTTTTATTACTCCCTCTACTCTTCTTAATACTCCCTTTACTCTTCTTATTACTACTTTTACTCTTATTACTCACTTTACTCTTCTTATTATTCCCTTTATTCTTATTACTCACTTTACTCTTCTTTTTACTCCATTTACTCTTCTTATTACTCACTTTACTCTTCTTATTACTCATTTTACTCTTTGTATTACTCACTTTACTCTTAATACTCACTTTACTCTTCTTATTACTCCCTTTACTCTTCTTATTACTCACTTTACTCTTCATAATACTCCCTTTACTCTTATTACTCACTTTACTCTTCTTATTACTCCCTTTACTCTTATTACTCACTTTACTCTTCTTAGTACTCTCTTTACTCTTCGTATTACTCAATTTACTCTTATTACTCACTTTACTCTTCTTATTACTCACTTTACTCTTCTTATTACTCACTTTACACCTTCTTATTACTCACTTTACTCTTCTTATTACTAATTTTACTCGTATTACTCGCTTTACTCTTCTTATTACTCACTTTACTCTTCTTATTACTCCATTTACTCTTCTTATTACTCACTTTACTCTTTGTATTACTTAGTTTACTCTACTTATTACCCTTTTACTCTTCTTTTTTACTTCCTTTTACTCTTCTTGTCTACTTCCTTTACTCTTCTTATTACTCACTTTACTCTTCTTATTACTCCCTTTACTCTTTGGATTACTCACTTTACTCTTCTTATTACTCCCTTTACTCTTCTTATTACTCCCTTTACTCTTATTACTCACTTTACTCTTCTTATTACTCCCTTTACTCTTATTACTCACTTTACTCTTCTTAGTTGTCATGATCCGGTGTACATGCGCTCAGGAAACAGACCCTCGGGGCAGTGGTAGGGATTTGAAGACACCGACCCCTGACCCGGGGAAGAGTATCCTGGACGTCGATAGATGATATTCTGTGATTCATAGTTGCTAGAAGTTATTGAAGAATTAATGGAGGGTGCAATATTTGTTTACAATATATTCTGGCTTCACTGTGAGTTATAATTAGTTAACAGGAGTAGCTGCAGGATTCAATGAGAGAAATATATAGCAATGTTCAGGCTCCAAAGTAAACAGGTAGAAGTTTGATACTTAGATGCAAACTAAGGTTTGTTGTAGGTTCACAGTACATAATGTTTTATAAGGTTGTATGTCAGGGTTAAACACAGCAGCACAAGTGATAAACAGGTTGCAAGTCTTAGGCATTAATTTCTGTTTTGTGCATATATATGCAAACCAAGGTTTGTTGCAGGTTCGCAGTTCATAATATTATGTAGAGCTGTACATCAGTATAAGCAGAGTAACACAAATGAGACAAGTTGTAAGTCTTAGGCATTAATTACTGTTTTGTGCATTTATATGCAAACCAAGGTTTGTTGCAGGTTCACAGTTCATTAAATTATGTAAAGCTGTATATCAGTATAATCAGAGCAGCATAGGTGATAGACAAGTTACAAGTCTCAGGCATTAATTACTGTTTGATCAAACTAGGTTTGTTGCAGGTTAATTCAGCAATGACAACTAGAAGCACAGAAATGGATATAAAGTTCTGAGTAAGATGATGTAATTGTAATTAGAGAGTAATGGTAAGCAAAAGCATAGTTGATTTATAATAAAATTCAGAGATTGTTAAGTAGCTGTGTCCAGGAAACAGAATGGAGATATTATTGATACTTGCGCTTTGATGATATTTAGCATAGGTAAAAGAAATTGCTGTATCTTGGAATAGTTGGTAAGTTCAAGCAGGAAACTGACACAAGCCTCTGTTGTTCAGGATCACACTTCAATGTTAATGCAAAGCACATTAGACCTGAGAAGGCTTAAAAGGAGGCTGAGGTAATCAGGTGCATGAATGATTAATCAGGCAGGCAAGCAAGCTGAATGTGAATACTGCCCAAATGCAGCAGTCAGAGAAGGAAGTCTTAAAGGGATAGTGACATTAGGCTGAGATATGTTACAGATCCCCCTCCTCAAAGGTGACCTCCGGGCGCCCAACACAATCCAAAAGGAGAGAGAACAAAAATGATATGGAGAACCGGTAGTAGGTGTATGGAGGTAGTGAGTCCAATCGGAAATCAAGAAAGGAGGGTTGGATATCTCTTGAAAAAGTTGAATGATGAAGCAAAGGCCATGTAATTCAGGTATCAAAAGATCTTGACAATGATGAGAGCAAAACTTGAAGTCATCTTTCTTGTAGTCATCGTGAGAATGCATGAACGTAACATACAATAAGCTTCCTACCACAGAATCATCATGAGGGTAGATAGGCGGATGTTCTTCATGATAGATGACCATGTACATAGCCAATGAAAAGGCAGCCAGTCCTAGAGAGATGAATAGGCTTTCCTCAGCTTCAGAAATAGAGATGCAGCATTCTGGATTGATAACCAGATTAACCACCTTTGGGTCAGAGATTTGAGTATCCTCAGAATTAACCTCTTGGCTGAGGATTAGATATACTCCAAAAGAAAAAGCTATAGCCACTTCTAACGCAATAGCAGGGCTTTCTTCAAAGTAGGAGATAGGAGTGTAGAGTGCAAGATTTGTCCAGTTCTTGCCATCTTCTAATTCAATATGAAATGTCTCCTTACTGGATTCAGAATCAAAAGTGTCCTCACTAAGAACAGGTATATGAATGCCCACACCAGGGCAAGGTTCAGGAATACCCACATCTGGGCAAGGTTCAGGAATATCCTCAATAAGATCAAGTGTAGGAATGCCCTCACCAGGGCAAGGTTCAGGAATATCCTCAGTAGGATCGGGTGAAGGAATGCCCATGCCAGGGCAAGGTTCAACTATAGAGAAAGAAAAAGAACCCACTTTAGAGCCAGGAACCATACTCTCTTCTGAGCAGAGGGCAAGGCTTTCTTCAGGGTTCACAAACAAAGAATTTACAAGACCCACTTTAGAGCCAAGAACCATACTCGCTTCTGAGCAGAGGGCATGGCTATCTTCAGGATCAAGTATTATTACACCCATTTCTGGGTTAAACAAAGGAATACCCATACCAGGGTCAAAAACAGGAGAGACAACCTTGATGCCAGGTTTAGTGGTATCATCATGGAAAACAGGGACAGGATTGACCACTAGGGAATCTTCTTGAAGAACTTTTGTACAAGTTTCAGGGTCAAGAATGTCCACTTGCGAACTTGGTTCAATGTTGTCCTCACAGGATTCAGTTTCAGGAATTCCTGTACAGGAAACTGATGTAGTAGAAAATTTAATTTGGTGCAAAGTATCTCCCAAGGGAAACAATTTCTTAGATGCAGTAACAGAAGAATTTTGAGAAGGTGAAGTGTACTGAAATATGCCACACTCAGGTAGATGCGGAGGAATTGTGACACAAGATTCTGACTGAGAAGTTGTCTGGGGTTCAGCAGGCATACTTATTTGAGTTTGAATATCAGAGCTAAATTCTCCAGGGACTATCTCTGGTAAACTGTTAGATTGTATATCTGGAACAAAATTATCTTTTGTTTCTAGCACAGGATTTATAGACATTGAGGCAGCATGAGTGGGATGCAAGAAATCAATAGTTGGAAACAGTTTTTGTAGTTGTTGTAGAGTCTGAGAAGAGATACCATTAGATGCTTTAAGAACAGACTGATAGTGACTATAGACATGATCCAGCTCGGTGTTGACAGTGTCAGGAGGCAAGAGAGGGTCTGGTACAACAGAAACTAAAACAGGGGAATCAGGCTGAGTTTCCTCTTTGCACTTCTGATTTTCTGTGGGCAGAAGGATTTTCTTCTTCTTTTTCTTAGAGAGCTTAGATAACTGATATTTCTTCCCAGTATGAGGCTTCTTAGGTTGCTGCCATTGTGGCTTGTAGTACCTTATATCAGGTTGAGAACAGAAATCCTCTTCATCACTGGATGCATAATTCTGATATAATAAATCAGCATAGTAGTTGAGGGAACTTTTTCTCCATACAGCGGTCTGTAAACCAGATGTTTTTTCTTCTGGCTCTGAATCTGTCCAATCTAACGAATCCATGAGAGTATCAGAAATAGGAAGATCAGTATTTCCATGAGAGGTTTCTTGATGGGAGCTGTCTGTTTCATAAATATAACAACCAAGCATGTCATTATAAACAATAGATTGAGGTTTTGTCTGAGTCTGTGGCAAATTACACTTGCGCTCATACCAGTCTAATGCCAGTTCAGCTGGATCCGTGAAGTCATCCTCCCTGTTGACATATTCAGACTCAGAATCAGTATCACCAGGATAGGAATCATAAATAGGAGGATTAGATGGTAATCTGGAACAGTAGTCCTGTCTCTTTAAATCTTTAAAGGTCTGAATTTTTTCTGCTGAATCTATGAATGCATCCTCTTCAGTTACATAGTCAGACTCAGAATCTGTTTCACCAACATGGTAATCACGAACATGAGGAACATATGACATTTTAGAAAAGTGGTTCTGTCTCTTTAAATCTTTGAAAATCTGAATTTTTTCTGCTGAAGCTATGGTTAAATCCTCTTCGTTTTCATAGTCAGATTCAGGATCAGTTTCACCAAAATGGTAAGCATGAAATTGAGGAACAGATGACATTTTAGAAAAGTGGTTCTGTCTCTTTAAATCTTTAAAAATCTGAATTTTTTCTGCTGAAGCTATGGTTAAATCCTCTTCATTTTCATAGTCAGATTCAGGATCAGTTTCACCAAAATGGTAACCACGAACATGAGTAGAGGATTGTCTAGAATGGGAGTACTGTGTCTTTAAATTTTTAAAAGTTTGAAAATCTTCTGTTTTTCCTTTAGGGATTGCTTGGGTCTGAGATATGTTTTAATTTTTTATTTTCCTTTGAGGGTCGGTGCATCCACTACCACTGCGAATCCCTTTTTGTGGCATTAACATTCTGTCATGATCCGGTGTACATGCGCTCAGGAAACAAACCCTCGGGGCAGTGGTAGGGATTTGAAGACACCGACCCCTGACCCGGGGAAGAGTATCCTGGACGTCAATAGATGATATTCTGTGATTCATAGTTGCTAGAAGTTATTGAAGAATTAATGGAGGGTGCAATATTTGTTTACAATATATTCTGGCTTCACTGTGAGTTATAATTAGTTAACAGGAGTAGCTGCAGGATTCAATGAGAGAAATATATAGCAATGTTCAGGCTCCAAAGTAAACAGGTAGAAGTTTGATACTTAGATGCAAACTAAGGTTTGTTGTAGGTTCACAGTACATAATGTTTTATAAGGTTGTATGTCAGGGTTAAACACAGCAGCACAAGTGATAAACAGGTTGCAAGTCTTAGGCATTAATTTCTGTTTTGTGCATATATATGCAAACCAAGGTTTGTTGCAGGTTCGCAGTTCATAATATTATGTAGAGCTGTACATCAGTATAAGCAGAGTAACACAAATGAGACAAGTTGTAAGTCTTAGGCATTAATTACTGTTTTGTGCATTTATATGCAAACCAAGGTTTGTTGCAGGTTCACAGTTCATTAAATTATGTAAAGCTGTATATCAGTATAATCAGAGCAGCATAGGTGATAGACAAGTTACAAGTCTCAGGCATTAATTACTGTTTGATCAAACTAGGTTTGTTGCAGGTTAATTCAGCAATGACAACTAGAAGCACAGAAATGGATATAAAGTTCTGAGTAAGATGATGTTATTGTAATTAGAGAGTAATGGTAAGCAAAAGCATAGTTGATTTATAATAAAGTTCAGAGATTGTTAAGCAGCTGTGTCCAGGAAACAGAATGGAGATATTATTGATACTTGCGCTTTGATGATATTTAGCATAGGTAAAAGAAATTGCTGTATCTTGGAATAGTTGGTAAGTTCAAGCAGGAAACTGACACAAGCCTCTGTTGTTCAGGATCACACTTCAATGTTAATGCAAAGCACATTAGACCTGAGAAGGCTTAAAAAGAGGCTGAGGTAATCAGGTGCATGAATGATTAACCAGGCAGGCAAGCAAGCTGAATGTGAATACTGCCCAAATGCAGCAGTCAGAGAAGGAAGTCTTAAAGGGATAGTGACATTAGGCTGAGATATGTTACATTAGTACTCTCTTTACTCTTTGTATTACTCACTTTACTCTTATTACTCACTTTACTCTTCTTATTACTCCCTTTACTCTTCTTATTACCCCCTTTACTCTTCTTATTACTCCCTTTACTCTACGTATTACTCACTTTACGCTTCGTATTACTCCCTTTACTCTTTGTATTACTCATTTTACGCTTCTTATTACCCCATTTACTCTTCATATTACTCCCTTTACTCTTCTTATTACTCACTTTACTCTTCTTATTACTCACTTTACTCTTCTTATTACCCCCTTTACTTTTCTTTTTTACTTCCTTTACTCTTCTTATTACTCACTTTACTCTTCTTAGTGCTCCCTTTACTCTTCTTAGTACTAACTTTACTCTTCTTATTACTCACTTTACTCTTCTTATTACACCCTTTACTAGTATTACTCACTTTATTCTTCTTATTACTGTCTTTACTCTTCTTATTACTCCCTTTACTCTTCTGATTACTCACTTTACTCTTCTAATTACTCACTTTACTCTTCTTATTACTCACTTTACTCTTCTTATTACTCCCTTTACTCTTCTTATTACCCCGTTTATTCTTCTTATTACTCACGTTACTCTTATTACTCACTTTACTGTTTGTATTACTCAGTTTACTCTTCCTATTACCCCCTTTACTCTTCTTTTTTACTTCCTTTACTCTTATTACTCACTTTACTCTTCTTATTACTAATTTTACTCATATTACTTACTTTACTCTTCTTATTACTCACTTTACTCTTCTTATTACTCCCTTTAGTCTTCATATTACCCCCTTTACTTCTTATTACTAACTTTACTCTTCTTATTACTCACTTTACTCTTTGGATTACTCAGTTTACTCTTCTTATAACCCCCTTTACTCCTCTTTTTTACTTCCTTTACTCTTCTTATTACTCACTTTACTCGTCTTATTACTCACTTTACTCTTCTTATTATTCCCTTTACTCTTCGTTTTACTCACTTTACTCTTCTTATTACTCACTTTACTCTTCTTATTACTTCCTTTACTCTTATTACTCACTTTACTCTTCTTATCACTCCCTTTTTTGTTTTTATTACTCACATTACTCTTCTTATTACTCACTTTACTCTTCTAATTACTCACTTAACTCTTCTTGTTACTCACTTTACTCTTCGTAATTCTCCCTTTACTCGTATTACTCACTTTACTCTTCTTATTACTAATTTTACTCATATCACTCCCTTTACTCTTCTTATTACTCCCTTTACTCTTCTTATTACTCACTATACTCTTCTGATTACTCCCTATACTCTTCCTATTACTCCATTTACTCTTTTTATTACTCCCTTTACACTTATTACTCACTTCACTCTTCTTATTACTACCTTTACTCTTCTTATTACTCACTTTACTCTTCTTATTACTCCCTTTATTCTTATTATTGATTTTACTCTTCGTATTAGTCCATTTACTCTCCTTATTACACATTTGACTCTTCCTAATACGCATTTGACTCTTCGTATTACTCACTTTACTCTTCGTATTACTCACTTTACTCTTTGTATTACTCAATTTACTCTTCTTATTACTTACTTTACTCTTATTATTACTCACTTTACTCTTTGTATCTTCTTATTACTCACTTTACACTTTTTATTACTCACTTTACTCTTCTTATTACTCACTTCACTCTTCTTATTACTCACTTTACTCTTCGTATTGCTCACTTTACTCTTCTTATTACTCACTTTACTCTTTGTATTACTCACTTTACTCTTTGTATTACTCACTTTACTCTTCTTATTACTCACTTTACTCTTCATATTACTCCCTTTACTCTTCTTATTACTCCATTTACTCTTCTTTTTACGCACTTTACTCTTCTTATTACTCACTTTACTCTTCTTATTACTCCCTTTACCCTTATTAATCAATTTACTCTTCTTATTACCCCCTTTACTCTTCTTATTACTCCCTTTACTCTTCCTATTACTCACTTTACTCTTCCTATTACTCACTTTACTTTTCGTATTACTCCCTTTACTCTTCTTATTACTCCCTTTACTCTTATTATTACTCACTTTACTCTTCATATTACTCCCTTTACTCTTATTACTCACTTTATTTTTCCTATTACTCCCTTTACTCTTATTAATCACTTAACTCTTCTTATTACCCCCTTTACTCTTCTTATTACTCACTTTACTCTTCTTATTACTCATTTTACTCTTCGTATTTCTCCCTTTACTCTTCTTATTTCTCCCTTTAGTCTTCTTATTACTCACTTTACTCTTCTTATTACTCACTTTACTCTTATTACTCACTTTATTTTTCCTATTACTCCCTTTACTCTTATTAATCACTTAACTCTTCTTATAACCCCCTTTACTCTTCCTATTACTCACTTTACTCTTCTTATTACTCATTTTACTCTTCGTATTTCTCCCTATACTCTTCTTATTTCTCCCTTTACTCTTCTTATTACTCACTTTACTCTTCTTATTACTCACTTTATTCTTATTACTCTGTTTACTCTTCGTATTACTCACTTTACTCTTCTTATTACTCACTTTATTCTTATTACTTCCTTTACTCTTCTTTTTACTCAATTTACTCTTTGTATTACTCAATTTATTCTTATTACTCATTTTACTGTTCTTATTACTCACTTTACTCTTCTAATTACTTACTTTACTCTTCTTATTACTCCCTTTACTCTTCGTATTAGTCACTTTACTCTTCCTATTACTCACTTTTCTCTTTTTATTACTCACTTTATTCTTATTACTCACTTTACTCTTCTTATTACTCACTTTACTCTTCTAATTACTAACTTTACTCTTCTTATTACTCACTTTACTCTTATTACACACTTTACTCTTCTTATTACTCACTTTACTCTACTTATTACTCCCTTTGCTCTTCCTATTACTCACTTTTCTCTTTTTATTACTCACTTTATTCTTATTACTCACTTTACTCTTCTTATTACTCCCTTCACTTTTCTTATTACTCACTTTACTCTTTTTATTACTCACATTACTCTTCTTATTACTCACTTTACTCTTCGTATTACTCACTTTACTCTTTGTATTATTCACTTTACTCTTTGTATTACTCACTTTACTCTTTGTATTACTCCCTTTACTCTTTTTATTACTCACTTTACTCTTCATATTACTCCCTTTACTCTTATTACTCACTTTATTATTCATATTACTCCCTTTACTCTTATTAATCACTTTACTCTTCTTATTACCCCCTTTACTCTTCCTATTACTCACTTTACTCTTCTTATTACTCACTTTACTCTTCGTATTACTCCCTTTACTCTTCTTATTTCTCCCTTTACTCTTCTTATTACTCACTTTACTCTTCTTATTACTCACTTTATTCTTATTACTCTGTTTACTCTTCATATTACTCACTTTACTCTTCTTATTACTCACTTTATTCATATTACTTCCTTTACTCTTCTTTTTACTCACTTTACTCTTTGTATTACTCAATTTACTCTTATTACTCATTTTACTCTTCTTATTACTCACTTTACTCTTCTAATTACTTACTTTACTCTTCTTATTACTCCCTTTACTCTTCTTATTACTCACTTTACTCTTCCTATTACTCACTTTTCTCTTTTTATTACTCACTTTATTCTTATTACTCACTTTACTCTTCGTATTACTCATTTTACTCTTCTAATTACTAACTTTACTCTTTTTATTACTCACTTTACTCTTATTACACACTTTACTCTTCTTATTACTCACTTTACTCTTCTTATTATTCCCTTTGCTCTTCCTATTACTCACTTTACTCTTTTCTTTACTCACTTTAAACTTCTTATTACTAACTTTCCTCTTCGTATCACTCCCTTTACTCTTATTACACACTTTACTCTTCTTATTACTCTTTTTACTCTTTTTATTAGTCACTTTACTCTTCGTATTACTCACTTTACTCTTCTTATTACTCACTTTATTGTTCTTATTACTTAATTTACTCTTCTTATTACTAACTTTACTCTTCTTATTACTCTACTCTTATTACTCCCTTTACTCTTATTACACACTTTACTCTTCTTATTATTCACTTTACTCTTCTTATTACTCCCTTTACTCTTATTACACACTTTACTTTTCCTATTACTCACTTTACTCTTCTTAATACTCAATTTACTCTTCTTATTATTCTACTCATCTTATTACTCCCTTTACTCTTATTACACACTTTACTTTTCCTATTACTCACTTTACTCTTCTTATTACTCCCTTTACTTTTAATACACACTTTACTCTTCTTATTTATATATACAACTACTGTTAAACATAATCAAACCAAGATATTTAATACATCTGTCTAGAACTCCAAGTTAGCCGATGGATAAACTTTTTGGACCTCTTTTTTTAGTCAATTAAAATCCTTTTCAGAGGTGTCATAAATAACCTGTTAAAGAAATGTTTTAAGTTTATATTGTTTCACGTTTATACCACAATACACCTAAATATATGTTATACATATTATATATATATATATATATATATATATATATATATATATATATATATATATATATATATACATACAGGTGTACCTCAGAGATATTGCAGGTTTAGTTTGAGACCACTGCAATAATGCAGAAATGCTTGTGCAATGTTAAATGTCGGCATTTAGTGATGTTGGGCGGACATGATTTGCTACAGTGAATCATGTCCACCCGGCATTTAATAAATTGGCACCCATAATCTTGGTGGTGGTGGTTTGTATATATATGTGTACTCATGTGTATGTATGTGTTTATATGTATATATGTTGGAAAAATGTCTCTGAGATACTTGCTCGACACAGGGTTACCATAGACCTTCAATTTGCAAAAAGAGCAATATCTGCAAGAAGCAATGAAGCAAAGCACAATAAAATGTGGTATGCCTATATATATATATATATATATATATATATATATATACTTATATATATATATGGAATTATGTGTTTAAATAAAAAATCAACCTGAAAATAATAGGCAGATTAATTTTTTAAAATTATATTACTTGTTTAACCCAGTGTTTCTCAACCACGGTGCTCAAGTACCCCCAACAGGCAATGTTTTCATTATAGTTGAACCAGTGCGCAGGTCAAGTAATTAGCTGATCAGTAACACCATGGTTACTAATCTGCTCTCACCAATCAGTTGATTATTTCACCTGTGCACTGGTTCAGCTTTTTGGGTGGTTCACAAGGCGGCTTTGGGTTAGACCTAAGTTGGGGGATTCCTGGGATGTAAGTGACGTCAACAGGTTTTGGGGGTGGGGAGATCACTTAGACCCGGAAACCCCAGAAGTAACAGGCACAGTGAATAGGATAAGGGAGCTGGATGGGAGACACATCGTTGGATAGGTAATCGCCTGCCCTTTCCAATTAAAATAAATTTAAAAAAAAACATTTTATTGGAAGGGAGTCTATAAGTTCCTGTTACATGTGATCAAAAATGATTAGATACCCCTATGCCCCTTGTTTTAAAGCCCAGAAGTCTCTCTTGAGGCACAGCTATAAATCAGTCACTCGAGTGTGCGGCCAATTTTTTTGTGGAATATAGCAGGGCTTAATTAGGATTCCCTTTTATACTTTAAAGCGAATTGAAAAGTCTACAGTTTTCAAAGTTGAATTACAGAAAAAGGGGTCAAAATAAATAATGACAGTGTATTTACTACACATAATCAAACCTTTTTTTATTATAATCTGAGTGTGTTTAATCTCCCTTTATAAATTTTTTTTATACAAGCACTGCATTTCTAAGCAATAAAACACTGATCTACATACTCAATAAAGGCTAGATTACAAGTGGAACACTAAATTATTGCCCTCCAGCAAACGGGCAAATATATGTTTAACCCCTTAAGGACCAGCGACGTACCCTGTATGTCACTGGCCTTTTTTTGGGACTTGATTGTTTTATAGTGTGGTCTTGCCACCAACGTTGAGACTGCTCTATTCCACAAAGCCTGCTGGAGGGAGGGCATTAATAGCGTGTTCTTGCTAGACTTGTGCTATTATGTCCGAAAAAAACCCTTAACGACCAGTGACATACAGGGTACATTGTGGTCATTAAGGGGTTAAAAGTTGTTGACTGGGAAGGGCACAATAGTGTATGTATATATATATATATAGAAAAAGAGAGGGTTGTTGTCAGCACTATCAGTTTTACCAATAAAAGGGGTAGCATAAAAAGGTCCAAATATTTAGTACTTATCAGACGTTTGGTGCAAGGGGAAAGTAGAGAATTTTATTCACAAATGTAGAGATAATGAGCCTCTCCTTTCCAGCTAAAGTGACAAACCCTATAGAAGCATTAAGAATTAGTAAATATCAAAAACATCAATCAATTGCTGCAACCAGGGAGCATTAAAAGGAGTAATTTATTGGAAAAAAAACATGAGAGTAATATTAAGCAACCTGAAGGGTACTCAAAACAATTCCGATCATAGTGCACTATGAAATATCCTACCAGCTGGATGCAAAAACATAAAATTAAAAATAATAAAGCTGAAACAATATAGAGCTAAGTACTTCAAATAACCAAAAAGAAAAAACCTGTTTAGAACCACAGGTAATAAAGTCCCAGTAGGTAGTATAAAGAGAGTTCCCAGCAGATCAATCATAAATATTGTAGCAACCTGCAAAAATGGTTACATTATCTTCCTTGTTATGCAGAGATTCATGAAATGGATATTCTAGTGTGATGCAAGATATAATCCACACTTCACTTCCAGACACTATTTTAACTAACAATTCCACCTTCGTGGTATTAACCAGTTCTTGGCTATCAGCAATACTTCATATTGTTAGAGAAACAGACTCCGCTGTAGCGGTAATGTGGTTTACCAGTGTTGGTACAAATGGCAGATACTGTGTCTGAAAATATCTACCGCCGTAGCAGTTATACTTGCGTTGTTTGAGAGTCCCACAATCACGGTGCCACACCTCCAGGGGTGCTCCTCTCGCACATCTTAGTAACCTTTAGTTTGCAGTTGTTCACAGATTCCAAAGTTGCTACTATCTCGAACAATTCCGCCAGAATTCTTTGTCTCATGGAGTTCCCAAACAAACACTCCAGCCAGCTATGTGCGTTTCACCCCTAAGGCTGTGGGGCTTCTTCCGGCTCCAAATTCAGTCAATACCTTGCAGGTGTATTAGGTGTACCTTTAACAGAAACATCACGGAGGAAAACTCCACCCTTCCTTGAAGCCTTTAACAATTCAATGTTGTTCTTGGGGTAAAATGGTAACTATTGTTTGGACTAAAAATTTAAATTGTATCAACATTATTTTATACATATTTATGTGTCAAACAACTACGGAATTGTAAAAAGTAACGTAGTAAAATAATAATGACAAAATAAATATGCTTCCCTGTGATGCAGCACCGGTCGATGCTAATATGTGGAAATCCACTCTACAATTAACAATAACAATATTATCTTATCATAAGTGGAACATGCTTTCATAACTTACTAAATAACTATATTACTTTCAAATATAGCAAGTTTTATCCAATGACCATTGGTTTTCCTGTTTTTCTAAATAAGAGTCAAAGTTATATAATAGTTTAATACTAATGAATAAGTTTATCTTATAGGGTTTTGACATGGATTATTCCTCTACTTCCTTTTTCCATTTAAAGATAGAATAGATTGCACTCTCATGCAGCAACCTCATTCGCCTAGAAAGCATGCGTAATTAATTTCCTCATTCATGCCTTGGGGGGCAAGAGCTTTTAAATTAAATATCCATTTGCATTCATTCTGTAAAAGTTTTTTATCCAGATCACCACCACTCTCTCTGAGATCAATTTTTTGCAGACCCCTAAATTTTAATTCATTCTTATTACTATTATGAAAATAGAAAAAATGTCGGGCTACACTACTAATGTCAATCAATTTATTCTTTATATCTCTCTTATGCTCTTTAATTCTTTCTTTGAGCTCTCTGTACGTTTTTCCTACGTAATAACAGGGACAATTACAGTACACTAAGTATACTACTCCTACACTTACACAGTTTATGTGCCCCTGGATGTACCATTGTTTGCCAAATTTATCGATGAATTTATTCCCAGTACTCATATTTGGACATACTGAACATTTAGAACACTTAAAATTGCCATCTTTACTTTTATATTGTGACAGCCAGGTTTCAGACTTATTCATATGAAAATGGCTTCTGACTAATTTATCCTTAAGATTGGGGGCTTTCTTTGCTGTCATTTGGGGAACACTGCTTATTTGTTTTGCTATAGTATTGTCTAAAATTAGGATATGCCAATGTTTTAGCAATATTGTCCTAATTTTGGCCCTGGAGTCATTATAGATGCTAATAAATCTTACTGTATCTCCTTTTAAATCATCCTTTTGTTTATACAGTATTTCCTGTCGATCCTTATATTTTGCTTTTGTGTATGCCTGTTTTAGACAATTTTGGGAATACCCCCTTTCCCTAAATCTTTTTTGTAGGTCACAAACCTCAATTTTAAATGTTTAAATTTTTGTACAATTTCTCCTATGTCTGAGATATTGGCCATGTGGTATATTGAATAGTAGATGAGATGGGTGATGGCTATCAGCATGCAATAGTGTGTTGCCAGCAGTGGGTTTCCTATGGGTTGAGGTAGTAATAAATTGATTTACATTACTAATATTTAAGTCTAAAAAACTTATTTCTGTTTTGCTACTAGTATATGTAAATTTCAGATTAAAGGTATTCTGGTTCAAAACCTCCATAAATTTAATTAATTCTTCCTCAGACCCTTCCCATAGCATTAACGCATCATCTATAAAGCATATCCATAATCCTATTTTGTCCTTGTATTCACCATCCCAAATTACTTCTTTTTCCCAATACCCAAGGTACAGACATGCGTACGTAGGTGCACAGCATGTACCCATGGCTGTACCAAGGATTTATACATACATCTTTTGATTGAATATAAAGTAGTTATGTTGCAACAAGAAGTTCAGGAGTGTTAATACAAAATTAGTATGTTCAGAATATTGTTTCCCCCTTTGTTCGAGAAAATACCGACAAATTTCAACTCCTTTTAAGTGTGGAATTGAAGAGTATAACCCTTGAACATCAATTGTTACTAGGAGTGTATCCTTTTGGACTTTTAAGCCATCTAGTTTTTTAAGTACATCAAGTGAATCTTTCAAAAAGTATGACAAATTTTCAAGAAATGGTCTTAAATTATAATCGACATATTCAGAGATTTTTTCTGTCAGGGACCCCATACCTGAAATTATTGGTCTGCCTGGTGGTGGTAACCTCCCCTTATGTAATTTTGGTATGGTATAGAAGGTAGGTATAATTGGAAACTTAACTTTAAGATATTCAAACTCGTATTTGTTAATGAGAGCTTCTTTTAAGGCTGCAGATAATATTTGGTCCAATTCAAGAGAATATTGTTCAGTGGGGTCATTTTTAATTTTTTTATAGGGGGTTTTATCTTGGACTTGGAGAATACATTCTTTTAAATAGTCTTTTTTGTTCAAGACTACTACATTTCCGCCTTTATCTGACGGTTTAATGGTAATTTCAAAATTTGTTTGTAGCTCTCTTAATGCTAACTGTTGTTTACTGTTTAGTTGTTAAATTTGGTTTTATATCTGTATTCTCTTCCATCTCTATGATATCTTTTTCTACCAGTTTGACAAAATTCTGCACACATGGTACCATTGATAAGGAGGGCATATAAGTTGACTTACTTTTTAAAGTGCTGAATCCTATGTGAGATATAGATGGTTTCTCTTGTGGATCTCCCTCTGAGGCCAATTCCTCTAAGCCAATTAAAATTTGGCGATTGTGAATATCCAGAGTTGTTTCTGGTATTTTATTTGCAAATGTTTTCTTTAAAATTAATTTGCGTGCAAACAAATTTAAATCTTTTATTACTGTGAATTTGTCACATTTGTTTGTGGGTGCAAAGGATAGACCCTTGCCTAATACTTCTATCTGAGAATCCGTAAGCTTGGCGTCAGAGAGATTAACCACTTTTTTTGATTTTATAAATTTTTCTGCTTCTCTTTCATTTGATTTCTCAATGGATATTTTCTCCCTTCCTGTGAAGCTTGTTTTATATTTCCTCCCTCCTCTCCTGGTTCTTTTGTTTCCTGTTGTCTCTGACCTAAAAAAATCCCTTCTTCTACCTCTTCTGGATCTAAATCTTTGTCTATTTTTATCCTAAGTTGAAGAACCTCCTGATTCTGAACTACATGTCTGGAATGTATAATTATAGACTTGATTTTTTTGATAGTCATCCCAATCTCTTTCAAACTTTCTCCTTTTTCTAAATTTTATTGTATCTTGAATTTTTCTCACTTCTAATTTGGCCACTCCCATTCATTTTTCATATTGTTCATTTGTTTTCCATTCATCTATTTTTTCAATTGCAACATTCAGTTCTGTCTGTACTTGCTGTAATCTTAATTCATTCTCATCAATCATTAATTTCATCCAGTTAAAGGCACATTCACTTGCATAATTATCCCTTTTTTTCTGAAACTCATCTAACAAAGGTTCATTCAGATTGGAGCCAGGTCTTTTTCTCACTCTTAAGCCTCTAGGTATCATTTTGGCTTCTAAATATTTATTGAGGCTTGAAATTTCCCATTTTAGTTTTTGTTCTTTTAATATTTTAGATTTATAAGTTTTAAATACTTTAAAAATATTTTGGCTCTCTTCTGTGTTTTGATTAGTGTTTGCTGTATTGCCGGCAAGTGAGAAGGTTTCATCCATGTCAAAATCCCATTCTGTCTTATCAAAACCTGCCATGTCTCAATATGCTCACCTAAAGATATACCTCCCTTAAAAATATGCCTATATTATACAACTTGATGTGCAGGGCAACTTAGAAAGGCCACTTAAATGGTCAGAAATGTAATAGAAAAAGAGAGGGTTGTTGTCAGCCCTATCAGTTTTACCAATAAAATACAGCGGAGTCTGTTTCTCTAACAATATGAAGTATTGCTGACAGCCAAGAACTGGTTAATACTTACCGCAAAGGTGGAATTGTTAGTTAAAATAGTGTCTGGAAGTGAAGTGTGGATTATATCTTGCATCACACTAGAATATCCATTTCATGAATCTCTGCATAACAAGGAAGATAATGTAACCATTTTTGCAGGTTGCTACAATATTTATGATTGATCTGCTGGGAACTCTCTTTATACTACCTACTGGGACTTTATTACCTGTGGTTCTAAACAGGTTTTTTCTTTTTGGGTATTTGAAGTATTTAGCTCTATATTGTTTCAGCTTTATTATTTTTAATTTTATGTTTTTGCATCCAGCTGGTAGGATATTTCATAGTGCACTATGATCGGAATTGTTTTGAGTACCCTTCAGGTTGCTTAATATTACTCTCATGGTTTTTTTCCAATAAATCACTCCTTTTAATGCTCCTTTTAATGCTCCCTGGTTGCAGCATTGATTGATGTTTTTGATATTTACTAATTCTTTATGCTTCTATAGGGTTTGTCACTTTAGAATTGCTTATTCCATTACATTTTTTAGGGATTGGTTAGTGCTGGAAAGGAGAGGCTCATTATCTCTACATTTGTGAATAAAAATTCTCTACTTTCCCCTTGCACCAAAGGTCTGATAAGTACTAAATATTTGGACCTTTGTATACTACCCCTTTTATTGGTAAAACTGATAGTGCTGACAACAACCCTCTCTTTTTCTATTAAATTTCTGACCATTTAAGTGGCCTTTCTAAGTTGCCCTGCACATCAAGTTGTATAATATAGGCATATTTTTAAGGGAGGTATATCTTTAGGTGAGCATATTGAGACATGGCAGGTTTTGATAAGACAGAATGGGATTTTGACATGGATGAAACCTTCTCACTTGCCGGCAATACAGCAAACACTAATCAAAAACAGAAGAGAGCCAAAATATTTTTAAAGTATTTAAAACTTATAAATCCAAAATATTAAAAGAACAAAAACTAAAATGGGAAATTTCAAGCCTCAATAAATATTTAGAAGCCAAAATGATACCTAGAGGCTTAAGAGTGAGAAAAAGACCTGGCTCCAATCTGAATGAACCTTTTTTAGATGAGTTTCAGAAAAAATGGGATAATTATGCAAGTGAATGTGCCTTTAACTGGATGAAGTTAATGATTGATGAGAATGAATTAAGATTACAGCAAGTACAGACAGAACTGAATGTTGCAAATCAAAAAAATCAAGTCTATAATTATACATTCCAGACAAGTAGTTCAGAATCAGGAGGTTCATCAACTGAGGATACAAATAGACAAAGATTTAGATCCAGAAGAGGTAGAAGAAGGGATTTTTTAGGTCAGAGACAACAGGAAACAAAAGAACCAGGAGAGGAGGGAGGAGATATAAAACAAGCTTCACAGGAAGGGAGAAAATATCCATTGAGAAATCAAATGAAAGAGAAGCAGAAAAATTAATAAAATAAAAAAAAGTGGTTAATCTCTCTGACGCCAAGCTCATGGATTCTCAGTTAGAAGTATTAGGCAAGGGTCTATCCTTTGCACCCACAAACAAATGTGACAAATTCACAGTAATAAAAGATTTAAATTTATTTGCACGCAAATTAATTTTAAAGAAATCATTTGCAAATAAAATACCAGAAACAACTCTGGATATTCACGATCGCCAAATTTTAATTGGCTTAGAGGAATTGGCCTCAGGGGGAGATCCACAAGAGAAACCATCTATATCTCACATAGGATTCAGCACTTTAAAAAGTAAGTCAACTTATATGCCCTCCTTATCAATGGTACCATGTGTGCAGAATTTTGTCAAACTGGTAGAAAAAGATATCATAGAGATGGAAGAGAATACAGATATAAAACCAAATTTAACAACTAAACAACAGTTAGCATTAAGAGAGCTACAAACAAATTCTGAAATTACCATTAAGCCGTCAGATAAAGGCGGAAATGTAGTAGTCTTGAACAAAAAAGACTATTTAAAAGAATGTATTCTCCAAGTCCAAGATAAAACCCACTATAAAAATATTTAAAATGACCCCACTGAACAATATTCTCTTGAATTGGACCAAATATTATCTGCAGCCTTAAAAGAAGCTCTCATTAACAAATACGAGTTTGACTATCTTAAAGTTAAGTTTCCAATTATACCTACCTTCTATACCATACCAAAATTACATAAGGGGAGGTTACCACCACCAGGCAGACCAATAATTTCAGGTATGGGGTACCTGACAGAAAAAATCTCTGAATATGTTGATTATAATTTAAGACCATTTCTTGAAAATTTGCCATCCTTTGTGAAAGATTCACTTGATGTACTTAAAAAACTAGAGGGCTTAACAGTCCAAAAGGATACACTCCTAGTAACAATTGATGTTGAAGGGTTATACTCTTCAATTCCACACTTAAAAGGAGTTGAAATTTGTCGGTATTTTCTGGAACAAAGGGGGAAACAATATTCTGAACATACTAATTTTGTATTAACACTCCTAAACTTCTTGTTGCAACATAACTACTTTATATTCAATCAAAAGATGTATGTACAAAACCTTGGTACAGCCATGGGTACATGCTGTGCACCTACGTACGCATGTCTGTACCTTGGGTATTGGGAAAAAGAAGTAATTTAGGATGGTGAATACAAGGACAAAATAGGATTATGGATACGCTTTATAGATGATGCGTTAATGCTATGGGTAGGGTCTGAGGAAGAATTAATTAAATTTATGGAGGTTTTGAACCAGAATACCTTCAATCTGAAATTTACATATACTAGTAGCAAAACAGAAATAAGTTTTTTAGACTTAAATATTAGTAATATAAATCAATTTATTACTACCTCAACCCATAGGAAACCCACTGCTGGCAACACACTATTGCATGCTGATAGCCATCATCCATCTCATCTACTATTCAATATACCACATGGCCAATATCTCAGACATAGGAGAAATTGTACAAAAATTGAAACATTTAAAATTAAGGTTTGTGACCTACAAAAAAGATTTAGGGAAAGGGGGTATTCCCAAAATTGTCTAAAACAGGCATACACAAAAGCAAGATATAAGGATCGACAGGAAATACTGTATAAACAAAAGGATGATTTAAAAGGAGATACAGTAAGATTTATTAGCATCTATAATGACTCCTGGGCCAAAATTAGGACAATATTGCTAAAACATTGGCATATCCTAATTTTAGACAATACTATAACAAAACAAATAAGCAGTGTTCCCCAAATGACAGCAAAGAAAGCCCCCAATATTAAGGATAAATTAGTCAGAAGCCATTTTCATATGAATAAGTCTGAAACCTGGCTGTCACAATATAAAAGTAAAGATGGCAATTTTAAGTGTTCTAAATGTTCAGTATGTCCAAATATGAGTACTGGGAATAAATTCATCGATAAATTTGGCAAACAATGGTACATCCAGGGGCACATAAAATGTGTAAGCTTAGGAGTAGTGTACTTAGTGTACTGTAATTGTCCCTGTTATTACGTAGGAAAAAACGTACAGAGAGCTCAAAGAAAGAATTAAAGAGCATAAGAGAGATATAAAGAATAAATTGATTGACATTAGTAGTGTAGCCCGACATTTTTTCTATTTTCATAATAGTAATAAGCATGAATTAAAATTTAGGGGTCTGCAAAAAATTGATCTCAGAGAGAGTGGTGATGATCTGGATAAAAAACTTTTACAGAATGAATGCAAATGGATATTTAATTTAAAAGCTCTTGCCCCCCAAGGCATGAATGAGGAAATTAATTACTCATGCTTTCTAGGCGAATGAGGTTGCTGCATGAGAGTGCAATCTATTCTATCTTTAAATGGAAAAAGGAAGTAGAGGAATAATCCATGTCAAAACCCTATAAGATAAACTTATTCATTAGTATTAAACTATTATATAACTTTGACTCTTATTTAGAAAAACAGGAAAACCAATGGTCATTGGATAAAACTTGCTATATTTGAAAGTAATATAGTTATTTAGTAAGTTATGAAAGCATGTTCCACTTATGATAAGATAATATTGTTATTGTTAATTGTAGAGTGGATTTCCACATATTAGCATCGACCGGTGCTGCATATGCAGGGAAGCATATTTATTTTGTCATTATTATTTTACTACGTTACTTTTTACAATTCCGTAGTTGTACTTTTTATATATAATATAATTTTTTGTTTGACACATAAATATGTATAAAATAATGTTGATACAATTTAAATTTTTAGTCGAAACAATAGTTACCATTTTACCCCAAGAACAAGATTGAATTGTTAAAGGCTTCAAGGAAGGGTGGAGTTTTCCTCCGCGATGTTTCTGTTAAAGGTACACCTAATACACCTGCAAGGTATTGATTGAATTTGGAGCCGGAAGAAGCCCCACAGCCTTAGGGGTGAAACGCACATAGCTGGCTGGAGTGTTTGTTTGGGAACTCCATGAGACAAAGAATTCTGGCGGAATTGTTCGAGATAGTAGCAACTTTGGAATCTGTGAACAACTGCAAACTAAAAGTTACTAAGAAGTGCAAGAGGAGCACCCCTGGAGGTGTGGCGATAGTGGGACTCTCAAACAACGCAAGTATAACCGCTACGGCGGTAGATATTTTCAGACACAGTATCTGCCATTTGTACCAACACTGGTAAACATCATTATCGCTACAGCGGAGTCTGTTTCTCTAACAATATGAAGTATTGCTGACAGCCAAGAACTGGTTAATACTTACCACGAAGGTGGAATTTTTAGTTAAAATAGTGTCTGGAAGTGAAGTGTGGATTATATCTTGCATCACACTAGAATATCCCTTTCATGAATCTCTGCAGAACAAGGAAGATAATGTAACCATTTTTGCAGGTTGCTACAATATTTATGATTGATCTGCTGGGAACTCTCTTTATACTACCTACTGGGACTTTATTACCTGTGGTTCTAAACAGGTTTTTTCTTTTTGGGTATTTGAAGTACTTAGCTCTATATTGTTTCAGCTTTATTATTTTTAATTTTATGTTTTTGTATCCAGCTGGTAGAATATTTCATAGTGCACTATGATCGGAATTGTTTTGAGTACCCTTCAGGTTGCTTAATATTACTCTCATGGTTTTTTCCAATAAATTACTCCTTTTAATGCTCCCTGGTTGCAGCAATTGATTGATGTTTTTGATATTTACTAATTCTTTATGCTTCTATAGGGTTTATCACTTTAGAATTGCTTATTCCATTACATTTTTTTAGGGATTGGTTAGTGCTGGAAAGGAGAGGCTCATTATCTCTACATTTGTGGATATATATATATATATATATATATATATATGAATATGTGTGTATATATTTATGTACAGTGCAGACGGATATGATCCGCGGTAGCGATTCTGTCTGCCGCACATTGATAAATGCCGACAGCATCTGTGACAGCTGGTGAAATGCTTGTGCAATGCCGCCCCCTGCTAGCAGGGGGGGTATCAATCAACCTGATCGTATGCGATCGGACAGATTGCTGTCCGTAGCCTCAGAGGCAGCGGATGAGTTAAGGAGCAGCGGTTTTGAGACCGATACTTCTTAACTCCTGTTTCCAGCGAGCCAGAAGGCTCACACAGAAACAGCTGCATCAAGCTCCATTCAGAGCTTGATGAATTGGCCCCTCTATCTCTTTTTTAACTCATTAAAAAAAAAAAAAATAACATTAAGCTTATATTTTTAGTAAAAACAACTTACATTGTGCAGTATAGAACTATTTAAGGTGCGCAGTACAAATTGTACTAAAACTACACTGCACGTGCAAAAAACTCGGGTAAATTTGTATTTATAATATGAAAATCAAAGGCCTAGATTAAGAGTGGATTGCAAAATTGCACTTTTACAAGTGTGATTTTTCCGCTCCACTCAGTAATACCAGTGCACATAAATATGACCCCATCATATGCCAACCTATTTGCCGAATTAGAGAATGGTGGCACAGAATTATTCCATGACTCTAGGATACATCTATTTAAAAGATATATAGATGACCTGTTTATGCTCTGGAAGGGCACTGAAGAAGAACTACTGAATTGGTTTGAGGAACTGAACGGAGTCCACCCTACTGTGAAATTAAAAATCACGTACGACAAAGAAACTATGGACTTTTTGGACGTAAGAATTATCCTACAGGGGGAAACCCTGATCACCACCCTCTTTAGCAAACCTACGGATAAGAATTTGATCCTATGTGCTTCAAGCTGCCACCCTCCTAGCCTGAAGAAAGCACTTCCCATTTCCCAATTTAAAAGAGTGACTAGGAACAACACCAACAAAGAATGCAGGGACATACAAAAGGCTGAAATGGAGAAAAAAATTCAAACAGAGGGGTTACCATACCAGGGTCCTAAAAAGCAGTAGAGAAGCGACAATGAGAGATACTCAACAAGAATTACTTTATGACACTAAAAGTAGAGAAACAGAAAACAAGCTGACCTTTACCACAACCTACACAATGGGAAAAGAGGGCATTGCTGACACTCTGCGCAACAATTGGAACCTACTCACTACAGACAGGGCACTACCTTTTAAGAATATGTTGCCACCCAGGACTGGATATCGCAGGGCCTACTCACTCAGAGATAAGCTTATCAAAACAGATCCCATAAGCTGCTACAACAGCAGAACATGGCTTAAAATGAAACCGGGTTGTTTTCGCCGTTTGGGGTGTACCACATGTGTTGGACTCACCACAGGAAATTACTTTAGCCATCCATACTCAACAAAGAAATACAAGATTCGACATAGAGTGACCTGGACTAAATAAATTCATAGTATACTTGCTCCACTGTGTTTGCTGAAAATTTTATGTGGGCAAGGCGGTGGATGGCCTTCGAACCAGAATGGTCAACCACCGTTCAGCCATACAGGCAGCCCTGGGTAAGGGCACTTCTGATCAGCCTGTGACCAGACATTTTGTCGAAGCGGGACATAAGGTTACTGATCTCAAGTACATTATCATTGACCACACCCCTCCCCCCACCAGAGGTGGGGATAGGGCTAAAACCCTCTTGCAAAGGGAGGCAAGGTGGATTTTTGATTTTGGAACTATGACCCCTAGGGGTCTTAACGTATACCTGGGCTGGCATTGCTGCCTATAGTGTTCCTACTCTGATTTTGGTACTGCATGCAAATGCACATCACCAGTTATTTAATAGTTAATTATTATTCCAAATTTTGTGTAGGATACATGCTACGTGGGCCATGTAACTATATATATAACTTATTATTTCTTATGTTTAAATATTTCACCATGTATATTAATAGGCCATAGTATCTACAAACTGGTTATTTTTGTATTATTATTTTTGTATTACTTTTGTGTTATTTTCATGATACTTTGTTTATATTGTACATCCAAAAAGAAGGTAACATTATTTTAACATGTCTGAATTTGTTTTTAATTTACTTGAGGCATTATTATGCTATGGAAGGGCACTGAAGAAGAACTATTGCATTGGTTTGAGGAACTAAACGGAATCCACCCGACTGTGAAATTCAAAATAGCGTACAACAAAGAAACAGTGGACTTTTTGGACATAAGAATTATCTGACGGGGGAAACCCTGATCACCACCCTCTTTAGCAAACCTATGGAGAAGAATTTGATCCTATGTGCTTCAAGCTGCCACCCTCCTAGCCTGAAGAAAGCACTTCCCATTTCCCAATTTAAAAGATTGACTAGGAACAACACCAACAAAAAACGCAGGGACATATAAATGGCTTAAATCTAGGAAAAAATTCAAATAGAGGGGTTACCATACCAGGATCCTAAAAAGCAGTAGAGAAGCGACAATGAGAGATACTCAACGAGAATTACTTTATGACACTAAAAATAGATAAACAGAAAACAACCTGACCTTTGCCACAACCTACACGATGGGAAAAGAGGGCATCGCTGACACTCTGCGCAACAATTGGAACCTACTCACTACAGACAGGGATCTACCTTTTAAGAATATGTTGCCATCCAGGATTGGATATCGCAGGGCCTACTCACTCAGCATGCTAAGGCACTGTGGATGAGCTCTGTAGCAACCCAAGGGTTGCAGGTTCGATCCCCGGCGAGGTCCACTCAGCCTTTCATCCTTCTGAGGTCGATAAAATGAGCAGCACCTTGAGACCCTTACGGGTGATTATCTGCACTTTACAAGTATCCAATACATACAAACATACAGAGATCAGCTTATCAAAACCGATCCCATAACCGTCTACAACAGCGGAACCTGGCTGAAAACTAAATTGGGTTGTTTTCACTGTTTGGGGTGTACCACATGTGCTGGACTCACCACAGGAAATGACTTTAGCCATCCATACTCAACAAAGAAATACAAGATTCGACATAGAGTTACCTGCACTACAAAATTCATAGTATACTTGCTCCACTGGGTTTGCAGAAAATTTTATGTTGGCAAGACAGTGGATGACCTTGGAACCAGAATGGCCAACCACCGTTCAGTCATATGAGCAGCCCTGGATAAGGGCACTTCTGATCAGACTGTGGCCAGACATTTTGTCGATGCGGGACATAAGGTTACTGATCTCAAGTACATTATCATTGACCACATCCCTCCCCCCACCAGAGGTGGGGATAGGGCTAAAACCCTCTTGCAAAGGGAGGTGAGGTGGATTTTTGATTTGGGAACTATGACCCCTAGGGGTCTTAACGTACACCTGGACTAGCATTTCTGCCTATAGTGTCCCTACTCTGATATTGGTACTGCATGAACCCCTGATGTGAATGTACATCACCAGTTAATTAATAGTTAATTATTATTCCAAATTTTGTGTAGGATACATGCTACGTGGGCCATGTAACTATATATATAACTTACTATTTCTTATCTTTAAATATTTCACCATCTATATTAATAGGCCATAGTATCTACAAACTGGTTATTTATGTATTATTATTTTTGTATTACTTTTGTGCTATTTTCATGATACTTTGTTTATATTGTACATCCAAAAAGAAGGTAACATTATTTTAACATGTCTGAATTGGTTTAAATTTACTTGAGACATTATGACACCATTAGCTTTATTCACTCTAGACATACGTTACAATTTTTAGAGGCCTCCATTTTATATCATTACCTTTCATTCTATCATTAGTAGCCACGACCAATTTGTATACTTAATCTCAATATAAAAGTGTCAGCACCTGTACCAACCCATCCATCTAATTGGATATTTCCCTTCTAACTTCACACGACATTAAGCTTATTAATTTATGTCTGTAACACAGGCTTGCCAATGCACATGGTACTGTGTAATAATGGGCTGATTCCACACAAATATGCTATATATATTGTTTCATTTATGTTGCATGCTTGTTTCCATATACTCGGTCATTTATGACTACAGCGTTAAAGCTGTTTCATTACTATTAGTTTGATTCTTTACGATGACCATGTTTTGTACTGTTTATATTGTTTACAGTGAGATGCTATCTCATTGCTGATTGATCCTATGCATTAGCGAGATGTCTCATGACATGTAGATTCTAACAAGTTAATTGATAGCACCTGGCACTACTATGAAATAGACATGTGCACCGCTAAAAAATTCGGTTCGTTTTCGGTTCGGATCGATTCGGACTTTTCGAATTTCGGTTCGGATTGAATCTGATTCGGCAAAATTTGAATAAATTTGTTTCGGATTTATTCGGATCCGAATAAATTCGTTTCGGATTTATTCGGATTCGGCTGAATTCGGTTCTATTCCGTTCCGAAATTCGGTATGTTTTTAGTACACTAACACCCATTTAGTACACTAAGTCACTAACACCCATAAACTACCTATGAACCACTAAACCGAGGCCCCCCCCACATCGCAAACCCTATAATAACATTATTTAACCCCTAATCTGCCGATCGGATATCGCCGCCGCCTACATTATAGCTATTAACCCCTAATCTGCTGTCCCTAACACCGCCGACCCCTACATTATAGTTATTAACCCCTAATCTGCCTCCCCCAACGTCGCCGCAATCTAACTACAAGTATTAACCCCTAATCTGCCGACCCGATATCGCCGCCTACATTATAGCTATTAACCCCTAATCTGCTGTCCCTAACACCGCCGACCCCTACATTATAGTTATTAACCCCTAATCTGCCTCCCCCAACGTCGCCGCAATCTAACTACAAGTATTAACCCCTAATCTGCCGACCCGATATCGCCGCCTACATTATAGCTATTAACCCCTAATCTGCTGTCCCTAACACCGCCGACCCCTACATTATAGTTATTAACCCCTAATCTGCCCCCCCCCAACGTCGCCGCAATCTAACTACAAGTATTAACCCCTAATCTGCCGACCCTATATCGCCGCGCCTACATTATAACTATTAACCCCTAATCTGCTGTCCCTAACACCGCCGACCCCTACATTATAGTTATTAACCCCTAATCTGCCTCCCCCCAACGTCGCCACAATCTAACTACAAGTATTAACCCCTAATCTGCCGACCGCAAATCGCCGCCACTATAATAAATGTATTAACCCCTAAACCGCCGCACTCCCGCCTCGCAAACACTATAATACATTTTATTAACCCCTAATCTGCCCTCCCTAACATCGCCGCCACCTACCTACAATTATTAACCCCTAATCTCCCGCCCCCATCGTCGCCGCTACTATAATAAGGTTATTAACCCCTAAACCTAAATCTAACCCTAACACTAACACCCCCTAACTTAAATATAATTTAAATAAAACGAAATAAGTTTACTATAGTTAAATAAATGAATCCTATTTAAAACTAAATACTTACCTGTAAAATAAACCCTAAGATAGCTGCAATATAACTAATAGTTACATTGTAGCTATTTTAGCATTTATTTTTATTTTACAGGCAACTTTGTATTTATTTTAACTAGGTACAATAGTTATTAAATAGTTAATAACTATTTAATAACTACCTAGCTAAAATAAATACAAATTTACCTGTAAAATAAATCCTAACCTAAGTTACAATTACACCTAACACTACACTATCATTAAATTAACTAAATAAATGAATCATATTTAAAACAAAATACTTACCTGTAAAATAAACCCTAATATAGCTGCAATATAACTAATAATTACATTGTAGCTATTTTAGCATTTATATTTATTTAACAGGCAACTTTGTATTTATTTTAACTAGGTACAATAGCTATTAAATAGATATTGACTATTTAATAGCTACCTAGTTAAAATAATTACAAAATTACCTGTAAAATAAATCCTAACCTAAGTTACAATTAAACCTAACACTACACTGTCATTAAATAAATTAACTACAAGTACCTACAATTATCTACAATTAAATAAACTAAAGTACAAAACCCCCCCACTAAATTACAAAAAAAAACAAACACTAAATTACAAAAAATAAAAAAATATTACAAGAATTTTAAACTAATTACACCTAATCTAAGCCCCCTAATAAAATAACAAAGCCCCCCAAAATAAAAAAAATGCCCTACCCTATACTAAATTACAAAAGTTAACAGCTCTATTACCTTACCAACCCTGAACAGGGCCCTTTGCGGGGCATGCCCCAAAGAAAACAGCTCTTTTGCCTGTAAAAAAAAACACAATCCCCCCCCACATTACAACCCACCACCCACATACCCCTACTCTAACCCAAACCCCCCTTAAATAAACCTAACACTACCCCCCTGAAGATCTCCCTACCTTGAGTCGTGTTCACCCAGCCGGGCCGAAGTCTTCATCCGATGGGGCAGAAGAGGACATCCAGACCGGCAGAAGTCTTCATCCAAGCGGGGCAAGAAGAGGTCTTCCATCCATCATACAAGTACCAAAATACAAACAAACACTAAATTACCAAAAATAATAAAATATTACAATAATTTTAAACTAATTACACCTAATCTAAGCCCCCTACTAGCTATTAATATAGCTTCAATATAACTAATAGTTACATTGTAGCTATTTTAGGATTTATATTGATTTTACAGGCAACTTTGTATTTATTTTAACTAGGTACAATAGCTATTAAATAGTTAATAACTATTTAATAACTACCTAGCTAAAATAAATACAAATTTACCTGTAAAATAAATCATGACCTAAGTTACAATTACACCTAACACTACACTATCATTAAATTTACTAAATAAATGAATCCTATATAAAACTAAAGACTTACCTGTAAAATAAACCCTAATATAGCTGCAATATAACTAATAGTTACATTGTAGCTATTTTAGCATTTATATTTATTGTACAGGCAACTTTGTATTCATTTTAACTAGGTTCAATAGCTATTAAATAGATACTGACTATTTAATAGCTACCTAGTTAAAATAATTACAAAATTACCTGTAAAATAAATCCTAACCTAAGTTACAATTAAACCTAACACTACACTATCATTAAATAAATTAACTACAAGTACCTACAATTAAATACAATTAAAAAAACTAAACTAAAGTACAAACCCCCGCCCACTAAATTACAAAAAATAAAAAAAATATTACAAGAATTTTAAACTAATTACACCTAATCTAAGCCCCCTAATAAAATAACAAAGCCCCCCAAAATAAAAAAAATGCCCTACCCTATACTAAATTACAAAAGTTAACAGCTCTATTACCTTACCAGCCCTGAACAGGGCCCTTTGCGGGGCATGCCCCAAAGAAAACAGCTCTTTTGCCTGTAAAAAAAAAACACAATCCCCCCCCCACATTACAACCCACCACCCACATACCCCTACTCTAACCCAAACCCCCCTTAAATAAACCTAACACTACCCCCCTGAAGATCTCCCTACCTTGAGTCGTGTTCACCCAGCCGGGCCGAAGTCTTCTTCCGATGGGGCAGAAGAGGACATCCAGACCGGCAGAAGTCTTCATCCAAGCGGGGCAAGAAGAGGTCTTCCATCCATCAGAAAAGTACAAAAAAACAAACAAACACTAAATTAGCAAAAATAATAAAATATTACAATAATTTTAAACTAATTACACCTAATCTAAGCCCCCTACTAGCTATTAATATAGCTACAATATAACTAATAGTTACATTGTAGCTATTTTAGGATTTATATTTATTTTACAGGCAACTTTGTATTTATTTTAACTAGGTACAATAGCTATTAAATAGTTAATAACTACCTAGCTAAAGTAAATACAAATTTACCTGTAAAATAAACCCTAACCTAAGTTACAATTACACCTAACACTACACTGTCATTAAATTAACTAAATAAATTAATCCTATATAAAACTAAATACTTACCTGTAAAATAAACCCTAATATAGCTACAATATAACTAATAGTTACATTGTAGCTATTTTAGCATTTATATTTATTTTACAGGCAACTTTGTATTTATTTTAACTAGGTACAATAGCTATTAAATAGATATTTACTGTTTAATAGCTACCTAGTTAAAATAATTACAAAATTACCAGTAAAATAAATCCTAACCTAAGTTACTATTAAACCTAACACTACACTATCATTAAATAAATTAACTACAAGTACCTACAATTAAATACAATGAAATAAACTAAACTAAAGTACAAAAAAAACAAACACTAAATTACAAAAAATAAAAAAAATTACAAGAATTTTAAACTAATTACACCTAATCTAAGCCCCCTAATAAAATAACAAAGCCCCCCAAAATAAAAAAATGCCCTACCCTATACTAAATTACAAAAGTAATCAGCTCTATTACCTTACCAGCCCTTAAAAGGGCCTTTTGCGGGGGCATGCCCCAAAGAAAACAGCTCTTTTGCCTGTAAAAAAAAAACACAATACCCCCCCCCACATTACAACCCACCACCCACATACCCCTACTCTAACCCAAACCCCCCTTAAATAAACCTAACACTACCCCCCTGAAGATCTCTCTACCGTATCTTCACCCAGCGGGCCGAAGTCTTCATCCAATCGGGCAGAAGAGGACATCCAGACCGGCAGAAGTCTTCATCCAAGCGGGGCAAGAAGAGGTCTTCCATCCATCAGAAGTCTTGATCCAGGCGGCATCTTCTCTGTTCATCCATCCGGAGCGGAGCGGCAGCATCCTGAAGACATCCCACGCAGAGCATCCTCTTCTTTCTTGATCCGACGACTAGGTGACTGTACCTTTAAGTGACGTCATCCAAGATGGCGTCCCTTGAATTCCGATTGGCTGATAGGATTCTATCAGCCAATCGGAATTAAGGTAGGAAAAATCTGATTGGCTGATTCAATCAGCCAATCAGATTCAAGTTCAATCCGATTGGCTGATCCAATCAGCCAATCAGATTGAGCTCGCATTCTATTGGCTATTGTGTTTTTTTTTACAGGCAAAAGAGCTGTTTTCTTTGGGGCATGCCCCGCAAAAGGCCCTGTTCAGGGCTGGTAAGGTAATAGAGCTGATTACCTTTGTAATTTAGTATAGGGTAGGGCATTTTTTTATTTTGGGGGGCTTTGTTATTTTATTAGGGGGCTTAGATTAGGTGTAATTAGTTTAAAATTCTTGTAATTTTTTTTATTTTTTGTAATTTAGTGTTTGTTTTTTTTGTACTTTAGTTTAGTTTATTTCATTGTATTTAATTGTAGGTACTTGTAGTTAATTTATTTAATGATAGTGTAGTGTTAGGTTTAATAGTAACTTAGGTTAGGATTTATTTTACAGGTAATTTTGTAATTATTTTAACTAGGTAGCTATTAATTAGTCAATAACTATGTAATAGCTATTGTACCTAGTTAAAATAAATACAAAGTTGCCTGTAAAATAAATATAAATGCTAAAATAGCTACAATGTAACTATTAGTTATATTGTAGCTATATTAGGGTTTATTTTACAGGTAAGTATTTAGTTTTATATAGGATTAATTTATTTAGTTAATTTAATGACAGTGTAGTGTTAGGTGTAATTGTAACTTAGGTTAGGGTTTATTTTACAGGTAAATTTGTATTTATTTTAGCTAGGTAGTTATTAAATAGTTATTAACTATTTAATAACTATTGTACCTAGTTAAAATAAATACAAAGTTGCCTGTAAAATACATATAAATCCTAAAATAGCTACAATGTAACTATTAGTTATATTGAAGCTATATTAATAGCTAGTAGGGGGCTTAGATTAGGTGTAATTAGTTTAAAATTATTGTAATATTTTATTATTTTTGGTAATTTAGTGTTTGTTTGTATTTTGGTACTTGTATGATGGATGGAAGACCTCTTCTTGCCCCGCTTGGATGAAGACTTCTGCCGGTCTGGATGTCCTCTTCTGCCCCATCGGATGAAGACTTCGTCCCGGCTGGGTGAACACGACTCAAGGTAGGAAGATCTTCAGGGGGGTAGTGTTAGGTTTATTTAAGGGGGGTTTGGGTTAGAGTAGGGGTATGTGGGTGGTGGGTTGTAATGTGGGGGGGGATTGTGTTTTTTTTTTACAGGCAAAAGAGCTGTTTTCTTTGGGGCATGCCCCGCAAAGGGCCCTGTTCAGGGCTGGTAAGGTAATAGAGCTGTTAACTTTTGTAATTTAGTATAGGGTAGGGCATTTTTTTTTATTTTGGGGGGCTTTGTTATTTTATTAGGGGGCTTAGATTAGGTGTAATTAGTTTAAAATTCTTGTAATATTTTTTTATTTTTTGTAATTTAGTGTTTGTTTTTTTTGTAATTTAGTGGGGGGGGTTTTGTACTTTAGTTTATTTAATTGTAGATAATTGTAGGTACTTGTAGTTAATTTATTTAATGACAGTGTAGTGTTAGGTTTAATTGTAACTTAGGTTAGGATTTATTTTACAGGTAATTTTGTAATTATTTTAACTAGGTAGCTATTAATTAGTCAATAACTATTTAATAGCTTTTGTACCTAGTTAAAATAAATACAAAGTTGCCTGTAAAATAAATATAAATGCTAAAATAGCTACAATGTAACTATTAGTTATATTGCAGCTATCTTAGGGTTTATTTTACAGGTAAGTATTTAGTTTTAAATAGGAATCATTTATTTAGTTAATTTAATGATAGTGTAGTGTTAGGTGTTAGTGTAACTTAGGTTAGGATTTATTTTACAGGTAAATTTGTATTTATTTTAACTAGGTAGCTATTAAATAGTTATTAACTATTTAATAACTATTGTACCTAGTTAAAATAAATACAAAGTTGCCTGTAAAATAAAAATAAATGCTAAAATAGCTACAATGTAACTATTAGTTATATTGCAGCTATCTTAGGGTTTATTTTACAGGTAAGTCTTTAGTTTTAAATAGGATTCATTTATTTAACTATAGTAAACTTATTTCGTTTTATTTAAATTATATTTAAGTTAGGGGGTGTTAGTGTTAGGGTTAGATTTAGGTTTAGGGGTTAATAACCTTATTATACTAGCGGCGACGATGGGGGCGGGAGATTAGGGGTTAATAATTGTAGGTAGGTGGCGGCGATGTTAGGGAGGGCAGATTAGGGGTTAATAAAATGTATTATAGTGTTTGCGAGGCGGGAGTGCGGCGGTTTAGGGGTTAATACATTTATTATAGTGGCGGCGATTTGCGGTCGGCAGATTAGGGGTTAATACTTGTAGTTAGATTGCGGCGACGTTGGGGGGGGGCAGATTAGGGGTTAATAACTATAATGTAGGGGTCGGCGGTGTTAGGGACAGCAGATTAGGGGTTAATAGCTATAATGTAGGCGGCGGCGATATCGGGTCGGCAGATTAGGGGTTAATACTTGTAGTTAGATTGCGGCGACGTTGGGGGAGGCAGATTAGGGGTTAATAACTATAATGTAGGGGTCGGCGGTGTTAGGGACAGCAGATTAGGGGTTAATAGCTATAATGTAGGCGGCGGCGATATCGGGTCGGCAGATTAGGGGTTAATACTTGTAGTTAGATTGCGGCGACGTTGGGGGAGGCAGATTAGGGGTTAATAACTATAATGTAGGGGTCGGCGGTGTTAGGGACAGCAGATTAGGGGTTAATAGCTATAATGTAGGCGGCGGCGATATCGGGTCGGCAGATTAGGGGTTAATAGTTGTAGTTAGATTGCGGCGACGTTGGGGGGGGCAGATTAGGGGTTAATAACTATAATGTAGGGGTCGGCGGTGTTAGGGACAGCAGATTAGGGGTTAATAGTTATAATGTAGGTGGCGGCGATATTCGGTCGGCAGATTAGGGGTTAATAAAATAATGCAGGTGTCAGCGATAGCGGAGGCAGCAGATTAGGGGTTAATAAGTGTTAGATTAGGGGTGTTTAGAGACTCGGGGTACATGTTAGGGTGTTAAGTGCAGACTTAGTGTTTCCCCATAGGAAACAATGGGGCTGCGGTGTTAGTTTTTTTTCAGCCGAAACTCCCATTGTTTCCTATGGGGAAATGCCGAATCTTAACAAGCTAATTCGGATTTATTCGGAGATACGGCAGCTATTTCGGATTCATTCGGTAGATTCGGAAGTATTTTAATTCTGAAATCCAAATCGATCCGAATCTCCGAATTTACCGAATTTACAGAATTTCCGAATTAATCCGAAACGAACCGCACATGTCTACTATGAAATATGTTACAGCTGATATTGTTTTTAACTTCACACTAGGCACTTGCGGCTTAGCGTCCAGTTGCCATGGTAACACGTGTGAGGTTTACGTCACGTGACGCTGTGCAACTTCCGGTTTGCGGTCGTGATTGCCGGCCAGCGGTGTTAGATTAACAGGGGTATATAGGAGGGTAAGTCTCTGTAATTTAGTATGCTTATTTTGAAAATGGGGGTGACCCCGAAACATCAATAAATACATTGGTATTTTTGGATACAAGACCCTGTGAGTGACTCCTTCTTCAACTGCACTATATATATATATATATATATATATATATATATATATATATATATATATGTACGTTATTGTATTAAAATATAGTGAGAATTTGCAAAAAATTGTCTAATATATAGCTAGTTCCAACAAAATCATTTGACTGAAATAAATTATTCATATACATGTTCATGTTGAATACATTCAATGTATTTTTATCATTATATAATGTTTAAAATTTAGATTTGTATTAATATTAAAGGGACATACTAGTATGTCCTTTAAGCACAATGATTTAATAATTAAATTGTAAAAGAGACTGTTTAAAAAGGCAACTTACCCTTTTAAATGTATTTATGTCCCCTACGGGCATCAAAGCCATTCCTTATTCCAGCCAAAATTGTAGAAATGAATTCTGAACTAGTTCTGTCTAGCTAGCTCAGTTTTAAAGATCTTTAATAAAAGATATATAATCTTGCCAAAACATTTTTTATGCAGTTATTCTTAACTCTATTACAGTGAGTTTTCCTAAAATAGAGCTGCCCAAACTGTGGCATAAGGGCCACATTTGGCACTCCAAGTTTTTTGTGTGGCCCTGAGCACCACTGAGCATAAACAATATTCTAATACAGGTAGAAAACCCATTATCCAAACTGCGTGGGACCGGAAAATTTTGGATTTTGGAATAGTTTGGATTTTGGAATAGTTTGGATTTTGGAATATTTGCATCTTTATAATGGGACAGTTTGAAGAGGGGATGGAACCAAGTGTAAATAACAACATCTTATGCCATTTACAGTATGTAATATTTACATGTCATAATACAGCTAAAATAATGAGCGCAAAATATTGCTTAGTAAAACCAGTGCGTGCCGGGGGGGGGACATTTAAAAAAATGATCAGAGGTCAGACCTTCGGTTATTTTTTTGAGTGCTAATTGCTATCGCAAGTTTGCGGTAGAAATAAATTAGCACTCCACTTGTAATCTAGCCCAATACTTGTTGCTTTAAATTAAGGCACAGGCAGAAAAGATTGTGACTTACAGGTGGGGAAAAATAGTCATTTTTTGATAAAAAAAATTTTTAAAAAATGTTTCTTAAAGTTTGGATTTCAGAATTAGATTAGAATTTGGAATTTGTACCGGTATTGAAAAAAATGTCAACACTTCTTAAAATATAAGGATGAATATTTATACCATATTTTCTAAATTTGAGCAATATACACTTGACAGTATCTAATTTTCTAGGAATTTTTAAAAATTGTGATTAAAATGTTATATATATATATATATATATATATATATATATATATATATATATATATATTATCATTGTGTTAGAAATTGAATATGTTGCCTCAAGCCAATCACATCATTAGAGACTGACCCTCCATATTAAACGTTTTGGCTGCTTCTGGTCTACAGGGAAACAGTTGGAGCTAAAAAGTTGCTGCTTGTTTTTATTTATAAAAAGTATTTACTGCATAAAAGGATAGAGCTTTGGTTTTTGGAGTGGCCTTTATACAAAAAGTGTTCTCACGCTCGGCGCTAAATCATACTTTATAAATAGATTTTAATAATGTGAGTAGTAGTTTTAGTGTATTTTTGGGAGTTAGATTTGGGTGGAAGATCACAATGCAGAGGTTGTAGGTATAGTTATTGCAGTGGGATCAGCTATTGGAGAGTCTGCTGCTGGGGTTGGACATGTAGAGTTCTATTTAATAATGTTGATGGGGGTTGACACTTTATGAACTTCAGTGCAGTTGCTAAGGGATTAGTGGGAGATCACATTCTCAGAGAGCTTTAATTAATTAAAGGGACAGAAAAGTCAAAAAGTAAACTTTCATGATTCAGATAGTTTATGTCATTTAAAAAAAAAAGTTTCCAATTTACTTTTATCATCAAATTTGCTTTGTTCTCTTGGGGGTCAATTTTTTAAGCTCAGTATGGAGCTTCTTGCCCCTTTTTCCACTTGAGCCTTCAGGCTCGCGGAAACAGAAGTTATGAAGCAGCATTCTAAAGACCGCTGCTCCATAACTTGTCCGCCTGCTCTGAGGCCGTGGACAGAAATCAACCTGATCGAATACAATCGGGTTGATTGACACCCCCTGCTAGCGACCAATTGGCCGGGAATCTGCAGGGGGTAGCATTGCACCAGCATTTCACAAGAACTGCTGGTGCAATGATAAATGCCAACAGCGTATGCTGTCTGCATTTATTGATGTGCAGTGGACATGATACGCTACATCGTATCATGTCCGCTCGCACATTAATAAATATACCCCTTGGTATTCTTTGTTGAAAGCTAAACCTTGTTGGCCCATATGCTAATTTCTAAGCACTTGAAGGCTGCCTCTTATTTCAGGGCATTGTGACAGTTTTTCACAGCTATAGGGTGTTAGTTCATGTGTGTCATATAGATAACGTGCTTATGCACGTGGTGGTACCTAGGAGTCAGCACCGATTGGCTAAAATGCATGTCTGTCAAAAGAACTGAGATAAGGGGCAGTCTGCCGAGGCTTAGATACAAGGTAATCACAGAGGTCAAATGTATATTAATATAACTGAGATAAGGAGCAGTCTGTAGAGGCTTAGATACAAGGTAATCACAGAGGTAAAAAGTATATTAATGTAACAGTGTTGGTTATGCAAAACTGGGGAATGGGTAATAAAGGGATTATCTATCTTTTTAAACAATAACAATTCTGGAATAGACAGTCCCTTTAAGGACAATATATAAATTCACACCATCTCAATACTCTCAATCCTTTTCTTTTTTTATATCTAGTTTTTATGCTATTATAGGAAGTCTATAGTCAATAAACTATATCATAGTCAATGTCCCTTGACCTGATCTTTAGCTATCTTTAGCTATCAATGCACTCTCTCAAACTTCACAAACTCCCCCTTTCCTCTTTCTGACCACCATCTCCTTACTTGCAACATATCATCCCTCCCTACAACTCTCCCTCCTTCTGCTCCTCACACCAAACTTCACAGAAGCATTATGTCATTAGATCAACAACAGCTTTGTAATTCCCTCAAACCTCTCCTCTCATCCTTCTCCTCTTTTTCCTGCCCTGACCAATCTTTCTGCCACTATAATTCCACCCTTACATCCGTCCTTGACAATCTCACCCCTCTTACCATAGCTCGGAAATCAAACACTCATCCTCAGCCCTGGCATACTCCTCTGACACAATACCTACGCAGATGTTCCCGTACTGCTGAGCGGCACTGGAGAAAATCTAGGAGTTCAGCTGATTTTCAACATTACAAATTTATCTTGAACTCCTACTACTCTGCCCTTGATTTCCATAAGCAACACTACTTCTCTACTCTTATCTCTAATCTTTCTTCAAACCCAAAACGTTTGTTCTCCACTTTCAATACTCTTCTCCGCCCTCCCCCACCTCCTAATACAACTTCTCTTTCAGCTCAAGACTTTGCCAACCACTTCAATAACAAAATTGACTCCATCAGAAATGAAATCAGCTCTCAACATAATTCCATTCTCTCACCCCCTCAAATGCTCTCAATCAACCACAACCCACATAACCTTAAACTTAGCTCATTCTCCCCTGTTACTGAGGAAGAAGTTATGGCACTTATACTGCGCTCTCACCTCACTACCTGTCCCCTTGACCCTATCCCCTCACAGCTACTCCCCTCCCTCTCTGTCACCCTTACCCCTATACTCACACACACTTTCAACCTCTCCCTCAGCACTGGTATATTTCCCTCATCGCTGAAACATGCACTGGTCACACCAATCCTCAAAAAACCTTCCCTTGATCCTACCTCCCCATCCAACTACCGCCCCTATTTCCCTCCTCCCTCTTGCATCAAAGCTTCTCAAAAAACTAGCTTATGCATGGCTATCCCATTTCCTTACAATAAACTCCCTCCTTGACCCATTGCAATCTGGATTTTGTCCCCATCACTCCACAGAGACAGCAATTGTTAAGGTTACCAACGACCTACTTACAGCAAAATCAAAAGGCCACTTCTCTCTGCTTATCCTCCTTGATCTGTCCGCAGCCTTTGACACTGTTGACCACCCTCTTTTGCTCCAAACCCTCTCTTCCTACCTGTCAAACCGTACCTTTAGTGTAGCCTTCTCTGGGGCCTCCTCTGCCCCGTCACCACTTTCTGTCGGAGTACCGCAAGGCTCTGTCCTCGGTCCCCTTCTCTTCTCAATCTATACATCATCACTTGGTTCCCTAATAAAGTCCCACGGTTTACAATATCATTTGTATGCTGATGACACCCAAATCTACTTCTCTGCACCAGACCTATCTCCTTCCTTGTTAACCCGTGTCACTAACTGTCTTTCTCACATCTCTAACTAGATGTCCTCTCACTACCTCAAGCAAAATCTCTCCAAAACTAAGCTCCTTATTTTCCCCCCTTCTTCTAAACTCTCCACCCCAATCTCTCTATAACTGTCAACAACTCCATCATTACCCCTACCCCGCATGCCCGATGTCTCGGGGTCACATTTGACTCAGATCTTTCTTTCACTCCTCACATTCAGTCATTGGCTAAAGCCTGCCGCTTCCACCTTAAAAACATCTCTAAAATTAGACACTTCCTTATACAAGACACAACTAAGATTTTAATCCACTCTCTCATTCTTTCCCGCCTCGATCACTGCAACTCTGTCCTCTCTGGTCTCCCCACCTGCCACCTAGCTCCTTTACAATCCATAATGAATGCCTCTGCCAGACTCATCTTCCTTACACGTCGCTCTTCATCTGCTGCACCTCTCTGTCAATCCCTTCACTGGCTTCCTCTTGCCTCTAGGATCAAACACAAAATTCTCATTCTGACATACAAAGCACTCAACTGCACTGCTCCCCCCTATATCTCAGACCTTGTCTCCAGATACTCTCCCTCCCATCCCCTTCGCTCTGCTCACAACCTCCTACTCTCCTCCTCTCTTGTCACCTCATCACACTCCCGTTTACAGGACTTCTCCAGACTGGCTCCCATCTTGTGGAACTCTCTGCCTCGCTCCACCAAACTCTCTTCTAGTTTCAAAAGATTCAAGTGCTCCTTAAAGACTCTACTGTTTAGGGATGTATACAACCTACGCTAACTTTTCTTTATACCAGTTCCTCTCCTCCATTGCTATTCCCTGAACCCCCTTAGCATGTAAGCCTAAGAGTCCAGCTGTTTGTAGATCACCTTCTTAAGAGCTGACTACAACAGTGCAACTCTTGGCAGGGCCCTCTACTCATTTGATCCCTATAATTGTTTTGTTGTACTCCGCATTTGTTTATAGCGCTGCAGAATCTGTTGGTGCTCTAAAAATAACTGATTATAATAAATAATAATAATGTCCTAAATCCATAGATGCTTCTCAGATTGCTGAGGTTCCTCAACGTAAAGACAAGATAATTTTCACAATTCATTCACCCTAAGCTTATTAGTATTTCTAAAGTGTATTGTTAAAGTTTACTCTTCCCATTAACATCTATAAATGAATGAAGTGCCAAATACATAGAAACAAAGATTTTGACGGCAGATAAGAACCATAGCAAGCCAGTCCACATCAAGGGCCTGATGATTTAAAGCTCTTTGCTCAGGTGAGATGAGATGATGTAAAATGTTCCTCCAGCATAGCAAGATCCCTTGTAAAATGCTTAAAAGGCAGATTTTACTATACTTCTCCAAAGGGTGTTTTCTGCATTTCAGTATATGAGCAAGAGACAAGATCAGTGTAATATAGCACTGCATGAAATTACAGTTCTGCTGCATTTACACGTTGTGCTTTATATTTTATATTATTTTACACTTCAGATGAAATGTTAGTACATTTAAACTTTGCACTTTCTATTTTGTATTTAATACAAATACATATTTGTATACTGTAGTGTATTTGGTATTGTGATTTTATAAATTCTGATTATGCTTTCATCGTTTCTGTGTAACTTTAACAAATTAAGATCATACTTTGTATATTTATGTATAGCTATTACAATTGTATTGCACTTTGCATTTCTTCTATTTAAAATAAAACTGAAAAACTGTCAGCTTCAGTTTCACAGAGAGCTTCATTGCTTTTTTATGGTCAATATAATCTAACATTCTCTAGTTTTGGAGAGAAATAATCATACAGACTTCACAGGGGCTGAACTCGCTGAATTTTCTAAGAAAAAGGATGGAACCTGGAAGTCCCAGAGAGATGAGAGATTCCTTCCATAGAAACTAATGAAGCACTCTGGATTCTAAAATAGTAACTGGAGAACTCATGGGGCTGATATAAAGAGGCATATTTAACAAATGTCTGTCAGACCTGATCCGACAGTGCAGATCAGGTCCGACAGACATCGCTGAATACGGAGAGCAATATGCTCTCCATATTCAGCATTGAACCAGCAGCTCACAAGAGCTGCTGGTGCAACGCCGCCCCCTGCAGACTTGCGGCCAATGGGCTGTACTCGATCGGGTTGAATTCCGGCTCAGAGCAGGTGGACAGGGTTATGGAGCAATGGTCTTTGTGACCGTTGCTTCATAACTGCTGTTTCTGGCGAGTCTGAAGACTCACCAGAAATACGGGCCCATAAATGGGCCCCATAGGCTAAATTTGCATCAATTACAAATTAAAGCAAAATGTTTTAAATACAATGTATCTCGCTCTTGTCTATATTTTAGTATATATTACTTTTCTGATAGTTAAAATAAGTGTATTGTGAATTTTGAGCAAACTGCACCTGCATACAATTGACGAGACAAATCAGTGAGGCCAGCTTGTTTAAAATGCATTTATAATTTCACAAGAATTGTGAGAGAGCTTCAGAAATTCCCTGGAAACTCCCCTTTTCAGCCCAGGGAACTCCCCTGTCCCTACAACTATTCCCTGTCCCTCCCACTTTCTGAAACTGTCAGTTTTTGTTAGAATTGAGCAAATACAATGCAATGCCATTTGTAAAAGATACATAGCAATATGATCTTAATTTGTTATAGAAACACAGAAACTTTAAAAACATAATCAAAATTTGTAAAATCACTGCTGGGTCTAAATCTAAATGTATTAAAATATAAAAGAGAAAGTGCAAAGCTTAAATCTAATAATACTGAAAGGAACCAATCTAAAGTGCAAAGTAGTATAAAATACAATGTACAAAGTGTAACAAAATGGTCAAATCATGCAGTGATGTATTGCACTGATAAACAAAAAGAGAGAAGCACACAACTTGGGAACGGACAATAGCATAATAGCTTGTTCTATGATGTTACCACCCAAGAAGCAGCCTCTTTTTGCTCAACATGTACCTTTCACAGAGAAGAACTTTCCTGTAGCATATCAGTCTGATCCTGACTTAATAGTACAGTCCAGCCCCGAAATACCAGGCAATCCCTCTCTGAACGAGAGAAACAGCAAAACCCCAGACGTACGTTTCGGCCTAGTGTGGGCCTCGTCAGTGAGGTGCAGCCATATCCCTCTAGGCACACTGAGCAATGGGTCCACGTCTGGATTCTTGCATCACATTTAGGGAGACTTCCCCAAGAGTCATAATTTGCATAAATAAAAAGAGAGAAGTGCTCAACCTGGCAATGAATAATAGCATAATAGCTTGTTCTATGGCTAGTTGCCACCCAGGAAGCAGCCTCTTTTTGCTCAACGTGTACCTTTCACAGAGAAGAACTTTCCTGTAGCATATCAGTCTGATCCTGACTTAACAGTACAATCCAGCCCCAAAATACCAGGCAATCCCTCTCTGAATGAGAGAAATGGCAATACCCCAGACATACGTTTTGGCTTAGTGTGGGCCTCGTCAGTGAGCTGCAGCCATATCCCTCTAGGCACACTGAGCAACGTGTCCACATCTGGATTCCCGCATCACGCTTAGGGAGACTTCCCCAAGATGTACATTTCGGCCTAGTGTGGGCCTCATTAGTGAGGTGCAGCCATATCCCTCTAGGCACACTGAGCAACGGTTCCACATCATGGTTTTGCCGCTTCTCTCGTTCAGAGAGGGATTGCCTGGTATTCCAGGGCTGGACTGTACTGTGAAGTCAGGATCAGATTCATATGCTACAGGAAAGTTCTTCTCTGTGAAATGCACATGTTGAGCAAAAAGAGGCTGCTTCTTGGGTGGTAACTAGCCATAGAACAAGCTATTATGCTATTGTTCGTTCCCAGGTTGAGCGCTTCTCTCTTTTTATTAATATATTGCACTGGGCTTGTCTCTCCTACAGAAACAGAAATGAGAGAGATCTCGCAGTGCTGGAGGGCTCCTCCCTTTTTTTTGAGCATTCATTGAGGTACATTATCCAAGGTTCCCATATTTCTATGAATGTGTCTTTAGTTGCCATTAAATCTGCTACTGAACTAGACATTTTGTATAAATATAATGTTGTATAATGTAGAACCCTGGTGGTTCATTTTTCCAGGATCTAGCAAGGCATAATCTCGTGGCTGTACATATTTGAGCAATTAATTTATTTTGTTTTGGTAGGAATCCTCTCATTGGGAGGTGTAGCAAAGCATGTTCCGGTAATAATGTTACTTCTCTGTCATATATGTCTTGCAATAATTTGTTTGTTTCTCGCCATAAGTGTTGTATTTTTTCACAGTGCCACCACATATGCATATAGGTGCCAATCTCTCCGCATCCTCTGAAATATAAATTACTATTTTGGTTTCCTATCTTATGTAGTCTAGTGGGGTATAAATACCATCTGTAGGTTGATTTTAGGTAATTTTCCTGTAATGCGGAATTAATCGTGAACTTTGTACCCTGTCTGAGTGCCTGAATCCAGTCTGTAATTGTCCATTCCTTTCCTAAATCAGCTTCCCATTTGTCCATTGTCGATGTTTTGTTCGTATTATTATTTATATTGAATATCAGGTATAACTTAGTTATGGAGCCTTTTAGCCTAGTTTTAGAAAGACATATGGATTCAAAGTGGGTAATATTGTGTGTGGTTGATGTACCCATAATTTCATGTACTCTAGAGCGGAGTACGGTGTATTCTTTAACTAACTTGCTGTAAGGTTTTGAGGACATTTTTTGTGGGGCCTATACCATTGATGGTGGAAATTGCTCTATGAGGCTATAAGTCAAATGTTACGAGATAGATTTAGCTCCTTTGATTTAGAGGAGCTTAACTCCCAACTTGCTGTTTCATAAACAGTTTTTATTGAATCCAGACAAATCTAGAGCCTTGAGAGACTATAGAACTGGAAAAGGACTATTAGTGAATTTACACTAGTGTAGTTAATCTTCCAGATGCTTTTAATTGTCTTTTTTTTCTCAAACCCTTTTTATCTTCAGTTTTAGATGTTTACCAGGAAGAGAATATTTTAATTGGCAGCTAAATTATGTATTCATTGGAAGATTACCTACGATTATCATTCACACTAAAGAGCTCTGTTTAATTAGATTTGTAGGACTTGTTGAATATGAAGCCTTGTTTGTATAATTTTCAGCTATAACACTTAACATGTTTCAAATGCATTTTAAATGCGTTTTCTTATTGACTTTTTACATGTTATTTTCCTTGTTTAAAGTCTAAACTCTTAGCTTCCGCATTAGTGCAATGGAATATCTAATCAGGCAAATTAGCACTGATGAACACAGTCATAATCATAATAAAATGCAGAGCCACATCTTAGAAAGAAATCTAACCATATGTGCTGTAATTATCTAACCACAAGCCCTTCATAAAAATATTCTTATTAGTTTGTAAACAAATCAAGATAAAATGAGATCACAAACACCATTAATTTTACTTACAAGACAACGAATAGCAGAAAACCTTTATATTATATTGAAATTGATTTGTATTACATTTATTTTACTTGTCATGTATGCAGCTTAGATGAAGACAAATTTACTGCTCTTGTCTAATTATAGCCATATTAACATATAAAAAAGATGGCTTGAGCATTTTTACTAATAAAACTGGTAGAATTTTTTTAAAAAAAAATATTTATTTTACTACAGAAATAATGGAGGCGAAATATTAACACAATAACACCACAACTGAAAGATCACCATATAGCGAAATTGTAATATTGTGCTTTTCAACAGCTGCATGTAAATGTCACTCAAGGCAACAAAACCAATAAAATAATGATAATTGGTTGGTAATTGTTTCAGGATAGTATTGTCCTGAGAAGAGGGTTGCAATATTGGGTGTCCACCAAAATCTTTCTAGAGTGGGGCAAAAAAATATTAGTGGACACATGCAGCTGAAGAGAGCTGCTTATTTACACACAAGCTGAACACCACTCACATTTTGAAGTCTGGAGTTGCAATATGACCATGCAGTAGGGCAATGTTCCCAGGCAGGAAACATGTGCAACATCAGTCAGGGCCAGTGATCCAGGATCTGTTGCTGTAATTTAAGATTGGAAAAGAAACCACATGTGAAGTCTCACCACCCACCCATTTTCTACAAATTGTGTGAGAACAGACCTGATGAAACCACCATTGTCTTGAAGGCTAAGAAACAAGTTGTTCTTAAAAATAATTTTTGGATGTTAATGAGCTACAGCTGCCCTTGTTTCCATGTTTGTGCTCACTGGGAGAAGAAAAGGGACATTGAAAGACAAGATCCAGCTAGCTGGTTGCTGTGAAGACTTGTCTGCTATTTTAGTGCAATAACATTTTAGTACCGTCTGAAAGTGGGAGTTGAACATCTATATTCTTTAGTTTGAACGCAGTGACAGTGCAGTGTTACACTATATGTCACCCATGTGTTTGTACTTACACTTTTCAAACGTTATGCTCTAAATTAGTATTAGCAGCAAAATTTCAATGCTCACATATAGTTGCAGTTGACATTTATATTATGGGATTGTTGTCAGGGATATTTATTATGCATGCCTAATGTTTATTCTATATTGCTAGATTCTTACATGTTAGATAAAGCCCTCGTTGCAGAGCATTTGTGCTGGAATATTTTAAGCCTTTTTGGATAAGTCAACTATAATTACTGAACATCTAGATACAATTGAGAGAACAGTTGCCTTTAATCTAAAAAACAAAAATGAAAAAGAAGAACACCATCATGGATTGTTTCCTGTGTTGGTTCCAGAAATTACATTTTAGGGAAATCTTTGTTGTGTAGAGTCACGGTGGATGGTGGAGCAGTTGTGGGTGGAGCTGTAGATCTGGAGGTGTGGCTAGTTAGTTCAGGGTGTGGCTAGATATGAAGGCAGAGAGGGGCATTGTTACCCTCAGCTTAACCAGCTCAATGGGGGTGTAATGAGAAAGTCTGGTTTGCTTTTGCACCTCTAAACATCCAGGTAGAACCAGCACTGATTAATTCACCATAGCTCATGATTCCTTTGTTTGCAAAATGTTATATTTTCCTAACAAGCTCATTTTGTAATGTGTGTGCAATTAACACTTTTATATCATGTTGTATCAACATCTAATTTAAAAAATTGGGACAACTAATAAAAATCACAATCATGAACAAACATTTTTTTTTTTTCACAATAAAAGTTTTGATTTAGGGACTTCCGGTGGGCGGCATACCAAGATGGTACTGCTACTGCTACTTCTTGTGAAAAAAATCCTTCTTGCAGCCTGGATTTAATGCCATCCACATCTCTCTTGACAATCTTTGTGTCCGAGACCTAGCGTGGATAGAGGAATTGACATCTTCTCTTCCCCGGAAGGCACTTTAACATTTTTTTTGAGACACAGTAAAGGTGTATTTTACTTTTCAAGATGGATGCCATAACTAAAGAACGATAGAAATATTCCTACCGCACCTAAATAATCTCATGAACTCTTGCCTAGCACTTCATGAAGAGATCCGGTCTGCTCAGGGACCACACTCATCACAGATTACTGCCACACTACCTGCTAAGGAGGACCCTCAATCACTGCACCGACCTCGACACCACTCACCTTGGGATGCAGCATTGCTGGGCGGCACTCGCTCTGACTTGGGAGATCAAGCGGAATGGCCTACTAGCTCCGGTGTACCCTCTTGGCTAAATTACTGCAGTTTCTAATCAGCATCGAAGGGGAGAACCACCGCAGCTTACGAAACAGGCGATATTCAATGCATGGCAAACAATGCTGCAGCCTGCCCACGTGGAGCGGACTGCAGCCTTTTTACCCCAGCTCTGCCTCTGTCAGGATATCTGCCATTATCTGAGAGCATAAGTCCAACCCACTTCCCCTTTAAATACACCACGCTTACAGAATCAGGTGCTTAGTATTTTTAATTAGTTGCTTCACTGAACTGCTCATCCAAGAGGATTTCTACTCTTCTTATATTGCTTTATGCAAACCTCAGGATTCAATCCTGTTAAGTCCTTACAGCTTAGAAGATTGAGACATTCCTGTCTAACTACTTATTTATGTTCCCGGATTTCCTTCTACAATCTACTGCCTCATTGATTACTGAATCTGCAGCCCACTGTGTGTTTGCACAAACTACTCACTCAATACAATGCTGTCAGCGGATTCAAGCCGTTTTACTACGGTACAGTAATCCTCTCACGTTACCATCTCACCTTAGTGAGCTCTGCCAGATTTGCTTGCTAGTGAAATACTGACATTTACTAGACACAGAAGCCACATATCATTCTGATTCACTGGAAGAATCATAACAATCTGTTCTCTGGTCACGGACATTGTCTCCGCCCCCTCTGACATCATAGCGACATCTCAAGAGTACTCAACTCTCCAACGGATACAAAGTAAGGCACCGAGTTTCTGTCTCTGCTCCTGTCAGTTCAGATTGAGACTTGATACTTTCTGGTAACACTTCATTAAATGTAGCTCTTCAGTTGCAGGATAAATTTGTTTCAGTAATTCAGTCGACTCCTGTGAGTTCTCTGGCTGGGACTTGATTCGCAATGCAATAATTAACCTCTGCTTTCTTAAACCTTCTGCCACATAGTTTTCTGCAAGGGTGATACAAACTATACAATTTTCAAGGAACTGTTGTTTAGTTTTCTGCAGTTGTGATCCAAATTAACAATACTCACTTGTGCAAATTATAACAGCCTCAGAACAAACAAACCGCAATACTGAACACCGGAGCGACTCCCTCCTGCCTGAACTTGTCACTATCTGCTACGGGTTCATCTCTGGATCCAAGGAGAGAAGTTCTGAGACCTCCAATACAGATAACCATCCTAGCCCTAGACACGGATCTGAACCCACGCTTAGTAGAGAGATCGCTCTACAACGCCTCTCGTCCTGCAATGGCAGCAGAGAAATTCTATAGCTCTCGGGGGCATAATTATATATCTTTAACCCATGTGGGAATTGGCTTAGCTAATTATTTGACCCTATCCACCTGTTGCTGGGCCACAGCTCCTCCGTACGTGCCCCTGGGGCTGGCGGATTATTGGAACCTTTCTGTTTGTAGCCAATGGAAAAACCCTACCTCAACATAACCCGGCTAACTTATCACTTTTGGCAAAAGGCGAGAACGCACCATAATAAAAACCCGTGGTGCAATTTGTATGGTTACTGAACCTGTACTGTTTTGTATTAGCTCATCCTTGGCCATGTTGGCCGCTTCCTTCATGATTTTATATTGTTATTATTTTTTTGACACGAGAGGCACTCTAGGAGAATGCATGAGTAGAGATTGTCACACTATATAATGACTCTTTGAACTGCACATGATTATGTAAGGCATCATATCGATTAAAAACCCGTCAGCTCATGCAGTGCATTTTGTTTGTTTCTTTAATGTTCAACCCATGCTGCTCTTATATATAAACATTAGTCAATGCATCTATTCCGGTATTGAAGTACTTTGCATATACCAATCATACTTATAGCAGACACGTGCCCCTCTTACTAGAGAAGTTGTATTTGAATGTTGTCACTTATCCTCAGCATTCATGAGTTTACCCTCAATGCGGCAATCTTTCCGGCATTGATGATGGGAATTGAAAAATAAACTCTTATCGCCCCATCACAAATTCAAGCACACCTATACTGCATGTTCCACCCTGCAAAATCTCTGTATCTATACAATACCAGTTTTTATAAATATACAACTTTAACTATTCAGTAATATATGTAACACTGATTCACCCTCTTAATCCATGTATAGAGAAGAACCTCATACTGTAATATTCCTAAAAGTCATGCTGAATTTCTCATTACTTATACATGACTCACCATACTTCTTTTAAACGCCCCTATTACTTCAACATAAGCATTCCTACCTAGAATCATACCTCTGCATGAGTAATCTTTTACAGTGATCTTTCATACTGAAAATGTCAGCTTAACTCAGACCTCACTTTGTAAGGCCTATTAATAGTGATGCTACTTATTACTCCCAAGCTACTACTGACACGTTATTGCAAACTGTTCAATCTTAATTAATGTGGGTATCCATATTTATTTTGCAGGGTGGCACGTTCCATTGGGAGAGTGTACTAGTTCTCAGTTTTATTTTGTTTTTGGTTTATAGATGTTTAGTTTGGTTGCGTTAGTTTACAAAAAAAATAAAACCCCAACAGTGTGGTACAAAAGAGTACATATACTGGAACGTTCTCTAATAATGTACGTTGTTATATCATATTGCCTCATCAATTTTATATTATCTTATCACATCCTACGCAGTGTGTCATTGATATGTCACTTATTAATGTACCCTTTGTTGGTTATAAAAAAAATTATATAAAAAAAAAAGTTTTGATTTATTCATGCTTACAAATGAAACTAGGAAATTATAATTTTTGATAACACAGAGATAAGTTACAGGAAAAGAAGGTAAAATAAATATTTAAAATAAATTGCATTTTTTAATTATGATTAATAAAATATTTCATATTATACCATAAAGATTACGAGTGGAGCACTATTTAGCGCTTTCGTTAGAGCACTGATTGTGCTATAAGTAAACATTTTTTTCATTGGGTTTGTGCTGCTATTTCGAGTTGAAAGTAAAAAAATATTGTGCTTGTGCTAATCCAACAAGCTCAAAAAGCTGAACTTACAGTATCGCGCGCGATAACTTATTCACCATAGAAGTCAATGGAGAAAAAAATAGAAAATTAACACCCCACTCTAGCGCAAATCAGATCGCATATTCTCGTGTGCGCTAACCTGACATAAAAATATGAATTTTTCACATTTCAGAATAAGTTCTATTTGTCATAAATGCATATTTCTATATATTTATCTGATGGTATTTTAATACAATATAGGCTAGATTACCAGTTAGGCGCAAACTGTTTTGCACAAGCAATATTGTCTTTTCGCAAACCTTTTTAATTGCGCTGATATTACAAGTTGAGCTAAATCGCCATTGCGCTGGCACAGTCACCATTTACGCTTCCATCCTTACCACAATATCAGAGCTATGGTTAACTGTTTTCTGAAACAAAAAAGTTGGACAAAAATACACTGCAAAGTACAGTTTCACTCATATTAACACTGGCTAATAAAACATGTTGAAATAAAAATATTGCACAAAAATGTTATAAGGACTCAAAGATATGAGATCTTGGGTGTTTGAAAAAAAAGCACTAAAGAGATACATACAAATACATTGCTTAATTATATACCTATATATGTGTACATATATATTAATGTATTTTTTATGTATATGTATTTACAGACATATAGTTTGCAAAAGGAGAAACGGAGCAACATCCCGCAACGCAATCTACCTATTTAAACTATTAACCTCTAATCCACCATACCCTCTCAATGCATATAACTAATCTAATCACTAAGCCCCCTAACCTTACACCCCCTAAATTAACCCCCATTACATAAATAAATACAATACTAAGTTACAACTAACACAGTTATATTAATATACTTTTTACCTCTGTGATTACCTTGTATCTATAAGTCTCTGCAGACTGTCCCTTTATTTCAGTTCTTTTAAAAGACTTGCATTTTAGCCAATCAGTGCTGACTCCTAGGTAACTCCACTGGCATGAGCACAATGTTATGGATGTGGCACACATGAACTGATGCCCTCTAGTTGTGAAAAACAGTCAAATGCATTTAGATAAGAGGTGGCCTTTAAGGGCTAAGCAATTAGCATATAAGCCTACCTAGGTTTGGCTTTTAACTAAGAATACCAAGAGAATAAAGCAAAATTAATGATAAAAGTAAATCAGAAAGTTGTTTAACCCCTTAACGACCAGTGTCGTACCCTGTACGACGCTGGTCGTTATGCCTTTAAGGACCAGCGACGTACCGCGATCTCTCTGCCGCGATCTTGCTCAAAATAGCAAGATTGCGTTATTTCTGCATGTCCCATGAGTGTTGCAATGCAGAAATAGATTTGGAGAGTTACCGATGTAGAAAGGGCCACTCTGTGGCCCTTTCTGCATCGGACAGTGGTGGTGCTGATCGTTTGTGGAAGGGAGCATAAGGAGGGAGGCGGGTGGGCGGCCTTCTAATTACCAAAAAGCAATGCCAAAGCCATATATGTCTGCTATTTCTGAATAAAGGGGATCACAGAGAAGCATTTACAACCATTTGTGCTATAATTGCACAAGCTGTAAATTATTTCAGTGAAAAACCTAAAATTGTGAAAAATGTAACGATTAATTTGATCTCATTTGGCGGTGAAATAGTGGCATGAAATATACCAAAATGAGCCTAGATCAATACTTTGGGTTGTCTACTAAATAAATTATATAGTTTTGATAGGTAAATATAAACAATAATTTCTGTTTAAATGTAGTGATGGCAAAAATGCTCTGGTCTTTTGGGGAAGTTTTTGTCTGAAATGCCCGGTCCTTAAGGGGTTAAAGGGATACTCAACCCAATTTTTTCTTTCATAATTTAGATAGAACATGCAATTTTAAGCAACTGTCTATTTTACTCCTAATTTTTCTTCATTCTCTTGCTATCTTTATTTGAAAAGGCAGGCATCTAAGCTAAGGAGCAGGCCCATTTTTGGTTCAGAACCTGGATAGCACTTGCTAATTGGTGGGTAAATTTAGCCACCAATCAGCAGGCATAACCAAGGTGCTGAACCAAAAATGGGCCGGATCCTAAGTTTACATTCTTGCTTTTCAAATAAAGATAGCAAGAGAACGAAAAAATGGACTATAGGAGTAAATTAGAAAGTTGCTTAAAATTGTATGTTCTATCTGAATCATGAAAGAAAAAAATTGGGTTTAGGATCCCTTTGATTTTCATGATTAAGGTAGGGCATGTAATTTTAATTTTTGACTAGACTGTCCCTTTAAAATACATATGATTGCATTCTACAGCCCCTGTGAACCAATTTCTCTACAAGCAGAATAATCTTTGATTATCAGGCACAGAGGCACAGAAATTAGTCACATTTACACTTTCCAATATCTCTAGTCAAAACTTCTCCTGGTCTTCCACCTCCATATGCTAAGTGTAGACTTGATTGGACAAGCATGTATGACTATTTAGGCCTCTAGTTATCAAGCCGTCGACTTTCTTGCATTCTAAGGCACCAATACGCTCACCTAAGTTCGCCTAACATCGCTGCCGCAGACCTGAATACGCTCGCCAAAATTATCAAGAAAGCTGTCAAAAAACTGCACACCAAGTAAGGAGTGATGAGAAGCGGACTGTTGTTAACTAACAGTCATCGATCTCGCTGCTCTTCGGCTTATTCGCAGCTTTCTTGCTACCCTGTCACTAAGCACCCACACTATACTATACTGTTTTACCCCCTATACCGCCGCTCCCGGAGCACACCGCACCTAAATAAAGTTATTAACCCCTAAACCACCGCTCCCGGACCCCGCCGCAACTAAATAAAATGTTTAACCCCTAAACCGCCGCTCACGGACCACGCCACCACCTACATTAAATTAATTTACCCCTTATCTGACCCCCCTACACCACCGCCACCTACATTAAATTTATTAACTTCTAATCTCCCGCCCCAACATCGCCGCCACTATATTAAATTTATTAACCCCTAAACCTAAGTCTAACCCTAACACCCCCTAACTTAAGAAGAGGTCCTCCAGACGGGCAGAAGTCTTAATCCAGGTGGCATCTTCTATCTTCTATCGGAGCGGAGCGGGTCCATCTTCAAGACATCCGACGCGGAGCATCCTTCCAGGCCGATGACTACCCGACGAATGAATATTCCTTTAAATGACGTCATCCAAGATGGCGTCCCTTGAATTCCGATTGGTTGATAGAATTCTATTAGCCAATCGGAATTAAGGTAGGAAAAATCCTATTGGCTGATGCAATCAGCCAATAGGATTGAGCTTGCATTCTATTGGCTGTTCCAATCAGCCAATAGAATGCAAGCTCAATCCTATTGGCTGATTGGATCAGCCAATAGGATTTTTCCTACCTTAATTCCGATTGGCTGATAGAATTCTACGTGTAGACGTTCCCATAGGAATCAATGGGATATCGGGCAGCAGCGAACATGAGCTTTCGCTGCTGTCAGACTCCCATTGATTCCTATGGCATCCGCCGCCTCCAGGTTGGCGGATTGAAAACCAGGTACGCTAGGCCGGAATAGTGGCAAGCGTACCTGCTAGTTTTTTGATAACTTCCAAAAGTAGTCAGATTGTGCCGAACTTGCGTTCGGAACATCTGTAATGACATAACCATCGATCTGTGTCGGACTGAGTCTGGCAGATCGTATGTTACGTCACTAAATTCTACTTTTGCCGGTCTGTAGGGTTTGATAACTATGGTGAATCAGGCTCGCCACAAATACGCTGTGGAATTCCAGTGTATTTGCGGTTGACAGCTTGATAAATAGAGGCCTTAGTGTCTGTCTGTCTGTCCCTAACATCAATCACTAGTAATACTATGGCAGGATGGGACGGAGGACGTTGGAAACATGAATGGGCAGAACCTTTGCACATCATTGCAAATGAAGGGGCTGATTAGCCAAACAATATTAGCGTTTTCCACATTTTTGTCCCTTGTATGGGGACAACAGAAAAAAATAATTAGTTTGCGTATTTGTATGACTGTCATTCATTTGGCTTTCTATTTTATTTGGCAATTTGTTTTTCAGATGAATCACTGAATCAGCATAAATTCAGAGGGATACTAATAATTTGTCCGACACAAAATGAACATATCTAGTTATCACTAAAGAACGTGTGTATAGGGAAACTCATCATACAATTTGTAAAAGTCTATTCCCTGTATATTTATGTATAATACATTATTATTCATAAGCATTTTTTGGGGTTTATAAAGAAATGTGACTTTCCATAAAGAGATGTTTGATTGTGAAAACACAAAAGCTTTCTCTGAGACAGGTTTTTAAATATAAAAATAGCAATTCCTCAAAATAACATGTTTAATGGGATGTTTGTAAGCACTTTAATTAGCTGTTATATATACTGTCAGTTCTCCAGAAAACCCATATATTAAATAAAAATGTGTTAGTGTACTTGTCAACAAAACTGAGATAATGAACTTTAATTTCAATAAAGGTTTTCTTCACAAGCTCTTAAGTAAATTTTCTTATGTAAGAGAAATTCAGGAATAGACAAGGTGGGAGTTTTTTCTATTGGCTTGATTAAATTAAAGGGAAAGCAAACACCTTTTAATTATAAGACATTTCTGTTGTCTTGTGATAGAATAACATATCTGCCAAGTCTTTTAATTAACGGGTCTTTTAATTAAGACGTGAATCTCAGGTGAAATGAGACATTTTAATTCCTGCCTTTAACACCTTAATGACCAGCGTCGTACAGGGACCAGCGTCGTACAAGGACCAGGGGCATACCCTGTATGTCGCTGGAGTCCTGAGCTTCTCTCTGCCGCAATCTCGCTCAGAATTGCAAGATTGCGCTATTTCTGCATGCCCCATGAGTGGGGCACTGAAGATATAGAGTTGCAGAGGTACCAAAGCAGAGAGGGCCACTCTGTGGCCCTCTCTTCATCAGACAGTGGTGGGACCAATCGTTGGTGGGTGGGAGTGTAAGGAGGGAGGTGGGTGGGCTGCCCATAGCATTTAGCGGTGAAATGGTGGCATGAAATATACCAAACTGGGCCTAGATCATTGATAGGTAAAAAAAAATATTTTTCTGTTTAAATGTAGTGATGGCAAAAATGCTAAAAATGCTCTAGTCTTTTGGGAAAGTTTTTGTCTAAAGTGCCCTGTCCTTAAGGGGTTAACTGAGCATTATAAACGGCCAAACCCAGTGAATATCTCCTGCAAGAAAAGCTGGATATTGCATAGCGAATGATGTGTACATTTCATCTAACATCGGAGAATTGCAGGTGAATTGTATGGGGCCCATTTATCAAGCTCCGTATGAAGCTTGTGGGCCCGTGTTTCTGGCGAGTCTTCAGACTCGCCAGAAACAGCAGTTATGAAGCAGCGGTCTAAAGACCGCTGCTCCATTACCCTGTCCGCCTGCTCTGAGCAGGCGGACAGGAATCGCCACAATTCAACCCGATCGAGTACGATCGGGTTGATTGACACCTCCCTGCTGGCGGCCCATTGGCCGTGAGTCTGCAGGGGGAAGCGTTGCATCAGCAGCTCTTGTGAGCTGCTGATGCAATGCTGAATATGGAGAGCGTATTGCTCTCCGCATTCAGCGAGGTCTTGCAGACCGGATCCGCACTGTCGGATCAGGTCCGCAAGACCGTTGTTAAATAGGCCTCTTAATCACATTAACTATGCAATGTCCAGGGCTAACTCAGCTCTTCTTGCAAGAGATACGCACTTGATTTTCCCTTTATAATGCATAGTTAATTCAAGATTTCAAATAACCTACAATTCACTTGCAATTTTACACAAATTAACAACTTGTAATTGTTTTTCAATAGTTAAACTCAACCCATCGGGCTATCCACTGTCATTGTGTTATTATTGTAAAAGACAATTCGAGAAATATATGTAGCATAGTTAGCCTTGATAAGTCAGGAGGGCACATTTTGCATCTCTGAGAATTAGAAAATCTACAGTTTTCAGAGCTAGATCACATGAATGGAAACAGATAAGCAAAGTGTATTGCAAACTTCCTTTATTACATATAACTATACACTTCATACTCATACTAACATCTCAAGGTACTTACCGTCCCTTTAACTTGCAGGGCAGAATCCAATGTAATGAACCATTCTTCCCACATGTAAAGGATTGGGGGGGGCATAATTCCAGTGGTGGTTCAAGAGGGGAAACTATTGATTTATTTATTTTGCTGCTATTTAAATGAAATATATTATGATTTGTTTAGCATATTTAGTGTTTCAGGCTAAATGTATTTAGTAATGAAGTAATGGAATCCCATGTTGCAAAGAAGATACTGTAGCTTGTGAAAAACAGAGTCAATGTGCTGTGAAAATGTAAAAGCCTGTGCATAGGGAACGCTTCATCAAGGACAAAAAAGTGCTGGAATCAGTGACAGAGGAAATTCTTGTGTATCCAGGAATTAATACATTTAGCATACTGAGTTTATTTTCAGTCATGACAGAAAATTACTAATATTCACTTATCTCTAATACTAAATTTTTCTCATCTTTTAAATTACTTAAAGGTTACATTATTAAAGAAAGGTGTTCAGTGCTAAAATATGTAAAACCAGAGGAGATCTGAGTGCAATATATTGGGTGAGATTACATATGCGGCGCAAGCTTCACCGCAACTGCTGAAACCCACGCCAACCATAATTTCACCTCACACATCGGGGAACCCCGCCGGCTTTAATAAAGTGCCGTAATTTGGATAAACTAGCGATGTCCAGAAATGAGCGTAAATACAAATTTCTGGAGTCGCCAGTGACTTACGCCACTTTAGAAACTGCCGGCACCTAAGAAAATATTTTTTTTTTAAATATCCCATAAAAACCTAACACGCCTCCCAAAAATAAACCTGACACGTAAAACCCCTATATTCTCACTCCCCCCCACATTGGAACTAATAATAAAAGTATTAACCCTTAAACCGACAACCCCCACAACACAATATGCCTAAATATATGCCTATTAAACTATTAAACCCTAATCTGACATTCACCCACATCGTGATCTACCTAATAAAAGTATTAACCTCTAAATCCGCCAACCCCAACATCGCTAACTACCTAATAAATGTATTAACCCCTAATCCACCATTCACCCACATCGCAAAGTCCCTATTAAAACTATTAAGCCCACATCGCAAAATACCTATTAAAACTATTAACCCTTAATCCATCATTAACTCACATCACAACAAAGAGGCCTATTTAACAAGCTCCGTATGGAGCTTGTAGGGTGAAGAGTCTGAAGACTCGCCATAAACAGCAGTTATGAAGCAGCGGTCTCTGAGCAGGCGGACAGGAATCGCCACAATTCAACCCGATCGAGTACGATCGGGTTGATTGACACCTCCCTGCTGGCGGCCCATTGGCCGTGAGTCTGCAATGCTGAATACGGAGAGCGTATTGTTCTCCGCATTCAGCGAGGTCTTGTGGACCTGATCCGCACTATCGGATCAGGTCCGCAAGACCTTTGATACATAGGCCTCAAAATGTATAAATCTATTAACCCCTAATCTGCCAAACCCACACAACGCAATAATCCTTATAAAACTATTAACCCCTAAACCACCAAACCCACACAACGCAAATAACTAATTAAATTACTAAGCCCCCTAACCTAACACACTCTAACCTAACACAACCTAAATTAACCCCAAGGACCTAAATTAAAAAATACTAACTTACAAACAATTAAAATAAAAAAGCTAACATTAAAAAAAAAAATAAGATTAAATTAATCTAAGATTACAAAAAATAAAAAAGTCTAACATTACATAAAATAATAAACCAAATAATCAAAAATAAAAAAGTAAACCTAATCCCTTTGAAAATAAAAAAGCCTTTCCAAAATAAAAACACCCCCTAATACAATGCTAAACTACCAATAGCCATTAAAATGACCTTTTGTAGGCCATTTCCCTAAGTTAAACAGCTCTTTTACCTTAAAAAATACTAACCTAACCTAAAATACTAACCTAACGCTAAAAAATCCTAAACTACCCATTGCCCCTAAAGGGACATCGGCATTGCCCTTAAAAGGTAATTTAGCTCTTTTACTATGACGGCGGTACTCACGGTTCCTGAAGTCTGGCGGTGAAGTCTTCTTCCAAGCGACGATATCTTCTATCTTCTTTCAGGAACAAGCCGGTGCACAGCTCGTAACTGAAGACTGGTGACCACGGAACTGAAGACCAGCTACGGTGGAACTGAAGACTGGTGACCGCGGAGCCATGGAGACTGGAGATCCTCTTCGTACGATCACCAACGCACACTGAGGTTTGAATTCAAGGTACGTGTTTAAATATGGGGTACCTTGCATTCCTATTGGCTGATTTGAGTCTTAGAATTCAAATCAGCCAATAGGATGAGAGCTACTGAAATCCTATTGGCTATTAAAATCAGCTATTTAGTTAATTAAAATATTAAGCACTAAACCTAAAACCCCCCTAACTTTAAATTAAAATTACAATATAACTCTATTTAAATAAATAAAAACTTACCTGTGAAATAAATATAAACCTAACATTAAACTAATAATTAACCTAACCTAAATAATCTAATAAAATAAAAAATACTACCAATTAAAATATCTAAATTATAAATTTTAAAAAACCTAACACTACGAAAAAAAATTAAAAATCTAAATTACAACTAAAAAAAAAAAATATCCTACGAAAAATTTAAATAATCTAAGTTTACCAAAAATAATTAACACTAAAATCACGACAAATAAAAAACACTTAGATTACAAAAAAATAAACAAAATTATCAGAAATAAAAACAATTACACCTAATCTAATAGCACTATAAAAATAAAAAGCCCCTCCCCAAAATAAAAACACCCACTAGCCTACAATAGACTACAAATTACCCTTAAAAGGGCCTTTTGTAGGGCATTGCCCTAAAGAAATCAGCTCTTTTACCTGTAAAAAATATACAAAGTGCCAGTAAAACCCACCATCCAACCAACCCCGAAAATAAAAAACCTAACTCTAAAAAAACCTAAGCTACCCATTGCCCCTAAAGGGGCATTTTTAAGGACATTGTCCTTAAAAGGGCATTTAGCTCTTTTGCATTGTCCTTAAAAAGGGCATTCAGCTCTTTTTCAAAGCCCAAACCCTAATCTTAAAAAAAAAACACCCAAAAAACAAAAAAAAAATAACACTAACCCCAGAAGATCTAGTCATGGTTTCTGAAGTCCAGACATCCATGTCCATCCAGGCAGCAAGGTCTTCATCCAGGCGGCGTGGTCTTCATCCATCCCGGGGGCGTCTTCTATCTTCATCATGGTGGCAGAGACATCCTGGAAGCCGATGCCCCCCACCAAGTAAGTTTGTGCTAGATTTCTACGTAGATATGCGCTTCTTAGCATGCTGAAGCCCGGTTCCTCTCAGAGTGCAGTGAATGACAGAGGGATATGAAGGGAGTATTACCTATTGAATACAATGGTCATCCTAACGGGGATAAACTAGCAAGAGATGAGGGTGACTATGCCAAGGGTGAAGTCTATACCTTTAATAGGACTAATGAAAGGAATACCTTCAATAGGAACACTAATCATAATAACAATTTCTCAAGAAATACACCAAGATTTTATTCTAGGAGACAGGGTGATAATAATTACAACACTAGACCAAATTATGATCAAGAAAATAGATTCACAGAGTCTGATATGAACAGACCAAACAGACACCAACATGCTGAATATAATAAGACAAGAGATGGCACACAAAACCAACCATATAATTATCACAATTATTATCAACACTCTCATCAGCGAGGTAATGTTAGACCTCACCAATCTTATAACAATACACATTACAATCAGGATAATTACTATGAAAATAAACATCAACATCACCAATACAATAAACCTCAACATCACCAATATTGGGACAGATCCACTGAACATAATTGGACAAATAAACATAATAATGATAATAATCATGATTTTAGAGAAAATATGAGGCTTTCTCCATGAAGGATGGAAAACAACAAGCACACTGACAGACCCCAGAATACTGTCACTGACACACACAAGGAGAGACCCCACATGAGAGAAAGAAGTAATCTAAATGATTCTAGGACACATGACACACCTATACATTTTAGATCCACTAATAGATCATTCAAATCAACAAATAGATTTCAGGTATTAAATCCTGAAAGTCCACATGCTACAAATAATCCTTCTACATCTTACAATAATGAGCAGAATACTACTCCTTTTTTAGAGATGGGTCAAAATCACCACGTGGAACATTGGTCTATGTCACCTCGACCACCACGACAAAAAAGACTACACATAAACGAGGAAATAGAGGAAAATCCTCAACCTCCAAAAAGGAAAAATTATTAAAATATAAAAAAGGTATTTTTAATCTGTCAAATCACAAACTATCTGATGATGAAATCAGAGTATTGGGAAGGGGATTATCATTTAGCCCATCCAATAGCCCAAACATGTTTCAACTTTTTGTAGATATTAACAGCTTCACCAGAAAGCTTTCTCTACAAAAATATTTTGCAGAAAAACGCCTTAAAAACACAAGTGATATACCGATAATTCTCAATTCCATGGATGGACATTTGAGAGATGGTTTTGCTATCTCTGAACCAGATACACTATTGCAACAACTCAATGATAAATACATACAAACAGACTTTAAGCCCAAATCACAATTCAACCCTCCACGTATAAGGAACTCTCATATCAGTATCTTCCAGTCGATGGTACTGAAAGATTTTGAGAAACTCTCTAAAAAAACTAAATACAAACACAACCTTAGTCCAGGCGAACGTCTAGCACTTCAAACATTGATCTCAAACAAAAACATCATAATACGCCAGGCGGACAAGGGAGGTGGGATAGTCCTCCAAGATAGGACAGATTATATCATGGAAGCTGACAGGATTTTGAAAGACGAAAGCTACTATAAAATATTAGCTAAAGACCCTACCCCTATATATCAAAAACAACTCTATTCCCTTCTGAAAGAAGGGTTTGATGAGGGCATCATCTCTAAAAAAGAGAAAGAATATCTTTACCCAAAAAACCCCAGTGTGGCGTTTTATTACCACCTGCCCAAAGTCCACAAAATCATCTCTTCACCCCCTGGTCGCCCAATTGTGGCAGGGATAGACAGCTTGACGGATCATCTTTCAGCTTATGTAGACTCCTTTTTGCAGAAACATGTCATCAACTTATCCTCATATATTAGGGATTCTACAGATCTCCTGAATAAATTGAATAGCCTGAATATCATCAAAACAGACAATAAGCTGTGGTGGATTACAAGCGATGTTAGCTCGCTCTATTCTAATATTCCACACGATAAGGGTCTATCAGTGATATTATCATATTTGGCAACTGACATATACATGCCATCAAGACAACAACTATTTATTGGTGAAATAATTTATTTTATTTTACACCACAACTATTTTCTTTATCAGGGACAGCATTACCTGCAAGTGAAGGGTACGGCCATGGGCACCAGATTCGCACCCAGTTTTGCCAATCTATATATGGGCAAATTTGAGGAGGCCCATGTTTATGGGTCCCCTATGGGTGCGAGTCTGGTGTTCTATGGCCGTTATATAGACGATCTGCTTATTCTATTTAGGGGGACCTATGAAGAGGCCAAAATCTTTACTGACTCACTTAATTCTAACGAATTCGAATTAGAATTCACTTCTAATATTCAGCCCAAAATAATTGAATTTTTAGATCTTTCCTTGTCATTTTCAACCACTAAAGAAATTATGTCGGAAACTTTTTTCAAAAAAGTTGATTGCAATAGTTTTTTAAACTTTAGCAGCAATCACTATATGAGTTGGAAGAGGAATGTGCCCTATGGCCAATTCAGACGAATAAGACGCAACTGCAGCACCATTGATAGCTATAAAAAACAAGCTCTGATTCTAAAAGATAGGTTCTTGGAGAAGGGTTACCCCTTGGAGCTCATCCAGAAGGGATACCTAAGGGCTTTGAATGATGATAGAAATACCTACTTGTTACCAAATAAGTCCCAAAAAAAGTCTAAAGAAAAAATATCTGCCGAATTTAACAAAACCCCAGCGTTCATCACTGGATTTAACAACAATTACCGTGAGATTCAGAAAATTATAGCTAAACATTGGCCTATAATCTGTGATGATCCACATCTCAAAAAACTAATTCCATCTAAACCAAGGGTAGTCTACAGAAGGGCGCCCACACTCAAAAATAAATTGGCACCTAGCAAAATTGTGAGAGACAAGAATATGGGCACCAATTATCATTTAGGCTCAAATAGGACTTTTTTAGGCAATTTCACTCCCCAAAATGGAGTGTACAAATGCATGAAGCGTAAATGTAACATGTGTAAAACCATTAAAAATAGAACCACGACATTTTCTTCGCACTAAACAGGAGAACAATTTAAAATCATGAAGAGATTATCCTGTGAATCTACTTATGTGGTCTATTTAGTGAACTGCCTTTGTGGGGCTCAATATGTAGGGCGTACGAGCCGTACCATCCGAAAACGTTGGAGCGAACACATCTATAACATCAAGAGAAAATATCTCAAACACAGCCTATCTAGACATTGCGCTTTTGCACACAAAGGTAGTGCAAAAACACTATCTATAATACCAATTAAACAAATCTCCAGAAATATTCATAATCCTCTTCTCAATCTACGTCGCAGAGAGACTTACTGGATACATAAATTACATTCCTTAGTACCAGATGGTCTAAATGAATGTGTAGACTTGGCTGCCTTTGATATATGATAAGGTGTGTGACGTCATACTCAAGACTTCATATACAATCAAATAGATACCCCTGGAGATCAATACAACATCAAATAAGGGTATTTTACCCCCCAGTTATATCCTAGGACATTGAAGGACATATCCTACTCCTTATTTCATATCAGACTGTACTTTGATATTATAGCTACATACTGTTTCAGTCGTCTCCTTTTCGCATACTGATAAGGGCACTGTTGTCCCTTAGCCAACCAGAGTATAGTTAGCTCTTGTCATCTACTATATCACATTGATATAGTTACTGTAGCCTCTGGTCATTTGGAATGTAGTTTGGTTTAAACATCATTCAACCTGGTGGCTTATATATGTCACTTGAGAGATCATATAAAGATATGATAAGAACACTTATATCCACCCTAATTCCCAACTTGTCCATTTTTATATGTATATATACATTGTCCAAACACCATAAAATACAAACCTTTGAGGTATAAAATATCACTATCTTATCTTGTGAATACCTGGATTTGTAACCAATACTTGTACATCCACTGCTTATAATATCATATACCCCAATAGCTTTTTCCATCACTTAGGGAACACTATACACCATTTAGATCACTATAACTCATACAGAACTATTTATCACCACTACTGATTCCCTCATCACACATATTATTATTACATCACCACTATCATAAGAAATTGAACATATCAATCATCACCACTATACATATTCTAACAAAATAGATAAAATTACTATATTATTATTAGTCTACTCACATATTAATCATTCAACACCAAGCCACTTAGATCACTATAACTCATACAGAACTATTTATCACCACTACTGATTCCATCATCACACATATTATTATTACATCACCACTATCATAAGAAATTGAACATATCAATCATCACCACTATACATATTCTAACAAAATAGATAAAATTACTATATTATTATTAGTCTACTCACATATTAATCATTCAACACCAAGCCACTTAGGTACCGTACGAGCACACATATCTCATTAGTTTTATATAAGATAGCCACTTAGGAGCACTTAAACGAATACTAACACTATATGCCTATTGTATCTAAGGAATAGGGTTTACCTACTCTAACTTTTTAGCACCTATTACTACCTAGTAGATAGAATATCAGCTTTTAATTACACGTTATTTCTTTTTGAGATAAGAACCTTATTACTTAGTAGATATAATATTAGTTTTTTATTACACGTTATTTCTTTTTGAGATAAGTACCTATCTAATAACATTTACATATCCTACACTTAAAATGGAACTAAGTATTATCTCATATGACACATTTATTATAGACAACACATGGTTCACAGTTCACTAAATATTATTATTAAAAGACTGATTTTATATAGTTAGCCTTTGACCGATAAACTCACATTATCACTGAACGATTAGATATAAAATATAGACATTGGTTATCTATAGTTAAGGTTAGTACTATCATATTAGTTAATTGCTTTTTTATTAAGTAGTGCCGTGCTGAATAAGCTTCGTTACTCTGACACTATTGTAAGTGGCTAGAACACAGCCAATCATCATACTCGGCTAAATAGTATAGGGACCTATCAGGTGTTAACATATAACTTACACCTTGATACAGAGCCGAATAAGCCATTCGTTTTCTATGGCTAGACCACTGACATGCGCACTTAGCGCCACACGGACGTCAGTTAAAAAATTCCTATAACGCTACAATACAAAACAAGGCCGACTATCTAATGATTTCTAAATGCGAACGGCCGCAAAAAAGCCAATCACAACATCGAATTAAGGAGCACCACTGACCAAATAGGTCACTGCTCCCCTTTCGAACCAAATGTGTTATATGGTTACTATGGCCACAGCACTGACATGCGCATTAGCGCGAGGGACACGCCATCCAGATACTCTATTGGAGATGAGTAACAATACAAAGTAAGTGATCAAATTTAGTTAATCTAATAACCTTTTATGCATATTATAATCACTAAGAGCAGACTGGATTATGACATTGAAGGGTACAAACATGAGAAATGATCCCTATAACATTAGATTTGTACAATAAATTAAATAGACAAACAGAGAAAACAGAGTAGGAATAATTTGGATCATCAAATTAAAAGGTTTAAATATATGAAATAATGGTCATGTCACATAAACATATAAAAAAGAATAGCTAATCAAGAAATCTGATAAACAATACTTAGATGTTTAATATTAAGTATCCCTGCCATTATGTGTCATACAAACTGTCTTTAGTCCTTACCATACTACCTCTACAAGTTAAGAGGGATATTACAAAGATGTGAATATTGCAATTATGCGTAATAATACCAATTGATTTTTTGGTTAGACATATGTATCTCTTATTTTTGTATTACTTTATTATTTTTTATATGTGTTTTTCGTTTCTATTTAACATACTGCATATTAATTGATTTGCTGTCAAAACAAACTTGTAACTAGAACTACTATGATGTCATAAGTCACACCCACTACAGGTGTTAGCAATTATGTTAATTGGTTTGGTTAGGTATATGTAGCAAGTGTTTGGAAACTATTTTATTAAGCCTGAGGAAACAGTCTGTGACTGAGAAACGCGTCGCTGTATTTTAATCTATATCAGTAAAGTTTTATATCTTTTTAACTCAAACACTTGCTACTGTGTCTCATTTGGATCCAAACATTGCCCATTGGACCTCTGCTGTCTGCCTCCTGTGGAAGCCTTGATACAGTCTGTTGGGTGACTACATTGACCCCATCCTATCTGAATAGCATCAACTGAGATGCTTCACTTATTAGGTCGGTCTGCTGGGTGACTGTTATAGATCCCAGACTGCTCCCACTGCACTAATTGGAGTGCTTTTACAATTGTGAGTTTGATAGCATATAGTTCTGAAATTGAATTCTGTGGATCAAACAATATTGGGCCATGTGGCGCATCTGTCTTTTTCTCTGTTTTTAGATCATTCTTTGGATCCAAGCCAGGTCCTCTACAGATTGCTGCCTCTTCATCACCCACCTTTATATCAAAGACTTTTCTTACACAACTATATTATTTTATTTTATTTGGGTTGTATTTTATTTTGTGCTTTATTTTGTGCTTCAATTTGCGTTGAATTTACATTTGTTAATTTTTATTGACTTTTGGTATATTGGTATTGACCTCCTTTGTACTTCACATCCACCATTAACAATTTATGCTTTATAGTGAATCTAGTGCTACTCTTTAGGGCGCCCCCTATCTCATTGACATATTCTCTGTTATTGGTCGTAGAGATTCATCTCCTACCTCCCTTTTCAGAACGACAATATACTCTTATATACCATTACCTCTGCTGATTCTCGTTTCAGTACTGGTTTGGCTATCTACTTTATGTAGATGAGTGTCTTTTGGTAAGTATATTTTCCTTTATTTAAGACACTCTCAGCTATGGTTTGGCACTTTATATGTAAAGTTCTAAATATATGTTTGTACTTATATTTGCCATGATTCAGGTTTATCAGTATATTTCCTTTTTGCAGACTGTCAGTTTCATTTTGGGAAATGCATATATATATATATATATATATATATAAAAAAATCTTACCTGAAATTTTCTAATTGACTCTCTTTTCTAAATTGTGGGCTCTTAGGCTCGCGGAGCGCAAAATCCTATAATTTATTGCGTCATTCTTGGCACAAGACGTTTTTGGCGTGAGAATTACGTTTGTTGATGTAATTTCGTCATTTCCGGCATCTTAGTTGGCGCCGAGAGTTTTCATGTGGTTGCGTCATCTATGACGCTCGTGTTTGTTGCAGACGTTTTTGGCGCCAAAAAATATTTTGTCAGTTGTGGACGTCATACTTGGCGCCAGACCTTTTGAAATTATTTAAGTCTTCATCTCTTTTTGCTTCTGGTTTCCAGAGGCTTATTTTGTTTGCATTTTTTCCCATTCCTGAAACTGTCATATAAGGTAATTGATAATTTTGCTTTATATGTTATTTTTTATCTTACATATTGCAAGATGTCTCAATCTGACCCTGTCTCAGAATCTACTACTGGAATCCTGCTGCCTGATGTTGGTTCTACCAAATCTAAGTGCATTTGTGTTAAACTTGTGGTAACTGTTCCTCCGGCTGTAGTTTGTGATAGTTGTCATGACAAACTTTTAAATGCAGACAATATTTCCATTAGTAGTAATTCATTACCTGTTGTTGTTCCTTCAACATCTAATGCTCAGGATATTCCTGTTAATGTGAGAGAATTTGTTTCTAATTCCATTCAGAGGGCTTTGTCTGTCATACCACCTTCTAATAAACGTAAAAGGTCTTTTAAAACTTCTCATAAAATTGATGAATTTTTAAATGACCGACAACATTCTGATTTATCTATCTCTGATGAGGATCTATCTGGTTCAGAAGATTCTGCATCAGATATTGACACTGACAAATCTTCATACTTATTTAAAATGGAGTATATTTGTTCATTATTAAAAGAGGTGTTGATTGCATTAGATATGGAGGGGACTAGTCCTCTTGATATTAAAACTAATAAACATTTAAATTCATTTTTTTAAAACCTCATGTAGTTATTCCTGAGGTTTTTCCAGTTCCTGATGCTATTTCAGATGTAATTTCTAGGGAATGGAATAGACTGGGTACTTCTTTTACTCCTTCTTCAAGGTTTAAGAAACTGTATCCTTTGCCGACTGATAGATTGGAGTTTTGGGAAAAGATCCCCAAAGTTGATGGGGCCATCTCTACTCTTGCTAAATGTACTACTATTCCTACAACAGATAGTACTTCTTTTAAATATCCTTTAGATAGGAAACTTGAATCTTATCTAAGGAAGGCTTATTAATGTTCAGGTCATCTTCTTAGGCCTGCTATTTCTTTGGCTGACGTTGCTGCTGCTTCAACTTTTTGGTTGGAAACCTTAGCGCAGCAAGTACCAGATCATAATGTGTATAGCATTGTTAAGTTAATTCACCATGCTAATAATTTCATTTGTGATGCCATTTTTGATATCATTAGAATTGATGTCAGATATATGTCTTTAGCTATATTAGCTAGAAGAGCTTTATGGCTTAAATCTTGGAATGCTGATATGACTTCTAAATCAACGTTGCTATGTCTCTCTTTCCAAGGTAATAAATTATTTGGTTCTCAGTTGGATTCTATTATTTCAATTGTCACTGGGGGGGAGGGAGCTTTTTTGCCTCAGGATAAAAAATCTAAGGGTACATTTAAAGCTGCTAACCGTTTTCGTTCCTTTCGACAAAATAAGGAACAGACACCTGATCCTTCCCCTAAGGGAACCGTTTCCAATTGGAAGCCTTCTCCAGTCTGGAATAAATCCAAGCCATTTAAAAGATCTAAATCAGCCCCCAAGTCCGCATGAAGGTGCGGCCCTCATTCCAGCTCAGCTGGTAGGGGGCAGACTAAGATTTTTCAAGGATGTTTGGATCAATTCAATTCAAAATCATTGGATTCAGAACATTGTTTCTCAAGGGTATAGAATAGATTTCAAAATAAGACCTCCTGTGAGAAGTTTCTTTCTCTCACGCATTCCAGTGAACCCAGTAAAGGCTCAGGCTTTCCTGAAGTGTGTTTCAGACCTGGAGTTATCTGGGCTAATTGTGCCAGTTCCTTTTCAGGAATGGGGTCTGGGGTTTTATTCAAATCTGTTCATTGTTCCAAAGAAAGAGAATTCTTTCAGACCAGTTCTGGATCTAAAAATTTTGAATTGTTATGTAAGAATACCAACATTCAAAATGGTGACTATAAGGACTATTCTGCCTTTTGTTCAGCAAGGGCATTATATGTCCACAATAGACTTACAGGATGCATATCTTCATATTCCGATTCATCCAGATCACTATCAGTTCCTGAGATTCTTTTTTCTAGACAAGCATTACCAATTTGTTGCTCTTCCTTTTGGCCTAGTGACAGCTCCAAGGATCTTTTCAAAGGTTCTCGGTGCCCTACTCTCTGTAATCAGAGAGCGGGGTATTGCAGTGTTTCCTTATTTGGACGATATCTTGATACTTGCTCAGTCTTTGCGTTCTGCAGAATCTCACACAAATCAACTAGTGTTGTTTCTTCAAAGACATGGTTGGAGGATCAATTTACCAAAAAGTTCTTTGATTCCTCAGACAAGGGTCACCTTTTTAGGTTTCCAAATAGATTCAGTATCCATAACGTTATCTCTAACAGACAAGAGACATCTGAAATTGGTTGCAACTTGTCAGAACCTTCAGTCTCAATCATTCCCTTCAGTAGCTATGTGCATGGAGGTTTAAGGTCTCATGACTGCAGCATCGGACGCGATCCCCTTTGCTCGTTTTCACATGAGACCTCTTCAGCTTTGTATGCTGAACCAATGGTGCAGGGATTATACAAAGATATCACAATTAATATCCTTAAATCCCAATGTTCGACTATCTCTGACTTGGTGGTTAGATCACCATCGTATACTTCAAGGGGCCTCTTTTGTTCATCCAACCTGGACTGTGATCACAACAGATGCAAGTCTTTCAGGTTGGGGAGCTGTTGGGGGATCTCTAACAGCGCAGGGGGTTTGGAAATCTCAAGAGGCGAGATTACCAATCAATATATTGGAACTCCGTGCAATTCTCAGAGCTCTTTAGTTTTGGCCTCTTCTGAAGAGAGAACCGTTTATTTGTTTTCAGACAGACAATGTCACAACCGTGGCATATGTCAATCATCAGGGTGGGACTCACAGTCCTCAATAGACATGTGCGGTTCGTTTCGGATTTATTTGGAAATTCTGAAAATTCAGTAAATTCGGAGATTTGGATCGATTCGGATTTCCGAATTAAAATACTTCCGAATCTACCGAATGAATCCGAAATAGCTGCCGTATCTCCGAATAAATCCGAATTAGCTCGGTAAAATTCGGCATTTCAACATAGGAAACAATGGGAGTTTCGGCTGAAAAAAAAACTAACACCACAGCTCGATTGTTTCCTATGGGGAAACACTAAGTCTGCACCTAACACCCTAACATGTACCCCGAGTCTCTAAACACCCCTAATCTGACACTTATTAACCCCTAATCTGCCACCCCCGCTATCGCTGACACCTGCATTATTTTATTAACCCCTAATCTGCCGACCGAATATCGCCGCCGCCTACATTATAGCTATTAACCCCTAATCTGCTGTCCCTAACACCGCCGACCCCTACATTATAGTTATTAACCCCTAATCTGCCCCCCCAACGTCGCCGCAATCTAACTACAAGTATTAACCCCTAATCTGCCGACCCGATATCGCCGCCGCCTACATTATAGCTATTAACCCCTAATCTGCTGTCCCTAACACCGCCGACCCCTACATTATAGTTATTAACCCCTAATATGCCCCCCCAACGTCGCTACAATCTAACTACAAGTATTAACCCCTAATCTGCCAACCCGATATCGCCGCCGCCTACATTATAGCTATTAACCCCTAATCTGCTGTCCCTAACACCGCCGACCCCATACATTATAGTTATTAACCCCTAATCTGCCCCCCCCAACGTCGCCGCAATCTAACTACAAGTATTAACCCCTAATCTGACGACCCGATATCGCCGCCGCCTACATTATAGCTATTAACCCCTAATCTGCTGTCCCTAACACCGCCGACCCCTACATTATAGTTATTAACCCCTAATCTGCCCCCCCTAACGTCGCCGCAATCTAACTACAAGTATTAACCCCTAATCTGCCGACCCGATATCGCCGCCACCTACATTATAGCTATTAACCCCTAATCTGCTGTCCCTAACACCGCCGACCCCTACATTATAGTTATTAACCCCTAATCTGCCGTCCGCAAATCGCCGCCACTATAATAAATGTATTAACCCCTAAACCGCCGCACTCCCGCCTCGCAAACACTATAATACATTTTATTAACCCCTAATCTGCCCTCCCTAACATCGCCGCCACCTACCTACAATTATTAACCCCTAATCTCCTGCCCACAACGTCGCCGCTACTATAATAAGGTTATTAACCCCTAAACCTAAGTCTAACCCTAACACTAACACCCCCTAACTTAAATATAATTTAAATAAAACGAAATAAATTTACTATAGTTAAATAAATGAATCCTATTTAAAACTAAATACTTACCTGTAAAATAAACCCTAATATAGCTACAATATAACTAATAGTTACATTGTAGCTATTTTAGCATTTATATTTATTTTACAGGTAACTTTGTATTTATTTTAACTAGGTACAATAGCTATTAAATAGTTAATAACTATTTAATAACTACCTAGCTAAAATAAATACAAATTTACCTGTAAAATAAATCCTAACCTAAGTTACAATTACACCTAACACTACACTATAATTAAATAAATGAATCCTATTTAAAACTAAATACTTACCTGTAAAATAAACCCTAATATAGCTGCAATATAACTAATAGTTACATTGTAGCTATTTTAGCATTTATATTTATTTTACAGGCAACTTTGTATTTATTTTAACTAGGTACAATAGCTATTAAATAGTTATTGACTAATTAATAGCTACCTAGTTAAAATAATTACAAAATTACCTGTAAAATAAATCCTAACCTAAGTTACAATTAAACCTAACACTACACTATCATTAAATAAATTAACTACAAGTACCTACAATTATCTACAATTAAATAAACTAAAGTACAAAAAACCCCCACTAAATTACAACAACAAAAAACACTAAATTACAAAAAAATAAAAAAATATTACAAGAATTTTAAACTAATTACACCTAATCTAAGCCAAATAAATAAAATAACAAAGCCCCCCAAAATAAAAAAAAATGCCCCACCCTATACTAAATTACAAAAGTTAACAGCTCTATTACCTTACCAACCCTTAAAAGGGCCTTTTGCGGGGCATGCCCCAAAGAAAACAGCTCTTTTGCCTGTAAAAACAAACACAATACCCCCCCCCCCACATTACAACCCACCAACCACATACCCCTACTCAAACCCAAACCCCCCTTAAATAAACCTAACACTACCCCCTTGAAGATCTCCCTACCTTGAGTCGTGTTCACCCAGCCGGGCCGAAGTCTTCATCCGATGGGGCAGAAGAGTACATCCAGACCGGCAGAAGTCTTCATCCAAGCGGGGCAAGAAGAGGTCTTCCATCCATCATACAAGTACCAAAATACAAACAAACACTAAATTACCAAAAATAATAAAATATTACAATAATTTTAAACTAATTACACCTAATCTAAGCCCCCTACTAGCTATTAATATAGCTACAATATAACTAATAGTTACATTGTAGCTATTTGAGGATTTATATTTATTTTACAGGCAACTTTGTATTTATTTTAACTAGGTACAATAGTTATTAAATAGTTAATAACTATTTAATAACTACCTATCTAAAATAAATACAAATTTACCTGTAAAATAAAACCTAACCTAAGTTACAATTACACCTAACACTACACTATCATTAAATTAATTAAATAAATGAATCCTATATAAAACTAAAGACTTACCTGTAAAATAAACCCTAATATAGCTGCAATATAACTAATAGTTACATTGTAGCTATTTTAGCATTTATATTTATTTTACAGGCAACTTTGTATTTATTTTAACTAGGTACAATAGCTATTAAATAGTTATTGACTAATTAATAGCTACCTAGTTAAAATAATTACAAAATTACCTGTAAAATAAATCCTAACCTAAGTTACAATTAAACCTAACACTACACTATCATTAAATAAATTAACTACAAGTACCTACAATTAAATACAATTAAATAAACTAAACTAAAGTACAAAAAAACCCCCACTAAATTACAAAAAAATAAAAAAATATTACAAGAATTTTAAACTAATTACACCTAATCTAAGCCCCCTAATAAAATAACAAAGCCCCCCAAAATAAAAAAATGCCCTACCCTATACTAAATTACAAAAGTTAACAGCTCTATTACCTTACCAGCCCATAAAAGGGCCTTTTGCGGGGCATGCCCCAAAGAAAACAGCTCTTTTGCCTGTAAAAAAAACCACAATACCCCCCCCACATTACAACCCACCACCCACATACCCCTACTCTAACCCAAACCCCCCTTAAATAAACCTAACACTACCCCCCTGAAGATCTCCCTACCTTGAGTTGTGTTCACCCAGCCGGGCCGAAGTCTTCATCCGATGGGGCAGAAGAGGACATCCAGACCGGCAGAAGTCTTCATCCAAGCGGGGCAAGAAGATGTCTTCCATCCATCAGAAAATTACCAAAAAACAAACAAACACTAAATTACCAAAAATAATAAAATATTACAATAATTTTAAACTAATTACACCTAATCTAAGCCCCCTACTAGCTATTAATATAGCTACAACTAATAGTTACATTGTAGCTATTTTAGGATTTATATTTATTTTACAGGCAACTTTGTATTTATTTTAACTAGGTACAATAGTTATTAAATAGTTAATAACTATTTAATAACTACCTAGCTAAAATAAATACAAATTTACCTGTAAAATAAATCCTAACCTAAGTTACAATTACACCTAACACTACACTATCATTAAATTAATTAAATAAATGAATCCTATATAAAACTAAATACTTACCTGTAAAATAAACCCTAATATAGCTGCAATATAACTAATAGTTACATTGTAGCTATTTTAGCATTTATATTTATTTTACAGGCAACTTTTGTATTTATTTTAACTAGGTAAAATAGCTATTAAATAGATATGTACTGTTTAATAGCTACCTAGTTAAAATAATTACAAAATTATCTGTAAAATAAATCCTAACCTAAGTTACAATTAAACCTAACACTACACTATCATGAAATACATTAAATAAATTAACTACAAGTACCTACAATTAAATACAATGAAATAAACTAAACTAAAGTACAAAAAAATAAACACTAAATTACAAAAAATAAAAAAATTACAAGAATTTTAAACTAATTACACCTAATCTAAGCCCCCTAATAAAATAACAAAGCCCCCCAAAATAAAAATAATGCCCTACCCTATACTAAATTACAAAAGTTAACAGCTATATTACCTTACCAGCCCTTAAAAAGGGCCTTTTGCGGGGGCATGCCCCAAAGAAAACAGCTCTTTTGCCTGTAAAAAAAAACACAATACCCCCCCCCCACATTACAACCCACCACCCACATACCCCTACTCTAACCCAAACCCCCCTTAAATAAACCTAACACTACCCCCTGAAGATCTCCCTACCGTGTCTTCACCCAGCGGGCCGAAGTCTTCATCCGATGGGGCAGAAGAGGACATCCAGACCGGCAGAAGTCTTCATCCAAGCGGGGCAAGAAGAGGTCTTCCATCCATCAGAAGTCTTGATCCAGGCGGCATCTTCTCTGTTCATCCATCCGGAGCGGCAGCATCCTGAAGAGACATCCGACGCAGAGCATCCTCTTCTTTCTTGATCCGACGACTCAATGACTGTACCTTTAAGTGACGTCATCCAAGATGGCGTCCCTTGAATTCCGATTGGCTGATAGGATTCTATCAGCCAATCGGAATTAAGGTAGGAATATTCTGATTGGCTGATGGAATCAGCCAATCAGATTCAAGTTCAATCCGATTGGCTGATCCAATCAGCCAATCAGATTGACCTCACATTCTATTGGCTGTTCCGATCAGCCAATAGAATGCGAGGTCAATCTGATTGGCTGATTGGATCAGCCAATCGGATTGAACTTGAATCTGATTGGCTGATTGAATCAGCCAATCAGATTTTTCCTACCTTAATTCCGATTGGCTGATAGAATCCTATCAGCCAATCGGAATTCAAGGGACGCCATCTTGTATGACGTCACTTAAAGGTACAGTCATTGAGTCGTCAGATCAAGAAAGAAGAGGATGCTCTGCGTCGGATGTCTCTTCAGGATGCTGCCGCTCCGCTCCAGATGGATGAACAGAGAAGATGCCGCCTGGATCAAGACTTCTGATGGATGGAAGACCTCTTCTTGCCCCGCTTGGATGAAGACTTCTGCCGGTCTGGATGTCCTCTTCTGCCCCATCGGATAAAGACTTTGGCCCGCTGGGTGAAGACACGGTAGGGAGATCTTCAGGGGGGTAGTGTTAGGTTTATTTAAGGGGGGTTTGGGTTAGAGTAGGGGTATGTGGGTGGTGGGTTGTAATGTGGGGGGGGTATTGTGTTTTTTTTTACAGGCAAAAGAGCTGTTTTCTTTGGGGCATGCCCCCGCAAAAGGCCCTTTTAAGGGCTGGTAAGGTAATAGAGCTGTTAACTTTTGTAATTTAGTATAGGGTAGGGCATTTTTTTTATTTTGGGGGGCTTTGTTATTTTATTAGGGGGCTTAGATTAGGTGTAATTAGTTTAAAATTCTTGTAATATTTTTTTATTTTTTGTAATTTAGTGTTTGTTTTTTTGTACTTTAGTTTAGTTTATTTCATTGTATTTAATTGTAGGTACTTGTAGTTAATTTATTTAATTTATTTCATGATAGTGTAGTGTTAGGTTTAATTGTAACTTAGGTTAGGATTTATTTTACAGGTAATTTTGTAATTATTTTAACTAGGTAGCTATTAAACAGTAAATATCTATTTAATAGCTATTTTACCTAGTTAAAATAAATACAAAGTTGCCTGTAAAATAAATATAAATGCTAAAATAGCTACAATGTAACTATTAGTTATATTGTAGCTATATTAATAGCTAATAGGGGGCTTAGATTAGGTGTAATTAGTTTAAAATTATTGTAATATTTTATTATTTTTGGTAATTAAGTGTTTGTTTGTTTTTTGGTACTTTTCTGATGGATGGAAGACCTCTTCTTGCCCCGCTTGGATGAAGACTTCTGCCGGTCTGGATGTCCTCTTCTGCCCCATCGGATGAAGACTTCGGCCCGGCTGGGTGAACACGACTCAAGGTAGGGAGATCTTCAGGGGGGTAGTGTTATGTTTATTTAAGGGGGGTTTGGGTTAGAGTAGGGGTATGTGGGTGGTGGGTTGTAATGTGGGGGGGTATTGTGTTTTTTTTTACAGGCAAAATAGCTGTTTTCTTTGGGGCATGCCCCGCAAAAGGCCCTTTTAAGGGCTGGTAAGGTAATAGAGCTGTTAACTTTTGTAATTTAGTATAGGGTAGGGCATTTTTTTTATTTTGGGGGGCTTTGTTATTTTATTAGGGGGCTTAGATTAGGTGTAATTAGTTTAAAATTCTTGTAATATTTTTTTATTTTTTGTAATTTAGTGGGGGGGTTTTTGTACTTTAGTTAAGTTTATTTAATTGTATTTAATTGTAGGTACTTGTAGTTAATTTACTTAATGATAGTGTAGTGTTAGGTTTAATTGTAACTTAGGTTAGGATTTATTTTACAGGTAATTTTGTAATTATTTTAACTAGGTAGCTATTAAATAGTCAATATCTATTTAATAGCTATTGAACCTAGTTAAAATAAATACAAAGTTGCCTGTAAAATAAATATAAATGCTAAAATAGCTACAATGTAACTATTAGTTATATTGCAGCTATATTAGGGTTTATTTTACAGGTAAGTCTTTAGTTTTATATAGGATTCATTTATTTAATAAATTTAATGATAGTGTAGTGTTAGGTGTAATTGTAACTTAGGTTATTATTTATTTTACAGGTATATTGGTATTTATTTTAGCTAGGTAGTTATTAAATAGTTATTAACTATTTAATAACTATTGTACTTGGTTAAAATATATACAAAGTTTCCTGTAAAATAAATATAAATCCTAAAATAGCTACAATGTAACTATTAGTTATATTGTAGCTATATTAATAGCTAGTAGGGGGCTTAAATTAGGTGTAATTAGTTTAAAATTATTGTAATATTTTATTATTTTTGGTAATTTAGTGTTTGTTTGTATTTTGGTACTTGTATGATGGATGGAAGACCTCTTCTTGCCCCGCTTGGATGAAGGCTTCTGCCGGTCTGGATGTACTCTTCTGCCCCATCGGATGAAGACTTCGGCTCGGCTGGGTGAACATGACTCAAGGTAGGGAGATCTTCAGGGGGGTAGTGTTAGGTTTATTTAAGGGGGGTTTGGGTTAGAGTAGGGGTATGTGGGTGGTGGGTTGTAATGTGGGGGGGGTATTGTGTTTTTTTTTTACAGGCAAAAGAGCTGTTTTCTTTGGGGCATGCCCCGCAAAAGGCCCTTTTAAGGGTTGGTAAGGTAACAGAGCTGTTAACTTTTGTAATTTAGTATAGGGTAGGGCATTTTTTTTTATTTTGGGGGGCTTTGTTATTTTATTAGGGGGCTTAGATTAGGTGTAATTAGTTTAAAATTCTTGTAATATTTTTTTATTTTTTGTAATTTAGTGTTTGTGTTTTTTTGTAATTTAGTGGGTTTTTTTGTACTTTAGTTTATTTAATTGTAGATAATTGTAGGTACTTGTAGTTAATTTATTTAATGATAGTGTAGTGTTAGGTTTAATTGTAACTTAGGTTAGGATTTATTTTACAGGTAATTTTGTAATTATTTTAACTAGGTAGCTATTAATTAGTCAATAACTATTTAATAGCTATTGTACCTAGTTAAAATAAATACAAAGTTGCCTGCAAAATAAATATAAATGCTAAAATAGCTACAATGTAACTATTAGTTATATTGCAGCTATATTAGGGTTTATTTTACAGGTAAGTATTTAGTTTTAAATAGGATTCATTTATTTAATTATAGTGTAGTGTTAGGTGTAATTGTAACTTAGGTTAGGATTTATTTTACAGGTAAATTTGTATTTATTTTAGCTAGGTAGTTATTAAATAGTTATTAACTATTTAATAGCTATTGTACCTAGTTAAAATAAATACAAAGTTACCTGTAAAATAAATATAAATGCTAAAATAGCTACAATGTAACTATTAGTTATATTGTAGCTATATTAGGGTTTATTTTACAGGTAAGTATTTAGTTTTAAATAGGATTCATTTATTTAACTATAGTAAATTTATTTCGTTTTATTTAAATTATATTTAAGTTAGGGGGTGTTAGTGTTAGGGTTAGACTTAGGTTTAGGGGTTAATAACCTTATTATAGTAGCGGCGACGTTGTGGGCAGGAGATTAGGGGTTAATAATTGTAGGTAGGTGGCGGCGATGTTAGGGAGGGCAGATTAGGGGTTAATAAAATGTATTATAGTGTTTGCGAGGCGGGAGTGCGGCGGTTTAGGGGTTAATACATTTATTATAGTGGCGGCGATTTGCGGTCGGCAGATTAGGGGTTAATACTTGTAGTTAGATTGTGGCGACGTTGGGGGGGCAGATTAGGGGTTAATAACTATAATGTAGGGGTCGGCGGTGTTAGGGACAGCAGATTAGGGGTTAATAGCTATAATGTAGGCGGTGGCGATATCGGGTCAGCAGATTAGGGGTTAATACTTGTAGTTAGATTGCGGCGACGTTGGGGGGGCAGATTAGGGGTTAATAACTATAATGTAGGGGTCGGCTTTGTTAGGGACAGCAGATTAGGGGTAATAGCTATAATGTAGGCGGCGGCGATATCGGGTCGGCAGATTAGGGGTTAATACTTGTAGTTAGATTGCAGCGACGTTGGGGGGGCAGATTAGGGGTTAATAACTATAATGTAGGGGTCGGCGGTGTTAGGGACAGCAGATTAGGGGTTAATAGCTATAATGTAGGCGGCGGCAATATCGGGTCGGCAGATTAGGGGTTAATACTTGTAGTTAGATTGCGGCGACGTTGGGGGGGGCAGATTAGGGGTTAATAACTATAATGTAGGGGTCGGCGGTGTTAGGGACAGCAGATTAGGGGTTAATAGCTATAATGTAGGCGGCGGCGATATCGGGTCGGCAGATTAGGGGTTAATACTTGTAGTTAGATTGCGGCGACGTTGGGGGGGGCAGATTAGGGGTTAATAACTATAATGTAGGGGTCGGCAATGTTAGGGACAGCAGATTAGGGGTTAATAGCTATAATGTAGGCGGCGGCGATATTGGGTCGGCAGATTAGGGGTTAATACTTGTAGTTAGATTGCGGCGACATTGGGGGGGCAGATTAGGGGTTAATAACTATAATGTAGGGGTCGGCGATGTTAGGGACAGCAGATTAGGGGTTAATAGTTATAATGTAGGTTGCGGCGATATCCGATCGGCAGATTAGGGGTTAAATAATGTTATTATAGGGTTTGCGATGTGGGGGGGCCTCGGTTTAATGGTTAATAGGTAGTTTATGGGTGTTAGTGACTTAGTGTACTAAAACATACCGAATTTCGGAACCGAATAGAACCAAATTCAGCCGAATCCGAATAAATCCAAAACGAATTTATTCGGATCCGAATAAATCCGAAACGAATTTATTCAAATTTTGCCGAATCCGATTCGATCCGAACTGAAATTCGAAAAGTCCGAATCGATCCAAACCGAAAACGAACCGAATTTTTTAGCCGTGCACATGTCTAGTCCTCAAGTTATGAAAGAAGTATCTCAGATACTTGCTTGGGCAGAATCCAGCTCCTGTCTAATTTCTGCAGTCCATATCCTAGGTATAGACAATTGGGAAGCGGATTATCTCAGTCGCCAGACTTTACATCCGGGAGAGTGGTCTGTTCACCCAGTTGCGTTTTTTCAAATTGTTCAGATGTGGGGGCTTCCAGAAATAGATCTGATGGCTTCTCATTTAAACAGGAAACCTCCCAGTTATCTGTCCAGGTCCAGGGATCCTCAGGCGGAAGCAGTGGATGCGTTGACATTTCCTTGGATTTATCAACCTGCTTATATTTTTCCGCCTCTAGTTCTTCTTCCAAGAGTGATTTCCAAAATCATAATGGAGCGTTTGTTTGTACTGCTGGTGGCACAGGTTTTGGTATGCGGATCTTGTTTGGATGTCCAGTTGCAAACCCTGACCACTTCCGTTAAGGCTGGACCTTCTGTCTCAAGGTCCGTTTTTCCATCAGGATCTCAAATAATTAAATTTGAAGGTATGGAAATTGAACACTTAGTGCTTAGTCATAGAGGTTTCTCTGACTCAGTGATTAATACTATGTTGCAGGCTCATAAATCTGTGTCTAGAAAGATTAATTATTGAGTTTGGAAGACTTACATTTCATGGTGTTCTTCTCATAAATTCTCTTGGCATCTTTTAGAATTCCTAGAATTTTACAATTTCTTCAGGATGGTTTAGATAAGGGTTTGTCTGCAAGTTCCTTGAAATGCCAAATCTCTGCTTTTTCTGTTCTGTTTCACAGAAAAATTGCTACATTTCCTGATATTCATTGTTTTGTACAGGCTTTAGTTCGTATCAAGCCTGTCATTAAATCAATCTCTCCTCCTTGGAGTCTTAATTTGGTTTTGAAGGCTTTACAGGCTCCTCTGTTTGAGCCTATGGCCTCTAGTTATGAAGCTCTGTATTTACCTGCATTCGCCGGCCCAATACACTCGCCTAAGCTCGCCTAACATCGCCACCGCGGACCTGAATACGTTCGCCAAAGTTATCAAAAAAGCTGTCAAGAAGCCGCGCACCAAGGACGGTGTGATGAGCAGCGGACTGTTGTTAACTGACAGTCATCGATCTCGCTGCTCATCAGCTTCTTTGCAACTTTCTTGCTACCCTGTCACTAAGCACCCACACTAAACTATACTGTTTTACCCCTAAACCGCCACTCACGGACCCCGCCACAACTATAATAAACTTATTACCCCCTAAACCACCACTCCTGGAGCCCGCCGCCACTATAATAAACTTATTAACCCCTAAACCGCCGCTCCCGGACCCCGCCGTCACTATAATAAACTTATTACCCCCTAAACCGCCGCTCCCGGACCCCGCCGCCACTATAATAAACTTATTACCCCCTAAACCGCCACTCCCAGACCCTGCCGCCACTATAATAAACTTATTACCCCCTAAACCACCGCTCCCCGACCCCGCCGCAACTATAATAAATATATTAAACCCTAAACCGCCGCTCCCTGACCCCACCGCCACCTACATTATACTTATTAACCCCTAATCTGCCGCCCCCTATATCGTTGACACCTACATAAAGTTATTAACCCCTATCCTGCCAATCCCGGACCCGCCGCAAATAAATTAATTGTTTAACCCCTAAACTGCCATACCCGGAGCCCTCCACCACCTACATTACATTTATTAACCCCTATCCTGCCCCCCCTACACCGCCGCCACCTACAGTACATTGATTAACCACTAATCTACCCCCCCTACACCACCGCCACTATATTAAATTAATTAACCCCAAAACCTAAGTCTAACCCTAACCCTAACACCCCCCTAACTTAAGTATTATTTAAATTAATCTAAATAAATATTCCTATAATTAAATAAATTAATCCTATTTAAAACTAAATACTTACCTATAAAATAAACCCTAAGATAGCTACAATATAATTAATAATTACAGTATAGCTATTTTAGGGTTTATTTTTATTTTACAGGCAACTTTGTATTTATTTTAACAAGGTACAATAATTATTAAATAGTTATTAACTATTTAATAACCTACTTGATAAAATAATTACAAAATTACCTGTAAAATAAATCCTAACCTAAGTTACAATTACACCTAACACTACACTATCAATAAATTAATTAAATAAATTAACTACAATGATCTAAAATAAAATACAATGAAATAAACTAAACTATATTACTAAAAAAACAAATACTAAATTACAAAAAATAAAAAAAATTACAAGAAGTTTAATCTAATTACACCTAATCTAAGCCCCCTAATAAAAGAAAAAAGCCCCCCAAAATAATAAAATTCCCTACCCTATACTAAATTACAAATAGCCCTTAAAAGGGCCTTTTGAGGGGCATTGCCCCAAAGTAACCAGCTCTTTTACCAGCCATTAAGAGGGCTTTTTGCGGGGCATTGCCCCAAAGTAATCAACTCTTTTACCTGTCAAAAAAATAAATACAATACCCCCCAAACATTACAACCCACCACCCACACACCCCCACCCCAAAACCCACCCAATCCCCCCTTAAAAAACCTAACACTACCACATTGAAGATCACCCTACCTTGAGCCGTGTTCACCCAGTCGGCCGAACTCTTCATCCGATCCGGGCACAAGTGGTCCTCCAGCTGGGCAGAAGTCTTCATCCGATCGGGGCAGAAGAGGTCCTCCATCCAGCAGAAGTCTTCATCCAAGCGGCATCTTCTATCTTCATCCTAGCGGCGATGAGCGGCTCCATCTTGAAGACCTCCGGCGCGGAACATCCTCCTCGGCCGACGGACTAACGACGAATGACGGTTCCTTTAAATGACGTCATCCAAGATGGCGTCCCTCGAATTCCGATTGGCTGATAGGATTCTATCAGCCAATCGGAATTAAGGTAGGAAAAATCCGATTGGTTGATTTAATCAGCCAATCTGATTGAAGTCCAGCGTATTTGCGGTTGACGGCTTGATAACTAGAGGCCTATGCATTCTCTGGACATTAAATTACTTTCTTGGAAAGTATTGTTCCTTTTGGCCATCTCTTCTGCTGGAAGAGTTTCTGAATTATCTGCTCTTTCTTGTGAGTCTCCTTTTCTGATTTTTCATCAGGATAAGGCGGTTTTGCGGACTTCATTTAAATTTTTACCTAAAGTTGTGAATTCCAACAACATTAGTAGAGAAATTGTTGTCCCTTCGTTGTGTCCTAATCCTAAGAATTCTCTGGAGAGATCTTTACATTCTTTGGATGTGGTAAGAGCTTTGAAATATTATGTTGAAGCTACTAAAGATTTCAGAAAGACTTCTAGTCTATTTGTTATCTTTTCTGGTTCTAGGAAAGGTCAGAAGGCTTCTGCCATTTCTTTGGCATCTTGGTTAAAGCTTTTGATTCATCATGCTTATTTGGAGTCGGGTAATTCCCCGTCAGTTTCTACTTCCTGGGCTTTTAAGAATGAAGCTTCTGTTGATCAGATTTGCAAAGCAGCAACTTGGTCTTCTTTGCATACTTTTACTAAATTCTACCATTTTGATGTTTTCTCTTCTTCAGAAGCAGTTTTTGGTAGAAAAGTACTTCAGGCAGCTGTTTCAGTTTGATTCTTCTGCCTATAATTTCAGTTTTTTTCATTATAAAGATTAAAACTTTTGATTTGGGTTGTGGATTAATTTTTCAGCGGAATTGGCTGTCTTTATTTTTATCCCTCCCTCTCTAGTGACTCTTGCGTGGAGTTCCACATCTTGGGTATTTGCTATCCCATACGTCACTAGCTCATGGAGGCCTATTTATCATATGTCTGTCGGACCTGATCTGACAGTGTGGATCAGGTCCGACAGACATTGTTGAATGCAGAGAGCAATACGCTCTCCGTATTTAGCATTGCACCAGCAGCTCTTGTGAGCTGCTGGTGCAACGCCGCCCCTTGCAGACTCGCGGCCGCCAGCAGGGGGGTGTAAATCAACCCGATCGTACTTGATCGGGTTGAATTCCGATGATGTCTGTCCGCCCGCTCAGAGCAGGCGGACAGGGTTATGGAGCAGCGGTCTTTAGACCACTGCTTCATAACTGGTGTTTCTGGTGAGCCTGCAGGCTCGCCAGAAACACGGGCCGTCATGCTCCATTCGGAGCTTGATAGATAGGCCCCATGGACTCTTCCCAATTACATGAAAGAAAGCATAATTTATGTAAGAATTTACCTGATAAATTCATTTCTTTCATATTGGCAAGAGTCCATGAGACCCACCCTTTTTATGGTGGTTATGATTTTTTGTATAAAGCACAATTATTCCAATTCCTTATTTTTGATGCTTTCGCTCCTTTCTTATCACCCCACTTCTTGGCTATTCGTTAAACTGATTTGTGGGTGTGGTGAGGGGTGTATTTATAGGCATTTTGAGGTTTGGGAAACTTTGCCCCTCCTGGTAGGAATGTATATCCCATACATCACTAGCTCATGGACTCTTGCCAATATGAAAGAAATGAATTTATCAGGTAAATTCTTACATAAATTATGTTTTTTCATGATTTTAGTGTTAATTATTTTTGGTAAACTTAGATTATTTTAATTTTTCATAGGATTTGTTTTTTTAGTTGTAATTTAGATTTTTAAATTTTTTTCGTAGTGTTAGCTTTTTTAAATTTGTAATTTAGATATTTATTTGGTAGTATTTTTTATTTTATTAGATTAGTTATGTTAGGTTAATTTATAGTTTAATGTTAGGTTTATATTTGATTCACAGGTAAGTTTTTATTTATTTAAAGATAGTTATATTGTAATTTTAATTTAAAGTTATGGGGGTGTTAGGTTTAGGGGTTAATAGTTTAATTTAGTGTTCTGCGATGTGGGGGGGTGGCGGTTTAGGGGTTAATAGGTTTATTTAGTGGCGGAGATGTGGGAGGCCAGAGGTTTAGAAGTTAATAACTTTATTTAGTGGCGACGATGTCGGGAGAGTCAGAATAGGGGTTAACAGCTTTTATTAGTGGCAGCGATGTCGGGGTACGGCGGAATAGGGGTAAATACCTTTATTATAGTAGCAGTGATGTCGGGGTGCGGGGGAATAGGGGGTTATACATTTAAATAGTGTTGGGGATGTGGGTGGACGGCAGATTAGGGGTTAATAGCTTTATTGAATAGTCGCAATGTGGGTGGGCGGCAGATTAGGGGTTAATATGTTTAATTTAGTGTTTGTGATGCGGGAGGGTGGCGGTTTTGGGGTCAATGGGTAGTTTATGGGTGTTAGTGTACTTTGTAACAGTTTAGTTATGAGTTTTGTGAAAAAAAATTTTTACTGCTGCTTTCAGATGGCAGTATGGATCGTGTCGGTATAGACTGTAACGCAAGCATTTTAGCCTCACCGCAGAACCTGTAATACCGGCGCTTCAAAAACGTAATTTTTTTGAGTGTGGGATTGACGTTATGTTACAGGCTAAAATGTTTGCGGTGTAGCTATACCGACACGACTCCTAATCGTGCGTTCCTGCTTTTACGTTGAAATTGCCATTTTTCAGTTTTAAAAGCTACAATGCAAAACTCGTAATCTAGGTGTTTATTAGGTATATAGCATTGTGGGAGGTTTGCGGATTAGGGGTTGATAGGCTAATTCGAAGTTTTGTGATGTAGAAGTTGGCAGATTAGGGGTTAATATAGTTTATTAGTTATTGCGGTGGGGGTTGGCGGTTGACAGGTAGATAGATATTGTGCATGCGTTAGGTGTTAGTTATTTTCAGGAGGTAGATAGATATTACGCATGCCTTAGGTGTTAGTTACTATTTTCAGGGTGCTCACATACTCAGGTGTTAGTTACTATTTTCAGGGTGCTCACATACTCAGCTCAAGTCTTGCTGCGCCTGCCTATGTGTGGCGAGGTGAAAATGGAGTAAAATGTCTCCATTTTCGCATCATAAGTCCATGCCCTGAATATGTCATACCGATTTGCGATGTGGTTCTATGTTAGCTTATGGGAGTAAAAATTGCGGGTGACGGGTGAAATATACGCGCCACATTTATATGCGGCACTGTATATGTAATCTTACCCACTGCATATGTAATCTTACCCATTGTAGTCTTTATTTATAAGGGTGATGATTCAGAATCAGAGCTTTACTGGTGCAGATTTGCATGAGCAAGTCAATAATGCTAATTAAATAGATGCAGTCTTAAAGGGACAGTATACTTGATTTCTTTGTATTGTTTAGAAATAAAGATAATGCCTTTTCTACCCATTCAATATAAAAACACAAAGCACTAGGGAGCGCTGAAACCAGCTTAAGAGTAAGGATTATAGAATATATATAATAATAATAAAACACCTAACCAGATACTAATATGATACTATTATAATAGGCAATATATATAATACATGTAAGTATAAATTGTGAATTATGAATTATGTGTGAAAAATCTTTTCAAAATTTGAAAAAAGTTAAATATGAAAAAAATTCTATGTGAAAAAATTCAATTCTATAGAAGATGCCAGCAACAAATACTATAATCGCATATCTATATATAAAAAACTTTATTACAATATAGGTCGACCTATTCAAGACATACAATAATAAATCACAAAATTAAGATGGGGACCAGATTTGCCCCCAGTTATGCTAATTTGTTTATGGGTTTATGGGAGCATATCTTCCTTGACTTTACAGACCTGGGGGCAAATCTGGTCTCCTTTAAAAGATATATTGATGACATTTTAATTATCTGGTGAGGCAGTAAGGAAGACCTTGATTGTTTTTTTCTAGAATGAATCAAAATGATAAAAATTTGAAATTCACATATGAAACTAGTGACACCTGTATAAATTTTCTTGATTTAAAAATATATGTGGAGGATGGTAAGATAATGACAAAAACCTATTTTAAACCAGTTGACGCAAATGGATATATCCATGCTGAAAGTTGCCATTTGGAGAGGTGGAAATCCAATATCCCAAAGACCCAATTCTTGCGCATTCGGAAAAATTGCACAAATAGTATAGATTATATGAATCAATCAGATATTTTAGCTAACAAATTTTTGCAAAAAGGTTATAATGCAGGGCTAATAGAATCAGCTAGATCAGAAGCTCTAATGATAGATAGAACTGACCTTCTAATCAAAAAGGAAGATAAAATAAAAAGGATTAACAATAGTAATAGAAATGATTTTGGAACTACAATTAATTCGAATATAACTGAAATTTTGAATATCCCTTTCATCACACAATATAATGATGATAATAAAAAACTTGAAATTTTTTTAAAAAGGCATTGGTATGTTCTGAGATCAGATGACACTCTAGGGCCTGTTCTACCCAGTTTTCCAAAGTTTGTTTATAAAAAATGTAGAAATTTAAAAACATGGCTCGCCCCAATGGATCTTAATGTAAAGTCCTGTATAAATAGGGATAGGGACCTAAAAGGTAATAGAATTACAGGTTTTTTCCCTGTTTGAGTTGTAAGGCGTGTAAGAACTCCAAGAAATGTAAAACTTTTAAGTCAAATATTACCAATAAGGAATATAACATTAAAGATATCTATAGATGTACTGACTCCAATGTTATCTATCTCCTAGAATGTTCGTGCGGGGCCCAGTATGTAGGAGAGTCGACAAGAGCTATAAAAGATAGAATTAGAGAGCATATTAATTCTATTGAGAATATGGAGTCAGAGAGGAATAAGGTTTTACCTGTCCCTAAACATTTCAAAAAATGTAATAATGGGAATTTGAAACATTTTTCATATAAAGTGATTGATAAAGTCAAACCAAATTGGAGGGGAGGGAATATACAGAAAGAAATTCTAAAACTAGAAGCTAAGTGGATATTTGAACTGAAAACTCTAGCCCCTCAAGGATTAAATCTAGATTTTGATTTGGGGTGTTTTTTTGTAAAAAAATTTGTAAAAAAAATTTTTTTTTATGAGTTACACTTTATACACATACTTATTTTTTAAAAAAAACCATTCCCCATTTAGTATAGTATATAATATTTAAGGTTTTTCTTGTCATGGTAATAAATCTTTGTAATTTTTTAATTTTTTAAATTATATTATTGTTAGATTTGTCTGGACCATTATGTCTTTATATATATATCAATAGACTTATGACTTTATCATATATTGTGGGCCAGTGGTTAAGTTGCTTATTTCTGGACCAGAAGGTTACTGGTTCGAATCCCATCATATATATATATTTATGAAATAATAGGAATATAGAAGTTATTTATAAAAAATTCGGACCCTAATTATTAATTGGGAAGAGTGGCCGAATGGTACAGCTTGCAGGTTTAGATAGTATGGGTCTTTGGGTTCGAATCTTTACTATCATTTATAGACTATATTTGTAAATGAGAGGGTTTAAATACAATCCAAAATAGCAGATACCATGTTTAGATGAGCTATGGCTCAGTGGTTAAAGTGTAAGCATTTGATGTTTTTTGGGATTCGAGGTTATGGGTTCAATTCCCTGTTTGGTGAATATATATATATATTTTCTAAGGATAACGAATAGTTTTTTAGTATATATATTTTTTTCAGTAGCCTTATATTTATTTTTTATTTTCGGGTAATAATATTAGTAAAAAAATTTGTAGAAAGATGCCGGCAACAAATTGTATATTAATATGTTAATATTGTTTCCAGAATCCTATGCAATATTTTTAACATGAATGTTTTTAAATATAAAATTAATATAAAATTAGTTCTAAACATGAATTTTTAAATATGAATGTATATTCTGCAAATATTTTCACTGATAACAATGCTTATAAATCTACTAATGTTAACAGCCTCACCTTTTACAAAAAAGGTGGCAGACTAATTGATTAATCAAATCAGCTGGCTGGAAGTGGGTTTAAAAGAGAGCATTGTTCATTTGGTTTTTAGAGCTTGAAAAAGATATTACATTTTGAAACGCATTGCTCTATTTGCTCTATTTTAAACTAACTCCTACACCTTTGGAATTTTTTATTTGTGCAGATATCTTGTGGCTGAATAACCCTCTGTTAGGTGTTTTTTTGTGCAGTATTGGCCATTATAAACAGGCCTTGGGAGCGAGAATGCATATCCTGTAAAAGAAAGCTGCAAAAAATTCACTGGGTTTCTAGCCTAGTATATCTAATTGCTTTTCCCTGTTAAAGCTTTTCTGTTTCCAGTGGCCATTGGTTACTATTGGAAGGTGTGTCCACAGATCGTTGGTTCAAGTTTGGAGGCCGGTTGCTGCTTATTATTATGTAAGTACGGATGTAACTTCCCCTGCTATTTGCTGTGTGACATATACTAAGAGGATTCCTTGTCCATAGGGGAAATACCATCATTGGCTGCGACTGCCTCTTTTGTCCTGGGAACGCTCCTCTTACAACTATACACAGAACAGCATCCGTGTATGAGCGTGGGTCCACATAGTAACAAGCCGAAAAATCGTCCACTCCTGGAAACTGTTTCTTGTGCATGAACTTTTTGTTTTTAGGAGTTTTTTAATATTAATTTTCTTTTTTTTTCTTAATTTCTTAATTTTGTGATTTATTATTGTATGTCTTGAATAGGTCGACCTATATTGTAATAAAGTTTTTTATATATAGATATGCGATTATAGTATTTGTTGCTGGCATCTTCTATAGAATTGAATTTTTTCACATAGAATTTTTTTCATATTTAACTTTTTTCAAATTTTGAAAAGATTTTTCACACATAATTCATAATTCACAATTTATACTTACATGTATTATATATATTGCCTATTATAATAGTATCATATTAGTATCAGGTTAGGTGTTTTATTATTATTATATATATTCTATAATCCTTACTCTTAAGCTGGTTTCAGCGCTCCCTAGTGCTTTGTGTTTTTATATTGATTAGTCCTGTAGGTTTTTGAGGGTAACCTATTTTTTCTAGTTGGAGTTTGTAGTAATTTATATTTTTGGCGCTGGTCACTTAAGTCTACTTTTCTACCCATTCCCCAGCTTTGCACAACCAACATTGTTATATTAATATACTTTGTAACGTCTAAAATTCTAAATATCTACTTGTTGCGAAGCCCCTTCAGACCGAATTTGTCTCACTCCTATGGAGTCATGCATGAGCCAGCACTGATTGGCTTAAATGCAAGTTAGTATATAGCACTGATATAAGGGGGTAGTCTACAGAGGCTTAGATACAAGGTAATCACAGGGGTAAGAAGTATATTAATATAACTGTGTTGGTTAAGCAAAATTGGGGAATGGGTAATAAAGGAATTATCTATATTTTTAAACACTTTAAGGCTGATGATACTTAACATACTTGCCACCTCAAGGGGATTTAAATCATCCTTGTCAGATTCACAAGCCCTACACTCACATTATTGGTTGCATGAGAGTAGGGGACATGGCTGCACAAGTAATTATTTGTTCAGTGGTAAATGTTGCCAATAAAGAACTTGTCCATCCAGAGTTTAATAAATAGGCTCTTATTGTATCTGTAGCACAGGGCAGTGTACAAGCTACATACCTTGTAATATTTCAGTGTTAAATCCTGGAACATGCTGTAAATGTATAAAACCGGATGGATAAGAAAAGGAGTCTGAGCAGTTGTGAGATTAGGTATCATTGTCCCAAGGATGAGAAGTGCTATCCAGCGTTGGAGTTTGTCAATTTCTTAGCTATGTTTGGGTGGACTAGGCCTAGATTCAAAACATCCCATAAAGATTTGTACCCACCTCTTTTCACAGCCATGAATTGGTTTGTATGCACCTCTTGTCACAGCTATGAATTGGTTTGTACCGACCTCTTGTCACAGCCATGAATTGGTTTGTACTCACCTCTTGTCACAGCCATAAATTGGTTTGTACCAACCTCTTCTCACAGCTATGAATTGGTTTGTACGCACCTCTTGCCACAGCCATTAATTGGTTTGTACTCACCTCTTGTCACAACTATGAATTGGTTTGTACGCAACTCTTGTCACAGCTATGCCCACCTCTTGTCAGCCATGAATTGGTGTGTACCCAACTCTTGTCACAGCCATAAATTGGTTTGTATGCACCCCTTGTAATAGCCATGAATTGTTTTGTACCCATTTCTTGTCATAGCCATGAATTGGTTTGTACCCACCTCTTGTCACAGCCATGAAATAGTTTGTACCCACCTCTTGTCACAGCCATGAATTGGTTTGTACTCACCTCTTGTCGCAGCCATGAATTGGTTTGTACTCACCTCTTGTCGCAGCCATGAATTGATTTGTACTCACCTCTTGTCACAGCCATGAACTGGTTTGTATCGACCTCTTGTCACAGCCATTCATTTTTTTGTACCCACCTCTTGTCACAGCCATGAATTAGTTTGTACCCACCTCTTGTCATAGCCATGAATTGGTTTGTACCCACCTCTTGTCACATCCATGAATTGGTTTGTACCTACCTCTTGTCACAGCCATGAATTGGTTTGTACGCAGTTCTTGTCACAGCCATAAATTGGTTTGTACCGACCTCTTGTCACAGCCATGAATTGGTTTGTACACACCTCTTGTCACAGCTATGAATTGGTTTGTACCGACCTCTTGTCACAGCCATTAATTGGCTTGTACCGACCTCTTCTCACAGCTATGAATTGGTTTGTATGCACCTCTTGTCACAGCCATTAATTGGTTTGTACTCACCTCTTGTCACAGCCATGAATTGGTTTGTACTCACCTCTTGTCACAGCCATGAATTGGTTTGTACTCACCTCTTGTCACAGCCATGAATTGGTTTGTCCCCACCTCTTGTCACAGCCATGAATTGGTTTGTACCGACCTCTTCTCACAGCCATGAATTGGTTTGTATAAATAAAAAGAGAGAAGCGCTCAACCTGGGAACGAACAATAGCATAATAGCTTGTTCTATGGCTAGTTACCACCCAAGAAGCAGCCTCTTTTTGCTCAACATGTGCCTTTCACAGAGAAAAACTTTCCTGAAGCATATCAGTCTGATCCTGACTTCACAGTACAGTCCAGCCCCGAAATACCAGGCAATCCTTCTCTGAACGAGAGAAACAGCAAAACCCCAGACGTACGTTTCGGCCTATTGTGGGCCTCGTCAGTGAGGTGCAGCCATATCCCTCTAGACACACTGAGCAACGGGTCCACGTCTGGATTCCCGCATCACACTTAGGGAGACTTCCCAAAATGTCATAATTTGCATAAATAAAAAGAGAGAAGCGCTCAACCTGGAAATGAACAATAGCATAATAGCTTGTTCTATGGCTAGTTACCACCCAAGAAGCAGCTTCTTTTTGCTCAACATAGGCCGAAATGTACGTCTGGGGTTTTGCTGTTTCTCTCATTCAGAGAGGGATTGCCTGGTATTTCGGGGGTGGACTGTACTGTGAAGTCAGGATCAGACTGATATGCTTCAGGAAAGTTCTTCTCTGTGAAAGGCACATGTTGAGCAAAAAGAGGCTGCTTCTTGGGTGGTAACTAGCCATAGAGCAAGCTATTATGCTATTGTTCGTTCCCAGGTTGAGCGCTTCTCTCTTTTTATTTATTAATTGGTTTGTACCCACCTCTTGTCATATCCATGAATTGGTTTGTACCCACCTTTTGTCACAGCCATGAATTGGTTTGTACGCATCTCTTGTCACAGCCATAAATTGGTTTGTACCCACCTCTTGTCACAGCCTGTGAGAGGCTTGAATCCTACAATATAATTTTGTAAATTTTAAATTACAATATGAACCACAACTGCAGATGTAAATATTAAGTTTAAATAAATTTGGTAATGTAGTAGAAACCTTGCAATTGGAAATAAGAGTTTAATGAAAGGCAACTGTAGACATGTAATTATTTCACAATGAGCACAAGGCAGCTTAAATTTACTCTTAGGTTTAGAATGTAGCAATACTTATTTGTTGGAAAATTGTTACCCTTGCTTTGCACAACAAAGTATTCATATGTTCTTAACCTTATTTTATGCATAAATAAAAGACAGTAAATTAACCATTAATATTTGTAATGGTAATTACATATAGATTTGTTAGGACAAACTATAACCTTATTTGCAGTGAGGATATTCAGCACAAAATGTTAGGATACTAGTTTTCATTGAATTGGAGCAGGTAACCTTATTGTTTATATCCTTAATGAACAGAATAAGTAACTTGAGAAAAACAGTACCTTGTAGGTTTTGAGCACAGAAAGTTCTTGCTAGCAATGATGAATTCCTTGTAATTCTCTCCTGCAACAATCCAAGAAGTCTGAGTGAAACTGTAGAGCTCTGTTTGAAATCAAACTCTGTTTGCAGCCATGCTGGTGTGATGTCACAGCAGTAGGAGGAGCTTAAAACGGAGCAGGCTTTACACACAATGAGAAAGAAAAAGTTGTAGCTTTATAACATGAATAATTCCTGTGAAAATGATCAGAGTCAGCACAAGGTTAGTATAATTTAGAATCTTCAGTAAGGCTTGAAAATCCTCTGAGTAATTAGAATTATCAAGCAATGATTGAAGGAAATGCTGGTGATTTATACAGGTGCCTAATTAATGTTAAACCTTGCCTTAAAGATATAGCATATGCAGTGTAGATTAACCTTGTCTTAAAGGTATAACATGCTATATGGTGGAATAAAGTGAAATCATGACAAAAACATGACAGAACTCCCCCCTCAAGGATCATCTCCAAAGATCATGATCTGGGTTTCGAAGGAAACCTACGATGAAATCGAGATAAAAGTATTGGTGCGGAAAGATTAGTGGCAGGCTCCCAAGAGCTCTTTCTCACCAATGGCATAGTTTTGTTCAGCAGTTGACATCATTCGTGAATAAAATGCCACTGGATGTACTGGGTGTTTTAATTATTCTCTTTGCGATAGGACTGCTCCAATTGCAAAATCGGAAGCATCGACTTCTAAGACATATTGTAAGTGTGGGTTTGGGAAATGAAAAATAGGTGCTGTTTGAGTTTCACTTGTCCAATGAAATTTAACTGTAGATTTAGTCAGATTTGTGAGGGGTTTGGTTACTTGAACAAATTTGTTTATGAATTTCCTGTAAAAGTTAACAAATCCTAAAAATCTTTGAACTTGTTGTTTAGTATTGGGTTTTGGCCAATTCTGTATAGCTTGTATCTTAGTGGCCTCCATGTTAACATCATTATGAGTAATTACATAACCTAGAAAGGTAATTTCTTTAGAGTTACAAATACACTTTTCTGGTTATGCATATAAAGAATTTTCTCTAAGTCTTACAAGTACGGTTCGCACATGTTTGATGTGTTCAGACAACGTTTTTGAATAAATCAATATATCATATAGATATGTCACTAAAAATACATCCAAAAGATTTTTAAAAATATCATTAATGAGATATTGAAATGTGGCGGGGGCGTTACATAGGACAAATGGCATCACTGTATACTCATATAATCCGTATCGAGTAAGAAAAGCAGTGAGCCATTCATGTCCAGATTTTATTCAGATCAAATTGTAAGCCCCTCTTAGATCTAATTTAGTAAAATAAACAGCCCCTTGGAGTCTTTCTATTAGTACAGGTATAAGAGGAAGTGGGTAACTATTTTTTTTTGTTCTTTTATTTAATTCCCTATAATCCACCATGGGTCTAAGGCTATTGTCCTTGTTACGGACAAAAAATATCCCTGCTCCAGCCGGAGAGGTTGAAGGTCTTATAAAACCCTTTTTTAAATTGTTTTCAATGTAACCTTTTAAGTGTTCTAGTTCAGGCTGTGATAATGGAAATACATGACCACAAGGAATGTCTGACCCCTCTAAGAGTTCTATGGGACAATCATACTTCCTGTGCGGTGGAAGATTTTCTGACTCTTTTTTTTGTCAAAGACATCAGAGAAGTCAGAATATTATTGTGGTATGGTATTTACTGTTGACTGAAGTATATGAAAAGGTGGATAACAAGTGTTTTTGCAGTAATCAGAGTTAAGTTGAATATGAGATGTGGACCAATTGATATTAGGATTATGTAATTTTAGCCAAGCAATTCCTAAAATTACTGGATACATAGGAGAAGGTATAACATCGAATAATATGAACTCAGTGTGGTGTTCTGAAGTGGTGACTTGAAGTCGAATAGTATGATACAGAATGGGACCAGAAGAAATCTCTTTACCATCTATGGCCCCAATTTATCAAGGTCTGTCGGACCTGATCCGACAGTGCAGATCAGGTCCGACAGACCTCGCTGAATACGGCGAGAAATACGCTCGTCGTATTCAGCATTGCACCAGCAGCTCACAAGAGCTGCTGGTGCAATTCCGCCCCCTGCAGACTCGCGGCCAATAGGCCGCCAGCAGGGGGTGTCAATCAACCCGATCATACTCGATCGGGTTGATTTCTGGCGATGTCTGTCCGCCTGCTCAGAGCAGGCGGACAGGTTATGGAGCAGCGGTCTTTGTGACCGCTGCTTCATAACTGCTGTTTCTGGTGAGCCTGCAGGCTCGCCAGAAACACGGGGCATCAAGCTCCATTCAGAGCTTGATAAATATGCCCCATTGACTCTTAAAGACACTGGACAAGTTTTTTTGATTAATGGTATTTTATTGATAATTGTATAATCATTATCAATATAGTTTATGCTGGCACCACAATGAGAAGTATTTCTACTGTGAATATTAAGACAGTTCAAAGTTTTTATAATCTTACCCTTTTTCTGTCATAACAATAGGGGGCAGTCTTTCACAACATGTTCAGAAGCGGCACAGTACATGCATAGGTTATTTGTACGTCTCCTGAGTTTTTCTTGTTGGTTGAGAGGTCCCCTGATGAATCCAATGTCCATTGGCTCAGAGGAAGTTTTGGTATTAGTTCTAACATTTGTAGGCATGTTATAAGATGTAAGCATTTTTTTGTGGGATATTCTGTTATGTTTTTCTCCTGTCATCTCTCTCTTATTCTCCTATCAAGAGTAATACTAAGACAAACTAGCTCATCAAGTGTATCTGGTGTATCTACCCTTGCTAGTTCATCTTTTAATGACCCAGAGAGGCCTAAACGGAACTGATTCCTTAGAGAGAGGTCATTCCAGCCAGTGCCCTTGGACCATTTTTTAAAATCTGTGATGTAGTCCTCTACTGGTCTTTTGATTTGTTTAAGGGAGCGCATAGCTGTTTCAGCTGTTAACTGTTTATGTGGGTCCTCATAAAGTTGTGCCATGGCTTTAAAAAAATTGTCTAAAGAATGGGATAATTTAACTCAAAGTAAGTGTTAGCCCAGGTGGGAGGCTCTCCTCTGAGATATGATATGGTGGTTAATACTCTGATGCGCTCTGAGTGATAGGTCTTTGGTTTTAAAGTAAAGAGTAATAAACAGGCATTTTTAATTTCTCTAAACAGAGATCTTTCTCCAGAAAATGTTTCAGGGGTACTAACTTGAGGTTCAGGTTGAACATCAATTTGCCTAATAGAATCTAATTTATCATTTATGTAAGACTTGAGTGAAATATTTTCCTGCTGTAAAGCAGTTAACCCTTTAGTCAAAGATTCAACCCTCTGTGTGAGGGCGTTGACATGGTTAATTAATTCTGCTGGGTCCATTTTCCAGGCTTGGTAATACTGTAGGTATTTTGTAGGTTTTAAATTACAATATGAACCACAACTGCAGATGTAAATATTAAGTTTAAATAAATTTGGTAATGTAGTAGAAACCTTGCAATTGGAAATAAGAGTTTAATGTAAGGCAACTGTAGACATGTAATTATTTCACAATGAGCACAAGGTAGCTTCAATTTACTCTTAGGTTTAGAATGCAACAATACTTATTTGTTGGCAAATTGTTGCCCTTGCTTTGCACAACAAAGTATGCATATGTTCTTAACCTTATTTTATGCATAAATAAAAGACAGTAAATTAACCATTAATATTTGTGTGATTAGAGTGGGAAGTGACGTCACCAGATTGGGGCAGGGCTTAGGGCCGTTTGTCTGTGTCGCAGTTACTTAGTGAAATCAATGCTACCAGATGTGTGTTTCCATGCTCTACAATAAAACAGAGTTGTTCCATCTTTGCTGTGTCCTGCATGTGTCCTGCATCTCATGACATGGTGTCAGAAGTTCTTGCCTGCGCTTCTGTTTCCTGATCGATGACAATGTCAAAGTTTACCCCACCTGAGCCTTTTGATTTCTCTCAGCCTGCAGCTTGGCCCACATGGTGTCAGCGGTTTCAGCGCTTCAGGATTGCTTCCAAGCTGGACAAAGAGAGTGGTGAAGTACAAGTTAATTCTCTTTTATACTCTATGGGGAAAGATGTGGAGCCAGTGTTCAATGCCTTCGCTTTCCAAGAAGGGGAAGAATTTGACTTTGAAATAGTTATGAATAAACTGAGTGCCCACTTTGTGCCGAAAAGAAATGTGATTCATGAGAGAGCTTGTTTTCACAAACGTGCTCAGCGTGTGGCAGAATCTGTGGAGTCATTTGTGCGCAGCCGGTATGAACTAGCTGAATTCTGTGAGTTTGGTGTTGCTAAGGAAGAGCAAATCAGAGACAGAATAGTCATAGGAATTGCAGATGCTGAAGTCTCACTTAAGCTACAGTTAGAGTCTGATTTAACATTAGATGGGGCTATTAGGATGGCCCGCCAGAGTGAACTGGTGAAAAAGCAAAGTGCTGATCTGAGGTCTGTGGATGAAGTAAAGCAGTTCAGGAGAGCTGCTAGTTAAAGGCACAGTGTGAGTGGTAGATCAAGGGCAGCAGATAGGCCCAGAAGTGGATGGGCGCAGCATGCCTGATGCACACGGTGCAACCATGCCCATAATCAAAGTGTCATATGCCCTGCTAAAGACAAAAGATGTAGAAAATGTAACAGGATGGGCCATTTGAAAGTGGTGTATAAGACTGAATATATTAAGGAGATGCAGGTGGATAGTCCTTTGTGGGGTCTGTTGTTGAACGTCCGGGTTCAGAAGATGATTGGAGGGTTACTCTTACTGTAATGGGAGCCAAAGTTGCCTTTAAGATTGACACAGGAGCATACATCACTGTAATGTCTCTTGCAGCATTCATGAAACTGCCTCGACAGCCCCAGCTGGTGAAAGTTACAACAAAAGTCCATAGTCCTGGTGGGCGCATTGATTGTGCGGGGAAATTTCTTGCCAGCTGCATGTACAAGCAAAGGAAATTCACCATGTGGGTGCATGTGATTAGAGGTCAGTGTGTTAACAAATTATTGATCAGAAAAGCATCCTGTGATTTGGGCCTAGTAGCTAGAGTAAATGAAATCTTAGAAGATATATTTGGTGAATTGGGCCTACTGAATTGCAACCCAGTTTGTATATCACTTAAAGGTGACGCAGTCCCATTCAGCATTACCACTCCCTGTTGAATTCCATTCCCGCTCTTGCCTCAAGTGGAGAAGGAGCTTCTGCGTATGAAGAATATGGGGGTTATTGAAGAGGTTGTTGAAGCAACTGACTGGTGTGCCTCCATTGTGCCTGTTGCGAAGAAAAACCGGAAGGTACGCATATGCGTAGACTTGAAAAGGCTAAATGAAGCAGTGAAGAGAGAGAGAGATATGTACTGCTGACACTTGAAGACATAGCTCCGAAATTGGCTGGGGGGAAGTTCTTCTCTACATTGGATGCTTCTAGAGGCTTCTGGCAGATACTTCTAGATCCAAAGTGCCGCAAACTGACTACCTTCATTACACCAGTAGGTTGGTTTTGCTTTTGCAGACTCCCCTTCGGGATATCCTCTGCTCCTCAAATCTTCCAAAGAGAAATTATTTCTCTCCTAAGAGACCATGTGGGCACGGCAGTCGTCATGGTCGACATCTTAGTGTGTGGGTCTACATTGGAGGAACATGATCAGCGATTGAGCTGTGTGCTGCAGACTATCAGAGTCTGGGTTGAAGCTAAACAAAGAGAAATGCCATTTTAGGAAAGCTGAGTTTTGTTACTTTGGGCATATCATCAATGGGGATGACATCAAGCCAGACCCGAGAAAATTTGTGCTATTGAACAGATGAAAAGTCCTTCTGATGTACATGAGCTGAGACAAATATTGGGCCTTGTAAATTATGTGGGCAGGTTCCTTCCAGATTTATCCACAACACTACACCCTATCACAGAGTTGCTAAAGAAAGATGTTGCCTGGGTCTGGGGACCTTCACATGAAGAATCTTTTATGCAGGTCAAGTCCCTGCTGGGGTCTGCCCCAGTGTTGGGGTTCTACAACCCTTCCAAAAATACTGTGGTTAGTGCTGATGCGAGCAGTTATGGATTAGGGGCCGCCCTCCTGCAGATGAATGAAAACAAACTACAGCCCATCGCCTACTGTTCCCGCACACTGATGGCTGCTGAGTCAAAATACGCTCAAATTGAGAGAGTGCCTGGCCACAGTTTGGGCCTGTGAGCGCTTTCAGCGTTACCAAGTGGGTTTAGAGAAATTTAGTCTAGAGACTGATCATAAACCGCTAGTCCCTCTAATCAACTCCTATGATATTGACAAAACACTCCTAAGATGCCAGAGATTTCTAATGAGGCTGCTCAGGTTCAACGTTCAGGCAGTGCATGTGCCGGGGAAACAACTGGTTGTGGCGGATACACTGTCCAGGCTCCCGCTGGCTGCTGCTGAAGAGTCTTCAATGGAATCGGATGTGAAAGTGTATGTAGATTCAGTTCTGGCTTCTAAGTCCATTTCTTCAGGGAAACTAGAACAAATAAAGAAAGAGACATATTTAGATACAGACCTTCAAGAAGTTATAAAGTACATAAAAGAAGGTTGGCCCGAGAGTCGGGCAACCTGGATGTCTTTAAGTTCTTATCAGTCAGAGAGGTCGCAGCTCACAGAGCTGGATGGGTTGGTACTGTTCCAGGACCACATTGTTATTTCTGTCAGCATGAGGCAGGAGATGTTAAATAGGATTCACGATGGCCACTTAGGCATTACAAAATGCAGAGAAAGGGCAGCTACGGCTGTATGGTGGCCTGGGATCAGTTCCAACATTGCAAGTCATGTGTCTAAATGTGCCTTTTGCTGGGAACGCCGGCCTACTCAGAGAAGGGAGCCCTTGATTTCTACTCTGCTGCCTGCAGGCCCGTGGCAGAAAATAGCTGCTGATTTGTGCGAACTGCACAGAAAAAAGTTCCTAGTCGTAATCGACTACTATTCCAGGTATTTGTAAATTGCACCTTTGAATGAAATCACAAGTCAAGTCATTATCACTCGTCTCAAGAGCTTGTTCGCCCAGTGGGGCATACCAATGGAGTTGGTGAGTGATAACGGAATGCAGTTCGCTTAAACAGAGTTCAGTTCTTTCAGCAGAGAATATGATTTTATACATTCCACGTCAAGTCCACATTACCCACAGGCTAATGGAATGGCTGAAAGGGCAGTTCAAACAACAAAATTAATTGTGAAGAAATCTGAGCCGTACCTGGCCCTCTTGTCCTATAAGGCAACTCCCATTCAAGCCACGGGGTTTAGCCCGGCACAGCTGATGCTAGGATGCCAGATTCACACCACCTTACCCTCTGTGGGTGTCTTCCAGCCAACTAGCTCTATTCCTCGGGAAGAAGTCCTTAGGAGGGATGAAGAGGCAAAAAGGGGCTATCGATTCTTCTATGACAGGAGACATTCTGTGAGGCCCTTGCAGGAGCTGAATGCGGGCCAAAGTGTCAGAATTAAACTGGATGATGAGAAGAAATGGAAGACGCCTGCTGCGGTAATTGGACGCTCTCCAGAACCAAGGTCTTATCTAGTCCTTATTGATGGAGATACAGTTACACACCATAATCGAAAACATTTTCAGCCTGTACCTGAGAGTTTGGAACTGGATACCTCAGTACCACCGCCGGTGAGATCCCCTGTTTTAAAAGGGGTGCCTTCCCCTATGCAAGTTCACAGCAGCGATATGTCTTTGCCTCCAGCAGACTCTAAATCACCTTCTTCTGTATCAGAGGACAGTTCATGTAGAGTTACATCAAGCGGAAGAGTGGTGAAACTTCCGGCCCGATATCGGGATTAACTTTAGTAAGAACATTGACCGGAAGTATGGGCAGAATAATCCCATGGTCACTGTGGACTAGGGTAGTCTACCCCGATGTTCAAGTCAGGATGTAATTCATGTTGTTTTCTGTAACTTGTTATTTGTTATATACTATACAAAACTGTTGTTGTATAACTTATTTGTTATATTCAAATGAAAAAAAAAATGTATGCTTCGTCCTTTGAAAAGGGGGAAGATGTGATGAGAGTGGGAAGTGATGTCACCAGATTGGGGGAGGGGCTTAGGGCTGTTTGTCTGTTTGCAGTTACTTAGTGAAATCAATGCTACCAGATGTGTTTCCATGCTCTACAATAAAATAGAGTTGTACCATCTTTGCTGTGTCCTGCATCTCATGACAATTTGTAATGGTAATTACATATAGATTTGTTAGGACAAACTATAACCTTATTTGCAGTGAGGATATTCTGCACAAAATGCTAGGAAACTAGTTTTCATTGAATTAGAGCAGGCAACCTTATTGTTTATATCCTTAATGAACAGAATAAGTAACTTGAGAAAAACAGTACCTTGTAAGTTTTAAGCACAGAAAGTACTTGCAAGCAATGATGAATTCCTTGTCTTTCTTTCTTGCAACAATCCAAGAAGTGTGAGTGAAACTGTAGAGCTCTGTTTGAAATCAAACTCTGTTAGCAGCCATGCTGGTGTGATGTCACAGCAGTGGGAGGAGCTTAAAATGGAGCAGGCTTTACACACAATGAGGAAGAAAAAGTTGTAGCCTTATAACATGAACAATTCCTGTGAAAATTATCAGAATCAGCACTAGGTTAGTACAATTTTGAATCTTCAGTAAGGCTTGAAAATCCTCTGAGTAATTAGAATTACTAAGCAATGATGGAAGGAAGTGCTGGTAATTTATACATGTGCCTAATTAACGTTAAACCTTGCCTTAAAGGTATAGCATATGCAGTGTAGATTAACCTTGTCTTAAAGGTATAACATGCTATATGATGGAATAAAGTGAAATCATGACAGAAACATGATACAGTCATGAAATGGTTTGTACACACCTCTTGTCATAGCTATGAATTGGTTTGTACCCATCTCTTGTCATAACTGTTCACTTCAATGCACAAAATGAGCTCCTCTGTTAAGAATAACATTTTCACAAAACACGTGCTTAACCTTACACACAAATGAATACAAAATACAAAAATAAAGAGCTTCCTGCATTAAACACTGCATTCTAAAATATGCACAAAAGAAAAGGTGAAAAAAGTTAAAGAGAATGAAAAAAATGTCTGTTGATTATAGTAGTAGGTAAATGTCTGCTGGACACAGTAGTAGGTAAATATCTGCTGGGTACAGTAGTAGATAAAGGTCTGCTGGACACAGTAGAAGGTAAATATCTGCTGGGTACAGTAGTAGATAAATGTCTGCTGGGTACAATAGTAAGTAAATATCTGCTGGGTACAGTAGTAGGTAAATGTCTGCTGGGTACAGTAGTAGGTAAATGCTTGCTGGGAACATTAGTAGGTAAATGTCTGTCGGGTACAATAGTAAGTAAATATCTGCTGGGTACAGTAGTAGGTAAATGTCTGCAGGTCAAAGTAGTAGGTAAATATCTTCTGGGTACAGTAGTAGGTAAATGTCTGCTGGGCACAGTAGTAGGTAAATATCTTCTGGGTACAGAAGTAGGTACAGTAAATGTCTGCCGGGTACAGTAGTAGGTAAATGTCTGCTGGCCACAGTAGTAGGTAAATGCCTGATTGGCACAGTAATAGGTAAATATCTGCTGGGTACAGTAGGTAATTGTCTGCTGGGAACAGTAGTAGGTAAGTGCCTGCTGGGCACAGCAGTAGGTAAATATCTTCTGGGTACAGTAGTAGGTAAATGTCTGCTGGGTACAGTAGTAGGTAAATGCCTGCTGGGTACAGTAGTAGGTAAATATCTGATGCACACAGTACTAGGTAAATGTCTGCTGGGCACAGTAGTAGATAAATGTCTGCTGGGCATAGTTGTAGGTAAATGTTTGCAGTTCACAGTAGTAGGTAAATATCTGCTGGGTACAGTAGTAGGTTTTTTTTTAAATATCTTTATTTTTGTGTGTCATAAACAGGAAGAACAGAACATCCCATACTCAACATGATCACATCAACACAAAATTACAACATAGCTTGTAGTTCTTAATAATAGGCTGAGTTCACTTCTTCTTCATCTGTAGTGATGCAAATGAAAATGTCATTGAGAAATACAGTTCCTTCAATATATAGTATAGAAGCCTGTGAACCTAGGTTCAGTCTTCCTGTAGGACACAATTTTTTAAACATAAACATAATACCAACAATATTACCCTAAACAACCTTCGCCAACTCGGATTGCTTCACCTCTCCTCCCATCTCTCACAATTCCTAATGTAGTCTAGTTCCATTCCCCTCTCAAATTAGCTTCAAGTATGTAGTCTGAATGTTTGAATGGTGCTATAATCATGTTTCTTAGAGTCTCTGGGAGTGTGTGGATGAAGGGTTCCCACTTCGTGATAAAGGATTTCACTCTCTTAGTCATGTCCCAACCCATCTGACTGCTCAATAAACAATTGGTTAAGGAGTGCCTGTTTCAACTGTGCTACAGTAGGTGGATTACGTTTGATCCAATTTTGGAAGATTAAGCGTCTCGCTACCAGAACTATGTTGGTCATGAATATCTTAAAATCTCTCGGAACTTCTCTAAAGTCTAGCAGTATGATATTTTTAAACGTCAGGTCATGGGTGCGTGTGTGCATACTAAGGTTTGCCCAGTACGTTGTCGTTTTCCAGAATTTAACTATCTTAGGGCATTTCCACATCATGTGTTTAATGCCTGCTTCCCTCTTACCACACTTTGGGCATTTGTCCTCCCTATCTGTTTTCCACTTCTGATATTTCCTGGGAGTTATATAGCTGTCGTGTATGAGTTTGAAATGTGATTCTCTCATCTCTGATGAAAGAGTAGCTCGTTTAACTTTAAGAATGCTTTCCTCTATCTCCTTACTAGAGATCTGCTCACCCAATAAGGAGCTCCAGACCTCGGCAATTTTATTCACGCATGATGAGTTCCCCCCTCTATTCAAGCTCTTGTAGAGCGGAGAAATGGACGTATTACCTTGTTCTGCTAGGTGTACAATGTGCAGAATCTGCACCTGTTCCACTCCCCTTCCCTCCCTGAGCAGTGTCTCATAGTAGTGCTTAGCCTGGAGATATGCATAGTGGTGTGTTCTAGGCAACCCGAATGTCTGCCTCAGGGCTTCAAATGTTTGCATGTGATTCCCTCCTGGAATTAGAGCTTGCCCTACAGTACGCAGTCTCCTTTCCCTCCAATGTTTAAAAGCCTCAGATGTAAATCCCGCTGGGAATTCAGGGTTCCCCCCCCACGGTAAGTAGGTTAGTAATCTATTATTGCCTCCTAACTGTTTACATGTTAGCCTCCACGCTCTCGCGGGTTGGCTGAGTATGTCAATGTCTGTCAGATATTTAGTTGCCTGTGAGTGGGTCATGTGTGGTAGCATATTTAATGTCCAAGGTTTTATTAATGTGTTCTCTAAGTTGGTGTTCGTGAATTTTTCCTGCCCTGTCATCCAGTCAATAGCGAACTTGCACTGAGCTGCCCAATTGTATAATTCGAAGTTAGGTAATGCCAGACCCCCCCATCTCACGGGAAGCTGTGAGCTTTAGGTAGCTAACTCTGTGTTTTTGTTAGACCATATGAATTTAAGGACTGTCTGTTTTACTTCCTTTAGATCTGATTTTTTAAGTAGGAATGGGAGTGTCTGAAAGAAGTAGAGAATCTTTGGGAAGTACACCATTTTCATAAGTCCAACTCTACCTGAACAGCGGACAGCGGGACAGCGGGAGCGGGGACCAAGTTTTGAGCATGTTCTTCAATTGACCTAGCAGGGGTCCGTAATTTATCGAATACCACTTCCGGGGGTCTTCCGGGGGTCTAAATTAAGGGTTATTCCCAAGTATTTAAAGTTCCCTTCTACTACCTTGAAATCAAAGTTAGGTATCTGCTTGACGCCTTTGGCTAACAGCCATACTAGCTCAGTTTTATCTGTGTTGATCACGTATCCAGAAATCTTGCTAAAGTCCCTAATTAGTTCCATCAATCTGGGAATGTTCCTACAGGGGTCTTGAACAAATAATACCATGTCATCAGCAAAAAGCGAGATATGTGAGACTGTTTCCCCTATCTGCATTCCCTCTAAGTGGTTTCTAATTCTCCATGCCAGGGGCTCTATTGCTATGTCAAACAAAAGCGAAGACAGAGGGCACCCCTGTCTCGTTCCCCTGTGAAGCGTGAAAGGGGGTGAAGCCTCTCCATTCACCAGAATGGAGGCTTGTGGGGTCTTATATAGGTTGGATAAGGCCTGTACAAATGAGCCCTCTATCCCCATCTTCCCCAGAGTGTAGAAAAGGTGTTCCCACAAGACCTTATCAAAGGCCTTTTCAGCATCAATTAGCAGTAAAGCTGCTTCTTTGTGGCGTTCTCTCTTTTTACTGTCTCGTGACACCTTCCAATAATACTGTATGACTGTTTGGATTTTTCTGATGTTTGTCACAGAGGATCTCCCCTTAACGAAACCGGTCTTGTCACTATGAATGAGGGAAGGTAGGACTCCCGCCAACCTATTTGCCAGGATTTTTGTTAGGATTTTATAATCCTGGTTTAGCAGGGATATAGGCCGGTAGGACTGGGTTCAGGAGGGGATCGCGCCCCTCCTTTGGTATAATACTAATGTGGGCCTCTGCAAGTCTAACCGAGGGTGTCACAGTATCCTCAAGCAGTCCATTAAATAGCCTCGCCAGGGACTCAGCAACATCTGACCCCATGATCTTGTAGAATTCCGCCGGTAGTCTGTCAGGGCCCGGGGACTTCTCCAGTTTTAAATCTTTTATTGTGGCTACTATTTCTTCAGGGGTAATGGGGGAATTAATTCCCCGGAGTTGGGTCTGATCTACCTTGGGTAGTTGAATATCGTTCCAAAATCTGTCTCTGTCCGAGTTGTGTATGTGTTGGTTAGAGTATAGCTCTTTATAAAAGTTAGTGAAAGCTGCTTGGATGTCTGCGTTTTTATTATAAGTAGTCTCTCCTTGTTTTATAGCTAGGATAGAATTTCTCTTTCTAGTCAGCTTGGTCACTCTAGCTAGTAGTTTCCCGGTTTTGCTCCCAAACCTGTAATATCTAGCTTGCAATTTAGCATAAGCTTTGTTAGATTGTTGTAAGATATAGTTATCTCTCAGCGTTTTGGCTTCTTTATACTTTTGCCTGGTTACTGCATTGGGGTTTCTGAGGTACCTATTTCTCGCATTTATGAGACGTGTAAGATACTGGTCTGAAGCTAGTTTGCTTTGTTTCTTAATTGATGTGGCATAGGCTGAGATGACTCCTCTTAAAACAGCCTTGGCTGTTTCCCAGAACAAAAGGGGATTCTCTATGTGTGTTTTGTTAAGGTCTACATAAGAGCGCCATTCTCCTAGAATATGTCTGTAGAAGTTGGGATCTTTATAAAGGTATGTTGGAAAAACCCACCTATTAGGTGTACGGGCAGCACAGCCTGTTTGAATTTTCACCATTACTGGAGCGTGATCCGAAATTGTAATGGGGTCTATTATTGCTTCTACTACCCTCGGGCAAAGACCCGCAGAGACCAAAAAGTAATCTAGTCTCAAGAGTGTGTCCTTTGCTACTGACATGCACGTAAACTCCCTGCTCTCCGGATATTTGGCTCTCCACACATCCTGCAAGTTCAAGGATCTCGCCAGTGTGTGAATTACCAAAGATTCCTTCCTAGAATTTTGCATTCTCAAGGCTGAGGGGGCTTTCCTATCTGGGTTGGAAAATCTATCTGCGGGGACCTGGGGGGCAATATTGAAATCTTCTCCTATGAGAACAGATGAGGTAGTGAACTTTATTACTTCAGAGTGTAATGTCCTCCAAAACAATGATTTTTGGGTTTGCGGGCCATAAACTCCTACCAACGCGAAGGACAACCCTTCCACCTCCAGCTGTAACATGACATATCTTCCCTCCCGGTCAATCTGTGTTTTAATAATGGTGTATTGTAAATTTTTCTTAAATAAGATCGCCACACCCCTGGCCCTCCGCTGTTCGTATGTCGTGTAGATCACTTCCCCTACCCAATTCTGTTTCAATTTCTGGTGCTCTAGTTGAGATAAGTGTGTCTCTTCTAAAATAGCGATATCGGTCCCTCTAGAATGCAGATACCGCAATATTGACCTATGCTTTTGCGGTGAGGTAATGCCTCCTACGTTCCAGCATGTTATGGTTAGATTACTAGGCAACATAACTTAATCTTTTATGTATGTTCTGTGCTAGAATGTATGATCTTATAGTATGGTGTGGTATAGCAGTCATGAAATACCTTGAGAGTATCATCCTTTTAATGATTATGATCTGCCTGTTGAGATTTATCCCCCCCTTCACTGGGCCCCGGAGAGAGAGATGAGCATCCTGTTGGCTAAATAAAAAAACAATGATTAAACAACATAAATAACATGTTTGAACACTCGTAAGATTTTTTGACAATGTACACCAGCTTTCCTTCAACTCTCGACTAGTGTTCATGTACCTTTAACTAAACAGTGTAGTGTAATACAGTACATCTCCCTCTTAAAACTAGATTTAAAAGCAAATGGCTAAGCAACATTGAATTGTACTAATGATACTAATGATAACTCTTCCCCTTGAGAATAAGTTCCATATGAGGCGATTAAACATTTTAGATTCTACCTTCCCTACTCCCTCCTAGGTGTTCACTGAATTAGGAAATTGGGTTAACGTGATGGTGACGTCTAAGGAGTTTACTTAATCTTCCAAGATCTTTGAAGAAAGATTTTAAAATTTGGGGTCAATAACTCTCCTTAATGATCAATAACTATGTCTATTCTGAAACATATTGAAACATATTGTCTCTTTTCCCTTGGCATCTTGGCTAGAATATATTAATGTATTCTTGATAGTTGTTCAGCTTATGAACACAGAAAAAGGGATAGAGGACAGAGAGAGAAGGTGAAAACAAGAGAAAAAAAACCCAATAATCAATAATCAACCCCTTCTATTTAAGAGGTATCCTTTAAGAAGTGATCTTTCTAGAGTCCAGCAGCTTCCTCCCCTCCCAACCTACAAGAAAAATGTCCAGAACCCTTTTACCATCTCCTGGGGTGAATCTTCTCTCTCTCAAGTATCTTCTACTGCAGGATTTTGCTCCTGCCTCAAGAACTTCTGAAGTTGTTTAGGATCTTCGAAAAACTTTACCCCCTGCTGGGTCTGGAGCCTGAGCCGTGCTGGGAACATTAGGGAAAAGGGACGGCCTTCTTCAGTTAGCGACTTACAATAGGGTGAGAACTCCCTTCTTCTCCTAGATATCTCAGCAGAGTAATCCTGAAAAATCAGGAGTTTTTTCTCCTCAAAACTCAGGGGAGAGTTCTGGCGGTAGGCTCTTAGGAGCAAGATCTTGTCCTTAAAGTTTAGATAACGGATCATCACTTGACGGGGCCCCCTCATGTTTTTCTGGTCTTGACTGGTGTTACCCACTCTGTGGGCTCTCTCGACAGTACATGGTATGTCCTCAGGGCTTAGTTTTAGCAAGGTGGGCAAGGTGCGTTCAGCAAATTCAATTAGATCTGTATTAGGCACAGTTTCCGGCAGCCCGACAATGCGCAGATTGTTGCGCCTCGAATGATTTTCTAGGTCGTCAACCTTGTTAAGCAATGTTTTGTTTTGGGCCTCCAGTGCTGTAATCCTTGTAGAACTCTCTCTCTGTAGGATCTCTCCATCACCCACTCTCTGCTCCACATGACGGAGTCTAGAGGAGAAGGACTTGAAATCTGATGACAAAGAGTCCATCCCTGTCTGTAGCTGTTCTATTTTAGGCAGGAATAGAGCCGAGATCTGGGAGACGATGGGGTGGGTGTCTGTCACGCTCTCCTCTGCAGTTTCAATGGCCATATTTTCCGCTGTATGTACCTCAGCCACAACTTTAGATTTGCGTTCTTGGTGTTTTTGCCTGCCAGACATGGCGTTGGTGGTTTTGACAAAACTGGTATAGTATTTCTGCATGCACCTGTTAGAAGGAGTGCCTTCCCTTTCAGTATGTGATGTAGTAGGCAGATAAAGTGTAGGGAGAAGAGTTAAGTCTTTCAGCCAGAATAAAGCTTGCAGGCCACTGGATCTTAGTTAATTAAACTTCACATTGATGTGTACCTGCTGATTGCGGGGGTTTAGTGCACTGCATAACTTTTACTTCATAGGTAGTCTCTGTTTGTCATTTTTCCTCTTCAGATAGTTTACAGGAGACATCTGTATATTCAGCAAGAATAATAAGAGGGTGAGGATCTCAGGGAGTGTAAACATAGATGCTCTGCTCTTTCCAGATAGCAAGGGGAACAAGTTAGCAAAAAGTCCCTCAAAGTCTCAATATATCTCCTTATTGAAGGCGGTCTCTGCTCTGTTGTTATCAAGGCCATAAAAAACTCATTCACACGAGTCAGTATCTTGGCTTATGGTTGTCTTTCCTTTTTTCCAAGTGTCCCTTATAAATTACCCCTTCTGTTGTTCTTGAGTCAATGCTAGGGATCTCTAATGTTTAAGGTCTCCCCTCGCTACCGCTGTAATGACTTCTCTTTAGGCCTCAGACAGAACAGCAGGCAAGATGGCGGCCGTTGCGTCGTTACCCTCTGCACTAGCCGTAACTTTGTCAATGTGGTGTTCTCACTCACCCCTCATTCACCGGATTTCACAGTACCGGCTGTCCTTAGTCTGGGCACTTTTTCTCCTTCCTCGTCAGGGGTGTAGATATTGTGACTCTGACCGCGGTCGCGGTCTCCCGCCTTCTACTTCAGCTCTCTTTTTTTTTTTTTTGCTTGCCGGTGGGGGAGCGGGTCTCATTCGCTCCTCGTTATACTTGTCCTGCAGTGGTTAAGTTTGCCCTGCCAAGGAATCTAACTTTTTGGCTTAAGTGTGCTGAAAAACTTCAGATTGCAAGCTGAGGCTCCCGGAGCTCTGCAATCCTGCGTCTCACAGCACCGGCCGCCCACCGGAAGTCCGGGTACAGTAGTAGGTTTAATGTCTGCTGGGCATAGTTGTAGGTAAATGTTTGCAGTTCACAGTAGTAGGTAAATGTCTGCTGATTACAGTAGTAGGTAAATATCTGCTGGGTACAGTAGTAGGTAAATGTCTGCTGGGCATAGTTGTAGGTAAATGTTTGCAGTTCACAGTAGTAGGTAAATATCTGCTGGATACAGTAGTAGGTAAATGTCTGCAGGGCACAGTAGTAGGTAAATGTCTGCTGATTACAGTAGTAGGTAAATGTCTGCTGGGTACAGTAGTAGGTAAATGTCTGCTGGGTACAGTAGTAGATACATGTCTGCTGGGCACAGTAGTAGTTAAATATCTGCTGAGTACAGTAGTAGGTAAATGTCTGCTGGGCACAGTAGTAGGTAAATGTCTGCTGGGCACAGTAGTAGGTAAATGTCTGCTGGGTACAGTAGTAGGTAACTGTCTGCTGGGTACAGTAGTAGATACATGTCTGCTGGGCACAGTAGTAGTTAAATATCTGCTGAGTACAGTAGTAGGTAAATGTCTGCTGGGCACAGTAGTAGGTAAATGTCTGCTGGGCACAGTAGTAGGTAAATATCTGCTGAGTACAGTAGTAGGTAAATGTCTGCTGGGCATAGTTGTAGGTAAATGTTTGCAGTTCACAGTAGTAGGTTAATATCTGCTGGATACAGTAGTAGGTAAATGTCTGCAGGGCACAGTAGTAGGTAAATGTCTGCTGATTACAGTAGTAGGTAAATGTCTGCTGGGTACAGTAGTAGGTAAATGTCTGCAGGGCACAGTAGTAGGTAAATGTCTGCTGATTACAGTAGTAGGTAAATGTCTGCTGGGTACAGTAGTAGGTAAATGTCTGCTGGGTACAGTAGTAGATAAATGTCTGCTGGGCACAGTAGTAGTTAAATATCTGCTGAGTACAGTAGTAGGTAAATGTCTGCTGGGCACAGTAGTAGGTAAATGTCTGCTGGGTACAGTAGTAGGTAACTGTCTGCTGGGCACAGTAGTAGGTAAATATCTGCTGAGTACAGTAGTAGGTAAATGTCTGCTGATTACAGTAGTAGGTAAATGTCTGCTGATTACAGTAGTAGGTAAATGTCTGCTGGGCACAGTAGTAGGTAAATATCTGTTGGGCACAGTAGTAGGTAAATGCTTGCTGGGCACAGTAGTAGGTAAATGTCTGAAGGGTACAATAGTAAGTAAATATCTGCTGGGTACAGTACAGTAGTAGGTAAATATCTGCTAGGTACAGTAGTAGGTAAATGTCTGCTGGGCACAGTAGTAGGTTAATATCTTCTGGGTACAGTAGTAGGTACAGTAAATGTCTGCTGAGTACAGTAGTAGGTAAATATCTGCTGGGTACAGTAGTAGGAAAGTGCTTGCTGGGCACAGTGGTAGGTAAATGCCTGCTGGCACAGTAGTAGGTAAATATCTTCTGGGTACAGTAGTAGGTAAATGTCTGCTGGATACAGCAGTAGGTAAATGCCTGCTGGGTACAGTAGTAGGTAAATTTCTGCTGGGTACAGTAGTAGGGAAATGTCTGATAATTACAATAGTAGTTAAATATCTGCCTGGTACAGTAGTAGGTAAATATCTGCTGGGTACAGTAGTAGGTAAATGTCTGCTGATTACAGTAGTAGGTAAATGCCTGCTGGGTACAGTAGTAGGTAAATGTCTGCTGGGCACACTAGTAGGTAAATATCTGCTGAGTACAGTAGTAGGTAAATATCTGCTGGGTACAGTAGTAGGTAAATATCTGCTGGGTACAGTAGTAGGTAAATATCTGCTGAGTACAGTAGTAGGTAAATGCTTGCTGGGCACAGTAGTAGGTAAATGTCTGCTGGGTACAATAGTAAGTAAATATCTGCTGGGTACAGTAGTAGGTAAATATCTTTTTGGTACAGTAGTAGGTAAATGTCTGCTGGGTACAGTAGTAGGTAAATGTCTGCTGGGCGCAGTAGTAGGTAAATGCCTGCTGGGCACAGTAGTAGGTAAATATCTTCTGGGCACAGTAGTAGGCAAATGTCTGCAGGGCACAGTAGTAGGTAAATGTCTGCAGGTCACAGTAGTAGGTAAATATCTGCTGGGTACAGTAGTAGGTAAATGTATGCTGGGCACAGTAGTAGGTAAATTCCTGCTGTGCACAGTAGTAGGTAAATGCCTGCTGATTACAGTAGTAGGTAAATATCTTCTGGGTACAGTAGTAGGTAAATGTCTGCTGGGTACAGTAGTAGGTAAATAACTGCTGGGCACAGTAGTAGGTAAATGCCTGGTAAATATCTGCTGTGTACAGTAGTAGGTAAATGTCTGCTGGGCACAGTAGTAGGTAAATATCTTCTGGGTACAGTAGTAGGTAAATATCTTCTGGGTACAGTAGTAGGTAAATGTCTGCTGGGTACAGTAGTAGGTAAATAACTGCTGGGCACAGTAGTAGGTAAATGCCTGGTAAATATCTGCTGTGTACAGTAGTAGGTAAATGTCTGCTGGGCACAGTATTAGGTAAATATCTGCTGGGTACAGTAGTAGGTAAATGTCTGCTGGGTACAGTAGTAGGTAAATGTCTGCTGGGTACAGTAGTAGGTAAATGCCTGCTGGGCACAGTAGTAGGTAAATATCTTCTGGGTACAGTAGTAGGTAAATGTCTGCTGGGTACAGTAGTAGGTAAATAACTGCTGGGCACAGTAGTAGGTAAATGCCTGGTAAATATCTGCTGTGTACAGTAGTAGGTAAATGTCTGCTGGGCACAGTATTAGGTAAATATCTGCTGGGTACAGTAGTAGGTAAATGTCTGCTGGGTACAGTAGTAGGTAAATGCCTGCTGGGCACAGTAGTAGGTAAATATATTCTGGGTACAGTAGTAGGTAAATGTCTGCTGGGCACACTAGTAGGTAAATATCTGCTTAGTACAGTAGTAGGTAAATATCTGCTGGGTACAGTAGTAGGTAAATGCTTGCTGGGCACAGTAGTAGGTAAATGTCTGCTGGGTACAATAGTAAGTAAATATCTGCTGGGTACAGTAGTAGGTAAATATCTGCTGGGTACAGTAGTAGGTAAATGTCTGCTGGGCACAGTAGTAGGTAAATGTCTGCAAGTCACAGTAGTAGGTAAATATCTTTTTGGTACAGTAGTAGGTAAATGTCTGCTGGGCGCAGTAGTAGGTAAATGCCTGCTGGGCACAGTAGTAGGTAAATTCCTGCTGTGCACAGTAGTAGGTAAATGCCTGCTGATTACAGTAGTAGGTAAATATCTTCTGGGTACAGTAGTAGGTAAATGTCTGCTGGGCACAGTAGTAGGTAAATGCCTGGTAAATATCTGCTGTGTACAGTAGTAGGTAAATATCTGCTGTGTACAGTTGTAGGTAAATGTCTGCTGGGTACAGTAGTAGGTAAATGCCTGCTGGGCACAGTAGTAGGTAAATATATTCTGGGTACAGTAGTAGGTAAATGTCTGCTGGGCGCAGTAGTAGGTAAATGCCTGCTGGGCACAGTAGTAGGTAAATTCCTGCTGTGCACAGTAGTAGGTAAATGCCTGCTGATTACAGTAGTAGGTAAATATCTTCTGGGTACAGTAGTAGGTAAATGTCTGCTGGGCACAGTAGTAGGTAAATGCCTGGTAAATATCTGCTGTGTACAGTATTAGGTAAATATCTGCTGTGTACAGTTGTAGGTAAATGTCTGCTGGGTACAGTAGTAGGTAAATGCCTGCTGGGCACAGTAGTAGGTAAATATATTCTGGGTACAGTAGTAGGTAAATGTCTGCTGGGTACAGTAATAGGTAAATGCCTGCTGGGCACAGTAGTAGGTAAATATCTTCTGGGTACAGTAGTAGGTACAGTAAATGTCTGCTGGGTACAGTACTAGGTAAATGTCTGCTGGGTACAGTACTAGGTAAATGTCTGCTGGGCACAGTAGTAGGTAAATGTCTGCTGGGTACAGTAGTAGGTAAATGTCTACTGGGTACATTAGTAGGTAAATGTCTGATGACATAGTTGTAGGTAAATGTCTGCAGTTCACAGTAGTAGCTAAATGTCTGCTGGGTACAGTAGTAGGTAAATGCCTGCTGGGCACAGTAGTAGGTAAATATCTTCTGGGTACATTAGTAGGTACAGTAAATGTCTGCTGGGTACTGTAGTAGGTAATTGTCTGCTGGGCACAGTAGTAGGTAAATGCCTGCTCGGCACAGTATTAGGTGAATATCTGCTGGGTACAGTAGTAGGTAATCGTCTGCTGGGTACAGTAGCAGGTAAGTGCTTGCTGGGCACAGTGGTAGGTAAATGCCTGCTGGGCACAGTAGTAGGTAAATATCTGCTGGGTACAGTAGTAGGTAAATGCCTGCTGGGTACAGTACTAGGTAAATTTCTGCTGCGCACAGTACTAGGTAAATTTCTGCTGCGCACAGTACTAGGTAAATTTCTGCTGCACACAGTACTAGTTAAATGTCTGCTGGGCACAGTAGTAGGTAAATGTCTGCTGGGCACAGTAGTAGGTAAATGTCTGCTGGGTACAGTAGTAGATAAATGTCTGCTGGGCATAGTTGTAGGTAAATGTCTGCAGTTCACAGTAGTAGGTAAATATCTGCCGGGTACAGTAGTAGGTAAATGTCTGCTAATTACAGTAGTAGGTAAATGTCTGCTAATTACAGTAGTAGGTAAATGTCTGCTGGGTACAGTAGTAGGTAAATATCTGCTGAGTACAGTAGTAGGTAAATATCTGCTGGGTACAATAGTAGGTAAATGTCTGCTGGGCACAGTAGTAGGTAAATGTCTGCAGGTCACAGTAGTAGGTAAATATCTTTTGGGTACAGTAGTAGGTAAATATCTTCTGGGTACATAGTAGGTACAGTAATTGTCTGCTGGTACAATAGTAAGTAAATATCTGCTGGGTACAGTAGTAGGTAAATATCTGCTAGGTACAGTAGTAGGTAAATGTCTGCTGGGCACAGTAGTAGGTAAATATCTTCTGGGTACAGTAGTAGGTAAATGTCTGCTGGGTACAGTAGTAGGTAAATGCCTGCTAGATAAAGTAGTATTTAAATTTCTGCTGCGCACAGTACTAGGTAAATGTCTGCTTGGCACAGTAGTAAGTAAATATCTGCTGGGTACAGTAGTAGGTAAATGTCTGCAGGGCACAGTAGTAGGTAAATGTCTGCTGATTACAGTAGTAGGTAAATGCCTGCTGGGCACAGTAGTATGTAATATCTGCTGGATAAAGTAGTAGGTAAATGTCTGCTGGGCACAGTAGTAGGTTAATATCTGCTGGGTACAGTAGTAGGTAAATATCTGCTGGGTAAAGTAGTAGGTAAATGTCTGCTGGGCACAGTAGTAGGTTAATATCTGCTGGGTACAGTAGTAGGTAAATATCTGCTGGGCACAATAGTAGGTAAATATCTGCTTGGTACAGTAGTAGGTAAATATCTGCTTGGTACAGTAGTAGGTAAATATCTGCTGGGTACAGTAGTAGGTTAATATCTGCTGGATACAGTAGTAGGTAAATGTCTGCTGGGTACAGTAGTAGGTTAATATCTGATGGATACAGTAGTAGGTAAATGTCTGCAGGGCACAGTAGTAGGTAAATATCTGCTGAGTACAGTAATAGGGAAATGTCTGCAGGGCACAGTAGTAGGTAAATATCTGCTGTGTACAGTAGTAGATAAATATCTGATGGGTACAGTAGTAGGTAAATATCTGCTGGGCACAATAGTAGGTAAATTTCTGCTTGGTACAGTAGTAGGTTAATATCTGCTGGGTACAGTAGTAGGTTAATATCTGCTGGGTACAGTAGTAGGTTAATATCTGCTGGATACAGTAGTAGGTAAATGTCTGCAGGGCACAGTAGTAGGTAAATATCTGCTGACTACAGTAATAGGGAAATGTCTGCAGGGCACAGTAGTAGGTAAATATCTGCTGTGTACAGTAGTAGATAAATATCTGATGGGTACAGTAGTAGGTAAATGTCTGCTGAGCAAAGTAATAGGTAAATGACTGCTGGGCACAGTAGTAGGTAAATATCTGCTGGGTATAGTAGTAGGTTAATGTCTGCAGGGCACAGTCGTAGGTAAATATCTGCTGGGTACATTAGTAGCTAAATATCTGCTGAGTGCATTAGTAGGTAAATGGCTGCTGGGCACAGTAATAGGGAAATGTCTGCAGGACACAGTAGAAGGTAAATATCTGCTGTGCTCAGTAGTAGGTAAATGCCTGCAGGGCACAGTAGTAGGTACATATCTGCTGTGTACAGTATTAGGTAAATATCTGCTGGGTAAAGTAGTAGGTAAATATCTGCTGGGTACAGTAGTAAGTTAATGTCTGCTGGGCACAGTAGTAGATACATGTCTGCTGTGTACAGTAGTAGGTTAATATCTGCTGGGCACAGTAATAGGTAAATGTCTGCAGGGCACAGTAGTAGGTAAATGTCTGCCTGGTAGAGTAGTAGGTAAAAGTCTGCTGGTTACTGTAGTAGCTAAATGCCTGCTGGGTTCAGTAGTAGGTAAATGTCTGCTGGGTAAAGTAGTAGGTAAATATCTGCTGGGTGCAGTAGTAAGTTAATGTCTGCTGGGCACAGTAGTAGATACATGTCTGCTGTGTACAGTAGTAGGTTAATATCTGCTGGGCACAGTAATAGGTAAATGTCTGCAGGGCACAGTAGTAGGTAAATGTCTGCCTGGTAGAGTAGTAGGTAAAAGTCTGCTGGTTACTGTAGTAGCTAAATGCCTGCTGGGTTCAGTAGTAGGTAAATGTCTGCTGGGTACAGTAGTAGGTAAATATCTGTTGGGCACAGTGGTAGGTAAATATCTGCTGGGTACAATAGATAGTAAATATCTGCTGGGCACAGTAGTAGGTAAATATCTGCTGGGTACAATAGAAGGTAAATATCTGCTTGGCACATTAGTAGGTAAATATCTGCTGGGCACAGTAGTAGGTAAATATCTGCTGGGCACAGTAGTAGGTATTGGCCATCAGAACACAGCAGTAAGTAAAAAAATAATTACAACTATAGAAAGTTATAGATTATAGATATGGTGAGTCCACAACGTCATAATTTACTGTTGGGAATATCACTCCTGGCCAGCAGTAGGAGGTAAAGAGCACCACAGCCAAGCTGTTAAGTGTCACTCCCCTTCCCACAAACCCCATTCATTCTCTTTGCCTTGGTGCATGGAAGTGGTGAAGTTTTGGGATGGCCAAGATTGTTCAGTAGACAGAAGCTCTCAATTACTGTATATCTGTCATCCACATTCCAAGGGTGGACAACTGGGAAGCAGATTTCAGGAGCAGTCAGACATTTTTCCCCCGGGGAGTGGGCTCTCCTCCCAAAGGTGCTTCCAAGGTATAGTTCAAGGCAAGAGATCCACAGGTTGCCCTTATAGGCTGGCAGTTCCTTGGGATCTCAGGCTAGCATATTGGTTTCCTCTATTTGCTCTCCTTCCACGAGTCATTACTTATATCTATCTGGTCAGAGCTTCGGTAATTCTAATAGTTCCTGTATGACCTCACAGGATCTGGTTTGTAGAACTCATAAAGATGTCTTCTCTTCTATCTTGGAAGTTGCCTTTGAGGAAGGTCCTTCTATCTCAGGGTTTCTTCTCTTCATCCAAATCTCGTTTCTCTGAAGCTGACTGCTTGGAGATTGAACGCTTAGTTCTGTCAAAGCATGGTTTTCTGAGACCATGATCCAGGCTCACAAGCCTGTTGCTCGAAAAAATTACCATAAGTTATGGCGTAAATAACTTTATGGGTGTGAATCCAAGGGCTACTATTGAAGTAGGGTCAGGATTCCTAGGTTTTTGTCCGTTCTCCAGGATGGTCTGGAGAAGGGTTTGTCAGTCAGTACTCTGAAGGGTCAGATTTCTGCATTATCTTTTTTGCTACACAAGCGTCTTGTGGACGTGTCAGATGTGCAATCTTTTTGTCAGGCCTTGGTCAAAATCAGGCCTGTGTTAAAGTCTGTTGCTCCTCCTTGGAGCCTTAACCTTGTTTTTAAAAGTTTTGCAGCAGGCTCCAATTGAGCCATTGCATTCCATAGATATTAAGTTGTTATCTTGGAAGGTTTTGTTTCTTTTTGCTATCTCTTATGCTCGGAGAGTCTCAGAACTCTCGACTTTGCAGTGTGCTTCAATTTATCTTATGTTTCATGCTGATAAGGTGGTTCTTCGTACTAAGTTAGGTTTTCTTCCTAAAGTAGTTTCGGATAGAAATATTAATCAGGAAATATTTGTTCCTTCGCTATGTCCTAATCCTCCTCATAAGGAACGTTTATTGCACAACTTGGATGTTGTGCATGCTCTAAAATTTTATTGACAGGCGAATAAGGATTTTTGCCAGTCTTCTGCCCTGTTTGTTTCTCTGGGAAACGTAAAGGTCAGAAAGCTACTGCTACTTCTCTTTCTCTCTGGTTGAGAAGTATAATTTGTTTGGCTTATGAGACTGCTGGTCAGCAGCCTCCTGAGAGAATTACGGATCATTCCATGAGAGCTGTCTCTTCCTCTTGGAATGAAGCTTGTGTGGAACAGATTTGCAAGGCTGCGACTTGGTCTTCTCTGCATACCTTTTCTAAATTTTACAAATTTGATACTTTTCCTCAACTGAGGTTTCTTTTGGGAGAAAGGTTCAAGTGGTGGTGCCTTCTGTTTAGGTCTACCTGTCTTGTCCCTCCCTAGTCATCTGTGGCCTCTAGCTTGGGTATTGGTTCCCAACAGTAAATGATGATGTTGTGGTTCACCATATCTTAGGAAAGAAAACAAAATGTATGCTTACCTGATAAATGTATTTCTTTCAGGATATGGTCCATGACCCCGCCCTTTATTTTAAGACAGTTATTTTTTTTATAAACCTCAGGCACCTCTATACCTTTGTGTTACTCCTTTTTTCTCCATTTCCCTTTGATCGAATGACTGGGGTTTGTGGGAAGGGGAGTGATACTTAACAGCTTGGCTGTGGTGCTTTTGCCTCCTCCTGCTGGTCAGGAATGATATTCCCAACAGTAAATGATGACGTTGTGGACTCACCATATCCAGAAAGAAAGAAATTTATCAGGGAAGCATACATTTTTTATTTTTTTGTAGAACAGACATTGCACAATACAAACCTCATTCCGCTAAATTGTGTTTCCAAAACAACACAATATTTACTGTTCCCCTGACTGGGGTGAGAAACCAATACAACAATAACAATAATAAGACAGCTCTGACACTAGACAATGGCTTACTCTGTAGCATAAAATATCAGAAATATATTCTTCAGATTATTCATTTTTTTTATATAAAATTGTTAAAATATTCTCTTTTAAGAACATGATAGAAGAATTGTTTCTGGACCAGATCAGACACTGAAAATGGATTACAGATGCTTTTTTATGCTACATTTATCAAAGCATTATATTCTAGTAAGTAGATGAAATAAAACCTTAAAATAAAATCATCCAGAATCACACATTTCACATATAAAATTAATAATTTTAAAGGGACATGATACATTTCTATGCTAAGAATAATATAATATATATAAAAATAACTTTTCATCAAACATTTTCTATGCTGTATTTTATTTTATTTTAAACTTAATTTTTATTGAGGTTTAATAAAATGTACAACATTGCGTACTAACACATACAGCTAGATTTAGAGTTTGGCGGTAGCCGTCAAAACCAGCGTTAGGGGGATCCTAACGCTGGTTTTTACCGCCCGCTGGTATTTGGAGTCAGTCATTAATGGGTCTAACGCTCACTTTGCAGCCGCGACTTTTCCATACCGCAGATCCCCCTACGCCAATTGCGTATCCTATCTTTTCAATGGGATCTTTCTAATGCCGGTATTTAGAGTCGTGGCTGAAGTGAGCGTTAGAAATCTAACGACAAAACTCCAGCCGCAGAAAAAAAACAGGAGTTAAGAGCTTTTTGGGCTAACGCCGGTTCATAAAGCTCTTAACTACTGTGCTCTAAAGTACACTAACACTCATAAACTACCTATATACCCCTAAACCGAGGCCCCCCCACATCGCCGCCACTCGATTAAATTTTTTTAACCCCTAATCTGCCGACCTCACACAGCCGCCACCTACGTTATACCTATGTACCCCTAATCTGCTGCCCCTAATACCGCCGACCCCTATATTATATTTATTAACCCCTAATCTGCCGCCCCGCTATCGCTGACACCTGCAAAAATTTTGTAACTCCTAATCTGCTGCTCCGTACACCGCCGCAACCTACATTATACCTATGTACCCCTAATATGCTGCCCCTAACACCGCCAACCCCTATATTATATTTATTAACCCCCTAATCTGCCGTCCCCAACGTCGCCTCCACCTACCTACAATAATTAACCCCTAATCTGCCGACCGGACCTCACAGCTACTCTAATAAATGTATTAACCCCTAAAGCTAAGTCTAACCCTAACACTAACACCCCCCTAAGTTAAATATAATTTAAATCTAACAAAATAAATGAACTCTTATTAAATAAATTATTCCTATTTAAAGCTAAATACTTACCTGTAAAATAAATCCTAATATAGCTACAATATAAATTATAATTATACTGTAGCTATTTTAGGATTAATATTTATTTTACAGTCAACTTTGTAATTATTTTAACCAGGTACAATAGCTATTAAATAGTTAATAACTATTTAATAGTTACCTAGTTAAAATAATTACAAAATAACCTAAGTTAGAATTAAACCTAACACTACACTATCAATTAATTAAATAAAATACCTACAATTAAATCTAACACTACACTATCAATAAATTAATGACATGAAATACCTACAAATAAATACAATGAAATAAACTAACTAAAGTACAAAAAATAAAAAAGAACTAAGTTACAAAAAATAAAAAAATATTTACAAACATTAGAAAAATATTACAACAATTTTAAACTAATTACACCTACTCTAAGCCCCCTAATAAAATCCGATCAGCCAATAGAATGCGAGCTCAATCTGATTGGATCAGCCAATCGGATTGAACTTGAATCTGATTGGCTGATTCCATCAGCCAATCAGAATTTTCCTACCTTAATTCCGATTGGCTGATAGAATCCTATCAGCCAATCGGAATTCGAGGGACGCCATCTTGGATGACGTCCCTTAAAGGAACTGTCATTCGTCGGGAAGTAGTCGGTGAAGATGGATGTTCCGCGTTGGCGGGATGAACTACATGGATCCGGAAGAAAGAAGATTGAAGATGCCGCTTGATAGAAGACTTCAGTCGGATCATGGACCTCTTCAGCTCCCGCTTGGATGAAGACTTCAGCCGGATCATGGACATCTTCAGCCCCCCGCTTGGGCTTGGATCAAGACATCGGAGGCTCTTCTGGATCGATCGGTGAACCCGGCGTGGTGAAGACAAGGTAGGGAGATGTTCAGGGGCTTAGTGTTAGGTTTATTTAAGGGGGGTTTGGGTTAGATTAGGGGTATGTGGGTGGTGGGTTGTAATGTTGGGGGGGGTATTGTATGTTTTTTTTTACAGGCAAAAGAGCTGAATTCTTTGGGGCACGCCCCGCAAAGGGCCCTTTTCAGGGCTGGTAAGGTAAAATAGCTTTTCTATTTTAATTTTAGAATAGGGTAGGGCATTTTTTTATTTTAGGGGTCTTTGTTATTTTATTAGGGGGCTTAGAGTAGGTGTAATTAGTTTAAAATGGTTGTAATATTTTTCTAATGTTTGTAAATATTTTTTTATTTTTTGTAACTTAGTTCTTTTTTATTTTTTGTACTTTAGTTAGTTTATTTCATTGTATTTATTTGTAGGTATTTCATGTCATTAATTTATTGATAGTGTAGTGTTAGATTTAATTGTAGGTATTTTATTTAATTAATTTATTGATAGTGTAGTGTTAGGTTTAATTGTAACTTAGGTTAGGATTTATTTTACAGGTAATTTTGTAATTATTTTAACTAGGTAACTATTAAATAGTTATTAACTATTTAATAGCTATTGTACCTGGTTAAAATAATTACAAAATTGCCTGTAAAATAAATATTAATCCTAAAATAGCTACAATATAATTATAATTTATATTGTAGCTATATTAGGATTTATTTTACAGGTAAGTATTTAGCTTTAAATAGGAATAATTTATTTAATAAGAGTTAATTTATTTTGTTAGATTTAAATTATATTTAACTTAGGGGGGTGTTAGTGTTAGGGTTAGACTTAGCTTTAGGGGTTAATACATTTATTAGAGTAGCTGTGAGGTCCGGTCGGCAGATTAGGGGTTAATTATTGTAGGTAGGTGGAGGCGACGTTGGGGGCGGCAGATTAGGGGTTAATAAATATAATATAGGGGTCGGCGGTGTTAGGGGCAGCAGATTAGGGGTACATAGGTATAATGTAGGTTGCGGCGGTGTACGGAGCGGCAGATTAGCGGTTAAAAAAATATGCAGGGGTCAGCGATAGCGGGGGCGGCAGATTAGGGGTTAATAAGTGTAATGCTAGGGGTGTTTAGACTCGGGGTACATGTTAGAGTGTTAGGTGCAGACTTAGGAAGTGTTTCCCCATAGGAAACGATGGGGCTGCGTTAGGAGCTGAACGCTGCTTTTTTGCAGGTGTTAGGTTTTTTTTCAGCTCAAACTGCCCCATTGTTTCCTATGGGGGAATCATGCACGAGCACGTTTTTGAAGCTGGCCGCGTCCGTAAGCAACGCTGGTATTTAGAGTTGCAGTGGCGGTAAATATGCTATACGCTCCCTTTTTGGAGCCTAACGCAGCCCTTCTGTGAACTCTAAATACCAGTGGTATTTAAAAGGTGCGGGAGAAAAAAAGCACGCGTAGCTAACGCACCCCTTTGGCCGCAGAACTCTAAATCTAGCCGTTAGAGAATTAAGTTCGGAATACAGAATAAGTTCCAACTGACATTTTCAAGATATGCAGGGTAGAAAACAGAGAGTTGAGTATCATTTTACATATCAGCTATATACGTGGCATGCATCCAAAGAAAAAAGAAAAAAGAAAAAAAAGCCAATAGAAAATTGCTTAAGGCGACAATAAAGATGTAGTGAACTATGTTGCGGTGACCCTTGCAGATGAATAACAAGGACAAAGGGCTAGACAAAAGTCACCTATGAGCCTAAGTTCTTTATCAGAATCAATGGATATGTATGAATGTGATAAATGAGGAGTTACAGTGGTCTGCTATTGGAATATAGGATAAGGAAGAACTTAACATGCCATATCTTGTTAATGAGTCAGTGGTGATGAGTGTTAGTTGGTTCAGGAACCTCATTTTTCAGTATATTGAGTCAAGGGTTGGGTCAATCAGCAGACAAGAACTGCTTTAATTTGGGGGGGGGGGATTTTTAGTGTATGAATGGAGTATCTTGTCTCAGGTTTTGCTAATTGCTGCAACAATTTTGAATCTCAGATAAGGTCTACTGGGATTGGGGTATACAGTGAACTAGGTATCCAGGAATTTCCAAATATTAGTGCTGTAGATGGGGGCTAAGGGAATAAGAAAAGAAAGGAAAACAAAGGAATAAAAACAGCCTTATATAAAGGTAACGTGTTCTCACTATACAGGATTGTCATATAAATAATGGTTGGACAAATCTGCTTTTCAGTGACTAAACATCAGGAAGGTTTAATGATATAAGCTTGAGTGGGATAGAGTTTGAGCTGTCGAATGCATAAATAGATCTCTCTATGTGGGCTGTACTTGGTGGGAGTAACTGTCTAAATAAAGCACTAGGGTTAGGCTGTGGGGCTATGTCTGTGAGTTGGGGGAGAGAAGGTCAGTGAAGTAAGGTAACTAGAGAAGGTGTGTAGCAACTGTTGCAACCAAAGTAAGCAATAGGGAGAGGGTGAGTATATGGGCTACAGTTAATTGTTAACCTAAATAGGTGTCGTTACTAATTGGTTATCCTGAGTGTAGTGTTAAATGACAGGTATAGAGTATGTGGGGCTCCCTCTTTACCATTAGTTGCCGGGTGAGTCTATTAATGTCTATTAATGTATGAGCTTCTAGTAAGTTCGCTGAATTATGTGTCTCTGAGCTGTTTCAAGTATGTGGTACATAGCAGATCTATAAATATGGAAAAAAGGCAAATAGATGGTGCTGGTCTGTACAGTGATGTTTCTCTATATGGCGAAGAGAAAAAGGGCTTGAGGTGTGTGTAGGATCCAATTAATATAAGTGCAGTATACTTACTCCATAAGTAGTGGGAGTTCAGCTGCGATGTAATGTGTCTCCAGAGTGATGTAGTTCCCCAGAATAGTTTCAGAATCTCTCAAGAACCTGTTAATAGGTCTGCAAGCAAATGAAGACTCAAAATGACCAAAGGTGTCCAGTAAATCAAGAAAAAACAAAATAGTAACTTACTCCATAAACAGGAGAATCCGGCGTTGAGCTTAAATAAATATCTTTTTATCAAAGTTGGAAGACTGTTGATATTCTTCTTTGCTGAGATAAGCCGGATTCTCCTATTTATGGAGTAAGTTACTATTTTGTTTTTTCTTGATTTACTGGACACCTTTGGTCATTTTGAGTCTTCATTTGCTTGTGACCTATTAACAGGTTCTTGAGAGATTCTGAAACTATTCTGGGGAACTACATCACTCTGGAGACACATTACATCGCAGCTGAACTCCCACTACTTATGGAGTGAGTATACTGCACTTATATTAATTGGATCCTACACACACCTCAAGCCCTTTTTCTCTTCGCCATATAGAGAAACATCACTGTACAGACCAGCGCCATCTATTTGCCTTTTTTCCACTTGTATAAAACAGTCACAGAGGAGAGACTGTAAGAAGGCTGTGATCTTATCTAAAAGGAGAGTATCAGTTCTTGTTGTTACATTTAAGTGTTATTTTCCATCTAGCACTGTAAATATACCTGTGATAATATAGGGAATGATAGGTCTAGTTGGTAGTCATGTGCAAGTTAAGCAGTGCATTTTCCATTGACATTACCCTCAACAACATAAACAAAACCATTCTAATAAGTTAGCCCAAAATAGGAATCTTAGTATGAAATACAAACCCATAACCATATGTGAGGAGGGGAGCTCTGAACAATTAACAACTATGTGAACAATAGCAGGAGAGAGTAAGAAAATAAGAGATAACAATACAAGTACAACTCTCCAATATAAAGGAGTATAGTAATCATGTTTTGGGGGACAATATCCCTATAGAAAGGGTAGTAGACAGTCTTCATTGGGTTCTTGAGTACCTTTATCACTACCCCACACCGCATCTGTTTAGTCTGTTCAATGGAGCGGGTACCATGCTTCCATAGTGGAATTCCAATGTGTGTGGTGTCTGTGGGGAGAAGCATTCTGCCTCTTGAAAGAGATGGTGCTTGGGTGCAAGAGGTCTGGGTGGAGAGATTAAGAGTCCAACATCGTGGGGAGCTACTGTGGGCTCCTGTAGTAACATTGTCCACTTTGGTTTGTATCCGGGAAGTCCGGAAGCTAGACTCCTGTCGGCTAAGTGAACCGAGACTGTTGCGAAGGGATGTGCCACTTTAGCCTGTTGTACACTACGGTGTTCATGAGGGGTATGAGAGAGCCAAGAACTATGATCAGTCAGGCCACCCCTCCGGAGGCCGGCCGCATCCTCCCGAGGAGTCATCGCTGGTAAGCCCTCTCCAACTAACCGGAGATTATGCTCTATAGCTGGTATGGCAGGGTGATCTAGGTTAGCAGGTAGCTCCGTGAAGCACTGGATGCTGTGTAGATGTGGTTCAGGTAGATATTGGCTGACCAGTACTGACGCGGGCACCCCGTTCTCTGAGGTAGTGGTCTCGGGGGATCTCTCTTCCTATCATTGCGTTGTCAGGGATAGGACGAGCCATTAACACCAACCAGGGGTGGGAGGCCTCTACAGTAGCTTGGATCTTGGTTTCGATAGGCACAGTGGGAACTATAGTAGCAGGTTCCAATGGCGACTCTTCACTTGCACTCCCCTTGAGTATCGAGGTTAGATCGCTGAAGCTATGCTGCATTCGTTTTTCAAAGCCAGAAAGGAGCGCACTTAGCGTGATATAAAAGTCTTCCCTGCTGAGAGTGGTCATGTTGAGCTTATTTCACCCCGTGCTCCGTGCGGGGGGGGGTTCCGTTGTTATGTGAGATAGACTGCAGGCTGATATCTCGTCAGCTGATTTCAACACTAGGAGAACGCAGATATAGGGATTCTGGTATGAATCTGATCAGACTTTAGAAAGCTGTTGATGAGCTTTGTGGTAAATAGTGCTGAGGAAATCATGCGATATATCTTGAATCAAGTAAATCTCTGTTAGAGGCTTAAAATATGTGACCTATCATGGCTGCTGCTTAGACACGCCCCCTCTATGCTGTATTTTAAAGGACATGGGGCACGATTACATATGCTGCATTGCCCGGAAAAGTCGGCGTTGCCATTTTTTAGTCGGATATTGCTATCACATATAAAGCACCACATATAAATGCGGCGCATATATTTCACCCTTCGCCAGCTAATTTTACTCCCATAAACTAACATAGAACCGCGTCGCAAATTGGTATCACATATTCAGCGCAAGGACTTACGCAGTGAAAATGAAGAAATCTTACTCCATTTTTACTTCTCCACACATAGGCAAACGCAGCAATACTTGTGCTGAGTATGTGAACAGCCTAACTGCCGAAAAGTATTAACCAACACCTAACGCATGCACAATATCTACCTGTCAACCGCCATCTCCCCCACCGCAATAGCTATTAAAATACATTAACCCTTAATCCGCCAACCCCCACATCGCAAACTACCTAATTCTTGTCTAGATTATGAATTTTGCGTTATGGTATGTTACGGCTTTTACCTCTGAAAAATTATGCTGGAATGGCCAGGAACGCATATTACGAGTCGTGTTGGTATAGCTATACCGCAAGCATTTTAGCCTGTAACGCAACGTCCATTACGCACTCAAAAAATTACATTTTTGTGTGGGATTTTCATAGCGCCGGTATTACAGGTTGTGTCGTTCAGGCTAAAATGCTTGCGTTACAGCCTATACCGACACGAGCCATACCGCCATCTGTGGATTTAGCGAAATAAAAATGTTTCACAAAACTCATAACTAAACTGTTCCAAAGTACACTAACACCCATAAACTATCTATTAACCCCTAAACTGCCACCATCCCACATCGCAAACACTATTTTAAACTTATTAACCCCTAATATGCTGTCCACCCACATTGCGACTATTAAATACATTTATTAACCCCTAATCTGATGCCTACCCACATCGCCAACACTATTTTAATATATTAACCCCTAAACTGCCGCTCCCCGACATTGCCGACACTAAATAAACCTATTAAACCCTAAACCTCCGGCCTCCCACATCGCCCCCACTAAATAAACCTATTAACCCCTATACCTCCGGCCTCTCACATCGCTGACACTAAATAAACATATTAACCCCTAAACCGCCGCCCCCCACCTAACAAAACACTAAATTAAACTATTAACCCCTAAACCTAACACCCCCCTAACTTTAAATTAAAATTACAATATAACTATATTTAAATAAAAAAACTTACCTGTGAAATAAAAATAAACCTAACATTAAACTATAAATTAACCTAACCTTACTATTCTAATAAAATAAAAAATACCAATTAAAAATCCTAAATTACAAATTAAAAAAAAAACTAATCCTACGAAAAAATAAATAAAATCTAAAATTACAATAAAAATAAACACTAAATTACAAAAAATAAAAAACAGTAAGATTACAAAAAATAATAAACGAAATTATCAAAAATAAAAACAATTACACCTAATCTAATAGCCCTATAAAAATAAAAAAGCCCCCCCCCAAAATAAAAACACTGTCAAGCCTCCAATACACTACCAATAGCCCTTAAAAGAGCCTTTTTGTAGGGCATTGCCCTAAGTTAAACAGCTCTTTTACCTGTAAAAAAATACAAAGTCCCCCAACAGTAAAACCCACCACCCAACCTACCCCCAAAATAAAAAACCTAACTCTAAAAAAAAACTAAGCTACCCATTGCCCCTAATGGGGCATTTGTATGGCATTGCCCTTAAAAGGGTATTCAGCTCTTTTATAATTTGCCCAAAACCCTAAAAAAAACCACCCCAAAAAATAAAAAATAAATACTTCCATCTCCATCCAGGCGTCGAGAGAAGTCTTCATCTAGGCAGTGATATCTTCATCCATCCCAGGAGCGTCTTCTAGCTTAGGGAGCAGAGCTATCCTGGAAGCCGAAGCCATCCTGCGCAGAACGTCCTCTTCATACGGTCACCGCCGTACACTGAAGCTTTAATGGAAGGCTACCCGTTTTTAAAATGGCATACCTTGCATTCCTATTGGCTGATTTGATTCTTCAAATTCAAATCAACCAATAGGATGATAGCTCCACTCCGCACTGCCGTGGTGAAGATAGAAGACGCCCCCGGGATGGATGAAGATATCGCCACCTAGATGAAGACTTCTCGCCCTGACTTAACCATTGATCAGGCCCCCCCTTTGACATGTGCAATTTTTCACCAAGCAACTAAAACGTATATGCACTTTATTCTTAAAGGGACAGTCAACCCAAAATGTATCCTAAGTTATTCCTATAAAGTAGCAAAACACTTATTACTGTGGGTTTAAAATTTCCGCCTGCCCCCGCCCCTATTCTGTCATCAGTATCGTCATCAAACGTGTGATTGCAGTTACTTTTCGATCTTACACATTTCTGTGTTTTTTTGCACATGCGCAATGCGCTGATGTTATGGACAGTGATGCTTGCTTGGATAGCGTCTCATAATGAATATCCTGACAGCTTTTCAAGACTAATAATCACACTATTCTCTTATCGTGATTTAGAAACTAGGCAAAGGCTTTGAAATGAGAGAAGGGTTGCTGACTTGCTATTTTCCTCTCTTTGCCTCCTCCCCTGAAACGATGCATTCCTCTATCATACAACAGAAGCTACTTCTTGCTGCTGCATCTCTCACCACAGACAGGCAAATAAGAGTTACAGCTGTACCCAAATTTCACTCTCTATACGTGCAGATCGTCTAACTACACATTGAGTGCCTTGCTAACAACAAGAAATGATTCAGCTGTGTGTTGATATTACAGACGCACAAGCTACTCACACAACCATAAACTGTGGAGTTTGACGATCTGCACGTATAGAGAGTGAAATTTGGATACAGCTGTAAGTCCTCTATGCCTGTCTGCAACCCTTCTCTCATTTCAAAGCTTCTGCCTAGTTTCTAAATCACGATAAGAGAATAGTGTGATTATAAGTCTTGAAAAGCTGTCAGGATATTCATTATGAGACGCTATCCAAGCAAGCATCATTGTCCATAACATTGGCGCATGCGCAAAAAAACACAGGAACGTGAAAGATCGAAAAGTAACTGCAATCAAACGTTTGATGACGATACTGATGACAGAATAGGGGAGAGGGCAGGTGGACATTTTAAACCCACAGAGGCGCAAAAAGTAAGTACTATTACTTGTAAACGAGATATGTTAAAAATGTGGACTATAGTTAGCAATAATAAGCATTTGCTACTTTATAGGAATAACTAAGGATACATTTTGGGTTGACTGTCCCTTTAAGAATAAAGTGCATATACGTTTTAGTCACTTGGTCAAAAATTGCACATGTCAAAGGGGGGGGGCTGATCAATGGTTAAGTCAGGGGTCCCAAAAATCTCTAGTGGCAGCCCTGCTGCCATCCCCCCACTTTGCAATCTACCTAATAATAGTATTAACCCCTAAATCTGCCAACCCCAACATCACAAACTACCTAATAAATCTATTAACCCCTAATCCTCCACCCCCCCACATATTAACCCCTAATCCGCTAACCCCCACAATGCAATAAAGCTAATTACATGATTCACCCCTAAACCGCAAACCCCTCACAACGCAAATAACTAATTTAATTAATAAGCCCCCTAACCTAACACCCTCTAAATTAACTCCAATTACCTAAAATTAAAAAATACTAAATTACAAATAAAATAAATAAACCTAACATTACTTTAAAAATAAAAAAATAAAAATTTAAATTAATCTAAAATTACAAAAAATAAAATAGTCTAACATTACAGAAAATAGTAAACTAAATTATTAAAAATAAAAAAATGAAACCTAATCCCTATGAAAAGTAAAAAGCCCCCCCCCCCCCAAAATAAAAACACCCTCTAATCGAAACTAAACTACCAATAGCCCTTAAAAGGGCCTTTTGTAGGGCATTGCCCAAGTTAAACAGCTCTTTTACATTTAAAAAATACTAAGTCCCCCCTAACAGTAAAACCCCCCCACGCACCAAACCCCCCAAAATAAAAAAAACACTAAAAAAAACTAAAGGGGCATTTGTATGGGCATTGCCCTTAAAAAGGCATTCAGCTCTTTTACAAGCACATTTAAACCCTAATCTAAAAAAAAAAAAAAATCCTATATCTAATAACCAAGTAGGTACTCACCTGAAGTCCGGCGGAGAAGGTCTTCTTCCAGGCGGTGATGTCTTCTTGGAAGCGGTAAAATCTTCTTCCAGCTCTGCAACCTCTTCTATCTTCATCCAGAACTGCAGAACAGAAGACCGACAACTGCAGAGCCATCAAGGGGGGAGATCCTCTTTGTACGATCGTCGCTGCACACTGAAGATGGAATGCAAGGTACCCGTTTAAAAATGGGGTACCTTGCATTCCTATTGGCTGAAAATTTTAAATCAGCCAATAGGATTAGAGCTACTGAAATCCTATTGGATGATTTGAATTAGCCAATAGGATTTCAGCAGCTCAAATCCTATTGGCTTATTCAAATTAAAATTTCTAAACTGCAGTAAGTCACTGGCGACTCCAGAAATTTGTATTTACGCACATTTCTGGACATCGCTAGTTTATCCGACTTACGGCAGTTTATCATATCGAATAAGAAGGATACCAAAGCACCAAAAAGAAAAGGCTGGGTCTGAACTCGTATGGGTAAAATAAATTACACTTTAATTATAGACATAAAAGGTACCATATAATAAACAACTGTAAAAATATTAAAAATCTAAGCAATTACTTCCGGTCCGCATTGACCATACAGATATAAAAGACCATTCAATATTATACAATACCAGTCTTGATAAAGGTCTAGTACAGACCGAAACGCGTCGACTGGTGAGTTCTTTTTTCAATTGTTATATGATTTGGAAAACCATCTGCACTATTGTTTGTTTCTATTATTTTAGGTACCGCTTGGATAGCTTAGCGTCTGGGAAGACCAAGATTTTCTTCTCACATACCTAATCCGCACCTGCTGCGGTTGCAGGATCACTGCAGGAACGTTATTCCATTCAAAGGGTTTTAGGAAGAAACTGTATGTTGGATTGACTGTTCACTATCTTTTTCACACAGTGGCCACTGATTTTTGATTTTTATTGATTTTTATTGACTTTGATTGATTTTTATTTTCATTATTATTATTTTCCTATTTTTTGCACAATTTACATTGTTGAGTTCACAATTTCCTCACGACACACGGATCGCTGATTGTGTTATAATTTGTTATACTATCTCACAAATGTTTTGAAGGCAGTTGTTTTTTATGTTTTAATTTGATCACGTATAGGTGTAGAGACTACATCTGATTTATTGTCACACAATTGAATGATCATAGACACTTGGTTTAGAATAGATTTTTGCAACATTCACCTATATTGAGACACTCAGTCATTCTAAGTGTTAGCTCAAACACTCCCAGGATTATATGTAGCTCTTAGTCAGCTGTACGATATAGGGTATCCACCTTTACTTATCTCCAAGAAATTGGTGCTGACCTACTCTAAGACACTTGTTTACAAGTCTATGAGTTACACTCTGTAAGAATATTGGTGTACTCTATCCTCAACACACAATAGAATTTAAAGTGTTCACCTTAGATCAAGGACATTCTGATCGCTGAATCTGGGTAACCAGGATTTCAGTGTCCTTTACACTGGCCATCAACAAGGCCAGGGTTTTTGAGTGTTATACCTTGTTTTAAAATGGATTTTTAATATTTTTACAGTTGTTTATTATATGGTACCTTTTATGTCTATAATTAAAGTGTAATTTATTTTACTCATACGAGTTCAGACCCAGCCTTTTCTTTTTGGCGCTTTGGTATCCTTCTTATTTGATATAGTAAAACTTTGACTACTAGGAGTCAATTTCCAGAGCTAAGGGTCGGTTCTAGGCAGGCACTCAGTGTACCTCCCCCTAATATTTGGGCAGTTTATGAACTGCCGGCGCCGTATATTTGATTCCCCGATGTGCGAGGTGAATTTACTGGCGACACGGGTTTCAGCAGTTACACAGAAGCCTGCACCGCATATGTAATCTCCCCCCAAAAGAGCAACTTCCTCTGGCTATTTCACTAGTCTACAAAAGCGTTTCTGTAAATGCATTTCCAGCCAATCAGGAGGCTGTATGGGAGTAATTTATAGTAGCAGACGAGTACCTGATGTAGTAATAATCTTTCCACTGCAAAAACTTAATGGACAAGTAAATACAGTAGATTTGCATAATCAACAAATGTATGATAAAAAGACAATGCAATTACACTTAGGGGCCAATTTATTAAGAGTCAGACGGACATGATCCGTTGTAGAGATCATGTCCACCCGACATCGCTGAATGGCGACAGCATACGCTGTCGGCATTTAACATTGCACAAGCAGTTCTGCTTCTTAAATTCTAAAGGCTTGCGTGATAAATCGGCCCCCTAGTCTGAACTTCAAATGAGTAGTAGATTTTTTTCTGACAATTTTCAGTTATGTCTATTTTCAAACCCTCTGTACCATGTGACAGCCATCAGCCAATCACAAATGCATATACGTACAGTATATTCTGTGAATTCTTGCACATGCTCAGTAGGAGCTTGTGACTCTAAAAGTGTAAACATAAAAATAATGTGCACATTTTGTTAACGTGGTTAAATTGGAAAGTTGTTTAAAATTGCTGCTTTATCTTAATCATGAAAGTTTAATTTTGACTTGAGTATCCCTTTAAAGGACTATTCAATGCAGGTGTGTAAAACATATTTTTTTTATTATTTCCAAACATTTCAATCCAATGTTTATGTTTTATAAATATTTTTTTAATGTACCTTTATAGTCTGTGCACTTTAGCTTTTTTTTTTTTAAGCTTAGGGTTTTTACTTCACTCTGATTGACAACATGCATTGTCCAATCACTGTGTGTCTGATAAAATATTCATAGGGATTGCTCAATGTAGCTCACTCCCTGTTTTGACACCTTCTTACTCTCAGGAGAATGCAAAGTAATGTAAAACAAGTAAATATGACTTTTATATTTTCTATATAATTTCACTTTTGAGGTTTGCTTAATGATCCTTTTAAAATACATCCACTTCAAAATTGTACTTAAATGATTAGGATCTATTGTGTTCCTTTAATAATTTATTACAGTAAGCTTAAATCAGCGCTACTGTGCACTCATTTTTATTATTTCAGTTTAACTATTTTGCTACAGTCCTAAGATTTCTTAGTCATTTAAGGGTTACATTACTTTTGTCCTCATCTTATTGAAATACATTTTTAAATCTATAATAACTTTAAGTGCCAAACAGGTCTCAGAATAATGAAGCACTGTTTGCATTCACAATTGTAATCTATGTATTTAATTACTTTTTAATGTATTTTAATTGTTGTTCAGGTGAAAATTGCTTTCTGTGCAGGATACTTAAGTTACCACCCCAGGTCAGTTGTTTGACAATAAAGGTTAACATAATTGCTAGAGAATTATACTTTAAATGTTATAATAATAGTGATTTCTTATTGCAATTTAATAAGTTGGAAATCACTCAGTATAAGCCAGCGGTAGGTAAATATAATTAAAAATTAACCCATTCACCTCTACATTTAAAACCATAGTGCACAGCAGGTACTGTTATTCCATTGGAGACAAATTGGCTTCAGAATAGCAACACAAACTAAGCATTATTTCTATAACATATGGCATAGCAACATACTATGTTAAGGGATATTGATTAGATGTGTATAAGTAGGTCATTGTGCTCAAACTATATTTTTTCAGATTTATTTTCAAACACAATTAAAACAAAAACACCTTTTCCATGTTAAAAATATATTTTTGTACAGTAAAAGCATAAAACCAGGCCATAAGTAAACTAGGGAAATTTAAAGGGACATTGAAACCTAATTTTTGTCTTATACCATACTGATAGAACATGCAATTTCAAAACAAAGTTTCCAATTCAATTTTAATATCAAATTGACTTTGTTCTCTTGGTGTCATATGTTAAAAAGCAGGTAGGCAGGCTTAGGAGTGTGTACCATATGGCAGCAGTTTTACAAGACTACTTTTAACAGTTATACTTGTTTAAGAGTACAAGAGGGTGTTTGCTGCCATGTAGTGCCCCAGACATGCGTGTGCCGCCTACCTACAATAGAATGCTATGGGAATGAAGCAAACTTAATAATAAACTTAAAGCAGTACCCTTTTAAGACTGTATGTTTCATCTGAATCAAGAAAGAAAAAGAAGTGTTTTGTGTCCCGTTTAATGGATTATACTAAGATGCAATGGTCTTTACACATAACTTGTGTTTCATTGTAAGGAACATCTCACATTGAGTCTGATTATCTAAACTTTGCCAGATCAGACGTGTTTATTTTACGCGTCCTCGCAGGAGCTGCCCTCATGGAATTATCTTTAAAAAGGAGCAGTTCATGGGTGTGGCAATAAGCCTCCTATAGAAAGTAATGCAGCTCACTGGAAACGGAAACTTCGCTGGGTAGAGTGAAGTCAGCAGGGAGCGCACTTTAAAAATGAAATCCTGCATCAAAACAAATCACATTGTGCTGTTTTCTGTCTATAGTATCTTGCAATCACCTCTACTTTCTTATGCATGCGTTTTTCTATTAGGGTATTAAACATTTTGCATATTTTGTCACAACTTCACCACCTTTAAAGGGACAGTAAAGTCAATACTAAACTTTCATGATTCAGATAGGGCATGCAATTTTAAACAACTTTCCAATTTACTTTTATCATCAAATTTGCTTTGTTCCCTTGTTATTCTTAGTTGAAAGCTAAACCTAGGAGGTTCATATGCTAATTTCTTAGACCTTAAAGGCCGCCTCTAATCTATATGCATATTACAGTTTTTCACCACTAGAGGGCATTAGTTCATGTGTTTCATATAGATAACATTGAGCCCAAGCTATTCGTTTTTTTAATGCTTACAGTTTTAAGTTAAATGGACAATAAACTCAAACTAATTCACAGAACATACAATTTTAATCAACTTTCCATTGTACTTCTAGTATCTAAATGACTTTGTTCCTTTGGTGTCCTTTGTTGAAAGGCATATTTATGTAGCTTCAGGAGCAGCAATGCACTACTGGGAGCTTACTACCAATTGTGGTTGCACATACATGCCTCTTGTCATTCACTTACCTATTGTGCTTAGCTAGCAGTAGTAGCATTGCTGCTCCTTCAATAAAAGATACCAAGAGAATGAAGCAAATTTAATAGTAGATGCAAGTTGTTTAAACTTGTATGTTGTATCTGAACCATGAAAAAAATTGGGTTACATGTCCCTTTAAGTGCTGCAGGGGGGTAGTTTTGATATTGCAAAAGGGTTGGATATTAAAGGGGTATTGTTTAGGAGTGATTTAATTATAGGGATCTAGTAAGGGAGATTAGTTAGACTATGAGTGTTTTCAGTTGTGGAGCAGTTAAGGTCTGATAGGGAAAGGTTAATTTGCAGTAAATTGCAGTATGTGAGGCTAGGTCACCTACAGTTATCAGTTATCATTCATTACAATGGGACAGGCTTGTGGTTAAGGTTAATTGCTGGATAGGGTTAATAGGTTATAGCAATGATTAGGCAAGTCGATAGTATGCAGGTAACGTACATGAATTTCATATTATTGCAAAACAATTTGCATACAAAATGTTTTTTTAATAGTATCACAGTTTTGTGTAGTAGTATACCAGCAATCAGCATACTATTTACATTTCATTTCCCTTTAAATGATTTAAACAAAAAGTTTTGAAAAGTAGAAGCAACCACATATTAAACTACACTAAAAGCACTGCAGTTTTAATTATCTTTTCTGCCAGTGGAGAGGTTTTAGTAATATTAGGTGCTTCTATATTAAAATCACATTCCCCCGAGACGCAAATTTCCAGAAAGATTCATTACTTTCTACAGGAAGCAGCTTGCTGGGAATTCAAGGATCAACTCCTTTTCTTGTTGAATTTCTTGGTGACTGCGTCTATGAGATCTGCAGACTGCTGACTTTCAGACAAGTAGATTTAATTTACTCCTGACCTCTATATAACTGGCTCAGTATACTTGTACTAGGTTAAAACAAAATCACTATATTTAAACTATTGTGCAATTGTATTTGCAGTGAGAACTCTGAAATGAAGTTACGTTATAAGTCATGGTGTGCCAAAGTAAATATAAAAAGCATAGTCGTAAACCAAAACATTTATTTTTTTTCATTTTGGGAATATAAACATTTTATTTTTATTTTTTTTATTTTGGTTAATATCCAACCTGTATACTTAATAAGATTTCTTCAAAAGCTAACGGCCAGATTACAAGTTTTGCGTTAGGAGCTATGCGGTGCTAAAGAGCAGTTTTTTCTCACCGCTCACTTACCTACAGCGCTGGTATTACAGGTTTTTACAAACCCGGCATTAAAAGGCAAGAAGTGAGAGTAGAACAAAATTTTGCTCCATACTGCACTCCAATACCAGCGCTGCTTAAGTCAGCGGTGAGCTGGTTGTACGTGCTCCTGCACAATTTCCCTATAGACATCAATGGGGAGAGCCGGCTGAAAAAAAATCTTACACCTGCAAAAAAGCAGCGTAAATCTCAGTAACGCAGCCCCATTGATTCCTATGGGGAAACACATTTTATGTTTACACCTAACACCCTAACATGAACCCCCGAGTCTAAACAGCCCTAATCTTATACTTATTAACCCCTAATCTGCCGCCCCCGTCATCACCGACACCTACAATATATTTATTAACCCCTAATATGCTGCCTTTAACATCGCCGCAACCTACCTACATTTATTAACCCCTAATATTCCGCCCACCAACATCGCCGCCACTATATTAAATGTATTAACCCCTAAACCTAAGTCTAACCCTAACACCCCCTAATTGAAATATAATTAAAATAAATCTAAATAAAATTTATATCATTAACTAAATTATTCCTATTTAAAACTAAATACTTACCAATAAAATAAACCATAAGATAGCTACAATATAACTAATAGTTACATTGTAGCTAGCTTAGGGTTTATTTTTATTTTACAGGCAGGTTTGTATTTATTTTAACTAGGTAGAATAGGTATTAAATAGTTATTAACTATTTAATAACTACCTAGCTAAAATAAATACAAATGTACCTGAAAAATAAAACCTAACCTAAGTTACAATAACCCCTAACACTACACTACAATTAAATAAATTAACTAAATTAAATACAATTAAATAAATTAACTAAATTAAATACAATTAAATAGATTAAATTAGCTAAACCACAAAAAAAAACTAAATTACAGAAAAAAACAAATCAAATTACAGATCTTTAAACTAATTACACCTAATCTAAGAGCCCTATCAAAATAAAAAAAGCCCCCCCAAAATAAAAAAAAACCCTAGCCAATCTGAATTAAGGTAGAAAAAATCCTATTGGCTGATGCAATCAGCCAATAGGATTGAGCTGGCATTCTAGTGGCTGTTCCAATCAGCCAATAGAATGAAATCTCAATTCTATTGGCTGATTGGATCAGTCAGTAGGATTGAAGTTCAATCCAATTGGCTGATTGCATCAGCCAATAGGATTTTTTCTACCTTAATTCCGATTGGCTGATAAAATTCTTTCATCTTGCCATCTTGGATGACGTCACTTAAAGAGATATTCATTACGAAGAAGCCGTCATTTGAAGAGGATGCTCTGCGTCGGTTGTCTTGAAGATGGACCCTCTCCGCGCCGGAAGGATGAAGATAGAAGATGCCGTCTGGATGAAGACTTCTTCGTAACTTTCTCACCGCTCACTTACCTGCTGCACTAGTATTACAGGTTTTTATAAACCCGGCGTTAAAAGGCAAGAAGTGAGCGTAGAACAAAATTTAGCTCCATACCGCACTCCAATACCAGCGCTGCTTAAGTGAGCGGTGAGCTGGCCGTACGTGCTCGTGCACGATTTCCCCATAGACATCACTGGGGAGAGCCAGCTGAGAAAAAGTCTAACACCTGCAAAAAAGCAGCGTAAAACTCAGTAACGAAGCCCCATTGATTCCTAGGGGGAAAAACATTTTATGTTTACAACTAACACCCTAACATGAACCCCGAGTCTAAACACCCCTAATCTTACAATTATTAACCCCTAATCTGCCGCCCCCAACATCGCTGACACCTACATTATTCTTATTGACCCCTAATCTTCTGCTCCGGATATCGCCGCCACCTACATTATATTTATTAACCCCTAATCTGCTGCCCCCAACATCGCCGACACCTACATTATTTTTATTAACCCCTAATCTGCTGCCCCAATGTCGCCGCAACCTACCTAAATTTATTAACCCCTAATCTGCCGCCCAAATGTTGCAGCCACTATATTAAATGTATTAACCCCTAAATCTAAGTCTAATCTTAACCCTAACACCCCCTAATTGAAATATAATTAAAATAAATCTAAATAAAATGTCTATCATTAACTAAATTATTCCTATTTAAAACTAAATACTTACCTATAAAATAAACCCTAAGCTAGCTACAATATAACTAATAGTTACATTGTAGCTAGCTTAGGCCTAGATTTAGAGTTTGGCAGTAGCCGTCAAAACCAGCATTAGAGGCTCCTAACGCTGGTTTTAGGCTACCGCCGGTATTTGGAGTCAGTCAGGAAAGGGTCTAACGCTTACTTTCCAGCCGCGACTTTTCCATACCGCAGATCCCCTTACGTCAATTGCGTATCCTATCTTTTCAATGGGATCTTTCTAACTCCGGTATTTAGAGTCGTGGCTGAAGTGAGCGTTAGAAATCTAATGACAAAACTCCAGCCGCAGAAAAAAGTCAGTAGTAAAGAGCTTTCTTGGCTAACGCTGGTTTACTGAACCGAGGTCCCCCCACATCGCCGCCACTCGATTAAATTTTTTTAACCCCTAATCTGCCGACCGCCACCTACGTTATACTTATGTACCCCTAATCTGCTGCCCCTAACACCGCCGACCCCTATATTATATTTATTAACCCCTAACCTGCCCCCCTCAACGTCGCCTCCACCTGCCTACACTTATTAACCCCTAATCTGCCGAGCGGATCTCACCGCTACTATAATAAAGTTATTAACCCCTAATCCGCCTCACTCCCGCCTCAATAACCCTATAATAAATAGTATTAACCCCTAATCTGCCCTCCCTAACATCGCCGACACCTAACTTCAATTATTAACCCCTAATCTGCCGACCGAATCTCGCCGCTACTGTAATAAATGGATTAACCCCTAAAGCTAAGTCTAACCCTAACACTAACACCCCCCTAAATTAAATATAATTTAAATCTAACAAAATAAATTAACTCTTATTAAATAAATTATTCCTATTTAAAGCTAAATACTTACCTGTAAAATAAACCCTAATATAGCTACAATATAAATTATAATTATATTATAGCTATTTTAGGATTTATATTTATTTTACAGGCAACTTTGTATTTATTTTACCCAGGTACAATAGCTATTAAATAGTTAAGAACTATTTAATAGCTAAAATAGTTAAAATAATTACAAAATTACCTGTAAAATAAATCCTAACCTAAGTTACAATTAAACCTAACACTACACTATAAATAAATAAATTAAATAAAATACCTACAATTACCTACAATTAAACCTAACACTACACTATCAATAAATAAATTAAATAAAATACCTACAATTATCTACAATTAAACCTAACACTACACTATCAATAAATAAATTAAAATCAATTAAATAAACTAACTAAAGTACAAAAAATAAAAAAGAACTAAGTTACAAAAAATAAAAAAATATTTATAAACATTAGAAAAAAATTACAACAATTTTAAACTAATTACACCTACTCTAAGCCCCCTAATAAAATAACAAAGACCCCCAAAATAAAAAAATGGCCCTACCCTATTCTAAATTACAAAAGTTCAAAGCTCTTTTACCTTACCAGCCCTGAACAGGGCCCTTTGCGGGGCTCTTTTGTAAAAAAAAAACATACAATACCCCCCCCCAACATTACAACCCACCACCCACATACCCCTAATCTAACCCAAACCCCCCTTAAATAAACCTAACACTAAGCCCCTGAAGATCTTCCTACCTTGTCTTCACCATGCCAGGTTCACCGATCGATCCAGAAGAGCCTCCGATGTCTTGATCCAAGCCCAAGCGGGGGGCTGAAGAGTGACGTCCATCCTCCGGCTGAAGTCTTGATCCAAGCGGGCAGAAGAGGACATCCGGACCGGCAAACATCTTCATCCAAGCCGCATCTTCTATGTTCTTCAATCCGATGACGACCGGCTGATCTTCAAGACCTCCATCGCGGATCCATCCTTCTTCACCGACGACTTCCCGACGAATGACGGTTCCTTTAAGGGACGTCATCTAAGATGGCGTCCCTCGAATTCCGATTGGCTGATAGGATTCTATCAGCCAATCGGAATTAAGGTAGGAAAATTCTGATTGGCTGATGGAATCAGCCAATCAGAATCAAGTTCAATCCGATTGGCTGATCAGATCAGCCAATCAGATTGAGCTCGCATTCTATTGGCTGATCGGAACAGCCAATAGAATGCAAGCTCAATCTGATTGGCTGATAATAAGTGTAAGGTTAGGGGTGTTTAGACTCGGGGTACATGTTAGAGTGTTAGGTGCAGACGTAGGAAGTGTTTCCCCATAGAAAACAATGGGGCTGCGTTAGGAGCTGAACGCGGCTTTTTTGCAGGTGTTAGGTTTTTTTTCAGCTCAAACAGCCCCATTGTTTTCTATGGGGGAATCGTGCACGAGCACGTTTTTGAAGCTGTCCGCGTCCGTAAGCACCGCTGGTATCGAGAGTTGCGTTAATTATGCTATACGCTCCTTTTTTGGAGCCTAATGCAGCCATTCTGTGAACTCTCAATACCAGCGGTATTTAAAAGGTGCTGCCAGAAAAAAGCACGCGTAGCTAACGCACCCCTTTGGCCGCAGAACTCTAAATCTAGGCGTTAGGGTTTAATTTTATTTTACAGGCAAGTTTGTATTTATTTTAACTAGGTAGAATAGTTATTAAATATAGCTATTAGTATAACTATTAATAGTTATTAATATAACTATTTAATAACTACCTAGCTAAAATAAATGCAAATTGACCTGTAAAATAAAACCTAACCTAAGTTAAACTAACACCTAACACTCCACTACAATTAAATAAATTAACTAAATTAAATACAATTAAATAAATTAACTAAAGTAAATACAATTAAATAAATTAAATTAGCTAAATCACAAAAAACAAACACTAAATTACAGAAAATAAAAAACAAATTACAGGATCTTTAAACTAATTACACCTAATCTAATAGCTCTATCAAAATAAAAAAAGCCCCCCAAAATAAAGAAAAAAGCCTAGCCAAAACTAAACTATCAATAGCCCTTCAAAGGGCCTTTTGCGGGGCATTGTCCCAAAGTAATCAGTTCTTTTACCTGTAAAAAAAATACAAACAACCCCCCAACAGTAAAACCCACCACCCACACAACCAACCCCCCAAATAAAATGCTAACTAAAAAACCTAAGTTCCCCATTGCCCTGAAAGGGCATTTGAATGGGCATTGCCCTTAAATGGGAATTTAGCTCTTTTGCAGGCCCAAACCCTAATCTAAAAATAAACCCACCCAATACACCCTTAAAAAATCTTAACACTAACCCCCAAAGATTCACTTTCCGGGAGAAGTCTTCATCCAAGCGGCAATATGTCTTCAACGAAGCCGGCAGAAGTGGTCCTCCAGATGGGCAGAAGTTTTCATCCAGACAGCATCTTCTACCTTCATCCTTCCGGCGCGGAGTGGGTCCATCTTCAAGACATCCGACGCAGAGCATCCTCTTCAAACGACGGCTTCTTCGTAATGAATATTTCTTTAAGTGACATCATCCAAGATGGCGTCCCTTAGATTCCGATTGACTGATAGAATCCTATCAGCCAATCGGAATTAAGGTAGAAAAAATCCTATTGGCTGATCCAATCAGCCAATTGGATTGAACTTCAATCCTATTGGCTGATCCAATCAGCTAATAGAATTCTATCAGTCAATCGGAATCTAAGGGATGTCATCTTGGATGACGTCACTTAAAGAGATATTCATTACGAAGAAGCCGTCGTTTGAAGAGGATGCTCCGCATTGGATGTCTTGAAGATGGACCCGCTCCGCGCCAGAAGGATGAAGATTTTAGATTAGGGTTTGGGTCTGCAAAAGAGATAAATGCCCTTTTAAGGGCAATGCCCATCCAAATGCCCTTTTCAGGGCAATGGGGAGCTTAGGTTTTTTTAGTTAGTATTTTATTTGGGGCGTTGGTTGTGTGGGTGGTGGGTTTTACTGTTAGGGGGGGTTGTTTGTATTTTTTTTTTACAGGTAAAAGAGCTGATTACTTTGGGGCAATATCCGCAAAAGGCCCTTTTAAGGGCTATTGATAGTTTAGTTTAGGCTAGGGTTTTTTTTTTATTGGGGGGGGGGGCTTTTTTTATTTTGATAGGGCTATTAGATTAGGTGTAATTAGTTTAAAGATCTTGTAATTTGTTTTTTTATTTTCTGTAATTTAGTGTTTGTTTTTTTGTGTGATTTAGCTAATTTAATTTATTTAATTGTATTTAATTTAGTTAATTTATTTAATTGTAGTGTAGTGTTAGGTGTTAGTGTAACTTAGGTTAGGTTTTATTTTTCAGGTCAATTTGTATTTATTTTAGCTAGTTAGTTATTAAATAGTTAATAACTATTTAATAACTATTCTACCTAGTTAAAATAAATACAAACTTGCCTGTAAAATAAAAATAAACCCTAAGCAAGCTACAATGTAACTATTAGTTATATTGTAGCTAGCTTAGGTTTTATTTTATAGGTAAATATTTAGTTTTAAATAGGAATAATTTAGTTAATTATAGTAATTTTCTTTAGATTTATTTAAATAATATTTAAGTTAGGGGGTTAGGGTTAGACTTAGATTTAGGGGTTAATACATTTAATATAGTGGCGGCAATGTTGGGGACGGCAGATTAGGGGTTAGTAAGTATAATGTAGGTGGTGGCGATGTTAGGGTCAGCAGATTAGGGGTTAATAATATTTAACTAGTGTTTGCGAGGCGGGAGTGCGGCGGTTTAGGGGTTAATATGTTTATTCTAGTGGCAGCGATGTTCGGAGTGGCAGATTAGGGGTTAAAAATTTTATTATAGTGTTTGTGATGCGGGAGGGCCTCGGTTTAGGGGTTAATAGGTAGTTTATGGGTGTTAGTGTACTTTTTAGCACTTTAGTTATGAGTTTTATGCTACAGCATAACTACTGACTTTAGAATGCATTAGAAATCTTGAAGATAGAGGGTGTACCACTCACTATTTGGCCTCCCAGGACAGACTCGTAATACCGGCGCTATGGAAGTCCCATAGAATAAAGGGTTTACAAAGTTTACATAAGTCGTTTTGCAGTAAGGCCAAATAAGTATGCGGTGCCCCTAAACCTGCAAGATTCGTAATAGCAGCAGTAGTGAAAAAGCAGCGTTAGGACCTGTTAACGCTGCTTTTTCAGCTTAACGCAAAACTCGTAATCTAGCCAATGGTTTCTCCTTTGGAACTGATTTATGGCCAAGAAAGGAAAAACATTCTTTCTTTAACCTGTTCCCGACGTTAGGATGCTCCATGCCACACCTAACCGCGCTGGGCTTTAGTGCCGTTAGGACGGCATGGAACGTCCTAGTCGTTCTGCTGTACTGAAGCAGTAATGGCTTCCTAACTGGAATTGCGAGCTGGAGGGCATTCATAGCGTCATAGGCACTCCCACTGGGATCTGGAATGGCCAATCCGCTCGTGAGAATTGCTGTGATTGCACCGCCAACAATAATGCATACGGATGGTAAGAATGGATATGATATCGGAGCGAGGAGGCTGAAAGCAAAATCTCCAGTGACCAGTTCTTTACCCTGAATGGTGAGATATCTGTTAGACACTTGCATGTTATTATTTGTATATGGATTGGGAGCAAGTTGCCATAGTGGATGTTTGTGCAGTCTGAGAAATGAATTCTTCAACATGTGACGGATGCTGTATTGTTCTAAGAAGTACTCTTTAGCTCCAACTATATTTGTGGAGACACTAAAAAGACAAATTGCAAACCAATAGTGCAATACTGTTAATTATTTATAAGAGATGCCCAAATACAAAGTACCCCTTAAATGCATCGCTCACATTTGATAACCTCAACAGACAATGAGGTGTTTGGTAGAGCACAGTATAGAGCCTCAAATCACAATTCTGTGAGGATCAACAGTTGTGGAATACTTATTATGGGCCAGAGTACAAGTGGAGTGCAAATGTTTACACCTGAGTGATAAGGGGTATATTGAGAGGGTTTGCATTCATCGGTCTTACCACTCATATTACGAGTTGAAAGCAAATACTACAAATACTATTGCGTAAGCGTAATCGCGATTTACACTAGAATGATTACCGCAACTTCAGAGCTCTGGTAAACTATTTTGTGAAACATAAAAGTTGCCCAAAACGCATAAAAAATACATTACAATATATAGTTACACTCATAATAACACCATCTAATAAAAAACATTCCAATAAAAAATATTGCACACAAAAGTTATAAAAGCTCAAAGATAGGAGGTCTCCGCTGAAAAAAGGCAGGCAAGGGGCTTTAACTATGAGACACATGCATATATGTCTCTAAATATGTGTATATATATATATATATATATATATATATATATATATATATATACGTACATACATATATCTATGTGTACATATGAATTTATGTATTTATATGTGTAAATATGTATTTACATACATACAGTATACACATATAAACACATAAATATGCATGTACACATATATAGACATTATATATATTTTTATATATATATATATATATATATATATATATATATATATGTGTGTGTGTGTGTGTGTGTGCATTAGAGCCCTTTGCCGTTAAGTAGATGAAAGCATGTAAAATATATTTATGCAATATTCGTTTTTAATAAAGGATTTAACTATGTATTTACTGTAAATATTTCACATTCCAATGTTCTGTAAATAGTAGAATATGTTCTATGTATTTGTAAATAGATATTTCTATATATAGATCTGTATTTATCTATACCTATATATAGAAATAAAAATGCATAAGAAACAAAAAGTATCCTTCAGAGACACTGGCACATCTTAAAGCGAGACCCTCTCTAAAGAGATATTACAGAAAAGGATCCCCAATTGGTGTTTGGGAAGAATCAAAACCTAAAATCTTTCCTTGCCTCTAGCCAATTTAAGGCAAATGAGACTAATAATTCCAATTGGCTAGGGAAAATTTCTAAATGGTTCTTCAAATGTAACTGGCTCAGTTGTGAGGCTTGCGCTGACCGCTATCACAGGTCAAAAACCAACAAAACAAATTATTACACTACCTTTGAAAAACCCTTTGAAATTGAATGCCAATGCAATTGTAGAACTGACTATGGGCTAGATTACAAATGGCACGCAAGCAATATAGGGGGTTTCATACCTCTATGTGTGAGATGTAATAAGCATGTGTATTATGAGTTGGAAGTAAATGCTATCGCTTGAGCACAATCGAATATAACGTGTGTCGGGTTAGCGCAACTTTAAATTTTATATAATATATAGATATAAATGTATAGGTAAATATGTATATATAAATATTTATTTCCAATAAAAAGGACATTTCTGTATGTAAAGAACACTGGAATGTGACATTTTCATAGCTCGTGTTGGGGTAGCTTGTGAGTATAGATGTTAGGTTTTCAGTTTGCGCTCTCCATTGTCTTCTATGGGGAGAAGAAGTTGACAAGGTTGCGCCTCATGTTTCTCTTGCAAACTTTTTACTTTCAACTTGTAATATGCGTGCAAAAAGCCTCCATCCAGCGAAGTTTAACATCAAGCGTGAGCAATAAATTATGCTCCACCTGTAATCTATCCCTATGTCATATATATGCCCTAATGCAGTTGTGACCTACAATATGTAGGAAGAAAGACAAGTCTGTATAAAGAAAGATTATTTAAACACAATCTGTCAGTTCACTACTGAGCATTTCATAACAAAGGCCCTCAAAGCCTAAGGAGCATGTCAAACCTAAGAAAAGAGAAGGTGACAGAACACTTCAACTTAGACACAGTCTTTTTGGATCCATACTCTGGGTACACTCGTGCCAAGGGGTCTAAACAAATAAATAGATTTAGCTGCTTTTCTAACTAATTATCCCTTATAGACAGGTTGTCATGATTCCACCTTTACTCATTGCTGTCCACCTTAACAATTGCTCTATATAAGTCTATCACAGACACCTGTTCAATGCTTGATTATTGTTGTGTGAATCAGATGAACTTCCTGCATTCAGCTACTTTTCCTCATCAAGCCTAATCCTTGCTTTGTGCAGTCACCATATCTGACTATTTTTTGTGCATTCATATACTATTCTATCCGGAATCTACTCAGTAAATCTGAAACAGGTAACTACCTTGCCGTTTCCCATAGCTGACTCTGCTGACGTCATCACTCTCAGACTGCCAGCTGAGTCACACACTTGTCTGTGGTACCTCTGAGCCCAGCAGGCTCCCAAACCATCCGGCACCTTGTTGTGTCTGTCCTGCTGTGTGGCCACAGCACACGCCATCTACGGAGTTCCTGTCACTCTGCCAAAAGCCGACTCTGTTCACAAGTCAGCGCCGCTGAGACGCGGAACACACGCTTCCCTGCAGAAATCTTGTCTGCTCTGCAAACTCCGGTCAGGTATTTTTTCACTCTTTTCCAGAACTGTGATGTTTGGTATTTGTGCCTCCTTTGTTTAACCAAAACTACGAACTACCTTTCTGCATTACTCCATTTAACCCTCAGAGTGTTTATACATTATACCAAGTATTCCAGCATATTTACTTTTGTGTTTTGATTCTCAAATATAGTAAATAAGTTTTTAAGCGCATGTCAGCTTAAATCCTCTTCATTCAATTACTAATAACAAATTCTGCTTAATCCTTTTGCTTCAGACATCTAAGCTATATGTTCTGAACATAGGATCAAGCTACAAACCTACTTTTATAATTATTATAAATCTGATCATTACAGAATAATCAAGCCTAAAAAGGTGCTGAATTATGGATCCTGCAGCCATGGCAAATGAAATCTCTAGTTTAAACCAGAAGGTAGAAATTTTGGCTCAGAGTTTAACTGAGTTAAAAAATGAAAATAATACATTGAAGCGTATCTTAAATGACTTTGTTACACAAAAGGCTACTGAACACCCTGAACCAAAAATTAACCCTCCAAGTGTCTTTTCGGGTGTTCGCACTCGTTTTCGCGAATTTCGCAATGTCTGTTTACTTATGTTTTCTATGAAACCTAAAACATATTTTTCTGACAGAGTAAAGGTATGTACTGTGATATCCTATTTAAGTGGTGAACCCAGGTTATGGGCTGATACATTTTTTGAAGTTAATGATCCCATATTAGGGTCTTTGGAGGATTTCTTTAATGCAATGGCCTTACTGTATGAAGACCGCAACACCCAACTTACAGCAGAAAACAACCTGAGAACACTTAAACAAGGAAAACGACCAGTTGAAGACTACGTCGCGGAGTTTCAGCTATGGGCCACAGAGTCTCAATGGATTTCAGTCTCCATACGTAACCAGTTTCGCCTGGGACTGTCCGAACATCTAAAGGATGAGCTCTCCAGAATTGAGTTTCCAGACACCCTTGAGTCACTTATAAAGATTTCCATATCTATGGATAGGAGATTCAGGGAACGCCGAGCTGAAAGGGTGCCATCAGAAAACTACCAAAATAAGTACCACCTACCTCTAGTGGAGAAACCTGCATCTGGTTCTATACCCATGGAAATTGGAACAATAAAGGGACCATTGACTTATGAAGAAAAACAACGAAGAAAGAATTTGAATCTATGCATGTACTGTGGTAACAAGGACCATACTGTATCCACTTGCCCGATTCTACTGCGACAGAAGAGGGGTAAGATAATGATAGTTAACCCCCAAATAAACTCTAAATTGATATCACACTTAACCATGTCATTGTCTTTGCAGTGGGACCAACAACTTCTCCGGAATGAAGCCATGATTGATTCAGGGGCTTTCGGTATTTTCATGGATCAAAGTTATGTTACCAAAAATAAAATACCCTGTGTGTCAAAGCAATTTCCTGTGTATATAAAAGTTATTGATGGTACCACTCATTTAAAAGGTCCAATAACACATCACACTATTCCACTACTCACTACTACTGGTAATGGGCATACTGAATATATCACATTCGATATACTACCCAAATCCATACACCCTGTTATTTTAGGTTACCCTTGGTTACGTCAACATAACCCCAACATAGATTGGGCTACTAATACATTACAGTACACCTCTAAATACTGTAACTCTACTTGTTAACCTACACTTTTGTTGAATCACATACAACCTCAGATACCCTCAGATTACATTGAATTCTCAGATGTGTTTAACCTAAAAGAGGCAGAAAATTTACCGCCATATCGGCCATTCGATTGTCCTATAGACACTAAACCTAACACTACTATACCTTTCGGTAAAATATATCCTATGTCTAATAAAGAATTGCAATTCCTTAGAGAATATCTTGACGATAATTTAATAAAAGGATTTATATCAACTTCCACTTCTCCAGCAGCTGCTGGAATGTTTTTTGTGACCAACAAGGATGGTACATTACGCCCAATCATCGATTATAGAGGTTTAAACGAAATTACAGTAAAAAACAGATACCCGCTTCCACTCATCCCCGAACTTCTTGAAAGATTAACTGACGCTCAAATCTTTACTAAACTTGATTTGAAAGGCGCATATAATCTCATTCGGATGAGAAAAGGGGATGAGTGGAAGACAGCATTCAAAACAAGATATGGCTTATTTCAGTATAATGTCATGCCATTCGGGTTAACAAATGCACCAGCGACATTTCAATTTTTCATTAATGAGATATTCAAAGATCTATTAGACTCTTGCGTAGTGATATATTTAGATGACATCTTGATTTATTCGAAATCCATGACTGAACACGTACGTTGGGTATTAATGAGATTAAGAGAACATCATCTTTATGCAAAATTAGAGAAGTGTCAATTCCATGTAAAGACAATCAAATTTCTGGGTTATATCATCTCCCCAAATGGAATATAAATGGACCCTGACAAAGTGAAGGTTGTTCTCGAATGGCCCGTCCCTACCAGTTTAAAGTCTCTGCAGAAGTTCCTTGGATTTTCCAACTTTTACAGAAGATTCATTCAGGGATATTCATCCCTTGCTCAACCCTTGACTAAATTAACAGGAAAAAATAAATTTCATTGGACGAAAGAAGCAAATGATGCTTTTGAGCATCTGAAAAGACGTTTCACTACAGCGCCAATTTTACAGCTACCCGATCCTGAAGCAAATTATACCTTAGAAGTGGATGCCTCAAACATTGGGGTTGGGGCCATTTTATCCCAACAACGCACGGAATCACAGGAAAGACACCCTGTTGCCTTTTATTCAAGACTTTTAACACCTGCAGAAAGGAATTATTCAGTAGGTGATCTTGAACTCCTGGCAATAAAGGTTGCCATGGAACACTGGAGACATATCCTAGAAGGCACATCCAAACCCTTCCTAGTTTTAACTGACCACAAAAACGTACAGTACCTTAAAAGAAACAAAACATTATCCTCATGACAAGTCCGTTGGTCTCTTTTTCTCGATCGTTTCAAATATCTGATACACTACAGACCAGGATCAAGAAATACTCAAGCTGATTCTCTATCCAGAATTTTCCAAAATATTCCCGAAAAAGAAGAGGTGCAAAATATCATACCTCCGCATAAATTCTTAGCCTCTATTACTTCGTTTCATTCTGATCTATTAACAGCTCAACTTACTGATTCAACAATTCCTACATTATGTAAAAAAGATTTGAAGACTGATTTGTGGCATTATGGCAAATGTCTTTATGTACCACCAACACTGAGAAAACAATTACTTCAACATTTCCATGACAATCCTTTATCAGGACATCCGGGAATATCTAAAACCCTAGAATTGTTGAACAGAGAATATTGGTGGCCCAAGATGAAGCAAGATGTATATAACCATATCACAGATTGTCACGTTTGCTCCCGAAACAAAAGAGTAGCACATAAACCATTCGGTTTATTGAATCCGTTACCCATACCAGACGCACCTTGGCACATGATATCGATGGATTTCATCGTAGAACTACCCCCCTCAAAAAATCATACCTGTATCCTAGTTGTTGTGGATCATCTTACTCGTATGGGACATTTCATTCCCCTTAAGAAGATACCTACTGCTACAACCACAGCAAACTACTTCATTTCTGAAATTGTGAAATTACATGGTCTACCTCTTTCTATAGTTACTGATAGGGGTACACAGTTCACCTCCAGATTCTGGAGGGAATTGTGCCGTTTGATGAAAATCTCACCCAGATTCACAACAGCTTTTCACCCACAAGCTAATGGTTTAACAGAACATTTAAACCAAACCTTGGAACAGTATCTCAGATGCTATATCTCACAAGTTCAAGATGATTGGATAGACTTGCTTCCAATGGCGGAATTCGCCTATAATAATTCTGTTAACACCTCCACTAAAATGTCACCTTTCTTTGCTTCTTATGGATACCATCCGAGAACGATACCCACAGTTAACATCACATCTACCTCTCCTTATGCTACAGAGTATTTAACCCAGGGGTGTCCAAACTTTGCTCTCCAGAGGTTTTGGAACTACATTTCCGATGATGCTCAGCCAGCATTTTTTCTAGCTGAGCATCATGGGAAATGTAGTTCCAAAACCTCTGGAGAGCAAAGTTTGGACACCCCTGATTTAACCGAATTGAAGAAATCTATACCTCTTTTGAAAAAACATTTGGAAATTGCGAAAGAGACGCAAAAACGTTACTTTGACCAGAAGCATATGCTTCCTCCTCCATACAAACCTGGTGATAGAGTATGGTTGTCAACCAAAAACTTAAAACTAAAAGTGCCCTGTAAGAAATTGGCGAACCAGTTTCTTGGGCCTTTCCGTATAAAGAAAATTCTAAATGCTAACGCAGTAGTTCTTCAATTGCCGGCACATCTACGGATTCATCCATCATTTCATGTATCTCTCTTAAAACCTTATTTGGGTACTTCGGATTCTTTAACCGAGGAGGTTGATTCCAATACCTCTTTGTGCGTTGACCAATCTGAGTTTGAAGTGGAAAAGATCTTAGATTCCCGCAACCGTTGGAGACGGGTGGAATATTTAGTTCGATGGTTTGGATATGGTCCCGAAGATGACTCCTGGATACCTCTGTGTGACCTACACGCTCCTGATCTCCTGAAAGAATTTCATCGTCTTCATCCTACCAAACCTGGTTCGGTGCCCCCGTGAGGGACACTTTGAAGAGGGGGATCTGTCATGATTCCACCTTTACTCATTGCTGTCCACCTTAACAATTGCTCTATATAAGTCTATCACAGACACCTGTTCAATGCTTGATTATTGTTGTGTGAATCAGATGAACTTCCTGCATTCAGCTACTTTTCCTCATCAAGCCTAATCCTTGCTTTGTGCAGTCACCATATCTGACTATTTTTTGTGCATTCATATCCTATTCTATCCGGAATCTACTCAGTAAATCTGAAACAGGTAACTACCTTGCCGTTTCCCATAGCTGACTCTGCTGACGTCATCACTCTCAGACTGCCAGCTGAGTCACACACTTGTCTGTGGTACCTCTGAGCCCAGCAGGCTCCCAAACCATCCGGCACCTTGTTGTGTCTGTCCTGCTGTGTGGCCACAGCACACGCCATCTACGGAGTTCCTGTCACTCTGCCAAAAGCCGACTCTGTTCACAAGTCAGCGCCGTTGAGACGCGGAACACACGCTTCCCTGCAGAAATCCTGTCTGCTCTGCAAACTCCGGTCAGGTATTTTTTCACTCTATTCCAGAACTGTGATGTTTGGTATTTGTGCCTCCTTTGTTTAACCAAAACTACGAACTACCTTTCTGCATTACTCCTTTTAACCCTCAGAGTGTTTATACATTATACCAAGTATTCCAGCATATTTACTTTTGTGTTTTGATTCTCAAATATAGTAAATAAGTTTTTAAGCGCATGTCAGCTTAAATCCTCTTCATTCAATTACTAATAACAAATTCTGCTTAATCCTTTTGCTTCAGACATCTAAGCTATATGTTCTGAACATAGGATCAAGCTACAAACATACTTTTATAATTATTATAAATCTGATCATTACACAGGTCTTTTTAATACATGTGTAACACTTCATTAATTTCAAATTTAAATAACTCCATTTAGCTCTAGAAACGTTGTACCTTTAACCATTGTCACTACTGACACATAAAACTGCAATATTACTAACTTATCTATCCAGTGTTTCATTACAAATTTTATTACAGTATTAACACTTTAGTCCATCTTACTATATTCCATTCAAGTACAGGTAGCCCTCAGTTTACGCCTGGGTTTGGTTCCAGGAGGAATGTTTGTAAATCGAAACTGTTGTAAATTGAAACCCAGTTTATAATGTAAGTCAATGGGAAGTGAGGGAGTTAGGTTCCAGGCCCCTCTCAAAATTGTCAGAAGTAACACCTAATACATTATTTTTAAAGCTTTGAAATGAAGACTTTAAATGCTAAACAGCATTATAAACCTAATAATATAGATTGTATCATCATCAAACTAAGTTTAATGAACAAAAACATTTGCTAACAGCACCTATTTAAATAATCACACAACAGATTGCATCATCATCAAACTAAGTTTAATGAACAAAAACATTTTTTTACTTGCATTTTTCTGCAAACAGTTCTTTGCATTGTTAGCATATTAGATAATATTGGGTTTGCATCTATTCTATGCATTTCAATCTGCAGTGATTAATAGGCAGTTAGGCACCCTTACCTCAAGCTGCTGGACAGGAAGATAATAGGGAAGTGGCTGATAAATCTTGCTCGATAGGTCTTGTCTGATCTGTTAACACTGATCAATTTCAGGCTGTTAAACTAGCTAAACTTTGCTGAAACACAAGCGGACAGCTTCACCTACTCGCTATTTTAATTAGTGCACTGATTTTTAATGCATTTCAATAGCAGTCCCATGACTGGAAAAAAAAGTTGTTATTCTGAAACGGCGCAAATTGAACCGGTGTAAACCAAGGGCCACCTGTACTCTAAATTGAATTCTTATTATTCAGGATTTTGTCATATGTTGCTATTTGTTCTTGTATGCTTTTAACTGACAGCTCCATCGTATTGATTATTTACACGAATGATGTCACAAGTATTTGCATTTTGAACATCATGTTACTACTGTTTTAAATAAGCATATAACTCTTTTTCATGTATGTATTTATTTCACTTTGTGAACCTCTTTTCTGCACATCTTCTAATGAATATTAGTATATGGCTTGTAATTAATTTCATTAAAATAGTTATATTTCCCTTTTCGTGAATGATTTTCATCATATCTGATATTAAGTATTAATGTACAGTCATTTTAATTCACAATGAATATGTTATGATAACTCAGTACAATCGTCACATAAAAGACATGAGTATCCATATACATGGGATTTTAAATTATTTGACTTATAGTCATTTACTAATAAATTACCACTTCAATTGTCATAACACCACAATATACACACCACTCAAGTGGCATGTGTTTTTACATATACGGGTTCTTATGTGACGTTCCTTAACCGATCCTGTCACTATCTATACATGGTGGGCATGGCCACGGCCTCTATTTTTCTCGGTGTACAGTGCACAGTTTACAACTACCTCTAATGAAGAAGGACTTACTTGCTAGTTCTTCGAAACATGTCAGATTTTAAGACTACATCACTGCACAAAACTTTAACTACTTAAGTACTGTATCCCGTATGGGGCTCACATAATAAGTATTCCACAACTGATGGTTCACGTAGACTTTTGATTTGAGGCTGTATACAGTTCTTTGCTCTACCAAATACCTCATTATCTGTTAAAGTGATTGTAAAGTTTAATGAATTAAAATCTAGTATCTAAAAATAATCTTAAAAACATGGGCACTTTAATTTATTAAACTTTACAAAGATGCTTCTTTTTTAAATACTTACCATTTCGTTAATGTTAAACACACCGCCGATTCTCCGTCCGCATCTCTTTCTGTATTTAGCATATCGATGGCGAATCCGGCTTCCTCCAATAGGTGTGTGCCCCCTTTGGCATCCAGCCCGTGGGGCACACAATGATTGGTGGAAGCCAGATTCCTCATTGATATGGTAAATACAAAAGGAAATGGGGACGGAGGATCGGCGGTGTGTTTACCATAAAGAAATGGTAAGCATTTTAAAAAAAGAAGCATCTTTGTAAAGTTTAATGAATTAAAGTGCCCATATTTCTAAGATTAATTTTAGATACTGGGCTTTAAATTATTTGAGGTAATCAAATGTGAGCGTTGCATTTAAAGGGACATTCCAGCCAAAATTGGAATCCACATGGATGCATTTTAGTTTTGAATAGAAGCATTTTTGTAATATAAATATGTTAGCAAAAATGCTTCTAATTAAAGCTATAGCTGTCTCCAAAGTATATTTAAGTATGCACTGTGCACCAGCATTTTAAACACATCACTTGCTCTGAGAGCCTAAGGTGCTTGTACCATCTGGTACACACAGAGCCTAACAACCCCTCCAAATACCTATATATATATTATTTTTTGTTGTTGTTTGTTTTATTTTTTATTTTTAATATTATTATTTTTGTAGTTGACCAAATACATTTGAATTTTACAGGAGAAGAAAAAACTTCACTATATGATAAGATATATAATATATACATACATATGTGTGTGAACAGTGAATTGCACAATATGTTTGTGCATTTGTGTTATTATTTTCAGGAACATTTTATTTTCCTTTGCTTCCAGTTGAATATTTGTATTGTTTCATGAAGCCTAATAGACCATACACAGTAAAAACAACGCGTTGCACACATAAAGGTATAACTTAAACCGGCTTGGCTTTGTGTTGTAAGTTGCAGTTACTTATAGTGCTACAAGACTTTCTGCCCATAAGGCAAGCAGGAGGTTTTATTACACCTTCAGTAAAAAGCAAAAAAAAATATAGCCAAGTTTTGTAAATTTTATCTGATCTTAGATATTGCACTAAAACCTTATTTTGCTTTAAGGATGAGAAAGAAACTAATGCAGATCATTTTTAGAACATTTTGTATTTCATAGCTACCTAATTCCGAAGACTGCTCTATATTTATTAAACTCTCAAATGTGCAGTGTACAGAAAAATATCTAAATAAATTATATGAACTCAACAACAAAAAACTAGAAATAAAAACAAGGTATAGTATTTACTGTATTTTATAAATGTCATACATAAAAATCATCTATGTAGCAGGAAGATAATATAAGGCAAGGTGAATGCTATGTGGAATTGAATATTAAGGGCATATGGGCACGCACCTTTTATAGTTTTGAGATGTGTTTTAAACAATGGTAACTTTAAAGGGACATGAAACACAATTTTTTTTCTTTCATGATTCAGATAGAGAATACAATCTTAAAAATGTTTCCAATTTACCTCTATTAACTAATTTGCATCATTCTCTTGTTGTTCTTTGTTGAAGAGATATCTAGATAGGTAGCATGCACATGTCTGTAGCACTATGTGACAGGAAATAGTGCTGCCATCTAGTGCTCTTGCTAATGTATAACATTGTTATAAAACTGCTACCATCTAGTGCTCTTGCTAATGTATAACACTGTTATAAAACTGCTGCCATCTAGTGCTCCTGCTAATGTATAAGATTATTATAAACCGACTGCCATCTAGTGCTTTTGCTAATGTATAATATTGTTATAAAACTGCTGCCATCTAGTGCTCTTGCTAATGTATAACATTGTTATAAAACTGCTGCCATCTAGTGCTCTTGCTAATGTATAACATTGTTATAAAACTGCTGCCATCTAGTGCTCTTGCTAATATATAGCATTATTATAAAACTGCTGCCATCTAGTGCTCTTGCTAATGTATAACATTGTTATAAAACTGCTGCCATCTAGTGCTCTTGATAATGTATATCATTGTTATAAAATTGCTGCCATCTAGTGCTCTTGCTAATGTATAACATTGTTATAAAACTGCTGCCATTTAGTGCTCTTGCTAATGTATAACATTGTTGCACAACTGCTGCTATATAGTGCTGCAGACACGTGCACACTCCTGCGCTTAAATTCCTGCTTTTTAACAAAGGATACCAAGAAAACAAAGAATATATGTTAATAGAATTAAAATTAAAATTGTATGCTCTTTCTGAATCAAAACGTTTGGTTTTATGCAACTTTACAATTTATTCTTGAAACAAGTAAAATGGAATCAAAGTTTGACTGTAGCCACTAGGTCATACTCCACCTATTCTTATCAACTTTTGTTGGCATTTTTATCTGCACTATGGCAAATAATTTAGCTGGAGAGATGGGTCCCTACATTACAGAAAACATATAATTGTTTGCAGAGCGAGGTAGGTCCCTACACTACAGACAACAATGAAACAGAGTAATCACTTGTAGTGGGAGGTGGGGTCCTTACACTACAGAAAATATAAAAAGATAAGAAAAAGCTTTTAAAAAAATCACTAATGTTACTGGAAGACTAACTGCCAATAACAAAGATGGAGGATAGCAGTGGGATTTGGAGGAATAGAGAGCTGTTTAGGGGTTTCAGAGAGGTGGGTTGGTGAGCAGGGATCCTCATGCTACAGAAGAAAATTATATAATATATACAGTATCTCACAAAAGTGAGTACAGTCCTCACATTTTTTGTAAATATTTTATATCTATTCATGTGACAACATTGAAGAAATGACACTTTGCTACAATGTAAAGTAGTGAGTGTACAGCCTGTATAACAGTGTAAATTTGTTTCCCCCTCAAAATAACTCAACACATGGCCATTAATATCTAAACCATTGGCAACAAAAGTGAGTACACCCCTAAGTGGAAATGTCAGAATTGGGACCAAAGTGTCAATATTTTTTGTGGCCACCATTATTTTCCAGCACTGCCTTAACCCTCTTGGGCATGGAGTTCACCAGAGCATCACAGGTTGCCACTGGAGTCCTCTTCCACTCTTCCATGACAACATCACAAAGCTGGTGGATGTTAGAGACATTGCGCTCCCCCACCTTCCGTTTGAGGATGTCCCACAGATGCTCAATAGGGTTTAGGTCAGGAAACTTGCTTGGCCAGTCCATCACCTTTACCCTCAGCTTCTTTAGCAAGGCAGTGGTCATCTTGGAGGTGTGTTTGGGGTCATTATCATTTTGGAACACTGCCCTTCGGTTCAGTCTCTGAAGCTCTGCTTCAGTATGTCACAGTACATGTTGGCATTCATGGTTCCCTCAATATACTGTAGCTCCCCAGTGCTAACAGCACTCATGCAGGCCAAGACCATGACACTCTCACCACCATGCTTGACTGTAGGCAAGACACACTTGTCTTTGTACTCCTCACCTGGTTGCCGCCACACGCGCTTGACACCATCTGAACCAAATAAGTTTATCTTGGTCTCATCGATTCCGGTAATCCATGTCCTTAGTCTGCTCATCTTCAGCAAACGGTTTGCAGGTTTTCTTGTGCATCACGACTGCCATGCAGACCAATTTGATGCAGTTTGCAGTGTATGGTCTGAGCCCTGACAGGCTGACCCCCAAACTCTGCAGCAATGCTGGCAGCACTCATATGCCTATTTCCCAAGATATCCTCTGGATATGACGCTGAGCACGTGCACTCAACTTCTTTGGTCGACCATGGCGAGGCCTGTTCTGAGTGGAACCTGTCCTGTGAAACCGCTGTATGGTCTTGCCCACCCTCTGCAGCTCAGTTTCAGGGTCTTGGAAATATTCTTATAGCCTAGGCTATCTTTATGTAGAGCAACAATTCTTTTTTTCAGATCCTCAGAGAGTTCTTTGCCATGTGGTGCCATGCTGAACTTCCAGTGACCAGTATGAGAGAGTGTGAGAGCGATAACACCAAATTGAACACACCTGCTCCCAATTCACACCTGAGACCTTGTAACACTAATGAGTCACATGACAACGGGGAGGGAAATGGCTAATTGGCCCAATTTGGAGATTTCCACTTAGGATTTTGACATTTCCACTTAGGGGTGTACTCACTTTTGTTGCCAACGGTTTAGACATTAATGGCTGTATGTGTGTTGAGTTATTTTGAGGGGGACAGCAAATGTACACTGTTATACAGGCTGTACACTGACTACTTTACATTGTAGCATAGTGTCATTTCTTCAGTGTTGTCACATGAAAAGAAATAATAAAATATTTACAAAAATGTGAGGGATGTACCTCTCTCAAAGACAGACCCCCCCCCCCGCTATCCTATACTATAACTTGAATATATTTGTTTAGAACAAAGATACGACACCATTTCCCCCAATTATGGTGTATAATTTCACAGATACACTATGTGTTGAAAATGTTTACTACAGTTTTTTTTCTGTTTGTTACTGTTTCGATATATATGTTTTTGAAGTCTCGAATGTTCCAACATGTGTTTATTCCAAAGTCAGGAGTTCGATATACCATTATCTCAAGTCATCCAAAATAAGTTTCATGCTAACAATTCATGTCAACAATAACAATGAATAATCTTAAAATCTTGTCCCATAACGTAAAGGGTCTCAATATTCCGCAAAAAAGATCTGTGGCAGTTAAAGACTATAAAAGACTACACTGTGATGTGGTGATGATTCAAGAGACCCACTTTATAAGAGGCCATGAGCCCAAATCCTCCTTTTTGAAATTTGGCCCTACATATTTTGCCTCAAACTCCATTAAGCATAATGGTGTAGGAATACTAATCAATAAAAACACCCCCCTTAAGGTTAGCTCAGTTACCAGGGACAGGGAGGGTAGGTATTTAATTCTCACGGGGTCTTTCCACCATAAAAATATTACATTAGTTAATATCTATGCCCCCAGCCTAGACTCCCCTCGTTTTTTTCAGCATATATGTAAAATAATTATAGACACACGCCAAGGTTGTTTGATGATTGGTGGTGATTTTAACATAGCCTTAGACCCATTAATAGATTGCTCCACAGGCATATCTTCAACCTCTACCAAAGTCCTACACCTAGTCAAAACCCATCTCTCCTCCTTAGCAGTTCATGATGCTTGGCGCCTGCACCATCCTAAAGTTAGAGACTACACCTTCTATTCCTACCCACACCAACATTACTCCAGGATAGACTATCTCATGATCGATGTCATCAGCCTGGCACAAGTTACACGAACAGAGATTCTTCTCATAACGTGGTCAGACCACGCCATGATTAGTTGTACACTAAACTTCCCACTGCAACCCCACCTGCAGCGAACCTGGAGACTAGATGAGACCCTTTTAAAAGATCCCATGATCAGAATTCAAACGGCCAACAAACTAGAAGAGTATTTCAAGCTAAATGATACTCCTGGCATTAATCCCCAACACTTATGGAATGCACATAAGTGCTTTTTACGTGGAGAACTAATAGCTATGAAATCTGCCAAAATAAAACAAAACCATATTTACCTTTCTTCTCTGTTGGCAGATTTAAACAAATTACAGGAAATACATAAGGCCTTCCCTAGTGATCGTTCCCTATTAGACAGTCTAGACCATAAGAGGCAACAGCTCAATTGCTACCTAGGCAAGGAAGCTAAACGAAACGCTTTATATCTAAAGAAGAAATTCTATGAGGGGGCAAACAAGCAAGGGAGGATGTTAGCCAACTGAAGAGAAAAACACTTAGTAGATATATCACACATATTAAGGATGAAAAGGGCAAGGACTGTTATACATCTGTGGACATAGCAGAAAAGTTCAGACAGTACTTTGAATCATTATATAACCTGAATCGTAGTGATACAGCCCCAACAGACAATGCCATGCAAGATTATTTAGCACAATTATGCCTCCCCAAAATCACATCAGAACAAAAAGATGACTTAGACGCCCCTTTCACATCATCTGAGATTCTGAATGCAATCAAATCCCTTAAGGGGGGCAAAGCACCGGGACCGGACGGCTTTGGAAATGAGTATTATACCACTTTTAAAGACCTCTTGACTCCCTACCTTCTATGATATTTCCATAGGATTGAAGAGGACTGTATGTTTCCCCCCATAGCTTTACAAGCTAAAATAACTTTGATGCTGAAACCAAATAAATCTTGCTTGTTTATCCCAAATTACAGACCTATTTCTTTACTTAATTCAGACATTAAAATATATGCTAAAATTATGGCAAATCGCCTGAATAAAGTACTGCCCCAAATTATTCACCAAGACCAGGTGGGCTTCGTCCCTTTCCGTGAAGCCAAAGATAACACGGTGCGCAACCTACATTTACTATGGTATGCCCGTTCGCATAATATTCCCTCTGTTTGGCTGTCCACAGATGCGGAAAAAAGGCCTTCGACCGTGTCGGATGGCCTTTCCTTAAAGCCGAACTCAGCTCATTTGGGCTGGGGGCTAAGACTATACACAAAATCTTTGCTCTATACAACAAACCTAGTGCCCAGATTACTCTTAATGGTAACATATCTGACTCATTGCAAATAACAAATGGGATGAGACAGGGATGCCCCTTGTCCCCACTGCTGTTTGCCTGCCTCATAGAAGCCCTAGCAACTAAAATGAGATCAAATAGAAATATACAGGGATTCCCCATAGGTGGGGAGGTATATAAGATGTCATTATTCGCAGATGAAATTCTGTTTTCACTACAAAACCCTATAGATTCTATCCCACCACTGTTAGAAGAATTGGAGTTATTCAATAAGCTAACAAATTTCAAAATAAACGAAACCAAATCAGAAATGTTAGGGGTTGCCCTAGACTCTACGACGGAAACGTTGATCTCCAATAGATGTTCATTTAAATGGTGTAAAGGGTCCCTGACATACCTAGGAGTCCAACTTACAGATAATGTAGACACACTTTTTTCATTAAACTACACCCCGATTAAAACAGATTTGATGAGGGATCTCTCGTCATGGACGAGGAGAAATCTCTCCTGGCTAGGAAGAATTCATACAGTTAAGATGAATGCTTTCCCCTGCTTACTTTATATTATGCATACACTTCCCATACCTATCCCCAAAAATTACACCCAGCAAATGCAGCGATTGTTCGGGTCGTTCATATGGAATAGACGCCCCCCCAGCATTAATAAACGTATTATGACTCGCTCAGTGACACAGGGAGGCCTTGGGGTCCCAGAAATTGAGAGTTACCGTAGGTCTATATTCTTGCAGAGAATATTAGACTGGAGAATACACAGTGCACATAAGAGGTGGATCCGACTAGAGGAGAGAATCAATGAGGGGGTTCACCTCCCCTCAATCTGCTGGAAACCTAATTTTCATGTCTCCAGTGGTCGGATTACTAACCCATTTACGCAGGAGACCCTTAGGGTCTGGGAATATGCCACTAGAATGAACCCTTATCTGACTTCATGCCCTAGCCCCCTGACATCTCTTGCGTATAATGATGAGGTTTCACTGCTTCCGCTTGCTAGAAATGGGGTAGAAGAAGACATAATAAAAGAGACTGTCATTGCCCAAATTACTGCTAATGAGCAAATAAACACCCAAGCCCAGATGCTGGAAAAAGGATACTCATGGGCCGCTAATTGGTTCTCATATAGAAGGGTACACCATTACGTGACAACACACGAACATCACCCCAACATGACTAGACCATTGACAGTAATAGAAAAATTATTTTCTTCATCCCCACCACTCAGACATAGTCTCTCTTATTTATATAGCATTATCACTCACCCTCCCCCGGGCGATCTTACTCGCTCCATAGAGGCTTGGGAAAAAGAACTAGGGCTTCCAATAATGCCCCAAACAACCACCAATATCTTTCACAATACCAAGGCCTGCTCCACATCATCCCGAATAAAAGAAATAAACCTCAAAATTCTCCATTCTTGGTATATGACCCCCAAGAGGATTCATAAATTATTTCCTAACACCAATAATACTTACTGGAGATGCGGTCATGTGGGTAGTGGCATGGGCCACATGTGGTGGTGGTGCTCTCACCTAAATTACCTGTGGAGAAATATAATAGCTGAGATAGAAAGTATTTTTCAAATAATCCTCCCCCTAGACCCTCTCGTGTGGCTACTTAATAAATCAATCAAGCTCCCACAGGCTCACCATAAACCACTCTTAAGAATCATGATCAATGGGGTTAAAACACTGGTAGCACAGAATTGGAAATCTAAAGAGGTCCCCTCAATAAAAATGTGGCAAAATAAAGTTACTAAACTAATTGAACTAGAGGAATATGGCTCCTACACCTTAAATAAAAGAGATTGTTTTATAGAACTACAGAATACTTGGGAACAGTACCTAAAAACCTATTGAACTAAATCTCTGTCTTGCCAAATGTCTAAACCTGTATCTCCTTGACTCAATGTGACTTATTAGTGAATGGCTATTATATTTTCAGAAATATTAGAACTTATTGATAGCTGTGATGGCTGGAAACATCGAGACTCTTATGTTTAAGTTATGTAAATTAGTTAAAAGAACTAGAGTAATAAAACTAGAATCCAAGAAACACTCCAAGTTGTACTAGAAACGCACAGGAATGTCTCCTTTAATTACATGTCATCTGAAAATGTACATGAAACTGTATTTGATTTGTAACTAATTTTTCTTTGAGATGTTGTAAACTATTACTGATTGGATTCTTAATAAAAAGATTTGGAAAAAAAAAAAAATTTGAGGGATGTACTCACTTTTGTGAGATACTGTATATATATATATATAAAAAAAAAAAAAAAAAACCCTTAAACTGTAGACTGGGTGCCAGTACTTAAGAATGTAGCAACCAGTTTGTGGGGGGTGGGGGTGTTTGTAAAGTATCAGGGAGCTTGGATATAATATTACTGTTTCCAGCTAACTGATCATTTTGCTGCCGGGAATTTCAGGAGTGTGTTTCGCAGCTGCTATTATCGGCCTTCTAATTAACAAAAAGCAATGGCAAAGGCATACATGTCTGTCATCTCTGAATAAAGGGGATCCTAGAGAAGAGTTTACAATAATTTGTCTTATAACTGCAGAAGTTGTGTGTAAATAATTTCAGTGAGAAACTGAACGTTTGTCAAATAGTAAACCATTTTTTTTATTGCATTTGGCAGCCAAATGGTGGCATGAAATATACCAAAATAGGCCTAGATCAATACCTTGGATTGTCTACCTTGAAGATATATATTTTTAAAGGGTCAATTTTGAGAATTCAGGCAGTTCTGCTATACCAAATTATAGTTACCCACTACATCAATTTAGATATAGCTGCACGTAATAATATGATAAAAATAATACAAAATATATACATGTTGGGGTTTAGCTGTGTGTGTATAAATATATATATATGTATATATATATATATATATATATATATATATATATATATATATATATACACACACACATATATATATCAATTATTTATAAAGTGCCAGCAGATTACACAGGCAGTGCTATATAAATAATTAAACATCACAGGGATGCATTACATACAAACAAGTACAGTAGGGTACATTACAGTTGTAGGTGCAATAATTGAGCTATACAAAAGGAGAGAAATGCCCTGCCCTTGAACACAATCAGTAGTAGTTCATTTTAAATACATACATATATAGGGTGATAACATAAGCCTGTGCACCCTTCCCTTGTTCCCAGTTTGTTTGGATTTGAGAGCTTGCATTGTGTGGCTGTTTTAGGTTCCCAGGTATTGGAAAGGTCCTTGACGTGGTACCTGGGCTTGTCCCATTTGGCCAGATGCGGTAACTAACCTTTCCATTTTTGCTTTTAAATCTTAGCTGAGAGCTTGTAAATGAGTGCTGGACTTTCTCTGTGTGTTGCATTAATTTGTTTTGTAATTTTCCCTATGGTTCTTGCACCCAGACCTGTCTGGGGTTAACTGCTTGTGACTCTGGGGACAGCACAGCTTCCTGTGAGTGCCAGTGAGCACCCAGGGCTGAGCATGTTGCAGGGTCATGGGATGTGTACCCTGTCTGGTATGAGAGTGCAGTCCCCTTCCGTGTTTTATATAAAAAATATATATATATATATATATATGTTTCCAAAACATATATCAGTGCTCAATGCAAAACACTTGTTATTTTGGTATCTAAATCACTGGACTAACACGACTACTCCAATCATTTATACATATATATGTATACATTTCTTTTTAGAATAGAATAGAATAATTTATTTGCCAAGTATATAAAAAAAAAATATACAAGGAATTTAAATGGTGCAAAGATATCAGATGACAATGAACAAACAAAAAAAACAAAAAAAATTAGCAGTGTAAAAATCTAACCATTAAATATATTCACCAATTGTGACTAAAGTGCAATTTATGATGCCAAAAATGAGATAAGTATTGCTGTTTGCTATTTTAATTGGGGGGAAAAAAATATTCAGAAAACGGTTTGTCCGAGTTTTTAAAACTCTCAATCTTTGCATGCGATAAAAAGATAGACAATTGAAAAAACAATGACCAGGGTGAGATGAATCAGATAAAAAAATTTGACTCCCTCATTCAATCTTGAAAGTAATAATACTCAATTTTTTTTGCAGATCTCACAATTCAGTGTATTTTCTCCTTTAGGCCCCGATGATCGAAAGTGTTGCGAGGCAGCGATATATTAAAAAGGGATCTGATGCAGTCTCGAGAATGCTGGCGATATATTAAAAAGTGCCGACATTACTCTTTAAAGGCAGCATTGCAGAGGGGAATTTTACTATACTTCATTGCAGCTCTCGGCAGGACCCTCACTCCCCATTTGATCCCTGTAATCGTTTTTTATATACCACCTATGTTCATAGCGCTGCGCTCTACAAATACTTAAATACAAAATATTGCAAGCAGTATCGGCACCAACATTGGTGATGTAAAGTAAAGGATCCCTCTATGGCACACAACCTAATAACTATACATTTGTACCCTTAAACTGACAAAAACCCACGAACGCAAAATAACCCTACACTACTTAACCCCTAAACCACCAATAGCCCACTGCAATAAACTTCCTAACCTATTAACCCCTAAAATAGCCCACCGCAAACACCCCTACACTACTTAACCCCTATACTGCCAATACCCTAATAACCCCCTACAGTACCAACACCCCCTCAACTACTTATCTCCTATACTGCCAATACCCCTAACTGTTAACCCATATAACTACACCTACACTACTTAACTACCTAAGTGGTGTAGTTTACTAAAAATATCCCTACACTACTTAACTACCTAACACCTAACCCCCCACATCCTATTCTAAAACTAAAGCCCCCCTTAATTAAAATAATCCACACAAATGCCCTTCTAAGGGCAATGCCCAGTCAAATGTTATTTTCAGGGCAATCTTTAGAGTAGGTTTTTTAAAAAGCCTTTGGGGGAGTATTTGTTTTGTAAATTGTTTTTTTTTTCTTTAAAGGAAAAAGATCTGTATTACATCAGGGCAATGCCCTACAAAAGCACATCTAAGGGATATTGCTATAGTTTAGTGTAGTGTCAGTTTAGTGTAAGTATAGTTATTTTTAAGGGGGGCTTTAGTTTTAGAATAGGCATAACTGTGGGTTTCTTTTTTTGGTTGTTTTTTATTTTCTCTCATTTTTGATAAATTTAGCGTTAGTTATTTTTTGTAGTTTAGGGGATTTTAGATTAGATTGGGGGGGGTGTTAGCTAGTTGAGTAGTGTAGGGGTAGTTTGCTTTGGTGGGTTGTGGCAGTGTATGGGGTTAATAGGTTAGGGATGGTTAGGTATTTAGGTTATGTCAGATTAGGGGTTAATAGTGTAGTTTGTACTAGGGATGAGGGCATGTAAGGGGTTAATAGTTTATTTTAACATTAAATTTATATACAATGATAAAATGATATGCATTGTCATGTATAATGCATATTATTTTAAGTATTGTATATATTATAATATGTAGTTATTTTGTTCTGTTCATTTTATTATGTTAAACATAAATTTATATTTAAAATAATAAAATGAACAAGCCAGAATAACTACATATAACATTATATACAATACTTAAAATCATATGTATTATACATGACAATGCATATCATTTTGACATTGTACATAAATGTATCGATATAACTCCTATAGTTATCATAGGGAAGTTTTTATATACTTTATTAGTCAGGTAGATTGCAACATTACGCATGTGTAGGCTTTCTGTAGGAGTTAGCTAAACATTCCCGGGGAGTATAGGGAAGACATGACATAGTTGTAGGGGTTGTATGGGAGTTAGTTGGGCATTTCAGGGGAGGGTAGCTATCACATTATGTAGGTGTAGGCGGTATAAGGGAGTTAGCTGGGTGTTCCTGGGGGAGTATAGCTAGAGTATGGCATAGGTGTAGGCATTCTGAGGGAGTTAGCCGTACATTTCAGGGGGAATAACCTGTACTTTAAATAGGATACATCGCCAGCAGTGCGATATATTCCAATCTCTCAAGAACAGGTTGAGAGTAGGTTGTCAGCCATGTTTGTCTTGCCACCTTTTCAGTGGTGAGACTTTACAGTGTGAGGCAGTAAATGTAGGTTTAGGGAAAGTAAGGTCACACAGGCATTATTTGAAGTGTTCCTACACAGAAACCGTGTTTGGTTTCAGTGAGCGCACTGTCTGTAGGAACACTTCAAATAAGACCCCCTGCCCACTGAAAGTGCCGAAAAGTGTGGATGTCAGCTATGTTTAGCTGACGTAGCGCTCCATATTATATCCTATGGAAGGCACATAGCCACTCATGGCACTTTGTGGGTCCGTCCTTTTTTTTTATAACATATCGACAGACTGACAGACTATGAGGTCAGAAAGGAAGTTTCTCGTTGGTCCAGGGCCAGACTGGGACCAAAAAAATGCCCGGGCATTTTAGGGCAAAAAGGCCCACTCCCCCCCCCACCGCTCACCATTTCTTATTCACATACATGCAGGCACATAATACACACAGCATTCACATACATGCAGACACACACCCACATCCTTAGAGCACACACACATCTCCCTGCAGGTCCATTTATGCCAGTTAGATAATTATATTCTTAATAATTTTAATATAGCTGGCGGCGGGGTAGGAGCTCACATTAGGGGGTAGGTAATGTAGATGGCGGCGGTGTAAGGGGCTCACATTAGGGGGTAGGCAATGTAGGTGGCGGCGGTATAGGGGCTCACATTAGGGGGTTATACATTTAATGTAGGTGGCGGCGGGGTCCGGGAGCGGCGGTTTAGGGGTTAAATACTTTATTAGGGATTGCGGCGAGGGACCGCGGTTGACAGGTAGATAGACATTGCGCATGAGTTAGGTGTTAGGTTTTATTTAGCAGTTTGCGGTTGACAGGTAGATAGACATTGCGCATGCTTTAGGTGTTAGGCTTTATTTAGCAGCTAGTTTAGGGAGTTACGGGGCTCCAATAGACAGCGTAAAGCTTACTACGCCTACAATTTGTGGCGAAGTGAAAATGGAGTAGAATTTCTCCATTTTCGCCACGTAAGTCCTTGCGCTGTATATTGGATACCAAACTGCGCTGGTTTGGTATACCTGTCTATGGCCCAAAAAACTACTGCCAAAGGCAGAAATATACAAGCGTAACTTCTAGGTTACGCCGTATATGTGATACCAAACCAGCGCAAAATTTGGCGTTGCCGGCTTTTGCGGGCGACGCTGCATATCGGATTGAGGCCCTGATGCGTTCATCTAGCTCCCAGTAGTGCATAGCTGCTTCTTCAACAAAGAGAAGGAAGCAAACTGGATATAAGAAGTAAACTGGAAAGTTATTTTAAATTGTATTTTCTACCTGAATCATAAAAAAAAAACCTTGGTTTCATGTCCCTTTAAGCAATAGGGTTAAATAAGTGAAAACAATAAAATTCAGCCTTTTAATAACCAGTGTGCAAAAGCAAACAACTTGGTTATATAAGTATTCCCGCTCATATAATACAATCATTAATGATGAGAAAGATGTTAACTCTTTTGTTGTGAAAATCTTTCTATCCAAATTTTTCTGTTTACTGATTTAGCTTTGTAAAGTTATTTGCGTTCCTGCACAGCTGAAGCATGGAGTGAATTTATTTACTTTGGAGGAAATAGAGCCTCATGCCTTGAAATTTATTGTGTTCTCCATATATCAAACACAGCGGTTTGTTAGCTTATTGTAACTCAGAGAACATTGGATTTTTTTCTATTTTTTTTTTATATATGGGGTTTGATTCAGATTTGAAAGTACTTTTCTACAAACTAATACACAGTTTGTTAAATAGCTTATAAATAAATAAAAAAACACAACTACAAACAAGCATAATTTGAAGATGAATGTAAACAGAAAAGGTAATAATTTAACACATGATTGTCCAAACTATGGTCCATTGGCCACATTTTACCTTCTGGAGATATTTTTTGGCCCTAGAAAATAGCCGTGAAGAAAACAAGTCAGTTATTTGTATCAATATGGCACATTTCAGTAGTAGGAACAGTTCAATTAAATTCCTTAGCATTAATTAAATTACGATCTAATTTTCAAGTAAAATATAATTACTACCTAACTTTATTTTGAGGCATTGGGGTAGATTTATTCAAGGGTGAGCAGACATGATTTGCTGTAGCGAATCATATCGGCTCGACAGCGCTAAATGCCGACAGCATATGCTGTCGGCATTTATCATTGCACAAGAATTTCTGGGGAAATGCTTGTGCAATGCTGTCCCCTGCTCACTGGCAGCCAATCGGCCGCTGGCAGGGGCCTTCAGTCATCCCGATCGTATTGTATCGGGATGATTTCCTAAAAGGTGGCGGAGCTGAAACGATGGGGCTCTGAAGCAACATGCGCTGCTTAATAAATGGCCCATTATTTTAAACATGGATGTGGCTTTAAGGTAATGTGGACACGGGGCAATGCCGCCATTAGCAATTAGCTATCCTTCTTGAAACATGCATGGGCACAATTAAAATTTGAGTAAAAATATCTTTGCAATAGTCTTCCATTAGCAAAAATACTTCTAGTAAAACTCATTAATGTTTTTCAGCAGCGTACGCAGATATGCTGTGAAGGCACCAATATTCAAACACCCTGCCTGCTTGCATCTGTGAAGACTTCATTTGTGCCATACAATACATGCTTACACTCTAAAAAAGCTGTGGTGTTTAAATGATGGTGCATAGTCCTCCACAGCATATGTGCATATGTTGCTGGAAAAACAGTAATAACTTTTACTAGAAGCATTTCTGTTAATAGAAGCATATTGCAAAAATTATTCAATTTAAAAATGTTTTTGTCCTGTCTATCCCTTTAAAGTGTACTAAGGTACACATTAACGCAATATGGTAAACATGGCTGTTCACCTTAGGGTATTATTATACTTTATTTAAAAAGCACCAACATATTCTGCAGCAGTGCCCATGGGTACATTTTATATAAGTAAAACAAGGATACAAAACTTGTAAAGAGACTAAACTAAATTTGACAAGCAAATACTGAAGGAATTGAGAGCCCCATTCCTATGGGAATTTATCATCTACAAGGGTGGGAAACAAAAAATGAGGACTGCAAGGGTGAGAATGATGTTAATACAGAGTTAGATGAGAGTAATTGTTAGGAAAGTGGAATTCATTCTGACTAAGGCGGTAGGCTTCACTGAACAAAAATGGCTTTAGGAAGCGTTTAAAAGAAGGAAAATTAGGGGAAAGTTTGACAGCATGAGGAAAAGTATTCCAGTGGGTTGGTGCTGCACGAGAGAAGTCTTGTAGTCTGGCATGGGAAGAAGTGATGATAGAAGATGCAAGGAGCAGGTCATTGTTGGACATTAGAGGGCAGGTTGGAGTAAATTTGTTGATTAGTGATGATAGGTAGTGGGGGTGTTGTTGATGAGGGCTTTGTAGGTCAGGGTGAGAATTTTTTTATTGAATTCTGCTGTGAATGGGGAGCCAGTGAAGGGACTTGCAGAGAGGTGCAGCAGATACAGAGCGTCGGGAAAGGTGGATTAGCTTGGCAAATTACAAGAGAGTAGATTAGTTGCTTTATAGTGTCAGCTCTCAGAAACGTTCGAATTTTGGAAATATTGCATATGCGGTTGTAGCAGGATAAATAGAGTGATTGGATGTGGGAACAGATTGGAGTCAAGTGTGACTCTGAGGCAGCAGACTTGGTTTGATGAGGAGATATGCCATCAACAGTGATAGAAAAATCAGAAATCTAGAGCTACAGGTGGGGAATAGAAGGAGCTCAGTCTTGGACATGATAATCTTTAGGTGGTGAGAGACCACCCAGGAAGAAATGTTAGATAAGCAGTCGGTTATGTTAGAAATGACAGAGGGAGAGAGAACAGGGGTGGAAAGGTAGATCTGAGTGTCATCAGCATAGAGGTGATATTTGAGGCCATAGTATAAATGGAGAAGAGTAGAGGACCCAAGACCAAACCTTTACACAGAAAAGTACTTACAAAGATTAGTGGATCTAAAACAAAGCAGTGTCACAGAGGCCGAGAGAGTTGGGGGTCTGTAAGAGGAGGGGCTGGTCAACTATGTCAAAGGCAGCTGAGAGGTCAAATAAATTAAGTAGTGGCCATTACTTTTAGCAGAAAGAAGATTGTTAGTAACCTTGGTGAGGGCAGTCTCAGTTGATGCCTGGGGTCAAAAGCCAGATTGCAGGGGGTCAAGCAGGGGGTTGAAGGACAGTAAGTGGGTTAGTCGATCATAAACTAGTTTTTCCAGAAGTTTTAATGTTAGTGGAAGCAGTGATATGGGCCAGTAATTTGCAGGAGAATTAGGGTCAAAGGACTTTTTTTGAGTATGGGAATGACCTTTCCATTTGTGAAAGAAAATGGGAATGAACCGGTAGAAATGGATAGGTTGAGTGAGGGTGGAAGACAGAGAAGGTATTAGATGGGAAGGGATAGGATCAAGCGAGCAGTTAGTGAGGTGTGAGGAAGACAGCAAGGAACAAACTTCATTCTCGGTTGCTGGGGGGAAGATGCAGAGAGTGGCAGAGAGGGTTACTGGAGCTGGAGTAAAAAAAAAAAAAAAAAAAGGTTACAGTCACTATCAAAAAATTAAAATTAATTACAGAAAACTTGTTTTTGATGAGTTAATGAATGAGTTAATCATGAAATATGTAAACATTGGTATAAAACATACCCTTAGATATGATTATTGTAATACAGTATAATAAATTAACTAATGAAATAATAAGTTAATTTATTATATTAGAATAATCATATCAGAGAGTATGTTTTATACCATTTACATATTGTATGTAAGATCTTAAAAGGTATTTGTGGTCATAAACTATACTGTTCTGCATTAATTGATCAGTTTATTTATTAACATGCTGTATACTTAATTGTTTGTTTAGAGCTAAAACTATTTTAAAAAATAAAGAAGGCAAAACTTGCTTCTGTAAGCAATGAGTGACTGTATGTAACACACAAAGGCTGCTAATAAACTAGCTTATCAAATATGATTGTAAGTTCCCACGGGAATAGGGCCCTCAATTTCCCCTGTATATGTCTGTAAAATTTTGTGTCTTATCGTATTGTTTCTCCACTGTACTGTTATCCTTGTACCCATGGGCAGCGCTGCGGAATCTGTCGGCGCTTTATAAATAAAGTATAATAATAATAACAGTTCTTTCTATACAGAATACTAGTATGTAGTGATTTGCTATTTGTATTCATTCCATAAATTACATTCAATATAAAAACTTAGACTCATGCCTACTATATACCTTCTAACATTTCACTGTTGTGATTAAGGACCAAGCGTTTGGTGTGGGGTACATACGGCTAGATTTAGAGTTTTGTCAGTAACGACCCGCGTAGCTAACGCTGGCTTTTTTCTGGCCGCACCTTTTAAATAACTCTGGTATTGAGAGTCCACAGAATGGCTGCGTTAGGCTCCAAAAAAGGAGCGTAGAGCATATTTAACGCAACTTCAACTCTCGATACCAGAGTTGCTTACGGACGCGGCCAGCTTCAAAAACGTGCTCGTGCACGATTCCCCCATAGGAAACAATGGGGCTGTTTGAGCTGAAAAAAAAACCTAACACCTGCAAAAAAGCCGCGTTCAGCTCCTAACGCAGCCCCATTGTTTGCTATGGGGAAACACTTCCTACGTCTGCACCTAACACTCTAACATGTACCCCGAGTCTAAACACCCCTAACATTACACTTATTAACCCCTAATCTGCCGCCCCCGCTATCGCTGACCCCTGCATATTATTATTAACCCCTAATCTGCCGCTCCGTAAACCGCCGCTACTTACATTATCCCTATGTACCCCTAATCTGCTGCCCTAACATCGCCAACCCCTATATTATATTTATTAACCCCTAATCTGCCCCCCACAACGTCGCCTCCACCTAACTACACTTATTAACCCCTAATCTGCCGAGCGGACTGCACCGCTATTATAATAAAGTTATTAACCCCTAATCCGCCTCACTAACCCTATAATAAATAGTATTAACCCCTAATCTGCCCTCCCTAACATCGCCGACACCTAACTTCAAACATTAACCCCTAATCTGCCGACTGGAGCTCACCGCTATTCTAATAAATGTATTAACCCCTAAAGCTAAGTCTAACCCTAAATTAAATATAATTTAAATCTAACGAAATTAATTAACTCTTATTAAATAAATTATTCCTATTTAAAGCTAAATACTTACCTGTAAAATAAACCCTAATATAGCTACAATATAAATTATAATTATATTATAGCTATTTTAGGATTTATATTTATTTTACAGGTAACTTTGTATTTATTTTAACCAGGTACAATAGCTATTAAATAGTTAAGAACTATTTAATAGCTAAAATAGTTAAAATAATTACAAAATTACCTGTAAAATAAATCCTAACCTAAGTTACAATTAAACCTAACACTACACTATCAATAAATAAATTAAATACAATACCTACAATTATCTACAATTAAACCTAACACTACACTATCAATAAATGAATTAAATACAATATCTACAAATAAATACAATTAAATAAGCTAACTAAAGTACAAAAAATAAAAAAGAACTAAGTTACAAAAAATAAAAAAATATTTACAAACATTAGAAAAATATTACAACAATTTTAAACTAATTACACCTACTCTAAGCCCCCTAATAAAATAACAAAGCCCCCAAAATAAAAAAAATGCCCTACCCTATTCTAAATTACAAAAGTTCAAATCTCTTTTACCTTACCAGCCCTGAACAGGGCCCTTTGCGGGGCATGCCCCAAAGAATTCAGCTCTTTTGCCTGTAAAAAAAACACATACAATACCCCCCCCAACATTACAACCCACCACCCAAATACCCCTAATCTAAACCAAACCCCCCTTAAATAAACCTAACACTAAGTCCCTGAAGATGTTCAGGGGCTTAGTGTTAGGTCGGCAGATTAGGGGTTAAAAAAATTTAATAGAGTGGCGGTGATGTGGGGGGACCTCGGTTTAGGGGTACATAGGTAGTTTATGGATGTTAGTGTACTTTAGAGCACAGTAGTTAAGAGCTTTATCAACCGGCGTTAGCCCAGAAAGCTCTTAACTACTGACTTTTTTCTGCGGCTGGAGTTTTGTCGTTAGATTTCTAACGCTCACTTCAGACACAACTTTAAATACCGGAGTTAGAAAGATCCCATTGAAAAGATAGGATACGCAATTGACGTAAGGGGATCTGCGGTATGGAAAAATCGCGGCTGAAAAGTGAGCATTAGACCCTTTCCTGACTGACTACAAATACCGGCGGTAGCCTAAAACCAGCGTTAGGAGCCTCTAACGCTGGTTTTCACAGCTACCGCCAAACTCCAAATCTAGGCCATAGTGTGGTAGGTCATTGTTTCTCAATTCTGCTCATCAGGGCACACTAACAGACCACATTTTCATGATATCTGAACTGGAGCACAGGTGAAATAATCAGTAAGCATGGTTATTAAACTGCTCTCACCCAAGATAATCCTGAAAATCTGGTCTGTTAGTGGATATTGAGTACTGGAATTGAGAAGCACTGCTGTAGGAGAGACTAAACAATCTGGTCTAGGCAAAATTTGGGTATTCCTGAAGCCCTGCACACCCATTATGTCAGCTGTATGCCCACAGTTCTTAAACCAGAACCTATTTACCGATATTACTATAGCAGCTACATATAAACATGAGACCCAAACCTTACCCCGTTAAAACCATTTATAAAAACCAACCCCTGCAGATTCGTGGCCGCAGATTCGTGGCCAATCGGCCGCTAGCAGAGGTGTCAATCAACCCGATCGTATGCCTCAGAGGCAGCAGATGAGTTAAGGAGCAGCGGTCTTAAGACCGCTGCTTCTTAACGCCTGTTTCCAGCTAGCCTAAAGTCTCGTGCGGAAACAGGGGTATTTGGCCCCATTTGGGCAATGATAAATCTGCCCCCAGGGGTTTTCAAGATTTTCAGATTTTGAGGATATCTGAACTGGAGCACAGGTGAAATAATCAGCTGATTAGTAAACACAGTTACTTTACCTGCTCTCATCCAAGGTAATCCTGAAAAACTGGCCTGTTGGGGAGGCCTCAGGAGAGGTTTAACCCCGGATCTAGATCTATCTTCTCAGGCAAATATTATGAAAACATTGGTGTTGTAATTGCAACAAATCTACAGATTTAGCTACCCGACATCCTGAAAGAGAAATACATTTGTTTAAAAATCCTTTGCCATAGGTTGCTGGTCTCGCATTTCATTTTTATTCTTATCTGCTGTAATTATTTTATTATGATAATGATATTTTTATAGTATTCTATATTTTAAAGCTAATCAAATTCTCTGTAAATGAAAATAAGTTTAATAACAATTGCCTATTTTAATCAAAACTGATGAAGCAAAAACCATTGTTAAAAATGATTTTTTTATATTCAGTATATTTATCTATTTTCCGCACACAGCAGGTGTTGAGAGGGAACTTATAGGCACTCAAATAACTTACCAACAATTTGTGTAATGATGATTATATCTTCAAGAGGTGAAATGATTATGACAATCCTGAGATTTTACCACACATTGTTATAGAGCAATAACTTCAATTATTATTTTTGTTTGCAGAATCTAGATCCAATTCTAATTGCAATGGTAATAATAATGATTCTCTCTCTCGTTAACCACACACATTAAAGTCAAATTGAAATGTTTCCAAGACAAATTTTGTGAACATCATATTTACAGATATGTATATCATTATTGATTAAAAAAAAGGGTGACAAGGTTTGACAGGATTTTTTTTCTTTTTAGAAACTGGTTCAATTGCTTTTAATCAATAATGCTTTTAATTAAGGCTGTGACACGCTGCAAGTGATGTGGCGCGCAGCCTGTTGATGCGGCTGTGCACGCTCATTGTGTCCTGCCTTTTAATCTCTGTGCGATCAGCCGCATCTGGTTACATAGCTGGTCACTCAGAGTTGAAATATTTGAACTTCAGAAGCGATATGACGTGGCACGAAGCAACTGCTTCGCCTCGCACTGCATTGTTTGCAGTGTGTCACAGCCTAAATCTAAAAGGCACAGAAAATTGACAGGAATTTTTTTCCTTGTCATTTGTCCTTGTAGGAGCTCAGTTCAGACCCTAACTGTTGGACATTTGTTTGTTTTTTTTAGCTGCCATCAAAATCTGTATCTTTAACCAGCCATGTTCCTAGTAACATTTTATGGATAAACAGCTATAAAAAAACAAATAGCTAATTTCACCAATAAGTCAGGAAATATCAATTAGCGCACAAGCAAAATTGCTTGAATTTGTAGTGCGCCCCATAGAAGACTATAGAGAAAGGTAGTTAGTGCAACCACGCTATCAGTCCTCCAAATGAAAGCTGGCCTGAGGCTTGAGCTAAAACTTTTTACTTTCGATTTGTAATATGAGCGCAAACAAAGGAGCCCTATTGATTTAACTTGAGCGGTGTTAGCAGTAAAGAGCTCTAATATTTTTGCACTTCACTTGTAATCTAGCCCTCTTTCTCCCTCTCTTTCTCTCACACTCTCTCTCTCTCTCTCTCTCTCTCTCTCTATATATATATATATATATATATATATATATACTGTAAATATATAAGCCAAGAGACAGGTGCACTCTCACAAACAGTTCATCACATGCCAGGGTGCTAGAATATGAGTAAGATATGGCAAGTAGGAGACAGCACTCTCTGGTCTTAATAATAAGAAGTGGATTTATTAAGTAACGTTTCGGGGAATACTCCCCTTCCTCAGACCAATGTTACATACAGTGAATCAAACCTATATACCATCACATAAGACCCTCCCCCTGTAAAAGAAACGCCAAAAACTTGTGCCAGGGCAACCAGTCCTTGGTAAACAAACCCAGTGTCAATAATACAGTAAAGGTGAAAGTATATATACATAAAAACACTCACAACTAAAATCAATGTATGTACAAATTGTCATCTATACAGTGTACAGCGGATGTATCATGTGCAAGTTATGGGTACAGGTTCTGCAGGTTCCTAAGTATACCGTAATCAGGGAACATACAGTTGGCAGCCATAAAATGCATACTAGGCCTGTTAAGAATATTGATGCACCCACAAGCATGGGGTTACACACCACAGTATAATGTAACAACAAACATTTTTATGTACTGCATTAATAAGACAATTCTGTCTAGCTTATAAGCATATATACCCTCAAAGACACTGATCAGAACAAGACTCCCCACAGTTATTACCATAACACCCTAATCTGTGCATAGCGCGTTAAAACATAGGGCTCACATAAATACAACCTAAGAGCAATCTGGGGTAGTATAGCATTCAACATGATTATATATAATTATATACAAATTACTCACATTCAAGCCACTGTCCATATTGTCCGCAATGATCATAATAGCATAGAAATGTTAGGACAAGGAGGTGATCAGTGCATAGCGGGGGTCATCGGAGATAAAGCATTGCACACCAAGATAGTCACAACTCTATTGGATTAACCTATTACAGACTGGGGGGCGCAAGGCCACTAAATCTCCTGTTGCGGTCCTACCAGTCTGTGCATGCATATTGCGCAGCAAGACCTGCCCACGGTGCAAGTACTCAGCCATCTGATAGGCAGTGGTGGACGAGCCCCTATGGGGACCAAAACAAATAAAACAACAAGTATTGGCGCACATCCAAACACTTAAGTCCAGATGTTTATAACATATTTATATATGCTGCAAAACATATTTTTGCTTGCTAAATATTCTTAAAATTGTTAAAATAAAATTGTGATCATTGTCACGCAATATTATTAACATATATTTATGCTGCAAACAATTTTGCCTGTATGCTTTTAAATTTTTAAATAAAGTTGGGATCTTAGTCACAAAATATGGCCATATTCTGCTAAGCCAGTCACCACTTACAATGTGTCCCAAAATAGGGTGGTCCTAACACTAATCAGTTTAACTTTGCTAGGGTGAATCATTCGATTCTAATATTCAAATACAGAATTCCAACACTGCAGTACTATGCCTCAAACCATGACTGAACAGAATGAAACTCCCTAGCTTTATATATACAGTATATACCACAATCACATTGTCTGGAACACACCTAGGCAGGGTGGTGTGCTTTACCCAAAGGGATATGGTCAGTTCCCTATTTAAGAAATATAACAACAAGGGGGTTTGGTTAAGCACATCCCATTAGTGGGCTACCACAGCCCTGATCTGGCCCTGCTATTGCACTGTAGAGGAGTCTGGCGACAATGTAATATTGTTCTCTGCTGAGACATTGTATTTGTTTACATTGTATTTATTTGCATGTATCTATTTATACAATCTGTATTCCCCTTTGTGCTTGAGTATATGATGGTTTAGGTCATGTAATGTCTGTGCATGTATATGGCACTCTGCACGGTCCCCACGGAAGTTGCGTAGTGCATGTAAGGCCTATCGGAATCGAAATGTTATAGTACCGGTATGGCCATATTGCCCTATATCGGCCCATCTTTTGATTTAATGATCTAGTGGCCGGACACAATGTAACCCTGCTCATGTGTATAGTTATGACTATATGTTTTGGTCCCCATAGGGGCTCGCCCACCTCTGCCTATCAGATGGCTGAGTACTTGCACCGTGGGTGGGTCTTGCTGCGCGATACGCATGCGCAGACTGGTAGGGCCACAACAGGAGATTTAGTGGCCCTGCGCCCCCCCGGTCTGTAATAGGTTACTTCAATAGAGTTGTGACTATCTCGGTGTGCAATGCTTTAGCTCCGATGACCCCTACTATACACTGATTACCTCCTTGCCCTAACATTTCTATGCTATTATGATCATCACGGACATTATGGACAGTGGCTCGAATGTGAGTAATTTGAATATAATTATATATAATCATGTTGAATGCTATACTACCCCGGATTGCTCTTAGGTTGTATCTATGTGAGCCCTATGTTTTAATGCACTATGCACAGATTAGGGTGTTATGGTAATGACTGTGGGGAGTCTTGTTCTGATCAGTGTCTTTGAGGGTATATATGCTTATAAGCTAGACAGAATTGTCTTATTAATGCAGTACATAAAAATGTTTGTTGTTACATTATACTGTGGTGTGTAACCCCATGCTTGTGGGTGCATCAATATTCTTAACAGGCCTAGTATGCATTTTTTGGCTGCCAGCTGTATGTGCCCTGATTAGGGTATACTTAGGAACCTGCAGAACCTGTCCCCATAACTCGCACATGATACATCCACTGTACAATGTATAGATGACAATTTGTACATACATTGATTTTAGTTGTGGGTGTTTTTTGGGAATATATGCTTTCACTTTTACTGTATTATTGACACTGGGTTTGTTTACCAAGGACTGGTTGCCCTTTTCACAGGGAGAGGGTCTTATGTGATGGTATATATGTTTGAGTCGCTGTATGTATCATTGGTCTGAGGAAGGGGAGTATTCCCCGAAACGTCACTTAATAAATCCACTTCTTATTACTAAGACCAGAAAGTGCTGTCTCCTAATTGCTATATATATATATATATATATATATATATATATATATATATATATATATATATATATATAAAAAAAAAGGAGATGTGGTCAGCAGCCCTCAATACTTCTAATAATGGGGTTAGTATCAGTGGTCTGTTATTAAGTTACTCACAGACCAATGGTGCAGGAGGAAAATATACTATTAAAATTATACTAGAAGAAGAAATACAAGCAGTTCCTGTCCAGCACTAACTATTACCTATTTAAATATACGGAGAGATTGCCTAGGTCAAAAATACCTCAACCTACCAAAACTTTAAATATGTATCCAAATTGGTACAATTACATATCACTCAGGGGGAGCGTATATGCAGCATTTATTAGGGCTAATACAAGGCAATTCATTTCTAGGATACTGAACTTATACTCATAGTGCACTATGAATCCCCTTAAAAATCACATATTGAAATAAAGAAAGAAAATTGACCGGTCAGCATAAAAATTAAATGCATTTTCAACTCTATGAAATATAAGGGTTAACAAATCCTGTTAAAAGTCACAGAAATAGTTGCTAGTTTCCAGTACTATGGTTAAATAATTCATTTCCAAAATAAAAGTTCCCCTGTATGTATAAGCAACAGATTTCGTTATTGATAACTTAATTAGAATCGAAACTATATGGTAAAGGTTTCCATTTTTTCTCTGAAGCAAGGGAGGGGAGGTAACTTATATCAAAGTCCCAAGTCTCAGTCAATCTCCTTGAAATTTAAATTTTAATCCTTAAAATTAAGGGTTACAGTTAAAAACACACGGTTACAAAAATAAATAAGATGTATTTAATAATCCGCCTATTCCTTTGAGTATTAATCTAATGATTCTTTATGGTCTTTATTTGTTGATCATAATATATATTGTTACATTTTGTTGTTACCATGTTACCCCAAACACTGAAACTGCAGTAGAAAGGAAAGAGAAAGCGCACATCCGATTCAAGGTAGGAGTACTTTATTCAGGCACAACACACGCTAGTAATGCACTTACTAGAAAAAAGTAAAAAGACAGCAGTGTACAAAAAATCAATCAATACGGCTTCACCAGAACATAAGGCAGCAGTGAATCCAGGGCGTCCAATTGCAATTTTCTAACGATACCCGGCAAAAGGAAAAGTTCTTTCAATCAATCGAATACGTCCTTGGGCCACCTGACGTCTGTATCTACGGATCCTTTGGACAGTCACAATAACTCTACGCGTTTCGCCGGCGACACCCCGGCTTTTTCAAGAGTAATAGGCTGTAGTGATATCGGTCTTTATATAGCTAGTAGCATTATTCCAATTGGTCTACGGAAACGCCACATACAAATGAAAGGTAAGTTTTAAAGTTGGGAGGCTCAATTGACAAAGAATAATTTAAAATATTACAATCAAGACATTTTCTAATTCCACATTAAAAAAATCTACTCTGTAGATAACCAGTCAATAAGTGTATATATTATAAAACCCATATATATATATACAAGTATAATACAGTCATCAATGTTAGTGTATACAAACATTATTTATAATTGAAAAATTCATAATGACATTAAAACAGCTATCTTAAAACTGTAATTACACACAAGAAAATCAATTCATAGAAGAAAGTTGATAATATTCTACTACACTCATAATTATATAAAAAATATAAAATGAACCATATACTTAATGTTAACAATGCTTCCTTTTCTTATTACAATCTACTATTGTTAGAGAAACGCTTGAATATCTAGATCTATATTTAAACCCAGGGGTGTAAGGCTTTTAAGTCTATATATCCACTCAGTTTCTTTTCTCCTTAAGTGGAGTAACCTATTGGTAGTACCTGGTGGGACCCAATCTATTATTTGAATGCTTAGGCCCTTAGTATCACTACCATGTACTTTGGTGAAATGTACTGGTACACTGTGTTTATCAAAATTTACTTTTATGTTATATAGATGTTCGCTGAATCTCTTAAATGTTTTCCTTTTTGTGCGACCAATGTAAATATGGTTACACTTACAAGAGAGAAAATATACTGTGTAAGTTGTTTGGCAATTGCACCTATATTTCATATTAAAACTCTCAGACCCATTATAATTAAAAAAGAGATTGCCTCTTTTGACAAAAGGACACATTGTACACAGTGGTTTATTACACTTAAAGGTGCCTTTCGCAGCTGATACCCAATTGACTAAACTACCTCTTAAACTTGGTGGATCTTCACTATTATCCCTAAGTTTACTGGGAGATAAATGGTTCTTAAGATTTTTTTTTTTTTTTTTTTTTAAAGTTATGACAGGTCTGTCTCCTATCAAACTACCCAGAATGGGATCCGATTTTAAAATTCCCCAATGCTTATTTAGAATATTTTTTATTATAGGTGCCCCTTCATTAAAACTGGTTATAAATTGGATATTATTATTATTATCTTTAAAATCAAGGCTGTTATTTCTATTCATACAAACCACTCTTTTATCCCTGTTTAACAGTTTATTTCTATCACAAAGATCTGCTTTGTTTTTCGCTTTTTTTAGGATATCCAAATCGTAACCCTTATGGATAAACTTATTGTCCAATATTCTGACTTCTTCTTTATAGTCCTCAAAATTAGTGCAATTGCGTTTGACACGAATATACTGGCTCACTGGTATATTATTTTTCCAGCTATTCAAATGTGCACTATTTGCATGAACAAAACTATTTTTGTCCACTATTTTCCTGAAGTTACGGACTGATATCTTATTAGTTGATTCGTCTGTATATAAGATGATATCCAAAAATTCAATACTTTTATTGGAACTATTGCCAGTAAACCTCAGATCATAATTATTATTATTGATATATTCAGTGAATTCAATTAATGACTCTTCAGATCCCTTCCATAAAATTATTATGTCATCTATATATCTGAAGTATTCCAGCATATTCTTACTAAAAGGGTTATTATTCCAAATGAACCTTTTCTCAAAATTATCCATAAAAAGGTTTGCGTACGATGGGGCAAACGTGGTCCCCATCACCGTCCCCTTTAATTGTAAATAATATTTTCCTAAAAATTCAAAATAATTATGTGATAGAATAAACAAAATGCAATCTAATAAAAATGTCAGATGAGATTCAGGGATATCGAATCCAGTGAACGCTTCTTTGATAGTATCTACTCCCTTCTCATGGGGGATAACTGTATAGAGTGAAGACACATCAAATGTAGCCCACCTTAAATCATCCTCCCAAGACCGTCCCTCAAAGATTTTGATTGTTTCTGCAGTATCCTTAAGATAAGCCCTGGTTTTAACAACCAGAGGTTGCAAAAACTAATCCACATATTTGGACAAATTGTGGCATAAGGAGCCAATGCCAGAAATTATGGGACGTCCCGGAGGGTTTGCAAGATCTTTATGTATCTTGGGAAGATGATAGAAGGTGGGCATAGATGGGTCAGAGGACCTTATGAAATTGAATTCATCCTGGTTTATAATGTTTTCCTCTTTAGATTTCTTTAATAGAAAATCCATCTGTTTTGAAAAATCAGAGGTAGGGTTAAACGTTAGACACTTATAGGTTTGGTGATCGCTAAGTATATTATAGGCTTCACCTATATAAGCATTGCGGTTCTGGATCACCAGACCACCGCCCTTATCGGCTGCTCTGATGACTATATTGTTATTTTTCTTTAACGTGTTCAAAGCAGCTCTCTCTTTAAGAGTAAGATTGTCATTATATTTATTGAGTTTACATTTAGTCAATTCTACTTCAAGATCCTTGCACACTAATTTATTAAACAAAGAAAGTTGTTCACCTTGCATCTGGTGAGGGTAAAAACTTGATTTACCTTTTAAATTCATGTGTCTTATTTGTAGGTCCTCTTCATATAGAGATAAGTCTAGTAAATCTTCTTCAATATTAGAAATGATGTTGGCACTAGGGTTATTATGCTCTAAACTGGGATTTTCTACTAGATCCCCAGTGTTCAGTTCAAGACATTTCAAAGTCCTAAGTATATCAATGTCACCACCCTCCAAATATTTTCTATTAGAGGGTGCTTGTTTGCGGTTTTTAGGGTCCTTAAAGAAGTATCTCTTAAGTGTCATCTTTCGGATGTACTTTTGAATGTCCATATAGACTTCAAATTTGTTGGGCTTCGATTTTGGGGCATAATTCAGGCCTTTTCCCAACAATCGGACATCATCATCAGTCAGAACTACATCCGAGAAATTCACAATCTCCTTTCTCATAAACTCTAGTTCAACCTTCTTCTGTTCCCTTCTCTTCTTTCTAAGTCCTTCTCTTCCCCCTTGTCGTGTTCTAAGGCTCTTTTTAGGGGTCTTTCTCTTGTATCCCAATTTACTGACTTTTCTCCACCCCAGGATAGTTTTCTGTCCCTGTAATGGTTTGATTGGCCCCTGTCTAAAAAATATGTATGTACGGGGGACTTAGGTTTAGCTCCTAATCTATTCCAAGATGAGTGGGTCGGAGTAGAAGGGGCATTAAAGTCACTCAACACTTCATATCTGTTATCATTAATACAATGGTTATGATTTCTTTTATGGAACTGACTATTTTGGCTCTGTCTGTTAAATGAGTGTTGGGGCATAGTATGATTCTCATTTCTTGATCTAAAATCGTAGGAATCATCTCTATTATGTGTGTTATGATTCCTAGAGTGGTTACGCCATGGTAGATCCCTAGGACCCTTATTAAAATTGTCTCCCCTGTATGGACCGGGATACTCCCTTCTTTCAATCCAAGATCCATTACTCTTGGGGTTTTTATTATGATTATTATTATTATTATTATTATTATTATTATTGGCAGTATTGGAATTATAATTGCCTTTCTTCCCTTTATTACCAATAGGTGTTTGTTTTTTATCCTTATCGTGATAGCTACTATTCATTGTACTATTTGAATAGCTATTTTTCCTCATCATGTTATTCAAATGATTATTTGCTGTTTGCTCTCTATATATGTTTCTCCTCTGTGGGATTAGCATTAGTACTATTATTTCCAAGGGATTCAGCGAGTGTATCATTATTATTAGTTTTATTGTAGGTATACACAACATCATCTTTATAATCTCTGACATCTCTTGTCAATTTCTTCTGTTTTTTTAGGCTTAAATCCTTTTCTAGTTTAGCTAATCTAGATTGAATATTAGTGTTGAATGTTTTCCATTCTTCAACTTCGCTATAGGGTTGTATCTTATCAACTGCGTTTTTAATCTCAGTTTCTAAACATTTTAATTTATGTTCTCTATATCTGACTAGAATTTTAAGAAGGGTCGTAGAGCAATTGTGAAATGCTTTCTCCCAATCTAGTGAAAATTCCACCTCATCTAATCTAAACACAGGAACTTTAAAAAATCTGAGGCCCCTGGGTATAACATTGTGTAACAAATAATTGTCTAAAAGTAGCAGATCCTGCCATTCTCTTATATCTTTTTCTAGGAGGTCTTTAAGATTCCTAAAAAGATTGACAGGTTTCTCAATCTCAGGAGTAGCTAAGTCTTCTAAGTTTAAAATATTGATGGATCTTTGTCTATCTAATCTTGCAAGATATTCCCCCAAGCGATTTTCTACTGCCATACTAAAAAGCTGGATAGATCACACAATGAATCTTAAAAAGTGTTTAGCTGGAAAACACCTTTGCCTTAATGGGACAAATTTACAGATCTCCAACAAATAGGTTTCCAAACAATTCAAAAGCTTACAACACGTCTAAGTGGCTATAACACATATAACATGTGATTGAAACAGTTTGCAGACGATGGGGAAATTTTATACCATTCAGACACGATAAAAATTTAAGAATGAGAGCAGCAGCCTAAATAGAGACCAAATCTATGGACACATACAAAATACACAAAGAATAAGGCTGCGCTGCAATGAAAGACACAAAAATCACACTACGTGACTCACGGAATATGGCAGGAACGTCTATGGTGATAGTAGAAAACTTCCACAGTGATATCCCGGGCAGACGATGCAGGAACAAACTTGAACTTACCCCAAACACTGTTGCAAACAGTTCAAAGGCTTCAAAACTGGGAGGAGTTTTCCTCCGCATACAGGTCTTTAAAAGAGATTACAGGTGTCCATAGTCACATGACTTTACTTGGAGCCGGAAGAAGCCCCAGAGCCTAAGGGGTGAAACGCGCGTAGCTGGCAGGCTGCGTTTGTTAGGGAGACACAAGCTGTCGCTACTTACAGCAAGGGATTTGTGTTTGAGGCATCGTCACCTCAAAAAATCCTGCACACGATAGCACTAAAAGGGTGAACACCCTGGAGGATACTTACCCAGGAGGTGTTGATCCGCGGAAAGTGGAATTTCTCATTTCAAGGCGCAAGTATTCACCGCAAGAGCGGATAAAGTGTGTTTCCTTCTTTGCATCGCATTGAATTGCTATAACTACCTGTGCATAGGAATCAGCTATTTTTTGCACTTGGATGGGGTAGTAGTGACACTGAAATTGTTTGTTATAGACGGCCTAAGACCATCCGTTGCTTACCCATACAGGGGAACTTTTATTTTGGAACTGAATTATTTAACCATAGTGCTGGAAACTAGCAACTATTTCTGTGACTTTTAACATATATACACACATATAGATAGATGGATAGATAAATATATATAAATATAGATATATAGACATATATATATATATATATATATATATATATATATATGCACAGCATATAAGTATATATATATATATATATATATATATATATATATATATATATATTGTAAAACCCAATTTCTTTTGATATGTTCCTAACCTATTTTGTCCTGACTTAACAGTGCTTCTTAGTGAGTCTGGGAATCAGTGTCATACAGTTAGCTGCAACTGTAACTCCTACAAAAGCTCATAAGGGGAGGCTGAGGCGATTGGTTATGAAGGTCATTTTTCAACTGAACAGTTAACTGGAGGGTACTGTAGAATGTTTAGCTGTATAATATCTCTGTACTGGAAAAAATTGGGAACACAGCTGCTAAGGGCATGGTAAATCATAAAATGCATGGAACAAATGTAAGCGATTTTAATAACGAGAAGATCATTTGCATTGCACTAAATATTATTTTTCATTATACTGTAGTTGTTTAAAATCAATACATCAAACATTTCCATTCCATTTTTTTAAATAAAAGTATATTTTGTTAAATGAATCAATTTCTCATTTCTTTGTATTGATAGATACATGTATATAATATTTATTTTTTAATCAGGGAACTAAACTTGAAGGTAGCAGCCTACCACAAATTATTATTCAGTGCAAATTCTAGGCTGCAATAGAACAAAATACTATACAAATATACGCACAATATAGGTGGAAGAATTAACTAAATCATAAAGCATAAAATAACCCAACTAAATAGTAACGCATAAAATAATAGATATAATGTATTTCATTGTATTATTATTACTACATCATATTTGTTGTTAAAATTTAAAATCTACCAAGATTCAGAGTTCGAACGCAATTTGGCTGATATATTTAGTAATATGACATTGCTTAAAATGGGCTGGATTACAAGTGAAGCGGTAATTATGGGCGCACGATAAATAATCAGCCATTACAAGTAGCAATTAGTGCTTCAAGAAATAACCATTTGCCTTTTACCATCAGTCCATTTGAGTGCGCTGGAATTACTGAGTGGAGCCCAAATATTGCGCTAGCGTAAGCACAATTATGCACTCCAGGCTTAATCTGGCCCAATGTGTTATTTATTATATTAAACAAAGGAAAAGGTTCTGTGATTTAGTCTACCAGCCAAGCTTTATTTGCCAGTCCTTTAAAAAAGATAATTATAACACTTTTTAGGACAACCATAAATAATTTGACATTCATACAGAACATTATTAAAAATGGTAGTTTTTATTTAAAGGAACATCAACCCCCAAAATTTATTTAATGACTCAGATACCATGTAAAAATGTAAAACATCTTTCCAATTTACTGTTGTTATCAAATTTACTTAATTCTCTTGGCATCTTTTGTTGAAAACTATGTAAGAAGGTGTATGAGTGTGCATGTGATTGGAACAATATATGGCAGCAGTTTTATAACTATGTTCTACATTTGAAAGAACAGTAGGTGGCAGCAGTGTTTCCTCTCGTGTAGTGGTCCAGACACGCTACCTATCCAGATATCTCTTCAAAAAATAATACCATGAGAAAATATTATGTGAAAAAAAAATATCGTTTTATGCTCTACCTTAATCACAAAAGAAAACTTTGGGGGTTTAAACCCCTTTAACAATGCAAACAAAAAAGGCCAAATGACTAGATATGGAAATATTTATTTAAAGGGACAGACTACTCCATAAATTGTTATTGTTTAAAAAAGATAGATAATCCATTTATTACCCATTCCCCAATTTTGCATAACCAGCAGTGTTATATTAATACAATTTTCTCCAACATTGGTGTGTCCGGTCCACTGCGTCATCCATTACTTGTGGGATATTCTCCCCCCCTACAGGGAAAGGCAAGGAGAGCACACAGCAAGAGCTGTCCATATAGCTCCCCCTCTGGCTCCGCCCCCCAGTCATTCTCCTTGCCGCTCTGAACAAGTAGCATCTCCACGGGGATGGTGAGGAGTTTGTGGTGTTAGTTGTAGTTTTTTATTTCTTCTATCAAGAGTTTGTTATTTTAAAATAGTACTGGTATGTACTATTTACTCTGAAACAGAAAGAGATGAAGAGTTCTGTTTTAAAGAGGAGTATGATTTTAGCAGCAGCAACTAAAATCGATTGCTGTTCCCACGCAGGACTGTTGAGATGAGAGAACTTCAGTTGGGGGGAACAGTTTGCAGACTTTTCTGCTCAAGGTATGACTAGCCATTTTCTAACAAGACTGTGTAATGCTGGAAGGCTGTCATGTTCCCTCATGGGGATCGGTAAGCCATTTTCTTAGACTCAGATAGAATAAAGGGCTTATTATGGGCTATTAACTGGTGGACATTCTTAAGGGCTAAATCGATTGTTTATTTAAGTTTTTATTTAAAGTTTGAAGTGGATTTCACACTTTTATTATTTGGGGAACGTTTTTTATCGCCAGGCACTAGTTAAGACACCTTCCCAGTCAGGAAGGGCCTTTCACTGTATTAGGCAGAGCCTCATTTTCGCGCCATTATTGCGCAGTTTCTTTTAAGTACAGTGCATGCAGATGCATGTGAGAGGGTCTGGTGTCCACTGAAAACGTTCCTAGAAGGCTTGAAATACCCCCCTGGGATAGTTGAAGTCACAACAAAGGCTGTGGCTGGGACTGTAGTGGGGTTAAAATTGCAAACGGCTCCGGTTTCCACATTTTAAGGGTTAACAGCTTGAAAATTGGGGTGCAATACTTTGAATGCGTTAAGACACTGTGGTGAAAATTTGGTAAAGATTGGATAATTCCTTCATAGTTTTTCACATATTCAGTAATAAAGTGTGCCCTGTTTAACATTTAAAGAGACAGTAACGGTTTTGTTTTAAAATGATTTTTGTACTTTATTAACCAGTTTAAGCCTGTTTAACATGTCTGTACCTTCAAATAGATCATGTTCTGTATGTATGGAAGCCAATGTGGTTCCCCCTTCAAATATATGTGATAATTGTGCCATAGCGTCCAAACACAGTAAGGACAGTATTGTCACAAATAGTAAGGTTGACCAGGATGATTCCTCAGATGAAGGAAGTAGAGATAGTTCTACACCTTCTGTGTCTATACCAGTTATGCCCGCGCAGGTGACCCCTAGTACTTCTAGCGCGCCTATGCTTGTTACTATGCAACAATTGTCGGCAGTAATGGATAACTCCATAGCTAATATTTTATCCAAAATGCCAGCATTTCAGAGAAAGCGCGATTGCTCTGTTTTAAACACTGTAGAGCAGGAGGGCGCTGATGATAATTTTTCTGTCATACCCTCACACCAGTCTGAAGTGGCAGTGAGGGAGGGTTTGTCAGATGGAGAAATTTCTGATACAGGAAGAATTTCTCAGCAGGCAGAACCTGATGTTGTGACATTTAAATTTAAATCAAAGCATCTCCGCGCATTACTTAAGGAGGTGATATCTACTCTGGATGATTGTGACAATCTGGTCATCCCAGAAAACTTGTGCAAGATGGACAAGCTCCTAGAGGTCCCGGTGCACCCTGATTCCTTTCCGATACCTAAACTGGTGGCAGACATAGTGAATAAGGAGTGGGAGAAGCCAGGCATACCTTTTGTCCCTCCTCCTATATTTAAGAAATTGTTCCCTATGGTCGACCCCAGGAAGGACATATGGCAAACAGTCCCTAAGGTCGAGGGGGCGGTTTCTACACTAGCCAAACGCACAACCATTCCCATTGAGGACAATTGTGCTTTCAAAGATCCTATGGATAAAAAATTGGAGGGTTTGCTTAAAAAGATTTTTGTACAGCAAGGTTACCTCCTTCAACCTATATTCGTGCATTATTCCTGTCACTACAGCGGCGTGGTTCTGGTTCGAGGAACTGGAAAAGTCGCTCAGTAGGGAGACTCCGTATGAGGAAGTCATGGACAGAATTCACACACATAAGTTAGCTAATTCCTTTATTTTAGACGCCGCTTTGCAGTTAGCGAGATTAGCAGCGAAAAATTCAGGGTTTGCAATTGTGGCGCGCAGAGCGCTGTGGCTAAAGCCTTGGTCGGCGGATGTATCTTCCAAGACAAAATTGCTTAATATCCCTTTCAAAGGTAAGACCCTTTTTGGGCCAGAATTGAAAGAAATTATTTCAGACATCACTGGGGGAAAGGGCCATGCCCTCCCACAGGATAGGCCTTTCAAGACTAAGAATAAGTCCAATTTTCGTTCCTTTCGCAATTTCAGGAACGGACCGGCTTCTAACTAGGCAGCATCTAGACAAGAGGGTAACGCTTCCCAGACTAAACCAGCTTGGAAACCAATGCAAGGCTGGAATAAGGGTAAACAGGCCAAGAAGCCTGCTGCTGCTACCAAGACAGCATGAAGGGGTAGCCCCCGATCCGGAACCGGATCTAGTAGGGGGCAGACTCTCTCTCTTTGCTCAGGCTTGGGCAAGAGATGTTCAGGATCCCTGGACACTAGAAATAGTCTCTCAGGGTTATCTTCTAGAATTCAAGGAACTACCCCCAAGGGGAAGGTTCCACATTTCTCACTTATCTTCAAACCAAATAAGTAGACAGACATTCTTACATTGTGTAGAAGACCTGTTAAAGATTGGAGTGATAAACCCAGTTCCAACTGTGGAACAAGGTCAGGGGTTTTTACTCAAATCTGTTTGTAGTTCCCAAAAAAGAGGGAATTTTCAGACCAATTCTGGATTTAAAAATTCTAAACAAATTTCTCAGAGTTCCATCGTTCAAAATGGAAACCATTCGAAACAATTTTACCTACAATCCAGGAGGGTCAATATATGAAATTTTCACAAAGGTGCTCCTCGGGTCCCTTCTAGCGGTTCTAAGACCAAGGGGCATTGCAGTGGCACCTTATCTGGACGACATTCTAATTCAAGCGTCGTCTCTTTCCACGGCAAAGGCTCATACAGACATTGTTCTAGCCTTTCTCAGATCTCACGGGTGGAAGGTGAACGTAGAAAAGAGTTCCCTGTCTCCGTCGACAAGAGTTCCCTTTTTGGGAACAATAATAGATTCTTTTGAAATGAAGATCTTCCTGACAGAAGTCAGAAAGTCAAATCTTCTAAACGCTTGTCAAGTTCTTCTCTCTATTCTGCAGCCTTCCATAGCTCAGTGCATGGAAGTAGTAGGGTTGATGGTTGCAGCAATGGACATAGTTCCTTTTGCTCGAATTCATCTAAGACCATTACAACTGTGCATGCTCCAGTAGACAGGATCACCTGTCTCAGGGAATGAGTTTCTGCAGACCAAAGTGGGTCATTGTCACAACCGACGCCAGTCTATCAGGCTGGGGCACGGTCTGGGATTCCCTGAAAACTCAGGGTTTATGGTCTCGGGAAGAGTCTCTTCTCCTGATCAACATCCTGGAACTGAGAGCGATATTCAATGCTCTCCGGGCTTGGCCTCATCTAGCGAAGGCCGGATACATAAGATTCCAGTCAGACAACATGACGACTGTAGCTTACATCAACCATCAGGAAGGAACAAGGAGTTCCTTGGCGATGAGAGAGGTATCCAAAATCATCAAATGGGCGGAGGATCACTCCTGCCACCTATCTGCAATCCACATCCCAGGAATAGACAACTGGGAGGCGGATTATCTGAGTCGTCAGATTTTCTATCCGGGGGAGTGGGAACTCCACCCGGAGGTGTTTGCCCAGTTGACTCAATTATGGGGCATTCCAGACATGGATCTGATGGCGTCTCGTCAGAACTTCAAGGTTCCTTGCTACGGGTCCAGATCCAGGGATCCCAAGGCCGCTCTAGTGGATGCATTAGTGGAGCCTTGGTCGTTCAACCTAGCTTATGCGTTTCCACCGTTCCCTCTCGTTCCCAGGCTTGTAGCCAGGATCAAACAGGAGAAGGCCTCAGTGATTCTGATAGCTCCTGCGTGGCCGCGCAGGACTTGGTATGCAGACCTGGTGAATATGTCATCGGCTCCACAATGGAAGCTACCTTTGAGACAGGATCTTCTAGTACAATGTCCATTCGAACATCCAAATCTAATTTCTCTGTAGCTGACTGCTTGGAAATTGAACGTTTGATTTTATCCAAGCGTGGGTTTTCAGATTCAGTGATAGATACTCTGGTCCAAGCCAGAAAACCTGTGACTAGAAAGATTTAACAAAAAAAAAATATGGAAAAGATATATCTGTTGGTGTGAATCCAAGGGATTCTCCTGGAGTAAGATTAAATTCCTAAGATCCTCTCCTATCTCCAAAGAAGGTTTGGATAAGGGATTGACAGCGAGTTCTCTAAAAGGACAGATTTCTGCTTTATCTGTCTTGTTATACAAACGACTGGCAGCTGTGCCAGAGGTACATGCTTTTGTACAAGCTTTGGTCAGAATCAAACCTGTTTACAGACCCTTGACTCCTTCTTGGAGTCTAAATTTAGTTCTTTCAGTTCTTCAGGGGGTTCCGTTTGAACCCTTACATTCCATAGATATCAAGTTGCTATCTTGGAAAGTTCCGTTTTTGGTTGCTATTTCTTCTGCTAGAAGAGTTTCTGAATTATCTGCTTTGCAGTGTGATCCACCCTATCTGGTGTTCCATTCAGATAAGGTTATTTTGCGTACCAAGCCTGTTTTTTTTCCAAAGGTTGTTTCCAACAAGAATTTTAACCAGGAAATAGTTGTTCCTTCTCTGTGCCCGAATCCATTTTCAAAGAAGGAACGTTTGTTACACAATTTAGATGTAGTCCGTGCTTTAAAGTTCTATTTAGAAGCAACAAAGAATTTTAGACAAACCTCATCCTTGTTTGTCGTTTACTCTGGTAAGAGGAGAGGACAAAGAGCTACTGCTACCTCTCCTTCTTTCTGGCTGAAAAGCATTATCCGATTGGCTTATGAGACTGCCAGACGGCAGCCTCCTGATCGAATCACAGCTCACTCCACTAGGGCTGTGGCTTCCACATGGGCCTTCAAGAACGAGGCTTCTGTTAATCAGATATGTAAGGCAGCGACTTGGTCTTCTCTGCACACTTTTGCCAAATTTTACAAATTTGTTATTTTTGCTTCTTCGGAGGCTGTTTTTGGGAGAAAGGTTTTGCAAGCCGTGGTGCCTTCTGTTTAGGTAACCTGATTTGCTCCCTCCCTTCATCCATGTCCTAAAGCTTTGGTATTGGTTCCCACAAGTAATGGATGACGCCGTGGACCGGACACACCAATGTTGGAGAAAACAGAATTTATGCTTACCTGATAAATTACTTTCTCCAACGGTGTGTCCGGTCCACGGCCCGCCCTGGTTTTTTAATCAGGTTTGAAATTTTTTTTCTTTTTCTTTATACACTACAGTCACCACGGCACCCTATAGTTTCTCCTTTTTTCTCCTAACCGTCGGTCGAATGACTGGGGGGCGGAGCCAGAGGGGGATCTATATGGACAGCTCTTGCTGTGTGCTTTCCTTGCCTTTCCCTGTAGGGGAGGAGAATATCCCACAAGTAATGGATGACGCTGTGGACCGGACACACCGTTGGAGAAAGTAATTTATCAGGTAAGCATAAATTCTGTTTTTACCTCTGTGCTTACCTTGTATCTAAGGCTCTCTGTATTCTATTTAATAAAGGATACCATAAGAACAAATCTAAATTAATAACAGAAGTAAATTGGAAACTTTTTGAAAACAAATTTTCTTTGCCTTTCATTTTTTATTTTATTTTTTAAATTATAAAAATGTATGTGTGCACATATTGTGTATGTGTGTTGTGTGCTTCTCTAATGTGTGTGTCTATGTTATGTGTGTTAGTGTTAGAGTGGTGTGTGTGTGCTTTTTTATGTGTTTATGTAATGTTTTTGTATGGGTTTGTGTGTGTGTAAAGTTTGTGTGTGTGTAATGTTTGTGTGTGTGTAATGTTTTTGTGTGTGTGTAATGTTTGTGTGTGTGTGTAATATTTGTGTGTGTATAATGTTTGTGTCTGTGTAATATTTGTGTGTGTGTTACTTTGTATGTGTGTCATTTTTGTGTGTGTATGTTTTTTAATGTTTGTGTGTTTTTGTGTGTGTAATGTTTGTGTGTTTGTGTGTGTGCGGTGTTTGTGTGTGTGTGATGTTTGTGTGTGTTTGGTGTTTGTGTTTGCGGTGTTTGTGTGTGTACACACTCATGCATGTGGGTGTGTAATGTCTGTGTGTGTGTAAAATGCTTGTGTGTGTAATGTTTGTGTGTGTGCTTGTGTGAATATGTGTGTGTGTGTAATGTTTGTGTGTGTGTAATGTTCGTGTGTGTGCGTGTGTGCATATGTGTGTGTGTGTAATGTTTGTGTGTGTGTGTGTGTGCATATGTGTGTGCGTGTAATGTCTGTGTGTTTGTGTGTGAGTAATGTTTGTGTGTGTTTGTGTGTGTAATGTTTGTGCTTGTGGGTGTAAAGTTTGTGTGTGTTTGTGTGTGTAATATTGGTGCTCATGTGTGTGTAATGTTTGTGTGTCTGTGTGTGGGTCTGTGTGTGTAATGTTTTTGTGTGTTTGTGGTGTTTGTGTGTGTGTACACACTCATGCATGTGGGTGTGTAATGTTTGCGCTTGTGTGTGTTTAAAATGTTTGTGTGTGTGTGTAATGTTTGTGTGTTTGTGTGAGTGGGTAATGTTTGTGTAGGTGTGGTGTTTGTGTAGTGTGTTGTGTTTTTGTAGTATCTGATGTGCATGTAATATTTGTGTAGTGTGTGTGTGAGTAGTCTGGGTACCATATATATATAAGCTAAACTAGGCGCACATGTGACACAATAAGCTAACCCTAGATCAAACGATATATCTGTAGTAAATCCCTACTAGGGTTTGCACCCAGTATTCTCTCGAGTTAGCTAACTGGATGTGCACCCAATGTACCATGCTGTGGGAAATGCACTCAATTCTGAGAGCGGAATGGGGAGTGCACCCAGTACACTCTGAGTGCAGCTCATTGCCATGTTATTAATATATTTTGTAGTTAATGCTAAAGGGACAGTCTACTCCAAAAATTGTATTATTTAAAAAGATAGATAATCCCTTTATTACCCATTCCCCAGTTTTGCATAACCAACACAGTTATATTAATAGACGTTTTACCTCCTTGATTACCTTGTATATAAGCCTCTGCAGACTGTCCCCTTATCTCAGGGCTATTAATTTATTATGTATTGACTTGCATTTTAGCAAATTAGTTGTGTGTCCTGCACAACTCCACAGGAGAGAGCACAATGCTATCTATATGGCCCGCATGTACTAGCAGTCTCCTGTTGTGAAAAAGCTAATAAAAAAGCATGTGATAAGAGGCTGTCTATAGTGACTTAGAAACAGGCAGAAATGTAGAGGTTTAAATGTTGTAAATTATATTAATTTAACAATGTTGGTTGTACAAAGCTGCGGAATGGATAGTAAAGGCGTTATCTAACTTTTTAAACAATAACAATTTTAGTGTTGACTGTCCCTTTAATGTATTTGCTAGAGCAATCGGTATGCTTTAAAGGGACACTGAACCCAATTTTTTTCTTTTGTGATTCAGATAGAGCATGACATTTTAAGCAACTTTCTAATTTACACCTATTATCAAATTTTCTTCATTCTCCTGGTATCTTTATTTGAAATGCAAGAATGTAAGTTTAGATGCCGGCTCATTTTTGGTGAACAACCTAGGTTATTCTTGCTGATTGGTGGATACATTCATCCACCAATAAAAAAGTGCTGTCCAGAGTCTGAACCAAAAAAGCCTAGATGCCTTCTTTTTCAAATAAAAATATCAAGAGAGAGAAGAAGATTTGATAATAGGAGTAAATTAGAAAGTTGCTTAAAATTGCATGCTCTATCTGAATCATGAAAGAAAAAAAATTGGGTTCAGTGTCCCTTTAATATCTAGCATGAAAGGCTGAACTTAAGAGACTCAAGCAGAGTAAATTGGGTTTATACAGGGCCACGACTTAACCATTGATCAGCTTCCCCCCCCCCCCCCTTGACATGTGCAATTTTTGACCAAGTTACTAAAACGTATATGCAATTTATTCTTAAGTGTCTATTTGAACTTGGAAATGTTGTAAAGGTAGTAACATACAAACACACAGACACACTCATACACTGAAACACACACTCACACTCACACATAAGGATTCACATATAGACACTCTAGTAGCAGGGCCGCCACTAGGAATTTTGGGGCCCCTGACTTAACCATTGATCAGCCCCCCCCCCCCCCCTTGACATGTGCAATTTTTGACCAAGTTACTAAAACGTATATGCAATTTATTCTTAAGTGTCTATTTAAACTTGGAAATGTTGTAAAGGTAGTAACATACAAACACACAGACACACTCATACACTGAAACACACACTCACACTCACACATAAGGATTCACATATAGACACTCTAGTAGACACGCAAAGAAACACACTCAGACACAGACACCCAAACAGACACTCAGCACTTGTTTACATTGACCTGACAAGTAATGAGGTAAACTACAGTTTTGTAAAAAAAGGAGATTTAGAAAACAAAATATGGAGTTAGTTCTGATTATCTTTTTTTGTAAAGGAAGATGCCAACTAAATGATGACAACAGCATGCAGTGGCTGAAAGGAAGGGTCCTGAACTGCCTAAACAATAATTTAAAGGTTAAATGATGGATTGGTGACTTCCGGAAAGGTCTTATTAGTCTCAAAGTCTGTAGAAAGATGTAAATAATCAGTAGTAAGGTCAAAATGTCCTAAAAAGGAACAGACAATGGACACACACACAAGCTCAAAGTTGCACATACACCCAAGGAAACACCGACAGAGACAGCCTCAGAAAACACACAAAGACACACACACAGAGAAACTCACAGAAAACACACAAAGACATACACACACAGAGAGACAACCACATAAAACACAGTAAGACATACATACACACACCCTCACTGAGACACCCACAGAAAACACACACCCTCACAGAGACATCCACAGAAAACACAGACATACATACATACACACACACACCCTCACAGAGACATCCACAGAAAACACAGACATACACACCCACCCTCACAGAGGCATCCAGAGAAAATGCACAAAGACAAACATACACACACCCTCACAGAGACAACCATAGAAAAAGCTCAAAGACATATGCACACACCCGTCACAGACATCCAAAGAAAATGCACAAAGACATACACACCCACCCTCACAGAGAGACCCACAGAAAAAAAAATACATACACACTCATAGAGACACAAACCAAAGCACAAAGACATAAAGACAGACACCCACAGAAACACTCACAGGAGGAAACATTGATGCACCTTGCATCCCCTAAATCAACGTTGTGTGACATGCATGATAAAAAAAAATGCAGAAATTAAGAGATCACTTTTTAAAGAATCATATTTGTAAATGTGCAAACAAAAATAATTCTGTGAATTCAAAATTGTACATTAATGATCTGGGTAGATGGCTAGATGAAGACAACTACTTTTAAAAGGTTGACATATGTTTGTTTTTCCCCATTTTCCCCAACCAAAGCACCACTTCAAATATAGTGTACAAATGTTCCCATCTGTCAGCTGTACTTATGGATTTTGAAAACGCTGTACTCTATATGGTCTTAGTGGAACCATAAGCTGTGGTACTCATACCATTAGATCTGGTTAATTGTAGGATTTAGGCTTGTTGGTATGTATTTCAAAATTAAGTCAGCTGTAGTGTAAACTGAACAGTTTTAAGATAACTTATCTCATTTCAAACACTGAGCAATCTAACGCCTAGATTTAGAGTTCTGCGCGTGCTTTTTTCTGGCCGAACCTTTTAAATACCGCTGGTATTTAGAGTTCACAAAATGGCTGCGTTAGGCTCCAAAAAAGGAGCGTATAGCATATTTACCGCAACTTCAACTCTCAATACCAGCGGTGCTTACGGACGCGGCCAGCTTCAAAAACGTGCTCGTGCACGATTCCCCCATAGAAAACAATGGCGCTGTTTGAGCTGAAAAACAACCTAACACCTGCAAAAAAGCCGCGTTCAGCTCCTAACGCAGCCCCATTGTTTTCTATGTGGAAACACCTCCTACGTCTGCACCTAACACTCTAACATTAACCCCGAGTCTAAACACCCCTAACATTACACTTATTAACCCCTAATCTGCAGCCCCCGCTATTGCTGACCCCTGCATATTATGTTTAACCCCTAATCTGCCGCTCCGTACAACCCCGCCACCTACATTATCCCTATGTACCCCTAATCTGCTGCCCTAACATCGCCGACCCCTATATTATATTTATTAACCCCTAATCTGCTGCCCCCAACGTCGCCTCCACCTAACTACACTTATTAACCCCTAATCTGCCGACCGGACCTGAGCGCTACTATAATAAATGTATTAACCCCTAATCCGCCTCACTCCCGCCTCAATAACCCTATAATAAATAGTATTAACCCCTAATCTACCCTCCCTAACATTGCCGACACCTAACTTCAAGTATTAACCCCTAATCTGCCGACAGGAGCTCACCGCTACTCTAATAAATTTATTAACCCCTAAAGCTAAGTCTAACTTTAACCCTAACACCCCCCTAAATTAAATATAATTTAAATCTAACAAAATAAATTAACTCTTATTAAATAAATTATTCCTATTTAAAGCTAAATACTTACCTGTAAAATAAACCCTAATATAGCTACAATATAAATTATAATTATATTATAGCTATTTTAGGATTTATATTTATTTTACAGGTAACTTTGTATTTATTTTAACCAGGTACAATAGCTATTAAATAGTTAAGAACTATTTAATAGCTAAAATAGTTAAAATAATTACAAAATTACCTGTAAAATAAATCCTAACCTAAGTTACAATTAAACCTAACAATACACTATCAATAAATAAATTAAATAAACTACCTACAATTATCTACAATTAAACCTAACACTACACTATCAATACATTAATTAAATACAATACCTACAAATAACTACAATTAAATAAACTAACTAAAGTACAAAAAATAAAAAAGAACTAAGTTACAAAAAATAAAAAAATATTTACAAACATTAGAAAAATATTACAACAATTTTAAACTAATTACACCTACTCTAAGCCCCCTAATAAAATAACAAAGACCCCCAAAATAAAAAAATGCCCTACCCTATTCTAAATTAAAAAAGTTCAAAGCTCTTTTACCTTACCAGCCCTGAAAAGGGCCCTTTGCGGGGCATGCCCCAAATAATTCAGCTCTTTTGCCTGTAAAAAACCACATACAATACCCCCCCAACATTACAACCCACCACCCACATACCCCTAATCTAACCCAAACCCCCCTTAAATAAACCTAACACTAAGCCCCTGAAGATCTTCCTACCTTATCTTCACCTCGCCGGGTATCCCCGATCGGTCCTGGCTCCAAAATCTTCATCCAACCCAAGCGGGGGCTGGCGATCCATAATCCTGCGGCTGAAGAGGTCCAGAAGAGGCTCCAAAGTCTTCATCCTATCCGGGAAGAAGAGGCGATCCAGACCGGCAACCATCTTGATCCAAGCGGCATCTTCTATCTTCATCCGATGAGGAACTGCTCCATCGTGAAGACCTCCAGCATGGATCAATCTTCTTCCGACGACGTCCAACTGAAGAATGACGGTTCCTTTAAGGGACGTCATCCAAGATGGCGTCCCTCAAATTCCGATTGGCTGATAGGATTTTATCAGCCAATCGGAATTAAGGTAGGAAAATTCTGATTGGCTGATGGAATCAGCCAATCAGAATCAAGTTCAAGCTGATTGGCTGATCCGATCAGCCAATCAGATTGAGCTCGCATTCTATTGGCTGTTCCGATCAGCCAATAGAATACAAGCTCATTCTGATTGGCTGATCGGATCAGCCAATCGGATTGAACTTGATTCTGATTGGCTGATTCCATCAGCCAGTCAGAATTTTCCTACCTTAATTCCGATTGGCTGATAGAATCCTATCAGCCAATCGAAATTCGAGGGACGCCATCTTGGATGATGTCCCTTAAAGGAACCGTCATTCTTCAGTTGGACGTTGTCGGAAGAAGATTGATCCGCGCTGGAGGTCTTCACGATGGAGCCGTTCCTCATCGGATGAAGATAGAAGATGCCACTTGGATCAAGATGGTTGCTGGTCTGGATCGCCTCTTCTTCCCGGATAGGACGAAGACTTTGGAGCCTCTTCTGGACCTCTTCAGCCGCAGGATTATGGATCGCCAGACCCGCTTGGGTTGGATGAAGATATCGGAGCCAGGACCGATCAGTGATACCCGGCAAGGTGAAGATAAGGTAGGAAGATCTTCAGGGGCTTAGTGTTAGGTTTATTTAATGGGGTTTGGGTTAGATTAGGGGTATGTGGGTGGTGGGTTGTAATGTTGGGGGGGGTATTGTATGCTTTTTTTTTACAGGCTGAATTTCTTGGGGCCGGCCCCGCAAAGGGCCCTGTTCAGGGCTGGTAAGGTAAAAGAGCTTTGAACTTTTTTAATTTAGAATAGGGTAGGGCATTTTTTTATTTTGGGGGGCTTTGTAATTTTATTAGGGGGCTTAGAGTAGGTGTAATTAGTTTAAAATTGTTGTAATATTTTTCTAATGTTTGTAAATATTTTTTTATTTTTTGTAACTTAGTTCTTTTTTATTTTTTGTACTTTAGTTAGTTTATTTAATTGTAGTTATTTGTAGGTATTGTATTTAATTAATGTATTGATAGTGTAGTGTTAGGTTTAATTGTAACTTAGGTTAGGATTTATTTTACAGGTAATTTTGTAATTATTTTAACTATTTTAGCTATTAAATAGTTCTTAACTATTTAATAGCTATTGTACCTGGTTAAAATAAATACAAAGTTACCTGTAAAATAAATATTAATCCTAAAACAGCTATAATATAATTATAATTTATATTGTAGCTATATTAGGGTTTATTTTACAGGTAAGTATTTAGCTTTAAATAGGAATAATTTATTTAATAAGAGTTAATTTATTTAGTTAGATTTAAATTATATTTAATTTAGGGGGGTGTTAGGGTTAGGGTTAGAATTAGCTTTAGGGGTTAATACATTTATTACAGTAGCGGCGAGATTCGGTCGGCAGATTAGGGGTTAATAATTGAAGTTAGGTGTCGGCGATGTTAGGGAGGGCAGATTAGGGGTTAATACTATTTATTATAGGGTTATTGAGGCGGGAGTGAGGCGGATTAGGGGTTAATACATTTATTATAGTAGCGGTGCGGTCCGCTCGGCAGATTAGGGGTTAATAAGTGTAGGCAGGTGGAGGCGACGTTGAGGGGTGCAGATTAGGGGTTAATAAATATAATATAGGGGTCGACGATGTTAGGGGCAGCAGATTAGGGGTACATAGGGATAATGTAGGTATCAGCGGTTTACGGAGCGGCAGATTAGGGGTTAATTATTGTAGGTAGCTGGCGGCGATGTTGTGGGGGGCAGGTTAGGGGTTAATAAATATAATATAGGGGTCGGCGGTGTTAGGGGCAGCAGATTAGGGGTACATAAGTATAATGTAGGGGGCGGTCGGCAGATTAGGGATTAAAAAAATTGAATCGAGTGGCGGCGACGTGGGGGGACCTCGGTTTACGGGTACATAGGTAGTTTATGGGTGTTAGTCTACTTTAGAGCACAGTAGTTAAGAGCTTTATAAACCGGCGTTAGCCCATAAAGCTCTTAACTACTGACTTTTTTCTGCGGCTGGAGTTTTGTCGTTAGATTTCTAACGCTCACTTCAGCCACGACTCTAAATACCGGCGTTAGAAAGATCCCATTGAAAAGATAGGATACGCAAATGACGTAAGGGGATCTGCGGTATGGAAAAGTCGCGGCTGGAAAGTGAGCGTTAGACCCTTTAATGACTGGCTCCAAATACCAGAGGGTGGTAAAAACCAGCATTAGGAGCCTCTAACGCTGGTTTTCACGGCTACCGCCCAACTCTAAATCTAGGCCTTAGTCTGAGAGTATAACATTTTATGCAGATGTAAAAATCTTAGATAAAATGCCTCCTTGCATCTGGAAAGTCCTTGCATAAAGTGGCAGTTAACGGGAATGTAATATATATAAAAATGCATATCTGCCAAAAGGGCACCTACCATTTGTGTATTGAGGAGGAAACATTTCTGCATGGTTTTAAATATAGAATTTCTACAGCATTGTCAAATAATCATAAATACACTGCTGCTAAAAAAAAAATGTTTTTATAGACCCCTGGCCCCACCATACAACTACTACCACACTGAAGTTACAATCCGAAATTGCACAAAGAAATAAAAAACATTTGCTAAATAAGTCCTACCCTCTCTGCAAATGAAAGTGATCTGCACAAACTATACAAACAAAGTGCCAAGTCTGTCTCACACTGTGCATAGTGGTTTAGTGCACACTCAGAAATCCTCTCAAATGCATTTTTTTTTTTTTTTAGTTCTTGCCTCATGGGGCCCCCCTGGCCCATTGGGCCCCTGACAGGAGTCACCCTTGTCACCCCCTGATGGCAGCCCTGGGTTTATAAGCTCCTGGTCAATATCTGTAACTAATCCTTTATATATTTATTTACAGTGTTTGCAGCCACTTGTATGTGAGTCAGTGCTAACTAGGGTAGGTTGCTGTGCTATAGATAAATAGATGATAGATAGATAGATAGATAGATAGATATATAGATACGTAGATTACAGATAGATAGATAGATAGATAGATAGATAGATAGATAGATGATAGATAGATAGATAGATAGATAGATAGATAGATGATAGATAGATAGATGATAGATAGATTGATTGATTCATAGATAGATAGATACAACAGAGAGATAGATAGATAGATGATAGATAGATAGATAGATAGATAGATAGATAGATAGATAGATACTGTAAAGAGATAGATAGATAGATAGATAGATAGATAGATAGATAGATAGATAGATGATAGATAGATAGATAGATAGATAGATACTGTAAAGAGATAGATAGATAGATAGATAGATAGATAGATAGATAGATAGATAGAGATAGATAGATAGATAGATAGATAGATACTGTAAAGAGATAGATAGATAGATAGATAGATAGAGATAGATAGATAGATAGATAGATAGATAGATAGATACTGTAAAGAGATAGATAGATAGATAGATAGATAGATAGATAGATAGATAGATAGATAGATAGATACTGTAAAGAGATAGATAGATAGATAGATAGATAGATAGATAGAGATAGATAGATAGATAGATATAGATAGATAGATAGATAGATAGATAGATGATAGATAGACACACATAAATAAATTTATAAAGGCACAAAAATACAGATTGATATTATATTTACATGGCTGATTTTGCTCTATCAGTTAAGCTGTAAGAGAAATTGGAGATATACATGTGAATTTTTAATTGTAGACATCTAGTTGAAAGGCAACAATCACAGTATCAGGAAGGCTCACCACTTATTTCATCTTTTGGAACACACTGAGAGATTGTCAATCATTGTAGAAAAGCGTAGCACTAAGCCTGTGCTGAACATGTATTGCAAGTCAGGTATAATAACACAATGGGGGGTAGTTATCAACGTGTCTACTTTACCTGCCTTCGCCGGCCCAATACGCCTGCCTAAGCTCGCCTACCATCGCCGCCGCGGACCGGCAAAATTTTGCCTAAGTTATCAAAAAAGCTGTCAAAAAGCCGCACACCAAGTACGGAGAGATGAGCAGCGGACTGTGAGAGTTATCACTCATCTGATCTCGGTGCTCTTCGGCTTTTTGACAGCTTTATTGCTAGCCTGTCATTAAGCACCCACACTAACTACACTGTTCTACCCCCTATACCGGCGCCCCCGGAGCCCCCCCCAACTCAATAAAGTTATTAACCCCTAAACCGCCGCTCCTAGACCCCGCCACAACTCTTATAAATGTATTAACCCCTAAACCGCCGCTCCCGGACACCGCCGCCACCTACATTATACCTAGTAACCCCTATCCTGCCCCCCCTATACCGCCGCCCTCTATAATAAAGTTATTAACCCCTATCCTGCTGATCCCGGCCCTCGCCACAACTAAATAAATAGTTTAACCCCTAAACCGCCGCTCCTGGACCCCGCCGCAACCTATATTAAACTTATTAACCCCTATCCTGCCCCCCCTATACCGCCACCCTCTATAATAAAGTTATTAACCCCTATCCTGCTGATCCCGGACCTCGCAGCAACTAAATAAATAGTTTAACCCCTAAACCGCCGCTCCCAGACCCCGCCACAACCTATATTAAACTTATTAACCCCTATCCTGCCCCCCTACACCGTTGCCACCTATAATAAATTTATTAACCCCTATCCTGCCCCCCTACACTGCCGCAACTGTAATAAAATTATTAACCCCTAAACCTAAGGCTAACACTAACCCTAACGCCCCCTAACTTAAATATTAATTAAATAAATCTAAATATTTCTCTTATTAACTAAGTTAATCCTATTTAAAACTAAATACTTACCTTTAAAATAAACCCTAATATAGCTACAATATAAATAATAATTATATTGTAGCTATCTTAGGATTTATTTTTATTTTACAGGCAACTTTCAATTTATCTTAACTAGGTACAATAGCTATTAAATAGTTATTAACTATTTAATAGCTAGCTAGTTAAAATAAAGAGAAATTAACCTGTAAAATAAAAACTAACCTAAGTTACAATTACACCTAACACTACACTATACTTTAATAAATTATTTCTATTTAAAACTAAATACTTACCTCTAAAATAAACCCTAAGCTAGCTACAATGTAATTAATAATTACATTGTAGCTATTTTAGGATTTATATTTATTTTACAGGTAACTTTGTATTTATTTTAGCTAGTTAGAATAGTTATTAAATAGTTATTAACTATTTAATAACTATCTAGCTAAAAGAAATACAAAATTACCTGTAAAATAAATCCTAACCTAAGTTACAATTAAACCTAACACTACACTATCATTAAATAAATTAAATAAATTAACTACAAATAACTACAATTAAATACAATTACATAAACTAACTAAAGTACAAAAAATAAAAAAAGCTAAGTTACAAAAAAATAAAAAAATAAGTTACAAACATTTAAAAAATATTACAACAATTTTAAGCTACTTACACCTAATCTAAGCCCCCTAATAAAATAACAAAGCCCCCCAAAATAAAAACATGCCCTACCCTATTCTAAATTAAAAAAGTTCAAAGCTCTTTTACCTTACCAGCCCTTAAAAGGGCCTTTTGCGGGGCATGCCCCAAAGAATTCTGCTCTTTTGCCTGTAAAAGAAAAATACAACCCCCCCAACATTAAAACCCACCACCCACATACCCCTAATCTAACCCAAACCCCCCTTAAATAAACCTAACACTACCCCCCTGAAGATCCTACCTTGAGTCATCTTCAGCCAACCGACCCACCGATGGAACCGAAGAGGAGATCCGGAGCGGCAGAAGTCATCATCCAAGGCGGCGCTGAAGAAGTCTTCCATCCGATGAAGTCATCATCCAGGCGGCGCTGAAGAAGTCTTCCATCTGGGTGATGTCATCTTCCAAGTGGCATCTTCAATCTTCTTTCTTCCGGATTCATCTTCATCCCGCCGACGCGGAACATCCTTCTTCCCCGACGGACTAACGACAAATGAAGGCTCCTTTAACGGACGTCATCCAAGATGGCGTCCCTTCAATTCCGATTGGCTGATAGGATTCTATCAGCCAATCGGAATTAAGGTAGGAAAAATCAGATTGGCTGATTGAATCAGCCAGATTGAGCTTGCATTCTATTTGCTGATCAGAACAGCCAATAGAATGCAAGCTCAATCTGATTGGCTGATTGGATCAGCCAATCGGATTGAACTTCAATCTGATTGGCTGATTCAATCAGCCAATCAGATTTTTCCTACCTTAATTCCGATTGGCTGATAGAATCCTATCAGCCAATCGGAATTGAAGGGACGCCATCTTGGATGACGTCCCTTAAAGGAACCTTCATTCAGTCGTCGGCCGTCGGGGAAGAAGGATGTTCCGCGTCGGCGGGATGAAGATGGATCCGGAAGAAAGAAGATTGAAGACGCCGCTTGGAAGATGACATCGCCCGGATGGAAGACTTCTTCAGCGCCGCCTGGATGATGACTTCATCAGATGGAAGACTTCTTCAGCGTGCCTTGGATGATGACTTCTGCCGCTCCGGATCTCCTTTTCGGTTTCATCGGTGGGTCGGCTGGCTGAAGACGACTCAAGGTAGGATGATCTTCAGGGGGGGTAGTGTTAGGTTTATTTAAGGGGGGTTTGGGTTAGTTTAGGGGTATGTGGGTGGTGGGTTTTAATGTTGGGGGGGTTGTATTTTTCTTTTACAGGCAAAAGAGCAGAATTCTTTGCGGCATGCCCTGCAAAAGGCCCTTTTAAGGGCTGGTAAGGTAAAAGAGCTTTGAACTTTTTTAATTTAGAATAGGGTAGGGCATGTTTTTATTTTGGGGGGCTTTGTTATTTTATTAGGGGCTTAGATTAGGTGTAAGTAGCTTAAAATTGTTGTAATATTTTTTAAATGTTTGTAACTTATTTTTTTTATTTTTTTGTAACTTAGCTTTTTTATTTTTTGTACTTTAGTTAGTTTATGTAATTGTTTTTAATTGTAGTTATTTGTAGGTAATTTATTTAATTAATTTAATGATAGTGTAGTGTTAGGTTTAATTGTAACTTAGGTTAGGATTTATTTTACAGGTAATTTTGTATTTCTTTTAGCTAGGTAGTTATTAAATAGTTAATAACTATTTAATAACTATTCCAACTAGCTAAAATAAATACAAAGTTACCTGTAAAATAAATATAAACCCTAAAATAGCTACAATGTAATTATTAATTACATTGTAGCTATATTAGGGTTTATTTTACAGGTAAGTATTTAGTTTTAAATAGGATTCATTTATTTAATGATAGTGTAGTGTTAGGTGTAATTGTAACTTAGGTTAGATTTTATTTTACAGGTAAATTTCTCTTTATTTTAGCTAGGTAGCTATTAAATAGTTAATAACTTTTTAATAGCTATTCTACCTAGTTAAAATAAATTGAAAGTTGCCTGTAAAATAAAAATTAATCCTAAGATAGCTACAATGTAATTATTATTTATATTGTAGCTATATTAGGGTTTATTTTAAAGATAAGTATTTAGTTTTAAATAGAATTAATTTAGTTAATAAGAGAAATATTATTTAGATTTATTTAATTAATATTTAAGTTAGGGGGGTGTTAGGGTTAGTGTTAGACTTAGGTTTAGGGGTTAATAAATTTATTACAGTGGCGGCGGTGTAGGGGGGCAAGATAGGGGTTAATAAATTTATTATAGGTGGCGATGGTGTAGGGGGGCAGATTAGGGGTTAATAAATTTAATATAGGTTGCGGCGGGGTCCGGGAGCGGCGGTTTAGGGGGTAATACATTTATTTAGTTGCGGCGGTGTAGGGGGGACAGATTAGGGGTGTTTAGACTCGGGGTACATGTTAGGGTGTTAAGTGTAGACAGCTCGCATAGGAATCAATGGGATGTCGGGCAGCAGCGAACATGAACTTTCGCTATGGTCAGACTCCCATTGATTCCTATGGGATCCGCCGCCTCCAGGGCGGCGGTTTGAAAACCAGGTACGCTGGGCCGGAAAAGTGCCGAGCGTACCTGCTAGTTTTTTGATAACTAGCAAAAATATTCAGATTGTGCCGAACTTGTGTGCGGAACATCTTGAGTGACGTAAGAATCGATCTGTGTCGGACTGAGTCCGGCGGATCGAAGCTTACATCACTAAATTCTACTTTTGCTGGTATCTTGGGCTTGATAACTAAGGCGAATCAGCCTCGCCACAAATACACTGCGGAATTCCAGCGCATTTGAGGTAGACACGTTGATAAGTAGAGGTCAATAGCTTTTAAACATATATCTAGAATGTGTCCTTACCGTGAAGGTTTACTGTGTACGCACTGCTCTGTATCAGCCTCGCCACAAATACGCTGCGGAATTCCAGCGCATTTGAGGTAGACACGTTGATAACTAGAGGTCAATAGCTTTTAAACATATATCTAGAATGTGTCCTTACGGTGAAGGTTTACTGTGTACGCACTGCTCTGTATTTATAAATCTATGGAAAAATCTGTACAAAAAGGAAAGAATGAGAAGAAAGTGAGATATTTCTAAGAAAAGTAACCAAAGTAGTATAATGTATTAAAGTGATATGTAACTTAATGTAAATATTCTTCTCTGTCTCTGCAATTGATCACAACAGGTTTCCTACAATTGCCTAACAAAACTATATACATGACTCATAATTACAAACATGTGAAGCACTCAATAAGAAAAATGTTACTCAAAAATGGAACCAATACTTATTTCGAATCAGAAGTCTGCTGTGTCTCTGTATTATTAGGAGATATCTTACACACTTGTAAAGCAGTACTAACCGTCTGAGATATGTCTGGGAAACATATTTCTAGGATCATTTCCAGTGCATGTTATTTAAAGAGACATTCCATCCAGCATTGGAATCCACATAAATGCATTTCCGTTTTGAAAAAAAAAAGCATTTTTGCAATATAGATGTATTAGCAAAAATTATGTTCTTAAAGGGACAGTATACACTCATTTTCATATAACTGCATGTAATAGACACTACTATAAAGAATAAGATGCACAGATACTGATATAAAAATCCAGTATAAAACTGTTTAAAAACTTACTTAGAAGCTGTCAGTTTGGCTCTGTTGAAAAGGTAGCTGGAAAGCCCACTGCAAGTGACAAATAAGACACTCCCACCCTCCCCCTTCTTTTTCATATGAAAAGACCTTTTACACAAACAGGAGCAAGCTGGAGTAGGTATACGTCAGTATTCTCATAAAACTTTGGGGCTTGGTTAGGAGTCTGAAAATCAGAGCAATGTTATTTAAAAATAAGCAAAACTATACATTTATTTTAAAAAAAAACTTTATGGGCTATATAAATAGATCATCTACAAAACATTTATGCAAAGAAAAAATGAGTGTATAATGTCCCTTTAAAGGCTACAGCTGTTTCAAAAGTGTATTTAAGTATGCACCATGTACTAGCCTTTTAAACACAGCGCTTGCTCAGAGAGCCTAAAGTGCTTGTACCATCTGGCAATGACTCAGTTGGTTTATTGCTGAAATGATACAGTTCCACTGGTGACCTGAGCAGCTGCAGTATTTAAAATGCTGGTGCACTGAGAATATCTAGCTATGCTTCATGTGCACGTGCAGAGTAAAATGTTAACACTAAAACAGTGATAACTTTTACTAGAAGCATTTTTGCTAATACAAGTATTTTTCAAATATGTTGCTATTCAAGGATGTGATTCATCTAAATGTTGACTGGAATGTCCATTTAAGGTCATATCAATACCACAACAGATTATTATTAGGTTCATATACGTAATCCAAGTTCTTTACTTGATGTTATTTAAAAATAGTGTAAAAATAAATATAAGCATATGAAAATTGTATACTTATAGCATTTATAAAATCTATTACTTCATCAAAATCGCATTGAATTTAATAGTAAAAATGACATTGCCCACTGATACACCAACTTATCCCATAAGAAATTCTAGTAATAATGCCCGTTAATGGGCCATATTACATGTGGCGCACAATATAAGCAATACTGTGCTAACTAGCGCGCATATTACAATTTAATGGGCCATATTACATGTGGCGCACAATATAAGCAATACTGTGCTAACTAGCGCGCATTTTACAATTTAATAGGCCATATTACATGTGGCGCACAATATAAGCAATATTGTGCTAACTAGCGCGCATATTACAATTTAATGGGCCATATTACATGTGGCGCACAATATAAGCAATACTGTGCTAACTAGCGCGCATATTACAATTTAATGGGCCATATTACATGTGGCGCCCAATATAAACAATACTGTGCTAACTAGCGCGCATATTACAATTTAATGGGCCATATTACATGTGGAGCACAATATAAGCAATACTGTGCTAACTAGCGCGCATATTACAATTTAATGGGCCATATTACATGTGGCGCCCAATATAAGCAATACTGTGCTAACTAGCGCGCATTTTACAATTTTAAAGTAAATGGTTGCACTCAAGTGCAAACAGAAACTGTGCTAGAATAATTACCATGACTGTAGACCTAGCGTAAACTGTAAGGGTTAAAAAAAACTTCTTACTTCAAAAACATATGTAAATAGACTAAGGGGTAAATTTATCATGGTGCGGACAAACATGATCTGCTATAGCGAATCATGTTCACCGCACATCGATAAATGCCGACAGCATACGCTGACCGCCCCCTGCAGATTCGCTGCCGCTAGCAAGAGGTGTCAATCAACCCAATCGTATTCAATTGGGCTGATTGCTGTCCGCCACCTAAGATGTGGTGGACGAGTTAAGTAGCACCGGTCTTAGGACCGCTGCTTCTTAACTTCCGCTTCAGGCGGAACTGAAGCAGTGTGGATCAGAAGCAGCATCAGCTGCTTCATAAATTGACCCCTAATTCATTCATATATATATTATTTAATAAAACATATAAATTAATTATTAATAAAAATATTATATAAGGGTTAAAAGGCATGGTGTTTGACTGGAAAGGACTATTATGTGGGTATATATATATGTCTGAGGAATGTTTCCAACACCTTGTTGAATCTATGCCACGAATAATAAAGGCAGTCCTGAAGACAAAAGGGGGTCCAACCCAGTACTAGCAAAGTGTACCTAATAAAGTGGGGCTGGTGACTGTATATACGCACATGCATACACACACACACACACACACACATATATATATATATATATATATATATATATATATATATATATATATACATATGTTTACATAGTATACATATATATATATATATATATAATACACACAAAAATAAAGTCTAGCACTCGCTCACAAGCTCTTATCTAAGTTCAAAAGAAACTGGAAGAGTCAGTTACCGCATTTGGCCAAATGGGACCAGCCCAGGTACCACGTCAAGGTCTCACACACAGGTGCAAGCTCATATTCAAACAAAATGGGAACTAGTCAGGGTTCACAGACTTTTGTAATCACCCTTAAGCACAAGCAAAACAAGGAAAGTGAAACAGTACTCCCAGACTGGTCCAGGGACACATCACATGACCCTGTAACACTGCTCAGCTATGGTGCTATAGCACTATCAAAAAGCTGCACTATTTCTAGAGTCACATACAGTCTTGAACCCAGGCCAGCCTGGGAGCAAGTCCCTAGGGAAAATTACTAAACAGACATTACAATACACACAAAAATAGTCTAGCACTCGCTCACAAGCTCTCAGCTAAGTTTAAAAGAAACCTAGGGACTTGCTCACATGCTGGTCTGGGCCAAGACTGCATGTGACTCTAGAAATAGTGCAGATTTTTGAGAGTGCTATAGCTGAGCAGTGTTTCAGGGTCCTGTGATGTGTCCCCAGTCCGGTCTGGGAGTCCACTTTTCTTGTTTTATATATATATACATACACACATGTTTAGACTTTTCCAACCATATACCTATAAACATGCAATATAATTTTTAATAATTTATTTCTGTTTTATTGTTTTTTGAATATGAATACTTTACATTTCAATTATCTTCAAATAGAAGAAAATTATCTTTTAACACACATCTATATACACACACACACAGATATATATATATATATATATATATATATATATATATAAAACATGGAAGGGAACTGCACTCCAAGACCGGATCAGGTACACATCCTGTGACTCAGCAACATCCAGCCCTGGGTGCTAAATAGCACTCCAAAAAAGCTGTGATGTCACCAGAGCCACAGGCAGTTAACCCCAGTCCGGAATGGGTGGAAGAAACAAGGGGGATTACAAATAAAAAGTAATACAACACATAGAAACACCCAGCACTCACCAGCTAGCTCACAGCTAAGATAAAATCACAACTGGAAAGGTTAGTTACCACATCTGGCCAAATGGGAAAGCTCAGGCACCATGTCAAGGTTCTTTCCATTGCTTGAGTCCCTAACACAGCCACACTATCATGCGAGCTCACAAAGCCAAACAGACTGAGAACAAAGAAGGGGTGCACAGGTGGATGTAATCACCCATAGAAAATACAAAACATGGAAGGGAACTGCACTCCAAGACCGGATCAGGTACACATCCTGTGACTCAGCAACATCCAGCCCTGGGTGCTAAATAGCACTCCAAAAAAGCTGTGATGTCACCAGAGCCACAGGCAGTTAACCCCAGTCCGGAATGGGTGCAAGAAACAAGGGGGATTACAAATAAAAAGTAATACAACACATAGAAACACCCAACACTCACCAGCTAGCTCACAGCTAAGATAAAATCACAACTGGAAAGGTTAGTTACCGCATCTGGCCAAATGGGAAAGCCCAGGCACCACGTCAAGGTCCTTTCCATTGCCTGAGTCCCTAACACAGCCACACTATCATGCGAGCTCACAAAGCCAAACAGACTGAGAACAAAGAATATATATATATATATATATATATATATATATATATAATTCTTCTATGTGAACAACAATGGAATGTAAAGCATGGATGTTCACTCAGGGGAGGCAGAACCTCCGCTGTCATGTAAAGAAAATAATGTTATAATTAAAATAATTTAATAATAAAAAAATGTAAAAAAAAATGTAAAAATAAATTCTGACCTAAGCTGCAAATACATGTAGAGAGGCAGTCTATCTTGATTGATAAACAACTTAGAAAGTGCTGTATGGAGCTCCTGCCCACTGTCTGTCCGGTCAGGAGTCACATTTCATCAATCATGAAAAAACCCCAAGTGAGGCAGCTCTCATATCTGCCTCCTGGAGGGGGTGTAACAGTGTTAGTGTAAGAGAAGCACTGATAATCCGTGTTGTGGGTGGGAACTAATAGAATAGAAAAATCTGGTCAGCAGAAATATAGTACTGCTACTACCTTTCCACTTAAATTTGTGTACAGCAATTGTTGTTTTGAGCGCAATGTCTGCAGCATCAGCAGCAGGAGAGGTCTTTATTTTAGTGTTTCTCACCGCTCTGCACTGCATGTTCTGTGTGGGCGGGGCTGGGTTCCACTTATACAGTTCCCCATTTAGAGGGCTGCTGGAGCATAAAATAAAGGGTACAGAAGTCCTTGCTCTGTTTTGACTGCCTGGCTATGTTTTTTTTTTACAAATTCATGCAAGCAGCAAACAGCAGCTCTGACTATAACAAGGCAGAGCTCTCAGTCTCTCACTTCTCCCCTCCTCGAGGCAGATCGGCAGTGCATTACTTGGATGTGTTTAGCTCTCATTGCTGCTGGGATAGCTTCTATGTGAAGGTGCTAGGGAGGGACAGCCTTGGTAAAGTATTTTTTTTTTACATTTTACCATTTAACCCCTTATGCTCAGAGTGTATTTGTTATTTATAAAAAGTCTTCATAAACAATGCTATATAATTATACTGAACACAATATGTATTTATACTTTTGATTTCTGAGTCACAGAAAATTGTGGAATGTGATGAACTAAAAAAAAAAAAAAGAGTTCTATTATGCATACAAATGTATACAATTTTCCTTTTCACATTAAAAATGTTAACATGTTTCAGCAAAATTATTTAAATGAATACAGGGAATAAAAGGAAATGCAGGGTTGTGAACAACTGATTTCTGAAGGTTTATAGTTCACTGGGGTTGATAAGGGAGCGACTGCCATGGCTGTGATGGTGATCAGGGACATGTCTCCACAGCATTAAAGACAAAGTAGTTTTATAAAAGAGAGGAGCAGACATTTAATACAACTCTAAGGATTTTTTCTAGAGAAAGAAGGATCCCAGTTTATTCTATAAATGTGATTATTTTACTCACAAAGCAATTTCCACAAGAAATAAATTCTATAAAAATCAATTTGTCTAACTGAAATCCAAATCACTTATAGTGAAACATCACATTCTTTAGCCAGAATCAGACTTTCCATGGAAGTTAAAAAAAATAAAAAAATTAACCAGATTTTGCTTCTCCCTAGAATCCCTAGGCGGACGCTATAAGGATCATTGTGTTGCCTAAGGGCGCTGACAAATATTGCTGGAGTTTTAATTAATGGTAAAATTATGTTTTAAAAAAGCTTAGCAACAGTATTATAAGCATGTGATAAAATATTCCATATGGATCCAGCACTCCCAACAGACTATAAAAGCAGTATAGATAAACTATAAAGCACAGTACAGATGCATGATAGGCACTTACTGGATATGTAGAGAAAAAATAATAAACAATAATAATATTTTATTTACTTTTTTGCTATAAATCCAATAAGTGCATACTGTATTATATACAGTATCGCTATTTTTTATTTTTTGTTTCTTAATCTGTTTCTTTGTGTCTGTGTATCAGAGTCTTTGGGGGAGCCAATGCTGCTTTCTCCGCCCAATGTTTTAGACGAGCAGGAAATATCAGTTAAGAAGCAGCGATCATAAGACCGCTGCTCATTAACTTGTCCGCCACCTTTTATGCAGTCATCCTGATAAGATTGGGATGATTGACACCCCCTGATAGCAGCCGATTAGCCTTGAGTGTGCAGGGAGAAGCGTTGCACAAGCAATTCTTGTGAAATGCTTGTGCAATGTTAAATGTCGACAGCATATGCTCTCAACATTTATTGATGTAGGGTGGACATGGTCTTTGAATGTGTGTGTGTCTCAGGAGTGTTTCTGTGTGTCTAAGTGTTTTTTGAGTGTCTGTGAGGTGTCTGTTACTGAGTACATGTTTCTGTGTGTCTGAGTATTTCTGTGTGTTTGTGAGTGTGTCTGTGCCTTTGAATGTTTCTTTTTGTGTGTGTCTATGGGTGTATCTGTGCTTTTGAATGTTTCTGTCTGTGTGTGTCTATGGGTCTGTGTGTGTGTGCATTTGAATGTTTCTGTCTATTTGTGTCCATGAGACTGTGTGTGCCTTTGAATATTTATGTCTCTGTGTGTCTATGAGTGTGTCTGTGCCTTTGAATGTTTCTGTCTGTGTGTGTCTATGAGTCTGTGTGTGTGTGCCTCACCAGCCACTGACCTCAATGCAAGTCACTGATGTATAGTATTCCTTACTATTTTCACAGCCTGTGACAGACGCAGTGTGCATTTGTATATAAGGTTGTCATCTGTATAAAGTGCTTTAGGTTAGGGAGAGAACAGGATACAAAGCAGGAGCTGTATATTTTGCAGCTGCTGTATTGCTCTATATTATAGTTGAGTCCTTTTTAAAATATATTGTGTGTAACTGTTAAACTGGGTAGAAAATGCAAAAATGTAAAGCTCAAATTATGTATCAAGCACACTAATTCCAAGCAAATGAAAACGCTGTAAAAAAGTGGTACATATTACTGATCTGTGAGTGTACACAGCTTCTGTCACAGGCTGTGAGAATACTTACGTTCCAACGTGGCGGTGCCCAGTATGAAGAGGCGGTGCTTCTGTATCGGGCACCTTTAAGCTAAATTGTGTGTTATTCTTAATAGATAAAAAAAAATTATGAGGTATATCCCAGAATATTTTCAGAAAATGTATTTTCCCTTTTAAAGACAATGGAAGATTATTCCATTTTAATAGGTATTTTTTATTTCTTTCAAAGATAATATCAAAATTGAAGTTTTACCTTTTGCTTGGATTTCTAGATATTTTAAGCAAGTCAAAGATTTTTTAAACTTATGTAAATGCGTCGGTAGTTTCTATATCTCTGATTTTTGTAGATGAATTTTGTATCTGAGAACATACCAAGATTCTGTATAATTTCTAACATTTCTTGAAAATATATTTTTGGTTCTGGACTCACAGCATTAAATTAAATTGTCATCATATAAGACTAGCTTAGTTCTAGAATCTCCTATCTTAATCCATAAAAGGTTTTGTTGTAGTTTAATAGCCAGTGGTTCATGTGCTAGGTTGAATAATTACTGTGAAAGAGGCTATCCCTGCTTTGTAGATGGTTTCAGATCTATTTTTGATGAGAATATATTATTCTAAATAGTTCTTCTATATGGAGTGAATCATATATTTTCTACAAACGTCAAAAAACCCACTACATATAAATTGTTGCACTATTTACAATAAGTGTGTCCACTTCTATTGAATGTTCTTTTTGCATCTAATGCCAGCTCCTGGCTAGTGGTTATTTTTTTATAGGAGGTATGTTTACAAAAAAGAATGTATAATCTGTAGTATGCATCTCATATTTTTCATAGGTGAGTGCCCATGTAAGAAACCAACCTTATCTAGGTGTATAAAATGTGTCAGTATTATTTTTAGTCTATATAATAAAATTGTTGTCATTATTTAAAATCCACATTTAATAAATAAATTGGATGGCATAATGCAACCAAGATTGCATCTTTTTCTGGTTTCAGAATCATCAGTAAATTAGCCGCTGTGAAAAATGGTGAGGGCACTTTACGATTTGAATAATAATTATTAAAAATATTTTTCAATATTGCAGAGATTTGTTCACATAATAATTCTGCACACCTCTGGTTAATTTAAAAAATGTCCCGAATTGCCCCCCCCAAAATAAAGAGTATAGTTCCTTTTTAAAAAAAATATATAAAAGGATTTTTTTAAAAAAATATAACTGCACTAAGCAGTTATAGGGGTTAAAGTGAGCAGATGTGCCTTTACATTGCGGTCTATGGGTGACTGTGTTTTAACTGTTTATATATATGTATATGCTTACATACATATACATTTATGTGTTTATAAGTCTATATACACATATAAGCACATAACTATATATCCAAAAAGAAAGATTTGCTTCAGCTCTTAAAAGGATAATTAAAGCAGCCAATAAGTAATGGAAAACTTTTTTTAACCCCTTAATGACCGGACCATTTTTCAATTTTCTTACCCTTAATGACAATGGCTATTTTTACATTTCTGCAGTGTTTGTGTTTAGCTGTAATTTCCCTCTTACTCATTTACTGTACCCACACATATTATATACCGTTTTTCTCGCCATTAAATGGACTTTCTAAAGATACCATTATTTTCATCATGTCTTATAATTTACTAAAAAAAAATATAATAAAATATGAGGAAAAAATGGAAAAAAACACACTTTTTCTAACTTTGACCCCCAAAATATGTTACACATCTACAATCACCAAAAAACACCCATGCTAAATAGTTTCTAAATTTTGTCCTGAGTTTAGAAATACCCAATGTTTACATGTTCTTTGCTTCTTTAGCACTTCGCTATTTCCAAACCACTTTTTTTCAAAATTAGCGCTAGTTACATTGGAACCCTGATATCTGTCAGGAATACCTGAATATCCCTTGACATGTATATATTTTTTTTTAGAAGACAACCCAAAGTATTGATCTAGGCCCATTTTGGTATATTTCATGCCACCATTTCACCGCCAAATGCGATCAAAAAAAAAAAAAGTTCACTTTTTCACAAAATTTGTCACAAACTTTAGGTTTCCCACTGAAATTATTTACAAACAGCTTCTGCAATTATGGCGCAAATGGTTGTAAATGCTTCTCTGGGATCCCCTTTTTTCAGAAATAGCAGACTTATATGGCTTTTGGGTTGCTTTTTGGTAATTAGAAGGCCGCTAAATGCCGCTGCGCACCACACGTGTTTTATGCCCAGGAGTGAAGGGGTTAATTAGGGAGCTTGTAGGGAGCTTGTAGGGTTAATTTTAGCTTTAGTGTAGTGTAGTAGACAACCCCAAGTATTGATCTAGGCCCATTTTGGTATATTTTATGCCACCATTTCACCGCCAAATGCGAGCAAATAAAAAAAAAAACTTAACATTTTTCACAATTTTAGGTTTCTCACTGAAATTATTTACAAACAACTTGTGCAATTATGGCAGAAATTGTTGTAAAAGCTTCTCTGGGATCCTCTTTGTTCAGAAATAACAGACTTATATGGCTTTGGCGTTGCTTTTTGGTAATTAGAAGGCCGCTAAATGCTGCTGCGCACCACACGTTAATTATGCCCAGCAGTGAAGGGGTTGAATTAGGTAGCTTGTAGGGAGCTTGCAGGGTTAATTTTAGAGATCAGCCTCCCACCTGACACATCCCACCCCCTGATCCCTCCCAAACAGCTCTCTTCCCTCCCCCACCCCACAATTGTTCCCGCCATCTTAAGTACTGGCAGAAAGTCTGCCAGTACTAAATAAAAGAGGTTTTTTTTTTTTTTTAAATAAAAATAATAAAGTATTTTAGCTGTGACGGACCCCTGCCTTAGCCCCAACCTCCCTGATCCCCCCTCCAGCTCTCTAACCCTCTCCCCTACCTAATTACCACCATCTTGGGTACTGGCAGCTGTCTGCCAGTACCCAGTTTGGCCCCAAAAACCCCCCAAAAAGTATTTTTATTTTATTTTTACTTAAAAAACTATTTCTGTAGTGTAGCAGCCCCCCACAATACCCCCACCCCCTCCCAGATCCTTTTATATTTATTTTTAAATACCAAATTCCCTTTATTTTCCCCTTTCTGCATCATTCATTGATGTCAGTGTGGCTAATGGGTGCACGTGCACGCGCGTGCACGCGCACATGCATGCTCACGTGCACAAACGCGCATCGTGCACGTGCACGCGCATCGTGCACGCGCATGCGCACCCTCACACCCGGCACTATCGCTACCGGTGCAGAGAGGGCCACAGAGTGGCTCTCTCTGCATCGGGGGCTTGTAAAGTGGTATTGCAGGATGCCTCCATATCGAGGCATCACTGCAATACCCTCAGAGCTGCTGGAAGCATTTGTGATCGCTTCCAGCACTCTGTTAGACAACTGACGTACCAGGTACGTCCATTGTCATTAACTGCTTGTTAATGCATGACGTACCTGGTACGTCAGTTGTCATTAAGGGGTTAAAACAAATATATATATATATATATATATATATATATATATATATAGGCAACCAATGCAGGGAGGTCTAGATAAATCTATCAGAGAGAAAAAGAAAAAGCAGATCTTACCCAGCATAACTTATGTTAGGCTAAAATGCACTTATAAACTGAAAAGCAATAGAGGAGAGGCGTGTCAGGTTACCAAACACAATGAAATTATAACATTACTAGTTGGTAAGCCTGCCCAAAGTCTATGTGTTGTAAATACAAAAAATAAAAAATAGAACTACAGAAAAAAAAAAACATTATTCAAAATAAAAAAATCAACCTAATACCTATGAAAATAAAAAACAAAAATTAAATAAAAACATCCCCTAATCTAATGCTAAACTACCAATAGCCCTTAAAAGAGCTTTTTGTAGGGCATTGCCCTAAGTTAAACAGCTCTTTTGCAGTTAAATTCTAAGTCTCCCCTAACAGTAAAACCCATCACCCACCAAACCCCCCAAAATAAAGCTAACACTAAAAAACCTAAACTACCCATTGCCCTGAAAAGGGCATTTGTATGGGCATTACCCTTAAAAGTGCATTCTACTCTTTTGCTGCCCTTAAAATGGCATTTAGCTCTTTTAAGAAGTGCCCATAACCCTAATCTAAAATAAAAAAAATTAAAAATTAAAACAAAACCTGTCTAACCCCCAAAATTTAAAAATTCAACCTAATACCTATGAAAATAAAAAAGCCCCCCAAAATAAAAACACCCCCTAATCTAATGCTAAACTACCAATAGCCCTTAAAAGGGCCTTTTGTAGGGCATTGCCCTAAGTTAAACAGCTCTTTTGCAGCTACAAAAATGTATATGTCCCCCCTAACAGTAAAACCCACCACCCACCAAACCCCACAAAATAAATAAACCTAACACTAAAAAACCTAAACTACCGAGGGGCGGAGTCGGCCGACGAAGAACATGGCCGCAGAATAAGATAGCTCCGGAGCTCTGAAACCGGGTGGCGGGTCCCCCGGGCAGTATCAAACACTAATTTACTGCCATTAGGAGGCATCATCTATCCGACCACCTTGGGAGCCTAACATGGGTGAAAAACCCCCACATCAACACAATTTTGTGAGAACGCCGACCCCGAGGCCTAAGCATCGCGCAGGAGCATGGTGACGCAGCTACAACACATACTAGGCAGCAGCGGTGAGAACAATTAGCAGCAAGCGGACCAAAGCAACCCACTTTGAATGTAACAGGGACCAAAAAGGAGCTGGACATCGATGCCGCTGATTACCTACACCTACAGCTGACCGCAAGTATACATTCAATGCACACGACAGGGGCCCACAAGGGACATTACAAGCAGAGACTGACCTAGCACTTAGGCCCCCCCTGAAACACGAGATATCAATCTACATAAGCCTCTACAAACTGCACTCCTGGCAGGCCCCCAATATTATTTCAGCCTAACATGGAAACCCCCGAGGGGGGATAATGCTAAAACCGGCCTCCATGCCAGAAAAGCCGCAGGGACAGTAACTATATTTATAAACAATCAGCCTGTCCTTATTTAAAACGGTCAAAGAATTCCTCCGGACGACACCTATACAAATTAGATGCAGCCCACACTCATCATTGGGTGACAGTGGAACATTTAACAGCAGCAAATACATAGAACATTCTGAGGTTACACAAACTTTTCCCTTCTCATAATCACGAGGGCGCGGAATCCGCAGCCGAGATACCTCTAAATAAAAGATCAACATGGCATCACGCAACAAGCATAAAGCTGAAAAGTCAAATAAACCAGCTATGTCTGCAAATACCAAGCTAAATGCTTTTTTCAAACCCCAAGAAGGGCTAACATCCTCAAACACAAACATGCTTACTGAAGACAGCGCAGATGGCTTGGAAGAAAACTCACAATGGGGCGACACTCAAAACACCCCACTCACAAAAGCTGACTTGGACAACCTTCCCACCAAGAAGGATCTTACCTTTTTCATGTCACAGGTTAACCAAGCGATTAAGGAAGGTTTAGCAGGGGTAAAGAAAGAAATTACTGCTTTAGGAAATAGAGTGATGTTGCTAGAAGAACAAGTAGAAGAAACGACTAAAACCTCAGATAACCTAGAAGAAGCTGTTCAACAACAGAATACAGCGATAGTACGGCTGCAGGAACAAATGGAGGACCTCGACAATCGAGGTAGACGACAGAACCTCAGAATCAGAGGTGTCCCGGAGCAGATACTTCAAGCACAAATAGCCTCATACCTACAAAACTTATTTAAATACTTGCTAGATCTGAATACAGGCGAAACTATTGTTCTGGACAGAGCACATAGGGCCTTGAGAGCACGGCCTTCCGCAACAGCTCCTCCAAGGGACATTGTCTTGTGCTGTCATAAATTTACAGACAAAGAGAGAATTTTGCAGGCAGCGAGAAAGAAATCACTGATCATTTTTGGGGAAGACAGTATACAGATATATGCAGACCTTAGCAGCCTCACATTGGCGAAACGAAAAGAAGCACGGTACCTAACTCTGCATTTAACTGACCTTGGCATCCCATATAGATGGGGCTTCCCTTTTTCCATCAAAGTCACAAAGGACGACAAGATCTATACATATAGGAGCCCTGAGGACATAGAGAGCTTCTGCAAGCAATTGGAAATATCGCAACCATCCCTGCCATCTTTAAAAGCCCCAGACCGGGGTAATAAAACTCAGACTAACCTCCCACAGAGGCCACAACGCCCAGAATGGACAACAGTCCCGAAAAAAAGGAGAAACACCCCCTCTGGCTCCTTGACTGGAGACGGAGAAGAAGAAGATATAACCTGAATTGCTGCATGACATATACAGAGTCTTTCTTCTTAGGTGACTCGAGGCCAAGTGCTGACTGCTAGCCTCATAGGCTTCACCAGATATGTTAGGTTTGATCAACAGTTAATATATTGAAATAGTTATTATAAACTGCCTTCACTGTAATTGAATGATTTGAGGGGTTTATTTGAAAGAGTTGAAATGTTCCATTAGTTGAATTACCTCCAATTTCCCCATCCCGGTTCGGGGTCCCGCCCCGGAAACAGAGCTGGCCAAACTTGGTTCTTAATCCCCCTTTACTACTACTACTGTTACTTTGGCCAGCTGCTCTTCTCCCTCCCTTCTATTCCCTCCTCGCCCCTTCCCCCTTCCTCCCTTTTCTCCCCGACCCTTCCCTCCACCCACCTTCAGCTTCTCCCCCTTTCCCTCCACCTCCTTCTCTTGCTTCCCATAGTCCCCCGACTTCCAGTAGATATGGGTTTATACCCCTTATTTGCACTATTGAGATGTATCAAGATTTTGTTAAAAGATTTGTATTATTACAGTTATGTTAATTTTTCTTTTGTTTTTCCTCTCATGTCTGTCACTTCTGCTCCACTTAAAAGGGTAAAGTCACCTTATCCGACCTTCTTCCTTTCTGTCCTTTACTACAAGCCAGGTCATCCTGATGCAGCCGCTTTGACAACTACCACTGCTGAATACCTACATGGGGTAAGAGCTTTTACATATACTCGACACACTCACAAATGACTGACAACACATTGACGCTCATTTCACAAAATGTGAAGGGACTAAACTCTCCCACAAAACGCTCAATAGCACTGCGATGCTTTGCTAAACACAAAGACTCGATTATCTTTATTCAGGAAACCCATTTCAAAGAGCAGGCGGAACCTAGATTCCTCTCCAAGTCACATCCAGAGGTTTATTTTAACTCCCTACCAGGTAAAAAAGCAAATGGTGTGGGGATTCTACTACACAAGAATATTCATTTTAAACTAACGAAAAAAGTAACAGATGATGAGGGTAGAATTCTGATACTAATAGGGACACTATTTAACAACCCGGTGACCTTAGCAAATGTATATGCTCCCAATAATCATAAGGCGAAATTCTTCAACCAACTTAGCAAACTAATAAACGATAATAAGAAGGGGACTTTAATTTTGGGTGGGGATTTGAATGTCACATTAGACCCCACGTTAGATTCCTCCTCTGGGAAGACACCCTCCTTAGCCCGACCCCCAATCGCGATTTATAATTGCCTGTCACAGCTAGGCCTGATAGATGTCTGGCGAATACAGCATAGTTCACAAAGAAACTACACGTTTTATTCTCACCCCTGGGCAGTCTACACGAGAATAGATTACCTCTTAATTGAGAGACACCACCTAGCTCTAGCCACAGAATCCGATATTCAGCCAACTGCCTGGTCAGACCACTCCCAGATAAGCATCAATCTGAAATGGCCCAATTACCCTATCACCCCCTTCATATGGAGATTAGACAGCTCGCTCCTCAACGATCCAGCAACCAAAGAGACCCTGACTAAGACATTACGGGAATATTTCCAAATAAATGCTACACCTGATATGAAACCTAAACTGGTATGGGAAGCCCATAAGGCTGTTATGAGGGGAGAATGCATCAAACAATTGTCATTTAGGAGGAAGACATATAATGAGAAAGTACACACTTTGACAGGGCAACTTGGGAATTTAGAACTCCAACACAAAAATGCACCATCAGATACTATGATATACACCATGTTAACCAAAACCAGACAGGATCTAAATCATATTTTAAGGAAGGAAGCACAAAGAAAAGCTCTAAATATTAGGAAGCTATATGCTTACGAAGGAAACCGATCAGGCCCTCTCCTCGCTAAACTCTTACAAGCCCAACGCGCTAGATCCCAAGTGGAAAAGCTAGTGACCACAGACAAACAACACTTACATGATAGCAAACAAATAGCAGACTATTTTAGTAAATTCTATTCTAAGCTATACAATTTAGACAGCATAGATACGTTGGAACACTTGAAAGACATGCAGGAATATATAAAAGCCGCAGACCTTCCGGCCTTAGATCAAACACAAAAGGAAGCTCCCATATCATTAACAGAAGTTGTTAGAGCCATTACCAATTTACCCACAGGAAAGAGCCCAGGTCCCGACGGCTTTACCAACGCATACTACAAATCCTTTAAAGGTATTCTAGCTCCACACCTATTGCACTTATTCAACACCTTAGACGAAAACCCTACTCTCTCTAGGGATATGCTGATGGCACATATTTCGGTCATACCAAAACCCAACAAAGACCCCACCGACCCGGGTAGTTACAGGCCTATATCCCTCTTAAATTCGGACATCAAGATTCTGGGCAAGATTTTGGCCACACGAATTAATGGAATACTTAGCTCCCTCATACATACGGATCAGGTGGGTTTTGTCCCTGGGAGGGAAGCCAGGGACAACACAATTAGGGCGGTTACCTTGTCCTCTTATGCCAAACGTTATAACATCCCTTCAGTCCTTATAGGGACAGATGCCGAAAAGGCATTCGATCGCATTAATTGGACCTTTCTAAAAGAAACTTTACATTCCCAAGGATTCGGCCCCAAAATGATACAACGTATACTTAGTTTATATTCCCAACCTACAGCTAGAGTCAAAGCCAATGGAATGCTTTCAGATCCCTTTGACATAAAAAATGGGACGAGACAGGGCTGCCCCTTATCCCCCATACTGTTTATCCTGACTATGGAAGTCCTTGCAGCTAACATCAGGCAGAACGAAGAGATTAAAGGAATCCCAATAGGACCTCATAGCTTTAAAGTAGCGATGTACGCAGACGACATCTTATTTTCACTAGCAGATCCCCTCACCAGTATACCTGAAGTGCTGCGACAAATAGACACCTTTGGTAAATTCTCCAACTTCCTAGTTAACAAACATAAATCAGAAATTTTAAACATATCACTCCCTACTTCCAACTTTCGCTCCATCAGTGAGATATGCCCATTAAAACTACAAGAAAAATCTTTAAAATATCTGGGGGTAAATATCTCCCCAAACATGGCACAACTATTCGACGAAAACTACCTGACACTTTCTCGCAAACTACAAGTAGACCTCAATACATGGTCATCTAAACCAATTACATGGTGGGGGAGAACTCAATGTGTTAAAATGACAGTCTTGCCCAGGGTCTTGTACGTATTCCAAACCCTCCCAATCCCAGTCCCCAAATGGTATGTAGTGCATATACAAAAACTTATCAATCTATTTATTTGGGGGAAAATTAAGCCGAGGGTGAATAGGGAAAACCTATATAGAACACAGGATAGGGGAGGATTGGGCTTACCTTGTATACAAGATTATCTAGACGCAGTAACGTTGCAGAGAGTAATAGATTGGCACAGGTCGGCTGATACTAAAGCGTGGGTAGCAATAGATTCACACATCCTCAAAACCCCTGAGGTAGGAGCCCTTTGTTGGGTCCCTAAAGAACTCAGACCACCCCAGTGTACAGAGCTTACCATACACCGTAGAACATTTGAATCTTGGGATTTAATCATCACAAGGAGAAAACATATCTCGGGAGTTCGTTCTCCACTATTCCCAATCCCGAGAAATGCAGAACTAATAGGGGGATTGGATAAAGGTCAAAGGAGATTGACGGGCTGGGGGTATACTATTCCATTAAATGAATTTGTTACACGGGGGAAGCTCAAAAAGAAAGAAGATTTGAATGACATACTAGGAAGTAGTTATTCAGGATGGTTAAAATATTCCCAGTTAGCTCACTTTGTACATACATCACCCCATAGACAGGACTACCTGAGGGAGCTAACCCCATTTGAGAGCCACTGCATCACTAAAGGAACAGCAAGACATTCACTGTCTTTAGCAAAGAAAATGATCCAAGGAAAACATGCACAACAACTCCCTTCATACACACATCACTGGCATACAGAAATTCGCACTGAGTTACAGATAGAAGATTGGCAATACATTTTCATGCGAACAGGGAAAGCCTCAACCTCCCCCCAAGCCCTAGAACTCAACTACAAGGTCTTATCACGTTGGTACCTCACCCCGGAGAGGTTACAATCTATCTACCCTGAAACCTCAGGGAAATGCTGGCGAGGGTGTGAGGGGAGAGGCACCTACCTACATATGTGGTGGAGTTGCCCCAAGGTACAACCCCTGTGGAGCGCAGTGGAAAGTTATCTTAGACCACTACTGGGGAATGACATCTCTTTGTCGCCTAGAATTGCGCTACTGAATGACCTGCCGAAACTACCATGCAAATTAAGACTGACTATACTCCAAATGAGCATGACAGGAGCCAAATCGCTCATAGCCTTACACTGGAAGACCCCCTACTCACCGACATTGACAAACTGGATAGACAAAGTAACTGACCTCCTAAACATGGAAGAATATGGCTACACTAAGAGGGGGAAAGCACACATGCTAGCAGACATAGAATTCCTATGGGAGGGTGGTAGACGAGATGGCGCCCCAACTGCATCCACGGAAACTTAGCTCCTAGGCCCCCAGGGGGGGCACTTCAACAAGACTTTCTTTAGAAGGACTAATGAACGAAAGGACAGATTGACAACCACACTTTTAAAATCTCTTTTGAAGACGTACTTCCTCGAGACATATAATATAGCGGAAGACAGATATTTTCTTTTCCCCCTTTTCTTTTCTTCTTTTTTCTTTTACTTTCTTTCTTCTTCTGTTTGTTTTATGTGTAAGCTTAAGTTGTTTACAAACTGTTATTATCTTTAAGATTCAATTCTCTTTTTTGTGATGCAAAGTATAAGAGTAAGTTAACATAGACCAGTTATCAATCCCCGGTGTGAAACTTTGGACTTTGAGACATTTACAAGAACCCGGGTTATAGTTAGCTCAAAACCAATAATGTCAATGCCATGTATATAATATATGTCTACCATAGATAAGAATATCATTCGAAATGCATTGTACAATCTTGTTTTGAATCAATAAAACAGTTTTCAAAAAAAAAAAAAAAAAAAAAAAAAACCCTAAACTACCTATTACCCTGAAAAGGGCATTTGTATGGGCATTGCCCTTGAAAGGGCATTCAGCTCTTTTGAGAAGTGCCCATAACCCTAATCTAAAAAACAAAAAAAAAACAAAAAATTATTTTTTTAAAAAACCTGTCTAAACCCCCCCAAAATTAAAAAAATTAAACCTAAATTTAAATTAAGATAAAATTACAGAAAATAAAAAAAATCTAATATTACAGAAAATAAAAAACAAATTATCAAACTTAAAAAAATTAAACCTAATCCCTATGAAAATTAAGAAAGCCCCCCAAAATAAAAACACCCCTTAATCTAAGAATAAACTACCGATAGCCCTTAAAAGGGCTTTTTATAGGGCTTTGCCCTAAAGAAATCAGCCCTTTTACATTAAAAATAAACAGTGTCCCTCCTAACAGTAAAACCCACCACCCACCAAACCTCCCAAAATAAAAAACCTAACACTAAAAAAACCTAAACTATCCATTGCCCTGAAAAGGGCATTTGTATGGGCATTGCCCTTAGAAGGGCATTCAGCTCTTTTGCTGCCCATCCCGAATAATAATAAAAAAAAACCAAGTCTAACCCCTAGGTTGGTACTCATGATTGCTGAAGTCCGGCGGAGAAGGTCCTCTTCTAGACGTTGAAGTCTTCTTCCAAGCAGCCGACATCTTCTTTCAAGCGGGGACCTCTTCTTTCTTCATCTGCATCTTTATCTGGAAGATATTACAGTTATCTTTTCATCCATTGGGATTAGAGTTTGAGGATACGCCATATACAAGGATTGATTTGGGACGTCTTTTTTTTTTTTTTGTATATATATATATATATATATATATATATATATATAATTTTTTAAATTTTTGCTTCATTTAAGGTGGTATAACCCACCTTTTTACCATTTTTTTATTTTTATTTTTAAAACCCCTAGCACATCAAACTATTCTGTTTATTAGAGTTAACATACATTGTACAATTGCCTTTTAAATTGTAAGGGAGACTTCACCTTTTTTTTCTTTCTTTTTCTCATTATTATGGTATTCATGTATTTATAACAGGATTTTCAAATATATATTTTTTTTTAATCTGGATCACTCATTATACTTATATGTTTGTATTTTAAAGTATTTTGACTAGATGTCCATGAATAAATGTGTGTGTTACATCTAGCTATCTAGATTGTATTCATTGTATTTTCCATTGTATCCACTTTTGAGGGAGGTGGTCTGGGATTGGCATAGGTGTAACTTTAGGCTCAGCACTATCCTTATTCTATTTGTATCTTTCTTCATCCAGGACAGCGGAACTGAAGACCGGCGACGGCGGAACTGAAGACCAGTGATGGCGGAACTGAAGAACATCGACCGCAGAGCCATGGAGCGTGGAGTATCCTCTTCTTCAGATCGCCACCGTACACTGAATAGTGAATTCAAGGTACGCGATTAAAGAAGGCGTCCCTTGAATTCCTATTGGCTGATTTGGTTCTTTAAATTCAAATCAGCCAATAGGATGAGAGATACTGAAATCCTATTGGCTGTTTAAATTAGCCAATAGGATTTCAGTAGCTCTCATCCTATTGGCTGTTTTGAATTTGAAGAATCAAATAAGCCAATAGTAATTCAAGGGACGTCATCTTTAATCGCGTACCTTGAATTCACTATTCAAGGTACGGCGGAGATCGTTCAAAGAGGATCCTCTACGCTCTATGGCTCCATGATCGCCGGTCTTCAGTTCCAGGGTCGCCGGTCTTCAGCTTCGCGGTCATCGGTCTTCAGCTCCGCCCTCCGCTATGCACCGGCTTGTTCCTGGAAGAAGAAAGAAGAGGTCGCCGCTTGGAAGACTTCACCGCCTGGAACAGGACCTTCTCTGCCGGACTTCAGGAACCATGAGTACCAACCTGGGGGTTAGACTTAGGGTTTTTTTTTATTTTTTGGGGGGGTTGTTTTATTTACATTAGGGATGGGCAATTCTTAAAGAGCTAATTGCCCTTTTAAGGGCAATGCCCATACTGTACAAATGCCCTTTTCAGGGCAATGGGTAGTTTAGGTTTTTTAGTGTTAGGTTTATTTATTTTGGGGGGTTTGGTGGGTGGTGGGTTTTACTTTTAGGTGGGACTTAGAATTTTTCGTAAATTTAAAGAGCTGTTTAACTTAGGGCAATGCCCTACAAAAAGCCCTTTTAAGGGCTATTGGTAGTTTAGCATTAGATTAGGGTGTGTTTTTATTTTGGGGGGGATTTTTTATTTTCCTTTTATTTTTAATTTAAGTAATTGGGCTTAATATAGGGGGTGTTAGGTTAGTGGGTGTTAGGTTAGGGGCTTAGTAATTTAATTAGTTATTTGCGTTGTGAGTATTGGAGGTTTAAGGGGTTAATAGGGTAATTAGGTTTATTGCAATGTGGGGGTTTTGTGGTTTAGGGGTTAATAGGGTAATTAGGTTTATTGCAATGTGGGGGTTTTGCGGTTTAGGGGTTAAAAGGATAATTAGGTTTATTGCGATGTGGGTGGTTTGCGATTTAGGGGTTAATAGGGTAATTAGGTTTATTGCGATGTAGGGGGTTTGAGGTTTAGGGGTTAATAGGGTACTTAGGTTTATTGCTATGTGGGTGGTTGACGGTTAAGGGATTAATATGTTAGGTTATTTGCGGGTTAATTACTTTATTATTTTGAGATGTGTGGGTTTGCGGTTTAGGTGTTAATACTTCATGTGGGAGGTTAGTTTTTTTTGTTATACTTCTTGCGGGCAGTGTTTTTTTTTTTAAATGCTCCGTTTGCCACCCTGCCATTTTTTGGAAACAACATGGATGCAGCGCAAGCTGCATCCAGGTGAATTCCTTTGGCTGCACGACTTGGAGCTCCACTGGCTATGGATAGTAAATATACCCCTTATAAAGCTATTACTGGCAGTCCAAAGGTAAAAAAGGCCTTTTTATCAATCCAGGCTTGTCATGCCTTGCTTGTATCTGAATGATTTCACTCACCTTGTGTCCTCCCAGAGTGCCAAGAAAGGGGGAGATATGATGTCAAACAAATAACAGCTCACCAGACCTGCCCATCACGATCCTTCCAGAGCTTCCCCATGCACTCACCAGACTAATGTTACTTCCTACAGCAGGGCATACTCATTGGAATGATCCTCCTAGAGCTTATGCAACTTCGGAAATCAGTGCTCACCAGTTTGTTCAGGCAGTTCTGGTCAGTCTCCCAATTGTATGGCCATACCTTGGTAATGTTCCATAGAACTTGTTACCAAACGTAAATCCTTTGCTTGTCAGCTTTTACTCCAAACACGCTACACTCGTCAACACAAGGGGTGCGGTTAGTGATATGCACCTTTTACCCTTCAATTTAATCGGGCTTTCTCAAGCGTCATATTACATATATATATATAAATATATTTAAACTTTGCTGTGTGACTTCCCCCTTGCGCTAGGTTCTGTGCCGTGTCTATCGGCATCAGAACAAGGCTCCTATTGGAGCCTATGGAAGCACGCTCTCGTAAGCGCAAAGCTTCCATGCAATGTGAAAGTGAGGTTGCATTCGCATTGCGCTTAACTTGTAATACCAGTGCATATTTCTGTGCACTGGTATTATGAGTGGAGGGCAAATTCATGCTTGCTAAAGCGGAATTTTGAGCTCCACTCATAATCTAGCCCTATATTTTTGGGAAAAAAGCTTTCCATTACCTAAAACATTGCTACAAAATATGATTGACATAACACATAGAAACGCCTGCTACTGGCTAGTTTAATTATAAGAACTGTTACAAGAGGGGCATGGAGTGATGAATGGTTCGATCTGCAATGTTCCGAAGCTAAGTTACGTGTTATAGTTTAATAACGGCTTGCTTGATAAGCTGACTACTGATTAATATGATTGTATTAAACGCTGCTATTATTATACTGCATTTTTGTGTCAACTTTCATGTTTATCATTAACAGTGAGAGAGTAAATCCCTGTTCCCCAGACGTCACACCATAGTAACAGTACAAGTAATAAAACCTATTAAATGTTGAAAGAAATATATCATACTAGTCCTAAAGCCTGTTCACACGGGCCATTTTTTGCAGGGTACAGCAGTCCCAACCCTTGCGCTCTCTCCCTGCCCCTCTCTTTTGCTCTCTCTCCTCCCTCTCTTTTGCGCTTTCTCTCCCCCTCACTTTTGAGATCTCTCTCCCCCCTCTCTTTTGCACTCTCTCTCCCCCCTCTCTTTTGCACTCTCTCTTCCCCCTCTTTTGCGCTCTCTCTCCCCCCTCTTTTGCACTCTCTCTCTCCCCTCTCTTTTGAGCTCTCTCTCTCCCCCCTCTCTTTTGTGCTCTCTCTCCCCCTCTCTTTTGCGCTCTCTCTCTCCCCCCCTCTTTTGCGCTCTCTCTATCCCCCCTCTTTTGCGCTCTCTCTATCCCACCCTCTTTTGCGCACTCTCTCTCCCCCTCTTTTGCGCTCTCTCTCTCCCCCCTCTTTTGTGCTCTCTCCCCTCTATCTCTCTCTCTCTCCCCCCCCTCTCTCTCTCTCTCCCCCCTCTCTCTCTCTCCCCCACTCTCTCTTTCTCCCCCCTCACTCTCCCCCTCTCTCTCACTCTCCCCCCTCTCTCTCCTTTCTCTCTCCCCTCTCTCTCTCTCCCTCTCTATCTCCCCCCTCTCTCTCTCACTCCCCCTCCCCTCTCTCTCTCCCTCCCCTCTCTCTCTCCCTCCCCTCTCTCTCTCCCCCCTCCCCTCTCTCTCTCCCTCTCCTCTCTCTCTCCCCCTCCCCCCCTCTCTCTCTCCCTCCCCTCTCTCTCTCTCACTCCCCCTCCCCTCTCTCCCTCCCCCCTCTCTCTCCCTCCCCCTCTCTCTCTCCCTCCCCCTCTCTCTCTCCCTCCCCCTCTCTCCCTCCCCCTCTCTCTCTCCCTCCCCCTCTCTCCCTCCTCTCTCTTTCTCCCTCCCCCCTCTCTATCCCCTCTCTCTCTCTCCTCCTCCCACCTCTCTCTCTCCTCCCCTCTCTCTCTCTCCTCCCCTCTCTCTCTCCCCCTCCCCCTCTCTTTCTCTTCCCCCCCCTCTCTTTTGATCTCTCTGTCCCCTTTCTTTTGCTCTCCCTCCCCCTATCTTTTGCTGTCTCTCCCCCTCTCTTTTGCTCCCTCTCTTGTGCTCCCTTTATCTCCCCTCTTGATCTCTCTCTCCCCTCTTGAACTCTCTCTCTCTCACCTTTCTTATCTTTTCCCTACCCCCTCTCTCCCCTCTTTTGAGCTTTTTTGAGCTCTCACTGCACAGCCTTTCATGGACCGCCTGGCCCCGCCCCTTCACGCTTCACCACGCCCCCTCATGGCCCTCGTGCTCTGCCACGCCCCCAGCCACGCTCGGCCACGCCCCCATCCACGCTCGGTTCTGCTCGCATTGCAGAGCAGAGACTTAGGGACTCTCAAAGGCCAGGTGTGTTTGTCCTCGTGCTGTGCTGTCTACTGCGCATGACAGCTTCGGACAAACACACTTGGCCTTTTATTATATAGGATTAATGAATACATACACAATTACAGCAAGGTGAACAAAAGTAAAATGAAATAACATCATTAACAGCATCTATTCTTAAATAAACAATAGGTAAACATTTATCTGTTTGTTTAAAACATGGCTGAAGTGTCCTTAGATTTAGGGGCCGATGTATCAAGCTCTGTATGGACCGCTGCTCCATAACTTGTCTGCCTGCTCTGAGGCTGCGGACAGAAATCAACCTGATCGAATACGATTGGACTGATTGACACTGCTAGCGCCCGATTGGCCACGAATCTGCAGGGGGTGGCATTGCACAAGCAGTTCACAAGAACTGCTTGAGTAATGATAAATGCTGACAGCATATGCTGTCGGCATTTATCGATGTGCGGCGGACATGATACGCTACATCGTATCATGTACACTCGCACTATGATAAATTGGCCCTGATATATCCAGAATACTTTCATCTAAACTCTGTTTTCTAACGTTTCCCTTTATGATTCCTGGGTACACAACTAATACCCTGGACTATTAGGAGTGAGCTATTTGAATTAAATTTACAAGTATGTTAATCAGGAGTCTGATACTCAGAGTTCTCAATAATTCTAATAGGTTCAAGAAATATATCATATAGGACTTGTTTATTTCTGCCTATATATTGCTTGCAAGTAACTAAATAAACCGTGTATGTCATGTTCGGAAATTGATCAAATATTTAAAGGAACAGTCTAGTCAAAAATAAACTTTCATGATTCATATAGAGCATGTAATTTTAAACAACTTTCCAATTTACTTTTACCATCAGTTTTGCTTTGTTCTTTTGGTATTCTTAGTTTAAAACTAAAGCTAGGGGGGCTCATATGCTAATTTCTTAGCCCTTGAAGGCCGCCTTTTATTTGAATGCATTTTGACAGTTTTTCACAATTAGAGGGTGTTAGTTCATGTGTGTCATATAGATAACATTGTGCTCATGCCGTGGAGTTACCTAGGAGTCAGCACTGATTGACTTAAATGCAAGTCTTTCAAAACAACATAGATAAGAGGGCAGTCTGCAGAGAGTTAAATACAAGGTAATCACAGAGGTAAAAAGTGTATTAATATAACTGTGTTGGTTGTGCAAAATTGGGGAATGGGTAATAAAGGGATTATCTATATTTTTAAACAATAACAATTCTGGTGTAGACTGTCCCTTTAATACAAAATTGACTTCTCTAAACTAAATGATGAGAACGAGTATGATCGGGTTGATTGACACCTCCCTGCTGGCGCCCCATTGGCTGCGAGTTTGCAGGGGGCGGAATTGTACCAGCAGCTCTTGTAAGCTGCTGGTGCAATGCTGAATACAGACAGCGTATTGCTCTCCGCATTCAGCGATGTTTGTCGGACCTGATCCGTACTGTCGGATCAGGTCGGACAGACATTTCATAAATAGGCCTCACAACACTCACAACACTTAAAACTCCTGTTATGACAACATATATGGTGAAAGAAAATCCAGATTTATTCAGAAAATTACAATTGTCCCTTACAGTAATTCACAAAAAGCAAATGATAGTCTTTATTTATTTATATCAACAACTATTTCCAAACTGATTACAGTACTGTACTATCTTTCTGATGGTGCTATGAGGGATATTTATCAAGCCGTCAGCTATGCTGCATTCGCCGGCACCAATACGCTCGCCTAACATTGCCTAACATTGCGGCCGTGGACCTGAATACGCTCTCCATATTTCAAAAAGCCACGCACCAAGTACGTCTAACAGTCATCAATCTCGCTGCTATATGGCTTTTTCCCAACTTTATTTATATTCTGTTACTAAACACCGCCACTATACTAAAAGTTTAACCCCTATCCCGCTGCTCAAGGACCCCCCTGTAACTAAATAACATTATTAACCCCTATCCCGCAGCTCCCCGACCCCGCCGCAACCTAAATAAAGTTATTAACCCCTATCCCGCTGCTCCCGGAGCCCACCGCAACTAAATAAAGTTATTAACCCCGTCTCGCTGCTCCCGGAGCCCAACACAACAAAATAAATTTATTAACCCCTATCCCGCCGCTCCCGGAGCCCTCCGCAACTAAATTAATATATTAACCCCTAAACCCCTGCCCTCCCACATCACCACCACTTACTAAACCTATTAACCCCTAAACCACCAGCCCCCCCCACATTGCTATATACTAAATTAAGCTATTAACCCCTAAACCTAACAACCCACTAACTTTACATTAAATATTAATTCATCCCTATCTTATAATAAATTAAAACTTACCTTTAGAATTAAAATAAACTATATTAAACTATTAATTAACCTACACTAACTATTATACTAAAATTACATTAAACTATATTAAACTATTAATTAACCTACCCTAACTATTATACCAAAATTACATTAAACTAACAATTAAATTAACTATATTACATATTTAAACACCTAACCCTACTTAGGTTATTTAAATCTACTATTAAAAATTACTAAGTTACACAAAATAAAAAACTCTAAGTTAAAAAATAAATAAACACTAAATTACACAAAATAAAGAAAAAAATATCAAATATTTAAACTAATTACACCTAATCTAATAGCCTTATGAATATAAAAAAGTCCCCCCCCCCAAAAAAAAAAAAAAAACTTTAGCCTACAATAAACTACAAATGGCCTTTTGCGGGGCATTGCCCCTAAGAAATCTGCTCTTTTTCCTGTAAATAAAAATACAAACACCCCCTCAACAGTAAAACCCACCACTCACACAACCAAACCCCCCAAATAAAAACCTTTCTAAAAAACCTAAGCTCCCCATTGCCCTGAAAAGGGCATTTGGATGGGCATTGTCCTTAAAAGGGCATTTAGCTCTTTTTCAGCCCAAACCCCTAATCTAAAATTAAAACCCACCCACTAAACCCTAAAAAAAAACTATCACTAACCCCCAAAGATCCACTTACAGTTTTCGAAGACCCGACATCCATCCTCAACGAAGTGGCAGAAGTCCTCAGCAAAGCTGGCAGAAGTCTTCATTCAAGCGGGCCGAAGTCTTCATCCAAGCAAGCAGAATTCTTCATCCAGACAGCATCTTCTATCTTCATCCATCTGGTGTGGAGCGGCTCCATCTTCAAGACAATGAAGTTTCCCTTTAAATGACTTCATCCAAGATGGCGTCCCTTACATTCCGATTTGCTGATAGAAATCTATCAGCCAATAGAAATTAAGGTGGAAAAAATCCTATTGGCTGATTGTGTGTCTCTCTCTCTCTCCCTTAAACACCAGTGTGACAGCCTATAACACTATATAGCACAATAGAATAAAAACAAAAACAGAAAAACAACAAAAACAAAAGAACATTGATAAAGAAAGTGTCTGTAAGTGATCCTATAGCTCTCCAGAATTGGTTGCTTCTTAATTTTCCTTCCCTTAGGCCTAGATTTGGAGTTTGGCGGTAGAAGGGCTGTTAACGCTCCGCAGGCTTTTTTCTGGCCGCACCTTAAATTTAACTCTGATATCGAGAGTTCAAACAAATGCTGCGTTAGGCTCCAAAAAAGGAGCGTAGAGCATTTTTACCGCAAATGCAACTCTCGATACCAGAGTTGCTTACGGACGCGGCCAGCCTCAAAAACGTGCTCGTGCACGATTCCCCCATAGAAAACAATGGGGCTGTTTGAGCTGAAAAAAAAACCTAACACCTGCAAAAAAGCAGCGTTCAGCTCCTAACGCAGCCCCATTGTTTCCTATGGGGAAACACTTCCTACGTCTGCACCTAACACTCTAACATGTACCCCGAGTCTAAACAACCCTAACCTTACACTTATTAACCTCTAATCTGCCGCCCCCGCTATCGCTGACCCCTGCATATTTTTTTTAACCCCTAATCTGCCGCTCCGTAAACCGCCGCAACCTACGTTATCCCTATGTACCCCTAATCTGCTGCCCCTAACACCGCCGACCCCTAGATTATATTTATTAACCCCTAATCTGCCCCCCACAACGTCGCCGACACCTGCCTACACTTATTAACCCCTAATCTGCCGAGCGGACCTGAGCGCTACTATAATAAAGTTATTAACCCCTAATCCGCCTCACTAACCCTATCATAAATAGTATTAACCCCTAATCTGCCCTCCCTAACATCGCCGACACCTAACTTCAATTATTAACCCCTAATCTGACGACCGGAGCTCACCGCTACTATAATAAATGGATTAACCCCTAAAGCTAAGTCTAACCCTAACACTAACACCCCCCTAAGTTAAATATAATTTAAATCTAACGAAATAAATTAACTCTTATTAAATAAATTATTCCTATTTAAAGCTAAATACTTACCTGTAAAATACATCCTAATATAGCTACAATATAAATTATAATTATATTATAGCTATTTTAGGATTTATATTTATTTTACAGGCAACTTGGTAATTATTTTAACCAGGTATAATAGCTATTTAATAGTTACCTAGTTAAAATAATAACAAATTTACCTGTAAAATAAATCCTAACCTAAGATATAATTAAACCTAACACTACCCTATCAATAAATTAATTAAATAAACTACCTACAATTACCTACAATTAACCTAACACTACACTATCAATAAATTAATTAAACACAATTCCTACAAATAAATACAATTAAATAAACTAGCTAAAGTACAAAAAATAAAAAAGAACTAAGTTACAAAAAATAAAAAAATATTTACAAACATAAGAAAAATATTACCACAATTTTAAACTAATTACACCTACTCTAAGCCCCCTAATAAAATAACAAAGCCCCCCAAAATAAAAAATTCCCTACCCTATTCTAAATTAAAAAAGGTAAAAGCTCTTTTACCTTACCAGCCCTGAACAGGGCCCTTTGCGGGGCATGCCCCAAGAATTTCAGCTCTTTTGCCTGTAAAAAAAACATACAATACCCCCCCCCAACATTACAACCCACCACCCACATACCCCTAATCTAACCCAAACCCCCCTTAAATAAACCTAACACTAAGCCCCTGAAGATCTTCCTACCTTGTCTTCACCATCCAGGTTCACCGATCCGTCCTGAAGAGCTCCTCCGATGTCCTGATCCAAGCCCAAGCGGGGGGCTGAAGAGGTCCATGATCCGGTCAAAGTCTTCATCCAAGCGGGGCAGAAGAGGATCTTCCATCCGATTGAAGTCTTCATCCAGGCGGCATCTTCTATGGTCTTCCATCCGGAGCGAAGCGGCAGGATCCTGAAGACCTCCAGCGCGGAACATCCATCCGGCCCGACGACTGAACGACGAATGAAAGTTCCTTTAAGGGACGTCATCCAAGATGGCGTCCCTCGAATTCCGATTGGCTGATAGGATTCTATCAGCCAATCGGAATTAAGGTCGGAATTTTCTGATTGGCTGATGGAATCAGCCAATCAGAATCAAGTTCAATCCGATTGGCTGATCCAATCAGCCAATCAGATTGAGCTCGCATTCTATTGGCTGTTCCGATCAGCCAATCGGAAAATTCCTACCTTAATTCCGATTGGCTGATAGAATCCTATCAGCCAATCGGAATTCGAGGGACGCCATCTTGGATGACGTCCCTTAAAGGAACAGTCATTCGTCGTTCAGTCGTCGGGCCGGATGGATGTTCCGCGCTGGAGGTCTTCAGGATCCTGCCGCTTCGCTCCGGATGGAAGACCATAGAAGATGCCGCCTGGATGAAGACTTCAATCGGATGGAAGATCCTCTTCTGCCCCGCTTGGATGAAGACTTTGACCGGATCATGGACCTCTTCAGCCCCCCGCTTACCTTAATTCCGATTGGCTGATAGAATCCTATCAGCCAATCGGAATTCGAGGGACGCCATCTTGGATGACGTCCCTTAAAGGAACAGTCATTCGTCGTTCAGTCGTCGGGCCGGATGGATGTTCCGCGCTGGAGGTCTTCAGGATCCTGCCGCTTCGCTCCGGATGGAAGACCATAGAAGATGCCGCCTGGATGAAGACTTCAATCGGATGGAAGATCCTCTTCTGCCCCGCTTGGATGAAGACTTTGACCGGATCATGGACCTCTTCAGCCCCCCGCTTGGGCTTGGATCAGGACATCGGAGGAGCTCTTCAGGATGGATCGGTGAACCTGGATGGTGAAGACAAGGTAGGAAGATCTTCAGGGGCTTAGTGTTAGGTTTATTTAAGGGGGGTTTGGGTTAGATTAGGGGTATGTGGGTGGTGGGTTGTAATGTTGGGGGGGGGATTGTATGTTTTTTTTTACAGGCAAAAGAGCTGAAATTCTTGGGGCATGCCCCGCAAAGGGCCCTGTTCAGGGCTGGTAAGGTAAAAGAGCTTTTACCTTTTTTAATTTAGAATAGGGTAGGGAATTTTTTATTTTGGGGGGCTTTGTTATTTTATTAGGGGGCTTAGAGTAGGTGTAATTAGTTTAAAATTGTGGTAATATTTTTCTTATGTTTGTAAATATTTTTTTATTTTTTGTAACTTAGTTCTTTTTTATTTTTTGTACTTTAGCTAGTTTATTTAATTGTATTTATTTGTAGGAATTGTGTTTAATTAATTTATTGATAGTGTAGTGTTAGGTTAATTGTAGGTAATTGTAGGTAGTTTATTTAATTAATTTATTGATAGGGTAGTGTTAGGTTTAATTATATCTTAGGTTAGGATTTATTTTACAGGTAAATTTGTTATTATTTTAACTAGGTAACTATTAAATAGCTATTGTACCTGGTTAAAATAATTACCAAGTTGCCTGTAAAATAAATATAAATCCTAAAATAGCTATAATATAATTATAATTTATATTGTAGCTATATTAGGATGTATTTTACAGGTAAGTATTTAGCTTTAAATAGGAATAATTTATTTAATAAGAGTTAATTTATTTCGTTAGATTTAAATTATATTTAACTTAGGGGGGTGTTAGAGTTAGGGTTAGACTTAGCTTTAGGGGTTAATCCATTTATTATAGTAGCGGTGAGCTCCGGTCGTCAGATTAGGGGTTAATAATTGAAGTTAGGTGTCGACGATGTTAGGGAGGGCAGATTAGGGGTTAATACTATTTATTATAGGGTTAGTGAGGCGGATTAGGGGTTAATACATTTATTATAGTAGCGCTCAGGTCCGCTCGGCAGATTAGGGGTTAATAAGTGTAGGCAGGTGTCGGCGACGTTGAGGGGGGCAGATTAGGGGTTAATAAATATAATATAGGGGTCGGCGGTGTTAGGGGCAGCAGATTAGGGGTACATAAGGATAACGTAGGTGGCGGCGCTTTGCGGTCGGAAGATTAGGGGTTAATTATTGTAAGTAGCTGGCGGCGACGTTGTGGGGGGCAGGTTAGGGGTTAATAAATGTAATACAGGGGTCGGCGGGGTTAGGGGCAGCAGATTAGGGGTACATAAGTATAACGTAGGTGGCGGTCGGCAGATTAGGGGTTAAAAAATTTTAATCGAGTGGCGGCGATGTGGGGGGACCTCGGTTTAGGGGTACATAGGTAGTTTATGGGTGTTAGTGTACTTTAGAGCACAGTAGTTAAGAGCTTTATAAACCGGCGTTAGCCCAGAAAGCTCTTAACTCCTGCTATTTTCCGGCGGCTGGAGTTTTGTCGTTAGATGTCTAACGCTCACTTCAGAAACGACTCTAAATACCGGCGTTAGAAAGATCCCATTGAAAAGATGGATACGCAATTGACGTAAGGGGATCTGCGGTATGGAAAAGTCGCGGCTGAAAAGTGAGCGTTAGACCCTTTAATCACTGACTCCAAATACCAGCGGGCGGCCAAAACCAGCGTTAGGAGCCTCTAACGCTGGTTTTCACGGCTACCGCCGAACTCTAAATCTAGGCCTTAGATTTTATTAAAATAAATTCCGTTTTCAAAAGAATTGTTTTAGGAAGCTATAATTAGATAGGTGTTTTTAAGATTGAGGATTTTTAATATACCTATTTTTATATTTATGAACTTATCAATTTTAATATTTATTGCAGTTTTTATATTTTATCATCTATTCTCTATGCAGTTCTATTCAAATATGATCTGTAATATAGCTCTAGATAACCAGGAGTTTTGCATGTTTTTCATGTTTTCATGTTCTCTATGTGGAGTAGTTCTAAAGTTATTGTTTAAAATTAAACTAAATCTATTTTTAGTGTTCTTTTTGTAGCAGACTGTTTTAGCCCCAAATAAGGATATCGTTTTATAGGTCCTTTAATAATAATATCTAATTATCAAATTAATTTATTTAGGGATTAGCTCTGACTACAGTTTAATTTTCATTTCAATATTTTATTGTAACTATCGTTTTAAACTATATATATTTAACTTTGTTTTTATATTGCTTGAATTACATGTTTCTATAATCCTGAAGCTGTTTATATATATATGGAGATGAGTGCAATATCGGAGTTCTTCCTAGTAGTCAAATGACAAGCGGGTATATCTGCTTTTTTATTGCACTGCACAAACAACGTTTTTGGTGCTTTAGCCTATGCAACCTATTTCCATATTGAAAGGTACCGATTGAATGCATAAAATTATGGAAACTTTGAACATTTAAGGACATCTAATTTGTAGCTCTGCCAGACACAAACATGGACTCTACGGTACTAATATTTCCTTACCTTTGAGGACATGTGATCGCTCTTTCCTTCAATCATACCCTCTGTAAAATAGGGGCGTGTCGCCGCTCCACTTTAAACAGAGGGGAAAAATCACAGACGGTAATTTCCTCTAAAGAAGAAGGTTGTGTATGCCCAAGACCTTTGAAACGCGTTAGGACTATCTGCCTGTTACATTTACATAATGAACTCATGATACTGTGAAATGTGTCCACTGATGCACTGATCCGCTTCTGCTTTACTTTTGCTGTGGATCTTTTTTTAAACTGTTTGCAGTTATTTTAATTCATTTAAAAAACCATAATAAATGTTGTTAATTACCTCATAACTTATTGAGGTTGTCTAATGTGAGTAAGCTGATTTGGAATAACTAGAGTGTGGTGTAAACTATCATACAGGGTTTCACTATTATTCTCTTTATTTCTCTCATTCACATATTGCTGCATGAGTTAAAGTCGTGAACAGGACACAGCATCAAGCATTGATATACCTGGAAGCCAGAGAAAGTTTCTACTTGCACTGTGCGACACTTACCTCATTTGGATTGAGGTTAAGGAGAGTAAGTAGACCCCCTGAGGGGAGCTTTAATACTCCTGGCACTGGGATTCTCTATTCTGGAGAGCTATAGGATCACTTATAGACACTTTCTTTATCAATGTTCTTTTGATTGTTTTGTTTTTGTTGTTTTTCTGTTTTTGTTTTTATTCTATTGTACTATATAGTGTTATAGGCTGTCACACTGGTGTTTAACAATATCAGATCACTTCTGTCACTATATTGAACTGTGATGTGCTATTTGTACTGACACTGTTGTGCGTTTATTTTGTTTACTTGCTCCTAATTACTCATATACTAGTTTCTAAGAAAATTGTTATAGATAAGGTAATGAATTTGGTCATATAAAGGATCATTTTTGTTTTTGTTTGCATTGATATATGTGATATATGCATTGTTATATACATTGAATCTGTTTTTAATACCTATATAAATTATTTTTTAGGATATTCATTTTTAAGAAACGGTTTCTAAGAAACGGTTTCCAATCGGATATTTATGTTATAGGAGAGTTATATGCTACATTAGCAGAGTATATTCCTTATTATTTATTATCTATTATTTAATAGATCTATGGGTAGCTAGCTAGGTTTTTTTGACACAGTCTAGATTAATATTAGGATATAGAGTATACTAATAATTAATAGCCACACGGCGCGCCTTGGTTTCTCTACTATTGTCTTTTTTCTAATTTATATTTGTCCGTATTGAAGCTGGGGGTCTTGGGGATCCACCTGCTTTGATAGGTAGTTTGAGGCGGCACTGTGACTCCTACTTTTTTGCTTTCCCTGTTTTTTCTGTCCAATTGATTCCTATTTTGCGCCTTCCTCACAAATCCTTGTTCATATATATATATATCCTATATAATGAAAGGCGTGTTTGTCCGAAGCTGTCATGCGCAGTAGAGACTGCGCGCAAGGTCAAACACACCTGGCCTTCCAACTGACCTGGCGTTTGGTGGAGTGGACTTGGATGGACGGGTGTGATGTGGGCGTGGCTGGGAATGACGTGGGTGGGGCTGTGTGGGGCACGGGTGGAGCTGGGCGGGGCCAGATGTCGGGGCTGCCGAGAGACCGAGAGCTCTAAAGATGGGGGATAGAGAAAACGGAAGAGGGTGAATAGAGAGAGCAGAAGAGGGGGGAGAGAGAGAGGGAGAGAGAGACAGCAAAAGAGAGAGGGGGAGAGAGACAGCAAAAGAGAGAGGGGGAGAGAGACAGCAAAAGAGAGGGGGAGAGACAGCAAAAGAGAGGGGGAGAGAGACAGCAAAAGAGAGGGGGGAGAGGGACAGCAAAACAGAGAGGGGGAGAGAGAGACAGCAAAAGAGAGGGGGGAGAGAGACAGCAAAAGAGAGGGGGAGAGAGACAGCAAAAGAGAGAGGGGGAGAAAGAGAGCAAAAGTGAGAGGGGGAGAGAGACAGAAAAAGAAAGGGGGAGAGAGACAGCAAAAGAGAGGGAGGAGAGAGACAGCAAAAGAGAGGGAGAGAGAGAAAGCAAAAGAGAAGGGGAGAGAGACAACAAAAGAGAGAGGGGAGAGAGACAGCAAAAGAGAGGGGGAGAGAGACAGCAAAAGAGAGAGGGTTAGAGAGACAGCAAAAGAGAGAGGGGGAGAGAGACAGCAAAAGAGAGGGGGGAGAGAGACAGCAAAAGAGAGAGGGGAGAGAGACAGCAAAAGAGAGAAGGGGAGAAAGAGAGCAAAAGAGAGAGGGGGAGAGAGACAGCAAAAGAAAGGGGAGATATACAACAAAAGAGAGGGGGAGAGAGACAGCAAAAGAGAGGGTGAGAGAGAAAGCAAAAGAGAGGGGGAGAGAGACAACAAAAGAGAGAGGGGATAGAGACAGCAAAAGAGAGGTGGGAGAGAGAAAGTAGACTTGGATGGACGGGTGTGATGTGGGCGTGGCTGGGAATGACGTGGATGGGGCTGTGTGGGGCATGGGTGGAGCTGGGCGGGGCCAGATGTCGGGGCTGCCGAGAGACCGAGAGCTCTAAAGATGGGGGATAGAGAAAACGGAAGAGGGTGAATAGAGAGAGCAGAAGAGGGGGGAGAGAGAGAGGGAGAGAGAGACAGCAAAAGAGAGAGGGGGAGAGAGACAGCAAAAGAGAGAGGGGGAGAGAGACAGCAAAAGAGAGGGGGAGAGACAGCAAAAGAGAGGGGGAGAGAGACAGCAAAAGAGAGGGGGGAGAGAGACAGCAAAACAGAGAGGGGGAGAGAGAGACAGCAAAAGAGAGGGGGGAGAGAGACAGCAAAAGAGAGGGGGAGAGAGACAGCAAAAGAGAGAGGGGGAGAAAGAGAGCAAAATTGAGAGGGGGAGAGAGACAGAAAAAGAAAGGGGGAGAGAGACAGCAAAAGAGAGGTAGGAGAGAGACAGCAAAAGAGAGGGAGAGAGAGAAAGCAAAAGAGAAGGGGAGAGAGACAACAAAAGAGAGAGGGGAGAGAGACAGCAAAAGAGAGGGGGAGAGAGACAGCAAAATAGAGAGGGTTAGAGAGACAGCAAAAGAGAGAGGGGGAGAGAGACAGCAAAAGAGAGGGGGGAGAGAGACAGCAAAAGAGAGGGGGAGAGAGACAGCAAAAGAGAGAAGGGGAGAAAGAGAGCAAAAGAGAGAGGGGGAGAGAGACAGCAAAAGAAAGGGGAGAGATACAGCAAAAGAGAGGGGGAGAGAGACAGCAAAAGAGAGGGTGAGAGAGAAAGCAAAAGAGAGGGGGAGAGAGACAACAAAAGAGAGAGGGGATAGAGACAGCAAAAGAGAGGTGGGAGAGAGAAAGCAAAAGAGAGAGGGGGAGAGAGACAGCAATAGAGAGGGGGGAGAGAGACAGCAAAACAGAGAAGGGGAGAGAGAAAGCAAAATAGAGGGGGGAGAGAGACAGTAAAAGAGAGGGGGGAGAGAGACAGCAAAAGAGAGAGGGAGAGAGAAACAGCAAAAGAGAAGGGGGAGAGAGACAGCTAAAGAGAGAGGGGGAGAGAGACAGCAAAAGAGAGGGGGGAGAGAGACAGCAAAAGAAAGGAGGAGAGAGAAAGCAAAAGAGAGAGGGGGAGAGAGACAGCAAAAGAGAGGTTGAGAGAGACAGCAAAAGAGAGAGGGGGAAAGAGACAGCAACAGAGAGAGGGGCAGAGAGACAGCAAAAGGGAGGTGGGAGAGATACAGCAAAAGAGAGGGGGGAGAGAGACAGCAAAAAAGAGGGGGGGGAGAGACAACAAAAGAGAGGGGGGGAGAGACAGCAAAAGAGAGGGGGAGAGAGACAGCAAAAGAGAGGAGGGAGAGAGACAGCAAAACAGAGAGGGAGAGAGAGAGACAGCAAAAGAGAGGGGGAGAGAGACAGCAAAAGAGAGAGGGGGAGAAAGAGAGCAAAAGAGAGAGGGGGAGAGAGACAGCAAAAGAGAGGGGGGAGAGAGACAGCAAAAGAGAGAGGGGAGAGAGACAGCAAAAGAGAGAAGGGGAGAAAGAGAGCAAAAGAGAGAGGGGTAGAGAGACAGCAAAAGAAAGGGGAGAGATACAGCAAAAGAGAGGGGGGAGAGAGACAGCAAAAGAGAGGGGGAGAGAGAAAGCAAAAGAGAGGGGGAGAGAGACAACAAAAGAGAGAGGGGAGAGAGACAGCAAAAGAGAGGTGGGAGAGAGACAGCAAAAGAGAGAGGGGGAGAGAGACAGCAATAGAGAGGGGGGAGAGAGACAGCAAAACAGAGAAGGGGAGAGAGACAGCAAAAGAGAGGGGGGAGAGAGACAGCAAAAGAGAGGGGGGAGAGAGACAGCAAAAGAGAGGGGGGAGAGAGACAGCAAAAGAGAGAGGGGGAGAGAAACAGCAAAAGAGAGGTTGAGAGAGACAGCAAAAAGAGAGAGGGGGAAAGAGACAGCAAAAGAGAGAGGGGGAGAGAGACAGCAAAAGGGAGGTGGGAAAGAGACAGCAAAAGAGAGGGGGGAGAGAGACAGCAAAAGAGAGGGGGGAGAAAGACAACAAAAGAGAGGGGGAGAGAGACAGCAAAAGAGAGGGGGAGAGAGACAGCAAAAGAGAGAGGGGAGAGAGACAGCAAAAGAGAGGGGGGAGAGAGCGTAAAAGAGAGGAGGGAGAGCGACAGAAAAAGAGAGGGAAGAGAGAGACAGCAAAAGAGAGGGGGGAGAGAGACAGCAAAAGAGAGAAGGGGAGAAAGAGAGCAAAAGAGAGAGGGGTAGAGAGACAGCAATAGAGAGGGGGGAGAGGGAGAGCAAAACAGAGAAGGGGAGAGAGACAGCAAAAGAGAGGGGGGAGAGAGACAGCAAAAGAGAGGGGGGAGAGAGACAGCAAAAGAGAGAGGGGGAGAGAAACAGCAAAAGAGAAGGCGGAGAGAGACAGCTAAAGAGAGAGGGGGAGAGAGAAAGCAAAAGAGAGAGGGGGAGAGAGACAGAAAAAGAGAGGTTGAGAGAGACAGCAAAAAGAGAGAGGGGGAAAGAGACAGCAAAAGAGAGAGGGGGAGAGAGACAGCAAAAGGGAGGTGGGAGAGAGACAGCAAAAGAGAGGGGGGAGAGAGACAGCAAAAGAGAGGGGGGAGAGAGCGCAAAAGAGAGGAGGGAGAGCGACAGCAAAAGAGAGGGAAGAGAGAGACAGCAAAAGAACGGGGGGAGAGAGACAGCAAAAGAGAGAAGGGGAGAAAGAGAGCAAAAGAGAGAGGGGTAGAGAGTCAGCAAAAGAAAGGGGAGAGATACAGCAAAAGAGAGGGGAGAGAGAGACAGCAAAAGAGAGGGGAATAGAGAAAGCAAAAGAGAGGGGGAGAGAGACAACAAAAGAGAGAGGGGAGAGAGACAGCAAAAGAGAGGTGGGAGAGAGACAGCAAAAGAGAGAGGGGGAGAGAGACAGCAATAGAGAGGGGGGAGAGAGACAGCAAAACAGAGAAGGGGAGACAGCAAAAGAGAGGGGGGGGGAGAGAGACAGCAAAAGAGAGGGGGAGAGAGGCAGCAAAAGAGAGAGGGGGAGAGAAACAGCAAAAGAGAAGAGGAAGAGAGACAGCTAAAGAGAGAGGGGGAGAGAGAAAGCAAACGAGAGAGGGGGAGAGAGACAGAAAAAGAGAGGTTGAGAGAGATAGCAAAAAGAGAGAGGGGGAAAGAGACAGCAAAAGAGAGAGGGTGAGAGAGACTGCAAAAGGGAGGTGGGAGAGAGACAGCAAAAGAGAGGGGGGAGAGAGACAGCAAAAGAGAGTGGGGAGAGAGACAACAAAAGAGAGGGGGAGAGAGACAGCAAAAGAGAGAAGGGGAGAAAGAGAGCAAAAGAGAGAGGGGTAGAGAGACAGCAAAAGAGAGAGGGGGAGAAAGAGAGCAAAAGAGAGAGGGGGAGAGAGACAGCAAAAGAGAGAGGGGGAGAAAGAGAGCAAAAGAGAGAGGGGGAGAGAGACAGCAAAAGAGAGTGGGGAGAGAGACAGCAAAAGAGAGAGGGGAGAGAGACAGCAAAAGAGAGAAGGGGAGAAAGAGAGCAAAAGAGAGAGGGGTAGAGAGACAGCAAAAGAAAGGGGAGAGATACAGCAAAAGAGAGGGGGGAGAGAGACAGCAAAAGAGAGGGGGAGAGAGAAAGCAAAAGAGAGGGGGAGAGAGACAACAAAAGAGAGAGGGGAGAGAGACAGCAAAAGAGAGGTGGGAGAGAGACAGCAAAAGAGAGAGGGGGAGAGAGACAGCAATAGAGAGGGGGGGAGAGAGACAGCAAAACAGAGAAGGGGAGAGAGACAGCAAAAGAGAGGGGGGAGAGAGACAGCAAAAGAGAGGGGGGAGAGAGACAGCAAAAGAGAGGGGGGGGGAGAGACAGCAAAAGAGAGAGGGGGAGAGAAACAGCAAAAGAGAGGTTGAGAGAGACAGCAAAAAGAGAGAGGGGGAAAGAGACAGCAAAAGAGAGAGGGGGAGAGAGACAGCAAAAGGGAGGTGGGAAAGAGACAGCAAAAGAGAGGGGGGAGAGAGACAGCAAAAGAGAGGGGGGAGAAAGACAACAAAAGAGAGGGCGGAGAGAGACAGCAAAAGAGAGGGGGAGAGAGACAGCAAAAGAGAGAGGGGAGAGAGACAGCAAAAGAGAGTGGGGAGAGAGCGCAAAAGAGAGGAGGGAGAGCGACAGCAAAAGAGAGGGAAGAGAGAGACAGCAAAAGAGAGGGGGGAGAGAGACAGCAAAAGAGAGAAGGGGAGAAAGAGAGCAAAAGAGAGAGGGGTAGAGAGACAGCAATAGAGAGGGGGAGAGAGACAGCAAAACAGAGAAGGGGAGAGAGACAGCAAAAGAGAGGGGGGAGAGAGACAGCAAAAGAGAGGGGGGGAGAGAGAGCAAAAGAGAGAGGGGGAGAGAAACAGCAAAAGAGAAGAAGGAGAGAGACAGCTAAAGAGAGAGGGGAGAGAGCGCAAAAGAGAGGAGGGAGAGCGACAGCAAAAGAGAGGGAAGAGAGAGACAGCAAAAGAGAGGGGGGAGAGAGACAGCAAAAGAGAGAAGGGGAGAAAGAGAGCAAAAGAGAGAGGGGTAGAGAGACAGCAATAGAGAGGGGGGAGAGAGACAGCAAAACAGAGAAGGGGAGAGAGACAGCAAAAGAGAGGGGGGAGAGAGACAGCAAAAGAGAGGGGGGAGAGAGACAGCAAAAGAGAGAGGGGGAGAGAAACAGCAAAAGAGATGGCGGAGAGAGACAGCTAAAGAGAGAGGGGGAGAGAGAAAGCAAAAGAGAGAGGGGGAGAGAGACAGAAAAAGAGAGGTTGAGAGAGACAGCAAAAAGAGAGAGGGGGAAAGAGACAGCAAAAGAGAGAGGGGGAGAGAGACAGCAAAAGGGAGGTGGGAGAGAGACAGCAAAAGAGAGGGGGGAGAGAGACAGCAAAAGAGAGGGGGGAGAAAGACAACAAAAGAGAGGGGAGAGAGACAGCAAAAGAGAGGTGGAGAGAGACAGCAAAAGAGAGAGGGGAGAGAGACAGCAAAAGAGAGGGGGGAGAGAGCGCAAAAGAGAGGAGGGAGAGCGACAGCAAAAGAGAGGGAAGAGAGAGACAGCAAAAGAGAGGGGGGAGAGAGACAGCAAAAGAGAGAAGGGGAGAAAGAGAGCAAAAGAGAGAGGGGTAGAGAGACAGCAAAAGAAAGGGGAGAGATACAGCAAAAGAGAGAGGAGAGAGAGACAGAAAAAGAGAGGGGAATAGAGAAAGCAAAAGAGAGGGGGAGAGAGACAACAAAAGAGAGAGGGGAGAGAGACAGCAAAAGAGAGGTGGGAGAGAGACAGCAAAAGAGAGAGGGGGAGAGAGACAGCAATAGAGAGGGGGGAGAGAGACAGCAAAACAGAGAAGGGGAGACAGCAAAAGAGAGGGGGGAGAGAGACAGCAAAAGAGAGGGGGAGAGATGCAGCAAAAGAGAGAGGGGGAGAGAAACAGCAAAAGAGAAGAGGAAGAGAGACAGCTAAAGAGAGAGGGGGAGAGAGAAAGCAAACGAGAGAGGGGGAGAGAGACAGAAAAAGAGAGGTTGAGAGAGACAGCAAAAAGAGAGAGGGGGAAAGAGACAGCAAAAGAGAGAGGGGGAGAGAGACTGCAAAAGGGAGGTGGGAGAGAGACAGCAAAAGAGAGGGGGGAGAGAGACAGCAAAAGAGAGTGGGGAGAGCGACAACAAAAGAGAGGGGGAGAGAGACAGCAAAATAGAGAGGGGAGAGAGCGCAAAAGAGAGGGGGAGAGAGCGCAAAAGAGAGGAGGGAGAGCAACAGCAAAAGAGAGGGGAGAGAGAGACAGCAAAAGAGAGGGGGAGAGAGACAGCAAAAGAGAGAAGGGGAGAAAGAGAGCAAAAGAGAGAGGGGTAGAGAGACAGCAAAAGAAAGGGGAGAGATACAGCAAATGAGAGGGGGGAGAGAGACAGCAAAAGAGAGTGGGAGAGAGAAAGCAAAAGAGAGGCGGAGAGAGACAACAAAAGAGAGAGGGGAGAGAGACAGCAAAAGAGAGGTGGGAGAGAGACAGCAAAAGAGAGAGGGGGAGAGAGACAGCAATAGAGAGGGGGGAGAGAGACAGCAAAACAGAGAAGGGGAGAGAGACAACAAAAGAGAGGGGGAGAGAGACAGCAAAAGAGAGGGGGAGAGAGACAGCAAAAGAGAGAGGGGAGAGAGCGCAAAAGAGAGGGGGGAGAGAGCGCAAAAGAGAGGAGGGAGAGCGACATCAAAAGAGAGGGGAGAGAGAGACAGCAAAAGAGAGGGGGGAGAGAGACAGCAAAAGAGAGAAGGGGAGAAAGAGAGCAAAAGAGAGAGGGGTAGAGAGACAGCAAAAGAAAGGGGAGAGATACAGCAAAAGAGAGGGGAGAGAGAGACAGCAAAAGAGAGGGGAATAGAGAAAGCAAAAGAGAGGGGGAAAGAGACAACAAAAGAGAGGGGAGAGAGACAGCAAAAGAAAGGTGGGAGAGAGACAGCAAAAGAGAGAGGGGGAGAGAGACAGCAATAGAGAGGGGGGAGAGAGACAGCAAAACAGAGTAGGGGAGAGAGACAGCAAAAGAGAGGGGGGAGAGAGACAGCAAAAGAGAGGGGGAGAGAGACAGCAAAAGAGAGAGGGGAGAGAAACAGCAAAAGAGAAGGGGGAGAGAGACAGCTAAAGAGAGAGGTGGAGAGAGAAAGCAAACGAGAGAGGGGGAGAGAGACAGAAAAAGAGAGAGGGGGAAAGAGACAGCAAAATAGAGAGGGGGAGAGAGACAGCAAAAGGGAGGTGTGAGAGAGACAGCAAAAGAGAGGGGGGGAGAGACAGCAAAAGAGAGTGGGGAGAGAGACAACAAAACAGAGGGGGAGAGAGACAGCAAAAGAGAGAGGGTAGAGAGCGCAAAAGAGAGGGGGGAGAGAGCACAAAAGAGAGGAGGGAGAGCGACAGCAAAAGAGAGGGGAGAGAGAGACAGCAAAAGAGAGGGGGGAGAGAGACAGCAAAATAGAGAAGGGGAGAAAGAGAGCAAAAGAGAGAGGGGTAGAGAGACAGCAAAAGAAAGGGGAGAGATACAGCAAAAGAGAGGGGGGAGAGAGACAGCAAAAGAGAGGGGGAGAGAGAAAGCAAAAGAGAGGGGGAGAGAGACAACAAAAGAGAGAGGGGAGAGAGACAGCAAAAGAGAGGTGGGAGAGAGACAGCAAAAGAGAGAGGGGGAGAGAGACAGCAATAGAGAGGGGGGAGAGAGACAGCAAAACAGAGAAGGGGAGAGAGACAGCAAAAGAGAGGGGGGAGAGAGACAGCAAAAGAGAGGGGGGAGAGAGACAGCAAAAGAGAGGGGGGGGGAGAGACAGCAAAAGAGAGAGGGGGAGAGAAACAGCAAAAGAGAGGTTGAGAGAGACAGCAAAAAGAGAGAGGGGGAAAGAGACAGCAAAAGAGAGAGGGGGAGAGAGACAGCAAAAGGGAGGTGGGAAAGAGACAGCAAAAGAGAGGGGGGAGAGAGACAGCAAAAGAGAGGGGGGAGAAAGACAACAAAAGAGAGGGGGAGAGAGACAGCAAAAGAGAGGGGGAGAGAGACAGCAAAAGAGAGAGGGGAGAGAGACAGCAAAAGAGAGTGGGGAGAGAGCGCAAAAGAGAGGAGGGAGAGCGACAGCAAAAGAGAGGGAAGAGAGAGACAGCAAAAGAGAGGGGGGAGAGAGACAGCAAAAGAGAGAAGGGGAGAAAGAGAGCAAAAGAGAGAGGGGTAGAGAGACAGCAATAGAGAGGGGGAGAGAGACAGCAAAACAGAGAAGGGGAGAGAGACAGCAAAAGAGAGGGGGGAGAGAGACAGCAAAAGAGAGGGGGGAGAGAGAGCAAAAGAGAGAGGGGGAGAGAAACAGCAAAAGAGAAGAAGGAGAGAGACAGCTAAAGAGAGAGGGGAGAGAGCGCAAAAGAGAGGAGGGAGAGCGACAGCAAAAGAGAGGGAAGAGAGAGACAGCAAAAGAGAGGGGGGAGAGAGACAGCAAAAGAGAGAAGGGGAGAAAGAGAGCAAAAGAGAGAGGGGTAGAGAGACAGCAATAGAGAGGGGGGAGAGAGACAGCAAAACAGAGAAGGGGAGAGAGACAGCAAAAGAGAGGGGGGAGAGAGACAGCAAAAGAGAGGGGGGAGAGAGACAGCAAAAGAGAGAGGGGGAGAGAAACAGCAAAAGAGATGGCGGAGAGAGACAGCTAAAGAGAGAGGGGGAGAGAGAAAGCAAAAGAGAGAGGGGGAGAGAGACAGAAAAAGAGAGGTTGAGAGAGACAGCAAAAAGAGAGAGGGGGAAAGAGACAGCAAAAGAGAGAGGGGGAGAGAGACAGCAAAAGGGAGGTGGGAGAGAGACAGCAAAAGAGAGGGGGGAGAGAGACAGCAAAAGAGAGGGGGGAGAAAGACAACAAAAGAGAGGGGAGAGAGACAGCAAAAGAGAGGTGGAGAGAGACAGCAAAAGAGAGAGGGGAGAGAGACAGCAAAAGAGAGGGGGGAGAGAGCGCAAAAGAGAGGAGGGAGAGCGACAGCAAAAGAGAGGGAAGAGAGAGACAGCAAAAGAGAGGGGGGAGAGAGACAGCAAAAGAGAGAAGGGGAGAAAGAGAGCAAAAGAGAGAGGGGTAGAGAGACAGCAAAAGAAAGGGGAGAGATACAGCAAAAGAGAGAGGAGAGAGAGACAGAAAAAGAGAGGGGAATAGAGAAAGCAAAAGAGAGGGGGAGAGAGACAACAAAAGAGAGAGGGGAGAGAGACAGCAAAAGAGAGGTGGGAGAGAGACAGCAAAAGAGAGAGGGGGAGAGAGACAGCAATAGAGAGGGGGGAGAGAGACAGCAAAACAGAGAAGGGGAGACAGCAAAAGAGAGGGGGGAGAGAGACAGCAAAAGAGAGGGGGAGAGATGCAGCAAAAGAGAGAGGGGGAGAGAAACAGCAAAAGAGAAGAGGAAGAGAGACAGCTAAAGAGAGAGGGGGAGAGAGAAAGCAAACGAGAGAGGGGGAGAGAGACAGAAAAAGAGAGGTTGAGAGAGACAGCAAAAAGAGAGAGGGGGAAAGAGACAGCAAAAGAGAGAGGGGGAGAGAGACTGCAAAAGGGAGGTGGGAGAGAGACAGCAAAAGAGAGGGGGGAGAGAGACAGCAAAAGAGAGTGGGGAGAGCGACAACAAAAGAGAGGGGGAGAGAGACAGCAAAATAGAGAGGGGAGAGAGCGCAAAAGAGAGGGGGAGAGAGCGCAAAAGAGAGGAGGGAGAGCAACAGCAAAAGAGAGGGGAGAGAGAGACAGCAAAAGAGAGGGGGAGAGAGACAGCAAAAGAGAGAAGGGGAGAAAGAGAGCAAAAGAGAGAGGGGTAGAGAGACAGCAAAAGAAAGGGGAGAGATACAGCAAATGAGAGGGGGGAGAGAGACAGCAAAAGAGAGTGGGAGAGAGAAAGCAAAAGAGAGGCGGAGAGAGACAACAAAAGAGAGAGGGGAGAGAGACAGCAAAAGAGAGGTGGGAGAGAGACAGCAAAAGAGAGAGGGGGAGAGAGACAGCAATAGAGAGGGGGGAGAGAGACAGCAAAACAGAGAAGGGGAGAGAGACAACAAAAGAGAGGGGGAGAGAGACAGCAAAAGAGAGGGGGAGAGAGACAGCAAAAGAGAGAGGGGAGAGAGCGCAAAAGAGAGGGGGGAGAGAGCGCAAAAGAGAGGAGGGAGAGCGACATCAAAAGAGAGGGGAGAGAGAGACAGCAAAAGAGAGGGGGGAGAGAGACAGCAAAAGAGAGAAGGGGAGAAAGAGAGCAAAAGAGAGAGGGGTAGAGAGACAGCAAAAGAAAGGGGAGAGATACAGCAAAAGAGAGGGGAGAGAGAGACAGCAAAAGAGAGGGGAATAGAGAAAGCAAAAGAGAGGGGGAAAGAGACAACAAAAGAGAGGGGAGAGAGACAGCAAAAGAAAGGTGGGAGAGAGACAGCAAAAGAGAGAGGGGGAGAGAGACAGCAATAGAGAGGGGGGAGAGAGACAGCAAAACAGAGTAGGGGAGAGAGACAGCAAAAGAGAGGGGGGAGAGAGACAGCAAAAGAGAGGGGGAGAGAGACAGCAAAAGAGAGAGGGGAGAGAAACAGCAAAAGAGAAGGGGGAGAGAGACAGCTAAAGAGAGAGGTGGAGAGAGAAAGCAAACGAGAGAGGGGGAGAGAGACAGAAAAAGAGAGGTTGAGAGAGACAGCAAAAAGAGAGAGGGGGAAAGAGACAGCAAAATAGAGAGGGGGAGAGAGACAGCAAAAGGGAGGTGTGAGAGAGACAGCAAAAGAGAGGGGGGGAGAGACAGCAAAAGAGAGTGGGGAGAGAGACAACAAAACAGAGGGGGAGAGAGACAGCAAAAGAGAGAGGGTAGAGAGCGCAAAAGAGAGGGGGGAGAGAGCACAAAAGAGAGGAGGGAGAGCGACAGCAAAAGAGAGGGGAGAGAGAGACAGCAAAAGAGAGGGGGGAGAGAGACAGCAAAATAGAGAAGGGGAGAAAGAGTGCAAAAGAGAGAGGGGTAGAGAGACAGCAAAAGAAAGGGGAGAGATACAGCAAACAAGAGGGGGGAGAGAGACAGCAAAAGAGAGGGGGAGAGAGAAAGCAAAAGAGAGGCGGAGAGAGACAACAAAAGAGAGAGGGGAGAGAGACAGCAAAAGAGAGGTGGGAGAGAGACAGCAAAAGAGAGAGGGGGAGAGAGACAGCAATAGAGAGGGGGGAGAGAGACAGCAAAACAGAGAAGGGGAGAGAGACAGTAAAAGAGAGGGGGAAGAGAGACAGCAAAAGAGAGGGGGGAGAGAGACAGCAAAAGAGAGAGGGGGAGAGAAACAGCAAAAGAGAAAGGGGAGAGAGACAGCTAAAGAGAGAGGGGGAGAGAGAAAGCAAACGAGAGAGGGGGAGAGAGACAGAAAAAGAGAGGTTGAGAGAGACAGCAAAAAGAGAGAGGGGGAAAGAGACAGAAAAAGAGAGAGGGGGAGAGAGACAGCAAAAGGGAGGTGGGAGAGAGACAGCAAAAGAGAGGGGGGAGAGAGACAGCAAAAGAGAGGGGGAGAGAGACAACAAAAGAGAGGGGGAGAGAGACAGCAAAAGAGAGGGGGAGAGAGACAGCAAAAGAGAAAGGGGAGAGAGCGCAAAAGAGAGGGGGGAGAGAGCACAAAAGAGAGGAGGGAGAGTGACAGCAAAAGAGAGGGGAGAGAGAGATAGCAAAAGAGAGGGGGGAGAGAGACAGCAAAAGAGAGGGGGAGAGAGACAGCAAAAGAGAGGGGGGAGAGAAACAGCAAAAGAGAGGGGGGAGAGAGACAGCAAAAGAGAGGGGATAGAGAGAGACAGCAAAAGAGAGGGGGGAGAGAGACAGCAAAAGAGAGGGGGGAGAGAGACAACAAAAGAGAGGGGGAGAGAGACAGCAAAAGAGAGGGGGAGAGAGACAGCAAAAGAGAGAGGGGAGAGAGCGCAAAAGAGAGGGGGGAGAGAGCGCAAAAGAGAGGAGGGAGAGCGACAGCAAAAGAGAGGGGAGAGAGAGACAGCAAAAGAGAGGGGGGAGAGAGACAGCAAAAGAGAGCAGGGGAGAAAGAGAGCAAAAGAGAGAGGGGTAGAGAGACAGCAAAAGAAAGGGGAGAGATACAGCAAAAGAGAGGGGGGAGAGAGACAGCAAAAGAGAGGGGAAGAGAGAAAGCAAAAGAGAGGGGGAGAGAGACAACAAAAGAAAGAGGGGAGAGAGACAGCAAAAGAGAGGTGGGAGAGAGACAGCAAAAGAGAGAGGGGGAGGGAGACAGCAATAGAGAGGGGGAGAGAGACAGCAAAACAGAGAGGGGGGAGAGAGACAGCAAAAGAGAGGGGGGGAGAGAGACAGCAAAAGAGAGAGGGGGAGAGAAACAGCAAAAAGAGAGAGGGGGAAAGAGACAGCAAAAGAAAGAGGGGGAGAGAGACAGCAAAAGGGAGAGGGGGAGAGAGAAAGCAAACGAGAGAGGGGGAGAGAGACAGAAAAAGAGAGGTTGAGAGAGACAGCAAAAAGAGAGAGGTGGAAAGAGACAGCAAAAGAGAGAGGGGGAGAGAGACAGCAAAAGGGAGGTGGGAGAGAGACAGCAAAAGAGAGGGGGGAGAGAGACAGCAAAAGAGAGGGGGGAGAGAGACAACAAAAGAGAGGGGGAGAGAGACAGCAAAAGAGAGGGGGAGAGAGACAGCAAAAGAGAGAGGGGAGAGAGCTCAAAAGAGAGGGGGGAGAGTGCGCAAAAGAGAGGAGGGAGAGCGACAGCAATAGAGAGTGGAGAGAGAGATAGCAAAAGAGAGGGGGGAGAGAGACAGCAAAAGAGAGGGGAGAGAGACAGCAAAAGAGAGGGGGGAGAGAAACAGCAAAAGAGAGGGGGGAGAGAGACAGCAAAAGAGAGGGGAGAGAGAGAGAGACAGCAAAAGAGAGGGGGAGAGAGACAGCAAAAGAGAGGGGGAGAGAGCACAAAAGAGAGGGGGAGAGAGCACAAAAGAGAGGGGAGAGAGAGCACAAAAGAGAATGGGGAGAGTGCACAAAAGAGAGGGGGAGAGTGCAAAAAAGAGAGGGGGGAGAGTGCACAAAAGAGAGGGGGGAGAGTGCACAAAATAGAGGGGGAGAGAGCACAAAAGAGAGGTGGGAGAGGGTGCAAAAGAAAGGGAGAGAGCACAAAAGAGAGGGGGAGAGAGCGCAAAAGAGAGTGGGAGAGAGCACAAAAGCGAGGGGGAGAGAGCGCAAAAGAGAGGGGGGAGAGAGCACAAAAGAGAGAGGGAGAGAGTGCAAAAGAGAGGGGGAGAGAGCGCAAAAGAGAGGGGGAAAGAGCGCAAAATATAGAGAGCGCAAAAGAGAGAGCACAAAATAGAGGGGGAGAGAGCACAAAAGAGAGGGGTGAGAGCACAAAAGAGAAAGGAAGAGAGCACAAAAGAGAGAGAGCCCAAAAGAGAGGGGGAGAGAGAGCAAAAGAGAGGGAGAGAGACAGCACAAAAGAGGAGAGAGAGAGCAAGCGAGAGGAGAAAGAGAGAGCAAACGAGAGGAGAGAGAGCAAACGAGAGAGGGAAAGAGAGAGCAAAAGAGAGGGGGGAGAGAGAAAAAGAGAGGGGGGAGAGAGAGTAAAAGAGAGGGTAGAGAGAGAGCAAGGGATGGGACCGCTGTACTGCAAAAAATGGCCCGTGTACACAGGCTTTAGGACTAGTATATATATATATATATTATATATATATATATATATATATATATATTACATTACTTTACATAACATATATGATGTCGCAAACATAACATTTTCGTTTGCAAACGGCGAACGCGAACTTCAATAGGCAGTCAAATTTTATAACCCACAGGGACTCTTTCTGGCCACAATAGTAATGGAAAAGTTGTTTCAAGGGGACTAACACCTGGACTGTGGCATGCCGGAGGGGGATCCATGGCAAAACTCCCATGGAAAATTACATAGTTGATGCAGAGTCTGGTTTTAATCCATAAAGGGCATAAATCACCTAACATTCCTAAATTGTTTGGCATAACGTGCTTTAAAACATCAGATATGATGTTGTATCAATCAGGTAGTGTAAGGGTTATGCCCGCTTCACAGTGACAGACCAAACTCCCCATTAACGCACCGCAAATAACCGCAAACAGTCCATTTGCACAACCGCAAACTCCCCATTTGCACAAGGTTGGATACCAAGCTAGCCATGTCCTGTTCCTTGTCCTCACTGATGTCATTGAAGGTCTCTTCCTCCACCCAGCCAGGTACAACACCAAGGGTCCCCGAAAGTGACAACAAGCCCCCTGGGACGCCTGCTGTGTTTGGTCTTCCATCTCCTCAAAGCCACCTTCCTCCTCTGACTCCTCTTCTTCAGACTCCTCTCTCTGCATTGCCTCTCTCTGCGTTATTATAAGGTGTGTTAAGTAGTTCTATTCTTATCAGTTTAATCCCTGTTACGTCCCCTATCAGGGGACGTGTATACGGCATCGATTTTAGGAACCGGGAGATGGAAAAAGATGCTTGGTCGGTCCTCCTACTTCAAATTTGGGGCACTGCGCATGCAATCTAATGTGCCACCAGATAGGAGTGGTGTGTTAAGTAGTACTATTCTTATCAGTTTAATCCCTGTTACGTCCCCTATCAGGGGAAGTGTATATGGCATCGATTTTAGGAACCGGGAGATGGAAAAAGATACTTGGTCGATCCTCCTACTTCAAATTTGGGGCACTGCGCGTGCAATCTAATGTGCCACCAGATAGGAGTGGTGGTGTAAGTAGTACTATTCCTATCAGTTTAATCCCTGTTATGTGCCATTTTTTTGGTTTGGTTTTTTAAGCCACAGTGCAGCACCAGAGGCCAGAAAAATTAGGCATGTACACATGCCTGAAAAATTAGGTATTGTTGCAGCCGCTGCTGTAGCAGCGGCCAGAAAAATTGATGTTTGTTTCCCAGGCAGAAAGTGCCCTAAAACATTGCGGCTTGAACCCTAGTTAGTGGCGGATAAGTCACGCAAGTCATCCGGCATTCAGAGATAAAATACAGCAGTGTGTGGACCATTTTTAGCCCAAGGCAGCTCATCTCATCAGGCCATTTTTAGTCGAATGTATCGCCCACTGTCAGTCCCTTCGGGATCCATCCCTCATTCATCTTAATAAAGGTTTGGTAATCTAGACTTTTTTGACCTAGGCGACTTCCCTTCTCAGTGACAGTACCTCCTGCTGCACTGAAGGTCCTTTCTGACAGGACACTTGAAGCGGGGCAGGCCAGAAGTTTTATGGCAAATTGAGATAGCTCAGGCCACAGGTCAAGCCTGCACACCCAGTAGTCAAGGGGTTCATCGCTCCTCAGAGTGTCAATATCTGCAGTTAAGATGAGGTAGTCTGCTACCTGTCGGTCGAGTCGTTCTCTGAGGGTGGACCCCGAAGGGCTGTGGCGATGCGTAGGACTTAAAAAGCTCCGCATGTCCTCCATCAACAACATGTCTGTAAAGCATCCTGTCCTTGCCGGCGTGGTCATGGGAGGAGGAGGATTACTTTCACCTCTTCCCCTGTTAGATTCCTGTTGTGCTGTGACATCACCCTTATACGCTGTGTAAAGCATACTTTTTAATTTATTTTAGAACTGCTGCATCCTTTCAGACTTGCGGTAATTCGGTAACATTTCAGACACTTTCTGCTTATACCGGGGGTCTAGTAGCGTGGACACCCAGTACAGGTCATTCTCCTTCAGCCTTTTTATACGAGGGTCCCTCAACAGGCACGACAGCATGAAAGACCCCATTTGCACAAGGTTGGATGCCGAGCTACTCATGTCCCGTTCCTCGTCCTCAGTGATCTCACTGAAGGTATGTTCTTCCCCCCAGCCACGTACAACACCACGGGTACCAGATAGGTGACAACGAGCACCCTGGGATGCCTGTTATTGTTGATCTTCCTCCTCCACCTCAAAACCACATTCCTCCTCTGACTCCTCTTCCTCACAATCCTCTTTCAGCGTTGCCTCAGGTCCAGCAAGCGATGCTGATAAGGCTGTTTCTTGTGGTGATGGTGACCACAACTCTTCCTCTTCACGCTTATCTATGGCCTAATCCAGCACTCTTCGCAGGGCACGTTCCAGGAAGAAAACAAATGGTATGATGTCGCTGATGGTGCCTTCGGTGTGACTGACTAGGTTTGTCACCTCCTCAAAAGGACGCATGAGCCTTCAGGCATTGTGCATGAGCGTCCAGTAATGTGGCAAAAAAATTCCCAGCTCTGAAGAGGCTGTTCTAGCACCCCGGTCATACAAATAGTCATTAACGGCTTTTTCTTGTTGGAGCAGGCGGTCGAACATTAGGAGTGTTGAATTCCAACGTGTCGGGCTGTCGTAAATCAAGCGCCTCACTGGTATGTTGTTTCACCGCTGGATATCTGAAAAGTGCGCCATGGCCGTGTAGGAACGCCTGAAATGGCCACACATTCCTGGCCTGCTTCAGGACGTCCGGTAAGCTTGGGTACTTATGCACAAAGTGTTGTACGATCAGATTACACACATGTGCCATGCACGGCACATGTGTCAACTTGCCCAAATTCAATGCCGCCAACAGATTTTTTCCATTGTCACAAACCACTTTGCTGATCTCCAGTTGGTGCGGAGTCAGCCACTGATCCACCTGTGCGTTCAGGGCGGACAGGAGTGCTGGTCCGGTGTGACTCTCTGCTTTCAGGCAAGTCAACCCCAAGACGGCGTGACACTGCCGTATCCGGGATGTGGAATAGTACCTGGGGAACTGGGGGGGTGCCATTGATGTGGAGCAAGACACAGCCGCAGAAGAAGACTCAGCCGAGGAGGTTATGGAAGAGGATGGAGTAGGAGGAGTAGAGGAGGTGGCAGCAGGTCTGCATGCAAGTTGTGGCGGTTTCACCAACTCCTCTGCAGAGCCACGCATTCCATGCTTGGCAGCCATCAGCAGGTTTACCCAATGCACAGTGTAGGTGATATACCTGCCCTGACCATGCTTAGCAGACCAGCTATCAGTGGTCAGATGGACCCTTGCCCCTTCACTGTGTGCCAGGCATGCCATTACTTCCTTTTGCACAATCAAGTACAGGTTGGGGATTGCCTTTTGTGCAAAGAAATTTCGGCCGGGTACCTTCCACTGCGGTGTCCCAATAGCTACAAATTCAGACAAGCCAGCTGTCAGATGCCGGGCAAGGGGGTGACTTTGTGACATTGGCTTCTTATGCTCAAACATGTCCTTGACAGACACCTGACTGTGGGCAGATGAGCAGGAACTGCTCAAGGCGAGAGATGGAGTGGCGGATGGTTGAGAGGGGGCAATGAGGACAGCAGTGGTTGACGTGGCTGAAGATGCTGGACCAGGAGGAGGATGGCGGCTTTGAGTTTGTGTGCTGCTTCTACTCATGTGTCGATCCCATAGGCGTTTGTGATGTGCGATCATGTGCCTTCGCAATGCAGTTGTACCTAGGTGGGTGTTGGACTTCCCATGACTCAGTTTCTTTTGGCACAGGTTGCAAATGGCATTGTAAGAGGCAGACACACAAAAAAATGCCACCCTTCTGAGCTCTGCAATGACTGCATTCTGGTAGTGGCAACAACATGCATTGATTGGCGTGCTGTCTGACTGACCATGGGTACCGATGCATGCTGTCTGACTGTGCCACTAGCTCCTTGTGACGACCTCCCCCTGCTTCCAACTCGTCTCCTCCTCCTCTCTGTCTCCCCATCTGAACTTTCCCCCTGTTCTTCTTCTCTTCTAGCGGGCACCCACGTGACATCCACGGATGCATCGTCATCATCAACCGCTTCACTTGTATCTGACAACTCAGCAAAGGAAGCAGCAGCGGGTACAACATCATCATCATCACACCGTACGTCCATGTGTGTAATGCTGACTGACTGAGACATATCCCTGTTATCTACATCCTCTGGCAATAATGGTTGCGCATCACTCATTTCTTCCAACTGATGTGTAAATAACTCCTCTGACAGATCAAGTGAAGCGGCTGTGGTGCTAGTGTTGGTGGTGGCGGTTCTTTGCTTTTTTTGCAAGTTATAGGGAAATAAATACAAGAAGCACTTTGCTATTTCAAAACCACTTTTTTTCAAAATGAGCGCTATTTACATTGGAACCCTGTACCCATTGCTGAATGCCAGTTTTGGAGGTCCTAATTAACAAACCATCCTGTAACTTGAATTGTGTTCTGGATTTCATTAAGATTCTAAGATCTTCTTTGCCAATACAATCATCTTTTGAGATGGGGTTTCTTTCAGGATCTTCTATGTGTTTATAGAAGATGCCTACAATGGGTTCTTCTTTTTGACTAGTGATCAGGTCCTCACTAGGAGACTCCTAACTCCATTGTACCAATTTAGGCTCACTCTGTTGTTTTGCCTGGTTTCTGGTAATGGCTTCTACCTGAATTGCACCCATTAAGTGGTCAATATTAAGGAGTTCTCCAGTTATTGCTCAGGTATCATGTTGTATCGATCAAGTAGTGTAAGGGTTACGCCCGCTTCACAGTGACAGACCAAACTCCCGCAGCGGGTACAACATCTAAATAGTTTCTAAATTTTGTCCTGAGTTTAGAAATACCCAATGTTAACATGTTCTTTGCTTTTTTGCAAGTTATAGGGAAATAAATACAAGAAGCACTTTGCTATTTCAAAACCACTTTTTTTTCAAAATGAGCACTTGTTACATTGGAACCCTGATATCTGTCAGGAATCCCTGAATATCTATTGACATGTATATATTTTTTTTTTTAGAAGACATCCCAAAGTATTGATCTAGGCCCATTTTGGTATATTTCATGCCACCATTTCACCGCCAAATGCGATCAAATAAAAAAAAATTGTTCACTTTTTCACAAACTTTAGGTTTCTCACAGAAATTATTTACAAACAACTTATGCAATTATGGCATACATGATTGTAAATGCTTCTCTGGGATCCCCTTTGTTCAGAAATAGCAGACTTATATGGCTTTGGCATTGCTTTTTGGTAATTAGAAGGCTGCTAAATGCCACTGTGCACCACACGTGTTTTATGCCCAGCAGTGAAGGGGTTAATTAGGGAGCATGTAGGGAGCTTGTAGAGTTAATTTTAGCTTAAGTGTAGTGTAGTAGACAACCCAAAGTATTGATCTAGGCCCATTTTGGTATATTTAATGCCACCATTTCACCGCCAAATGCGATCAAATTTAAAAAAACTTAGATTTTTTTGCAATTTTAGGTTTCTCACTGAAATTATTTACAAACAGCTTGTGCAATTATGGCACAAATGGTTGTAAATGCTTCTCTGGGATCCCCTTTGTTCAGAAATAGCAGACATATATGACTTTGGCGTTGCTTTCTGGTAATTAGAAGGCCGCTAAATGCTGCTGCGCATCACACGTGTATTATGGCTAGCAGTGAAGGGGTTAATTAGGTAGTTTGTAGGGAGCTTGCAGGGTTAATTTTAGCTTTAGTGTAGAAATCAGCCTCCCATCTGACACATCAGATGCCCTGATCCCTCACAAACAGTTCCCTTCCCACCCCCACCCCACAATTGTCCCCACCATCTTAAGTACTGGCAGAAAGTCTGCCAGTACTAAAATAAAAGGTTTTTATTTTTTTTTAATTTTTTTAGCATATTTACATATGCTGTGGTGTAGCATCCCCCTAAGCCCCCAACCTCCCTGATCCCCCCCAAAACAACTCTCTAACCCTCCCCATCTGCCTTGTTGGCGGCCATCTTGGGTACTGGCAGCTGTCTGCCAGTACCCAGTTTTCAAAGAAAAGTAGTTTTTTCTGTTTTTTTTTTTCTTTCTGTAGTGTAGCTTCCCCCCTCACAGACCAACCCCCACCACCTGCCTGATCTTTTTTTTTAAAAAAATTTTTATTCCTTTTTTTTTAAAATTTTACACCAACTTTTTCTGTAGTGTAGCGGTTCCCACCTGCTCCCTCCCCGTGCACGCGCCCGCCCCCGCCCTCCCGTGCATGCCCCGGACATCCCCGCCCACGATCCCACCCCCCTCCACATCACCGATGGCCGTCACCCGCCTCCCACACAGGCTTCCACCCACCAACGATACCGGCCATCGATGTCCGGTGCAGAGAGGGCCACAGAGTGTCTCTCTCTGCATCGGATGGCCAAGGGGTGTTATTGCAGGATGCCTCGATATCGAGGCATCACTGCAATAACCGGAAAGCGGCTGGAAGCGAGCAGGATCGCTTCCAGCCGCTTTAAACCCCTAATGTCGTACAGGGTACGTCGTTGGTCTTTTAAGACCAGGTTGTGTGCGACGTACCCTGTACGACATGCGTCGTTTAGGGGTTAATGTACACTACTGTTACACCAGATATGAGTTGCACTTGTGTGACACTGTGCCCTGGCAGGCCCTGAAACGCACACGTGTGAAGGAAACTGACTGCTATAATTTCACAGTCAAATTTCTAGTTTTTTTTTTAATGTACACTACTGTTACACCAGATATGAGTTGCACTGGGGTGACACTGTGCCCTGGCATGCCCTGAAATGTACACGTGTGAAGGAAACTGACTGCTATTATTTCACAGTCAAATTTCTAGTTTTTTTTTTTAATGTACGCTACTGTTACACCAGATATGAGTTGCACTGGGGTGACACTGTGCCCTGGCACGCCCTGAAACGCACACGTGTGAAGGAAACTGACTGCTATTATTTCACAGTCAAAAAAGTGTTGTTTTTTTTTAAATGTACACTACTGTTACACCAGATATGAGTTGCACTGGTGTGACACTGTGCCCTGGCAGACCCTGAAACGCACACGTGTGAAGGAAACTGACTGCTATTATTTCACAGTCAAAAAAGTGCTGTTTTTTTTAAATGTACACTACTGTTACACCAGATATGAGTGGTGGCACTGGGCAAGTGGGCACAGTATACGCTGTGAGCCTGACACACACGCTGGCAGGCAGGCAACTGCAATTACATTACACAGGAAAAAAAAAAAAGCAGACTGATGTTCTAGCCCTAAAAATGGCTTTTTGGGGTGCTGTCCTTACAGCAGAGATCAGATGAGTCCTTCAGGACTGTAGTGGACACTGAATACACCAACCTAGCTATCGATTTCCCTATTAAATCAGCAGCAGCTACACTGTGCCTCCTCACACTAAGAATGCAGCTTCCGAATGAATCTAAAATGGATGCTGTCCAGGAGGTGGGAGGGTCTGGGAGGGAGGATCTGCTGCTGATTGTCTGGAATGTGTCTGCTGACTGTGCGGTACAGGGTCAAAGTTTACTCAATGATGACGAATAGGGGGCAGACCGAACATTGCATATGTTCAGCAGCCGCAGCGAACGCGAACAAGCTATGTTCGCCGGGAACTATTCGCCGGCGAACTATTCGGGACATCATTAATATATATATATATATATATATATATATATTACATTACTTTTTGCTTTTAAATCTTAGCTGAGAGCTCGTAAGTGAGTGCTGGACTTTCTCTGTGTGTTGTATTAATTTGTTTTGTAATTTTCCTTATGGTTCTTGCACCCAGAACTGTTTGGGGTTAACTGCCTGTGACTCTGGGGACAGCACAGCTTCCTGTGAGTGCCCGTGAGCACCCAGGGCTGAGCATGTTGCAGGGTCATGGGATGTGTACCCGGTCCGGTATGAGAGTGCAGTCCCCTTCCGTGTTTTGTATATGTCTAGGGTGATTACATAAGCCTGTGCACCCTTCCCTTGTTCCCAGTTTGTTTGGATTTGAGAGCTTGCATTGTGTTGCTGTTTTAGGGTCCCAGGTATTGGAAATGACCTTGTTGTGGTACCTGGGCTTGTCCCATTTGGCCATATGTGGTAACTAACCTTTCTATTTTTGCTTTTAAATCTTAGCTGAGAGCGTTTAAGTGAGTGCTGCCCTTTCTCTGTGTGTTGTATTAATTTGTTTTGTAATTTTTCCTATGGTTCTTGCACCCAGACCTGTCTGGGGTTAACTGCCTGTGACTCTGGGGACAGCACAGCTTCCTGTGAGTGCCCATGAGCACCCAGGGCTGAGCATGTTGCAGGGTCATGGGATGTGTACCTAGTCCGGTATGAGAGTGCAGTCCCCTTCCGTGTTTTGTATATGTCTAGGGTGATTACATAAGCCTGTGCACCCTTCCCTTGTTCCCAGTTTGTTTGGATTTGAGAGCTTGCATTGTGTGGCTGTTTTAGGGTCCCAGGTATTGGAAAGGGCCCTGACATGGTACCTGGGCTTGTCCCATTTGGCCAGATGCGGTAACTAACCTTTCCATTTTGCTTTTAAATCTTAGCTGAGAGCTTGTAAGTGAGTGCTAGACTTTGTCTGTGTGTTGTATTAATTTGTTTTGTAATTTTCCCTATGGTTCTTGCACCCAGACCTGTCTGGGGTTAACTGCATGTGACTCTGGGGACAGTACAGCTTCCTGTGAATACCCATCAGCACCCAGGGCTGAGCATGTTGCAGGGTCATAGGATGTGTACCTGGTCCGGTATGAGAGTGCAGTCCCCTTCTGTGTTTTATATTTATATATATATATATATATATATATATATATATATATATATATATATATTACATTACTTTACATAACATATATATTTTATTATATATATATATATTACATTACTTTACATAACATATATATTGTCGACATAAACTAATATATACCAATATACTCAAGTATGGGTACATAAATTATATACCAATATACTCAAGTATGGGTACATAAAGCACACCGATCTGTATAGAAAAGTATAATTATTTGATAAGTAAACCCAAGTTATTGGGTCACTGTGTGTAAAAGAATAATACTGTGTGTAATGACATTAAAAATAACCTGCTGTACAATTTTATAACTATATATAGTATTTTTGGAGTGTAACATTTTAAATCTGTATTCCTTCGAACACTACTAGAATTAGAAATGCAGGAAATTAAATATGGTATGAGCTTGACAATACATACGGTTATAAACATGCATGTAACAGAGATTTGTACACCACCCTGTGAAAAGTCATGCAACCCTAGCATAGTAAATATTCATGCTTGAATGAATGAATATTCAAAGTTGAGCCACTGCAGAAAGGTCTTGTATATTCTGTAATACAGACTCAGATTATACATGTAATAGTATATGTATACATTTTGTATGTAAATTTAAGCAGCTGAGATATATAAAAAAATTCCTATATGAGCAATAAATATGCAAACTGTTAATTTACAAAGATAAGCCTTTTAGAATATATAAACTCATTATACAAACTAAGGCATTTTGTTTAGCTTTCTTAATGAAAATAAACCAAGTTGTGGTAATACGGGATTTGCAGACCTGCATGAGACACCAACTGGAGTCAAAGTTATGCTCAACACACAAAATTGTGGAGAGATGAGAGATACACAATTAAAAAGCAAATTCTGTACAAAAACTGGGAATAAAATTATTCACACCAGTACTAGCCCACAGCACACCACAGAACACAGAAAAGAGCTAATAGAATGAAAATGAAGTAGCACAGAAAACCTAAACACCCAACTCCCTTAGCAGCTCTTGTAAGAGTTACTCACCCACCTCCAGGGCATAGAAGGGGTTAAACTTGATAGAATAAAATACCAAAATGCATTAGAATCCACTAGATAAAATTCACAACATATGAAACAGGGAGGAGAAAAGGTTGTTAATGAGAGGGGGCAGAGCTTATTGCCATAACAATTCCCAGAATGCAAAAAATGCAATAATACATTTTTTTGGGTAAAAAGGGTAAATTGAGCTGCTAATGAGTTATAAGGATGTCAGATAACAACAATCCTCTTTCTCCATCCACAAAATTCCTATGTTAAACACATAGGTAAAGATGCTCAGGGGTAAGGCTGTGACTCACAGCTATGTAGTACCTGTAAGGAGATTTCTATTGGATAGCTCCTGGGCTGTGTTGTGCCTGAGTCACTTACCTGTACTGAAGCACCCCTCCACTTTGTCTTACCAGTATGTTGAGGCCTTTCTCCCTCACAGGTTGTGGATCCAGTAGAGAGCCGACTCAGTACAATAAATATACTGCAGAGGATATTTTGGATATACTTGTAAACCCTCAGGTGGAGGCTAAGTGATGGGTCCCTGTGACACCTGAGGGCAGTTATGTCTTAGATTAGGTTTATGGAAAGCACATAACAGAGGTAATCCTTATTCCTGTTTCACCTACAGTCTTCTAAATTTCTTTGTGAAATGAAGTTGCCTAGGGGTACTGGGTCCCAACAAATCATATGACAAAATAATAAACTTTTGATAGTAGAGTACCTCTAAAATCTTTACCCTCTCTCCTTGGAGGCCAAAAACAAAACTGCAGAGGGAGAGGGAGTGGGAGGAACTAAAGCTCTTTGAAGGATCTTGACCTCCTCCTGATAGGCTGGAATATATCCCACATGTTATGAAGCTATAAACTGTCATCAGCTAAGAAGGTAATGGTGATATTTTAGTTACTGGTTATAAAAAAAATAAAACTTAAAAATTCTGAATAAACCTACTAGGATCATTTTGCTTTACAGAAAGAAAACAGATGCTTCAAATTGAATGGTGCCAGTTTCATTTTTTGTTTTATTATTTTGTTTGCCAGGTCTTCAAATTTGTGATACCTGATACAATATATTGGAAAGAAAATAGTAAAAAAAAAAACACATAAAGAAGGAAATATTTTTCAACATGTCGTTGTAGTCATTAGAAGAAATAATTAATGTTACTCATTATTATACCGATTTGGTAAGTCTGGTAAAATGAACTACATAAAAGTAACATATTAACATAATATTTTCATAAATGTTCAGAAAAAAAAGTGTAAGGATGAGTTGAAATTTAATCTAAAAGGCTTCAGTAAATGTTTGAATACAGTGATATAACGTTTCACATGGAATATCGTAAGTGGCTTTCTGTAACTGTGGCTTGGCAGAAATCAGTAATTTCTCTCTTCATAGAGTTTTGTTTGACCAGAACTGCATACTCCAGTCAATTTAGTTTTCCGTTTCACACCTCATCAAGGGCACTTTTAAAATACTTAAACATTCCGTGTGCGTACAGTGTCATTATATTGTACACCAACACAACTCAACAAAAAACTTACTTACTATAGTCTGATATTGACTTAATCAAAATAAATTTTGTGTGACGTGACGTCTTGTCATTGAGTTCAATTTCTTGAAAATAATATAAGAATAGAACATGGAAAACAAACTATATAAAGGATTTAAAATATATGTTAACATATCACATTAAAATATGGATGGATAAATTAAAAAAAAAAAAAAACTACCAATGTTTCCTTTTAATATAAAAGTCTTAACTACCTTAAAGTGATAGTAAATAAAGCCCTAGATTACAAGTGGAGCACTATTGATAGCACAGGGTGCGCTATCGTGAGTAATGTGTTGCACTTGTGCACTGAAAAATGTAGTTTGTGCACCTTTCACTTGTTCCCAGTTTGTTTTAGTGAGAGCTTGCATTGTGTGGCTGTTTAGGGATCCAGGTTTTGGCAGAGACCTTGACGTGGTACCTGGGCTTGTCCCATTTGGCCAGATGCGGTAACTAACTCTTCCATTTTTGCTTTTAATCTTAGCGGAGAGCTTGTAAGTGAGTGCTGGACTTTCTCTGTGTGTTGTATTAATTTGTTTTGTAATTTTCCCTATGGGCCTTGCACCCAGACCTTTCTGACTTTAACTGCCTGGGACTCTGGGGACAGTACAGCTTCCTGAGAGTGCTACTGAGCACCCAGGGCTGTGCATGTTGCAAGGTAATGGGATGTGTACCCAGTCCAGTCTGAGCGTGCAGTCCCCTTCTGTGTTTTGTATGTTGCTAGGGTGATTAGATGTCTGTGCATCCTTCACTTGTTCCCAGTTTGTTTGATTGAGAGCTTGCATTGTGTGGCTCTTTAGGGACCCAGGTTTTGGAAGAGACCTTGACGTGGTACCTGGAATTGTCCAATTTGGCCATATGTGGTAACTAACTCTTCCGTTTTTGCTTTTAATCTTAGCTGAGTGCTTGTAAGTGAGCGCTGGACTTTCTCTGTGTGCTATATATATATATATGTATATATATATATATATATATATATATATATACAGTATATGTGTGTGTGTTTTTCTTATTTTAATTTAATATTTTAAACAGGGATATAAAGGGATATAGTATATGAAAAGGTGTTGGACTAGGAAGGTCTCAAAGGTATTCATACACACATACACACATATATATACAGGGAGTGCAGAATTATTAGGCAAGTTGTATTTTTGAGGATTAATTTTATTATTGAACAACAACCATGTTCTCAATGAACCCAAAAAACTCATTAATATCAAAGCTGAATAGTTTTGGAAGTAGTTTTTAGTTTGTTTTTAGTTATAGCTATTTTAGGGGGATATCTGTGTGTGCAGGTGACTATTACTGTGCATAATTATTAGGCAACCTAACAAAAAACAAATATATACCCATTTCAATTATTTATTTTTACCAGTGAAACCAATATAACATCTCAACATTCACAAATATACATTTCTGACATTCAAAAACAAAACAAAAACAAATCAGTGACCAATATAGCCACCTTTCTTTGCAAGGACACTCAAAAGCCTGCCATCCATGGATTCTGTCAGTGTTTTCATCTGTTCACCATCAACATTGCGTGCAGCAGCAACCACAGCCTCCCAGACACTGTTCAGAGAGGTGTACTGTTTACCCTCCTTGTAAATCTCACATTTGATGATGGACCACAGGTTCTCAATGGGGTTCAGATCAGGTGAACAAGGAGGCCATGTCATTAGATTTTCTTCTTTTATACCCTTTCTTGCCAGCCATGCTGTGGAGTACTTGGACGCGTGTGATGGAGCATTGTCCTGCATGAAAATCATGTTTTTCTTGAAGGATGCAGACTTCTTCCTGTACCACTGCTTGAAGAAGGTGTCTTCCAGAAACTGGCAGTAGGACTGGGAGTTGAGCTTGACTCCATCCTCAACCCGAAAAGGCCCCACAAGCTCATCTTTGATGATACCAGCCCAAACCAGTACTCCACCTCCACCTTGCTGGCATCTGAGTCAGACTGGAGCTCTCTGCCCTTTACCAATCCAGCCACGGGCCCATCCATCTGGCCCATCAAGACTCACTCTCATTTCATCAGTCCATAAAACCTTAGAAAAATCAGACTTGAGAAATTTCTTGGCCCAGTCTTGATGTTTCAGCTTGTGTGTCTTGTTCAGTGGTGGTCGTCTTTCAGCCTTTCTTACCTTGGCCATGTCTCTGAGTATTGCACACCTTGTGCTTTTGGGCACTCCAGTGATGTTGCAGCTCTGAAATATGGCCAAACTGGTGGCAAGTGGCATCTTGGCAGCTGCACGCTTGACTTTTCTCAGTTCATGGGCAGTTATTTTGCGCCTTGGTTTTTCCACACGCTTCTTGCGACCCTGTTGACTATTTTGATTGTTCGATGATCACGCTTCAGAAGCTTTGCAATTTTAAGAGTGCTGCATCCCTCTGCAAGATATCTCACTATTTTTGACTTTTCTGAGCCTGTCAAGTCCTTCTTTTGACCCATTTTGCCAAAGGAAAGGAAGTTGCCTAATAATTATGCACACCTGATATAGGGTGTTGATGTCATTAGACCACACCCCTTCTCATTACAGAGATGCACATCACCTAATATGCTTAATTGGTAGTAGGCTTTCGAGCCTATACAGCTTGGAGTAAGACAACATGCATAAAGAGGATGATGTGGTCAAAATACTCATTTGCCTAAAAATTCTGCACTCCCTGTATATTTAAATAAATATGAGTGTGTGTGTGTATACATATGTGTGTGCATTAATACTATCTGTTCGCATTTATATGGTGAGACATTGGCTAGGATACTCCAGAAAAACCACACACATTATATATATATATATATATATATATATATATATATATATATATATATACGAATACATACATACAGGGAGTGCAGAATTATTAGGCAAGTTGTATTTTTGAGGATTAATTTTATTATTGAACAACAACCATGTTCTCAATGAACCCAAAAAACTCATTAATATCAAAGCTGAATAGTTTTGGAAGTAGTTTTTAGTTTGTTTTTAGTTATAGCTATTTTAGGGGGATATCTGTGTGTGCAGGTGACTATTACTGTGCATAATTATTAGGCAACTTAACAAAAAACAAATATATACCCATTTCAATTATTTATTTTTACCAGTGAAACCAATATAACATCTCAACATTCACAAATATACATTTCTGACATTCAAAAACAAAACAAAAACAAATCAGTGACCAATATAGCCACCTTTCTTTGCAAGGACACTCAAAAGCCTGCCATCCATGGATTCTGTCAGTGTTTTGATCTGTTCACCATCAACATTGCATGCAGCAGCAACCACAGCCTCCCAGACACTGTTCAGAGAGGTGTACTGTTTTCCCTCCTTGTAAATCTCACATTTGATGATGGACCACAGGTTCTCAATGGGGTTCAGATCAGGTGAACAAGGAGGCCATGTCATTAGATTTTCTTCTTTTATACCCTTTCTTGCCAGCCACACTGTGGAGTACTTGGATGCGTGTGATGGAGCATTGTCCTGCATGAAAATCATGTTTTTCTTGAAGGATGCAGACTTCTTCCTGTACCACTGCTTGAAGAAGGTGTCTTCCAGAAACTGGCAGTAGGACTGGGAGTTGAGCTTGACTCCATCCTCAACCCGAAAAGGCCCCACAAGCTCATCTTTGATGATACCAGCCCAAACCAGTACTCCACCTCCACCTTGCTGGCGTCTGAGTCGGACTGGAGCTCTCTGCCCTTTACCAATCCAGCCACGGGCCCATCCATCTGGCCCATCAAGACTCACTCTCATTTCATCAGTCCATAAAACCTTAGAAAAATCAGTCTTGAGATATTTCTTGGCCCAGTCTTGACGTTTCAGCTTGTGTGTCTTGTTCAGTGGTGGTCGTCTTTCAGCCTTTCTTACCTTGGCCATGTCTCTGAGTATTGCACACCTTGTGCTTTTGGGCACTCCAGTGATGTTGCAGCTCTGAAATATGGCCAAACTGGTGGCAAGTGGCATCTTGGCAGCTGCACGCTTGACTTTTCTCAGTTCATGGGCAGTTATTTTGCGCCTTGGTTTTTCCACACGCTTCTTGCGACCCTGTTGACTATTTTGAATGAAACGCTTGATTGTTCGATGATCACGCTTCAGAAGCTTTGCAATTTTAAGAGTGCTGCATCCCTCTGCAAGATATCTCACTATTTTTGACTTTTCTGAGCCTGTCAAGTCCTTCTTTTGACACATTTTGCCAAAGGAAAGGAAGTTGCCTAATAATTATGCACACCTGATATAGGGTGTTGATGTCATTAAACCACACCCCTTCTCATTACAGAGATGCACATCACCTAATATGCTTAATTGGTAGTAGGCTTTCAAGCCTATACAGCTTGGAGTAAGACAACATGCATAAAGAGGATGATGTGGTCAAAATACTCATTTGCCTAATAATTCTGCACTCCCTGTACATATACACACACAGTCAAGCCTAGACTATTTGTGGAACACAAAAAAATCACACAGTATTGAGTGCTAATACCTCTTGTGTAAAATCTGTACCATTTACAGATTCTGGGACCGATCACCCTACGTCACATATATGGCATATGTGTGGCAGGTGGAGAGGTAAAAGAAAATGCCCTTGTGATATTTCTTCCCTACCACAGAAGATATGTTTCACACACAAGCAAGTTACTATAAGTGTATAGGGATTGTCTGGGGCCTGTGGTCAAATTTATTGGGAATTTTCTTAATATTCCAGCTTTAATAAACCAACCCAAATTCAAGTTGGACCATTCAGTAGAAGGAAGGAAAATTGTATGCAACCCTCTATGTCTCTTTTCCCAGTTTTAAAACTATAAATCTAAATGTTTTTTTTACAGTCAGTTGTAGAAAATGCAACCAAAGTAAGGTTAGTCTTTTGAAGCTAGAAAAAATCCCAAAGGCCGTTTGGGAATCATGGTATCATACATTTTTGTAATAATTTAATGTACTCAATATTATAGTAACATAATTTTGATCCTAATAATTGTGCTGCTTCTACCAGTTACAAATTGCAAAATTGTACTGTACATTTCCTTGTATATTTAGCTTAGCCTCAGTCTTCCTTTCTCCGTCATGGGTTATACAGTTAAACAAAGGGGCAGGTAGGGGTGTCACTGTCAAAGGGCTTCAGACTCAGAATTCAACTTTAGACTTTCATATGCGGATCCGTGAAGGGTATTTCAATTACTACTATGGCCTTTCTCTTCTGAATTGTGTCTGTTTTTATTTATTGCAGGTAAAGGAAAAGTTTTGTCACAAACTCCTCCTTTACCTACAATAAATAAAACAAGACATGATGATTCAGAAGAGAAAGAATATAGTAGTATTTATACCCGGGCCGTCACGCATCCGATTATGAGATGGATGAATCACACTCAGATCCAGAGGCGGACTGAGACCAACCAGGGCCCCCAGGCAAAAGTATAGCAGGGCTCCCCACCTCCTCTTCGCTCCACCTACCTACCTCCTCTGCCCCTCCTCTACCCTATTGCCACCTCCTACACTAAAAATATGAATAACAAATGTATTTTTGTAGAAAATCTATGTACACAGGAGACAATAGCACTGATTAATATCCCAGTGGGGTGTAAAAGAGAGACAAATATTTTTGTATATAAAATAGCTGGTTTTGCTAAGCCATAAAGAGAATTTTAATACCTAACCATGTTTAGACTTGGGGAACTGCAACAAGTCTGCTTTACCTGTAGGTTCAGTCTATTTGTCTGGGCTAAACCTTATATGCTCTTTATGGCTTAGCACAACCAGCTATTTTAAATACAAAAATATTTGTCTCTCTTTTACACCCCACTGGGATATTAATCAGTGCTATTGACTCCTGTGTGCATAGTTTTTCTACAAAAATACATTTGTTATTTATATTTTCAGTGTAGGTAGTGGTTTCTAAAGGAAAATGCAGCTATTTCAGTTAACAAAATAAAGGTAAATCAGTTATTTCAAACAACTAAATACACTTGCAGGTAAAGCATATTACAATGTCCCTTTAAAGTGGACTAGAAGGCAGACCCGCTATGTTCTTGATTAATCTGCATATTGTTTAGGACTATAATTCCCAATATATGTGCTTTGTTTTCTTAAACAACATTATGTGTGTATAGGTGTGCGTGTTTGTGTACGTTCATGCATATGTGTTAGTGTGAACTCTGCAGTATTGTTTTCTTTCTATCTAGATCACCCCTGCTGTGAAGGGTACAGTAGGTTTAGAATCCTGACAGTTGCTTTATGATTCTTATTTCTAACTGTCAGGATTCTAAACGTACTGTACCTTTCAAGGCAGGTGTGATCTAGATAGAAAGAAAACAATACTGCAGAGTATTAGAACCATGGTCCTTTGCAATGTTCTTGGAAAAACCAAACACTGACATAAAATATGCTTTATGATTTTTTTCCATAAGATTTCACATGCCAGCTCCCCCCCCCCCCTTCACGGCACTCACTCAATAATGCTTAGTATATGACACTTTGTGGTGAGTGACTGGTGGTGGTCATGTACTTACCAGATTAACAAAACTCCAGGCAGGGCAGGACAAGACAAGTAGTTGAAGACAGTGAAGTCAGTAGTCACTTGCTGTTCGCACACTCACTGCTCAGTCACTTGTGTTCCCGCTCCAGCATATAACACGCCTTCTCTTACAGGCTCAAACAGAAGAGTGATGTCACTCTGACTGTGAAAAGAAACCTGATTAGCTGAGGGCTCCAGAGACTGCTTGAACAGCAGCTTCCTTCAGGAGTGTATGGGCTGCGATTAGCTTAAGCAGCACCACTTGGTGGCGCTTTCTCTCGCAGCCCATACCCTTAATTTGCAAAATATCCATCCATGTTGCACAATGGGTGGGCAGCTGAAGGGTTCACAGCCTCTCTTGCGCAATATGGATGTGGATGGAATGTCAATGTATTGCTTCGAGTAGTCAGGCAGCCTTCTATATCATGGTGGTGGATTCGGCTGCAGGGGGGTTGGGGGTAACTTTGAGTACAAAAAAATATTTTAATAAAAACGTACATTTTTTTTCCATTAAACATGATTAAAAAGCTGTAATTACACACATAGGACAGGGGAGGCGCTGCCTCCCCTGCCTCCTATGACAGCATGTAACTGATAGAAATACAAAGACACACACAGATAGATAGATAGATAGATAGATAGATAGATAGATAGATAGACAGCATACCTTCGCTTTAGCACTCGACCAAAAGACATACCGGAGTTTTGTAGCACGCCCCATCAAAGTCTATTAGGGGAGAAATTTAGGGCTAGATTACAAGGGGCGCGCTAAATTTGTGCGTGAGCTAAAAGGGGTTTATCATGGCTTCGGAAGTAGCTTGTGTATTACCGGTTGAAAGTACATGCTTTTACTTGAGAGCAATTGATTTTAACGTGCATCAGAATATCACGACTTTAGATCCCTGGTTAACTGTTACGCTCAACTAAAAAGTTGCACAAAACACAGCAAAAATATTGTTACTCTCATAATAACAACAACTAGTGCTTAAGTGATAACAGCGTCACTAGAGCACTTATAAGATGCGCCTAGGATTAATATTACAAGAATAGAAAAAATTATTGATATATGTGCTATAAAAATCGAATTAGTCAATTTAGCAAATAGCAACAACAGTATACTGTAAAAATATTATTATAGCAACAATATTAAAGCAACAATGTAATGGTGCTCCAAAGTGGAGAAAATAATATATGCATATATACAAACTGTATAATCCAGTGTATATGTTCTGATGCAAAGTCCTGCAATACGCAATTAGTAGTTCCAGAAGCTGACAGATGAACAGCAGTATTCCAAGAAAGTGTAGGCCGCTCCTCCAGGGTATTATGCCGCAACACGGAAGACAAATCTAGGAAGGAATGGATAGAGGGCGCCACATAGTGCAAATCATAAATTATAGGTAAAGGCAACAATGGGAACACAAGAATCCTACTCACACAGTATGAGGCACAAATGTGCAGTATTCGCAGTCCGGAACCACACGTCATCCGGTAGACCTCAGTAGGAAGGTGTCGCCAGATGGAATTCCTCGTCTCGCCAGGGAGAGTCCAGGGAAGCCCAAAAGTGGTGTAATAGGAGCAGGTCAGTATCATATTGCTCACACCAAAGATCCAGGAGCTCCAAATAGGTTGTAAATTGATATATTTGGCCTAGGCTAAATAGGCTGGTTGCTAAATCAATAGTTTCAACTATTTATAGAAAGCCCATATCGGGCAACACTACTAAGCCGAAACATGTCAGGCGAGCTCTGACTGTTGTAACCTTTTGTTCTTTTTATGTGACGAGAAGTGTTTTAACAGATGTGGAGGGTGCCGGTATTCTCTTTTTGAACGGTGCTCTCTCTCTCTCTCTCTCTCTCTCTATCTATCTATCTATCTATCTATATATATATGTTTTTTTTTGTAAAATAAATATGAATATTGCATAAATATGATTTTTCATGTTTTCAGCTACATGACTGCAAAGGGCTGCAATGCACTTATATCACACACACACACATATATATATATATATATATATATATATATATATATATATATGTCTATATATGTATACATATGTATTTATATTTGTATATATATGTCTGTAAATACATAAATACACTAATAAATGCCTTTTTTCTAGCACCTGAGACATCATAGTTTTAGCCCTTGTAACTTTTTTATGCAATATTTTTTTTAAATAATTTTTTATTAGATAGTGTTATTATGAGAGTCTAGGAAGAAATGGATAGAGGGCACCACATAGTGCAGATCATAAAATATAGGTAAAGGCAACAATGGGAACACAAGAATCCTACTCACACAGTATGAGGCACAAATGTGCAGTATTCACAGTCCGGAACCACACGTCGTCCGGTAGACCTCAGTAGGAAGGTGTCGCCAGATGGAATTCCTCGTCTTGCCAGGGAGAGTCCAGGGAGGCCCAAAAGTGGTGTAATAGGAGCAGGTCAGTATCACATTGCTCACACCAAAGATCCAGGAGCTCCAAATAGGTTGTAAATTGATATATTTGGCCTAGGCCAAAAAAAACAATGATGCAGCAGATAGAGAGTTAAAAAGTAAGATAACATTTATTCCACAATAAAATCAACAGCAACGCGTTTCTCAGTGTTACACACTGTTTCATCAGGCTATACAAACATACTCTCAACTGCCATATTTAAAATGAAGAAGAACCAATCATTGATCAGAAAAAAATCACACCCTCATTGGGGCATACCAACGTACATATAATAAAGGTGGACAACAATTATGTTTTTTAACATTTATAAATATAAAATGTAAATTCTGCAAAACCAATTGTTGTACACCACATGAGTAATCATTTTCCAAGGACAACAAAATATTGTTCATATTTGAAACACTGATTAATTCTAATCTGTGGTCATTATCACCCCTAACATGATCTGATAATGGTATGAACTGTTAGAAACAACAGCCCTTTGTTGAGATTAATTTGAACTAGCAAATACTTATTCTAAAAAATTATTATTATTGTTACAAATGATCTCTCCCTTACTAGTTTAAAGAATGTAAAGTAATAATAATTAATATAATATTATTAATAATAATGATGTGAAGCAAACCAGTCCAAACGTGTAAGAACAGATTCCTAATTGAGTGATTGCGAGTGCCAGATGTAGTAATGCACACGATTCTAAATAAGTAAATATCCAAAATCACAATGGATCTAAGACCCCTATCGTTGTCAGGTTAGCAGAACATAAAAATAAAAATTTGGTGTTAAACTTTATTATGTTATTTAATTACAATAGACGCTTCTTGTTTCTATGGTGACCATCCTGTGTTGGTCTCATGCGAGTTTGATGATGTCAGAGGAGGGGTGTGATTGGATACGCTATGTGTACAAATAGCTGTTCACGCAGAGTCATACTCTATAACAAACATGCCAAGCATCAAAATAACTTGCTAACATAATCATAAGCATGATCGGCTGCCTCTGTGGACCAATTTCATTGACAATATCTAATCATTTAAGTGGATCATTAGATCGATCATTCAGATTATAACCTAATGTGTACGGTGTATATCGTGTAAGCAGGGGGCGTGGGTGTTAACCTGGAGGGTGTGTGAGTTTCAACAGGAGGGTGTGTGTGAATCGGCCTATCAGTGGGGCCTATCTAATGAAAAGACCAATCGAGAGGGAGATGGATGTAGTGGGGAGGGAGGATAATAGGTCCATCAAAGGCAAAGGGGCGTGAATGTTTGCGGGGGGGAATGTGAGTGACGGTCGATCAGTAAGGCCTGTCAATTGGCCAATCAAATGGACAGATACGTGAAGGAAGGGGAGGGAAGACGTACTATAATGCTGATATTAACATAATAGTACAGGATCTGGGTGTAAAGTGACAAGTGGGAAATATAATAGGTAATATTAAGAAACTGGACCTGTGATGTGTGAAGGACAGATATAATCAATATGATGGTACAGGGTCTGTGTATGACGTGATAAATCAAAAAGATAATACGTGATGATGGAATATTAAAACCCATGGGGTATATATGAAAAAACATAGTACAAGTGATTAATAATTAGGGCTACTGATATCCATAGTATAGCTGCACGCATGCAGAATCGACATGTAGTGTATATATCCAGATAAGCTACCCATCAATAACTAAATAATTTCTTCAATAGCGATCCCAAAATAAGACTGATATGGTGTGTAAAAAAACAACAAACCGCCAGTAATGAGTATATAATTATATAAACATATAACCACAAGCTAAGTACCGAATAACCAATTCATTATAGTGAATTGATAAGAGTGTAAATATGTGTGCCCAGAACTTCTTAAAGGGACATAAGTCCATATGTGACAGGTATAACCAGTATTAGTGGCTAACAATATTAACTAACAAAAAAGGCTAATACAATGTGGGAAACATATATGCCAATAGGCAATTTCTCATGTATGATAAGTGACAATTGGAGTATATAAGGGCATATCTGCCACATAAAATGTGTCAGTTGTAACTAGATACGATAAGGAAACTATCTGATACAGAAGATCAGAACCAGTATGTTTAGGGAAAATAGAATGACTGAAGATAAATATAATATTAGGTCGATATGTGTGTGTAAATATCATAAATATTAGTGCTCATTTATTAATAATGAGCACGTTCATATTAATTAGTGTCAGATCTAGATGTATAGATAAGGATATGATTCAGAAAGCTGCTAGATCCATATTGAGGTTAAGACCAGAGGGAAATAGGGTCCTCAACTTGTAAATCCAATAAGTTTCCCTCTGTCTCAACCTATTAAATCTATTATACAGATGGGAGTAGGGAATCATCTCAAGTGGACAAATGTTGAATGTATTGGTTATTCTATCGTGTATATTATTGCAATGTCTAGGGACACTATGATTTTGACATTTATTTTTAATGTTCCTTAGATGTTCATTCCATCTATTCCTGACTACCCTACATGTGCGACCCCCATATTGAATCCCACAAAGATTGCAGGTTAATAAATAAATTACATAAATTGAGGTACATGTCAGGAATTGGTGAATATTGTATGATTTTTTGGTGACACTAGATGAAAAAGTTTTGCTACCAAATAGGATATACTTACACATATTACAATTTTTAACAGAACATCTACGTATTCCATTCTTTTTATTTGTTGTGTGTACATTTATTCCTGTATTGCGTTTGTGAACTACAACCTTGCTAGGTGCTTCTATGGCAGATACATAGATGATCTGCTGTTTTTATGGAAGGGCAATATCTCGTCTGCTAAATCTTTCGATACCCATTTAAATTCCAACAGCATGGGTCTTACTTTCTCTAGCACCATTGATTATCAATCAGTAGTATTTTTAGATCTATGTTTATCCTTTTCCAATGACAACAAAATCATCACGACTACACATTTCAAAACGGTTGACTGTAATAGTTACCTCAATTACACAAGTAATCACTATAATTCCTGGCTTAACAATATCCCATATGGGCAGTTTAAGAGAATACGCAGAAATTGTAGTTATATTGAGGATTTTGAACAACAAAGCACAGTTTTAAAAGCTAGATTTAGAGAGAAAGGGTATCCTCAACAAATAATTGACACTGGATATGAACGAGCCAAACTTGACAATAGAAATCTGTACTTTACACATAAACCAAAGAATAATAAGGAAAACACCATACTAGCTGAACTAGTAGACCCCGAACCAAAGATTGTTTTCAGACGAGCTCCCACACTTAAAAGCGTTCTAGCACCTAGCAAGGTTGTAGTTCACAAACGCAATACAGGAATAAATGTACACACAACAAATAAAAAGAATGGAATAGGGAGATGTTCTGTTAAAAATTGTAATATGTGTAAGTATATCCTATTTGGTAGCAAAACTTTTTCATCTAGTGTCACCAACAAATCATACAATATTCACCAATTCCTGACATGTACCTCAATTTATGTAATTTATTTATTAACCTGCAATCTTTGTGGGATTCAATATGTGGGTCGCACATGTAAGGTAGTCAGGAATAGATGGAACGAACATCTAAGGAACATTAAAAATAAATGTCAAAATCATAGTGTCCCTAGACATTGCAATAATATACACAATAGAATAACCAATACATTCAACATTTGTCCACTTGAGATGATTCCCCACTCCCATCTTTATAATAGATTTAATAGGTTGAGACAGAGGGAAACTTATTGGATTTACAAATTGAGGACCCTATTTCCCTCTGGTCTCAACCTAAATATGGATCTAGCAGCTTTCTGAATCATATCCTTATCTATACATCTAGATCTGACACTAATTAATATGAACGTACTCATTATTAATAAATGAGCACTAATATTTATGATATTTACACACACATATCGACCTAATATTATATTTATCTTTAGTCATTCTATTTTCCCTAAACATACTGGTTCTGATCTTCTGTATCAGATAGTTTCCTTATCGTATCTAGTTACAACTGACACATTTTATGTGGCAGATATGCCCTTATATACTCGAATTGTCACTTATCCTACATGAGAAATTGCCTATTGGCATATATGTTTCCCACATTGTATTAGCCTTTTTTGTTAGTTAATATTGTTAGCCACTAATACTGGTTATACCTGTCACATATGGACTTATGTCCCTTTAAGAAGTTCTGGGCACACATATTTACACTCTTATCAATTCACTATAATGAATTGGTTATTCGGTACTTAGCTTGTGGTTATATGTTTATATAATTATATACTCATTACTGGTGATTTGTTGTTTTTTACACACCATATCAGTCTTATTTTGGGATTGCTATTGAAGAAATTATTTAGTTATTGACGGGTAGCTTATCTGGCTATATACACTACATGCCGATTCTGCATGCGTGCAGCTATACTGTGGATATCAGTAGCCCTAATTATTAATCACTTGTACTATGTTTTTTCATATATACCCCATGGGTTTTAATATTCCATCATCACGTATTATCTTTTTGATTTATCACGTCATACACAGACCCTGTACCATCATATTGATTATATCTGTCCTTCACACATCACAGGTCCAGTTTCTTAATAATACCTATTATATTTCCCACTTGTCACTTTACACCCAGATCCTGTACTATTATGTTAATATCGGCATTATAGTACGTCTTCCCTCCCCTTCCTTCACGTATCTGTCCATTTGATTGGCCAATTGACAGGCCTTACTGATCGACCGTCATTCACATTCCCCCGCAAACATTCACGCCCCTTTGCCTTTGATGCACCTATTATCCTCCCTCCCCACTATGTCCATCTCCCTCTCAATTGGTCTTTTCATTAGATAGGCCCCACTGATAGGCCGATTCACACACACCCTCCTGTTGAAACTCACACACCCTCCAGGTTAACACTCACGACCCCTGCTTACACGATATACACCGTACACATTAGGTTTTAATCTGAATGATCGATCTAATGATCCACTTAAATTATTAGATATTGTCAATAAAATTGGTCCACAGAGGCAGCCGATCATGCTTATGATTATGCTAGCAGGTTGTTTTGATGCTTGGCATGTTTGTTATAGAGTATGACTCTGCCTGACCAGCTATTTGTACACATAGCATATCCAATCACACCCCTCCTCTGACATCATCAAACTCGCATGAGACCAACACAGGATGGTCACCATAGAAACAAGAAGTGTCTATTGTAATTAAATAACATAATAGTCGTTTAACACCAAATTTTTATTTTTATGTTCTGCTAACCTGACAACGATAGGGGTCTTAGATCCATTGTGATTTTGGATATTTACTTATTTAGTATCGTGTGCATTACTACATCTGGCACTCGCAATCACTCTTATCAATTAGGAATCTGTTCTTACACGTTTGGACTGGTCTGCTTCACATCATTATTATTAATAATATTATAATAATTATTATTACTTTACATTCTTTAAACTAGTAATGGAGAGATCATTTGTAACAATAATAATAATTTTTTTAGAATAAGTATTTGCTAGTACAAATTAATCTCAACAAAGGGCTGTTGTTTCTAACAGTTCATACCATTATCAGATCATGTTAGGGGTGATAATGACCACAGATTAGAATTAATCAGTGTTTCAAATATGAACAATATTTTGTTGTCCTTGGAAAATTATTACTCATGTGGTGTACAACAATAGGTTTTGCAGAATTTACATTTTATATTTATAAATGTTAAAAAACATAATTGTTGTAAGTTTTTGTCCACTTTTATTATATGTACGTTGGTATGCCCCAATGAGGGTGTGAATTTTTTCTGATCAATGATTGGTTCTTCTTCATTTTAAATATGGCTGTTGAGAGTATGTTTGTATAGCCTGATGAAACAGTGTGTAACACTGAGAAACGCGTTGCTGTTGATTTTATTGTGGAATAAATGTTATCTTACTTTTTAACTCTCTATCTGCTGCATCATTGTTTTTTTTTTGGCCTAGGCCAAATATATCAATTTACAACCTATTTGGAGCTCCTGGATCTTTGGTGTGAGCAATGTGATACTGACCTGCTCCTATTACACCACTTTTGGGCCTCCCTGGACTCTCCCTGGCAAGACGAGGAATTCCATCTGGCGACACCTTCCTATTGAGGTCTACCGGACGACGTGTGGTTCCGGACTGTGAATACTGCACATTTGTGCCTCATACTGTGTGAGTAGGATTCTTGTGTTCCCATTGTTGCCTTTACCTATATTTTATGATCTGCACTATGTGGTGCCCTCTATCCATTCCTTCCTAGACTCTCATAATAACACTATCTAATAAAAAATTATTTAAAAAAAATATTGCATAAAAAAGTTACAAGGGCTAAAACTATGATGTCTCAGGTGCTAGAAAAAAGGCATTTATTAGTGTATTTATGTATTTACAGACATATATATACAAATATAAATACATATGTATACATATATAGACATATATATATATATATATATATATATATATATATATATATATATATATATATATATATATATATATATATATATATATATGTGTGTGATATAAGTGCATTGCAGCCCTTTGCAGTCATGTAGCTGAAAACATGAAAAATCATATTTATGCAATATTCATATTTATTTTACAAAAAAAAACATATATATATAGATAGATAGATAGATAGATAGATAGATAGATAGAGAGAGAGAGAGCACCGTTCAAAAAGAGAATACCGGCACCCTCCACATCTGTTAAAACACTTCTCGTCACATAAAAAGAACAAAAGGTTACAACAGTCAGAGCTCGCCTGACATGTTTCGGCTTAGTAGTGTTGCCCGATATGGGCTTTCTATAAATAGTTGAAACTATTGATTTAGCAACCATGTCAGCTTTTAAGGTGACATCCAAATAATTGATCTTGAACTCATCAAATGCAATCGTGAATTTTAAACCCCAAGGGTTCATATTAAGATATTCAACAAATTGTTCAGCCCTCCACTTATCAATAAAATGATGATAGATCTTAATATCTTTGTAAAAAGGATTTCACTCACAGTAAATGTGGGTGGCCTCTCACCACCCCATTAACAAATTCACATAAGAAGGGGCAAATTTGGCCCCCATGGCCGTGCCTCGTGTCTGAAGATAACACGTTCCCTCAAACGAAAAAATTGTTGTGCGTCAAAAGAAATCTAGTTACCTGGAGTAGATAATCAATGAAATCCACCGAAAAATTAGTTTGAGTAGTGAGGAAATATTTAATTGCCTCATGTCCCATTTTATATGGGATAATTATTAACCACTAACATATGAACACAGGTCACATGTATATTATGACTAACCAATAGGTTCTCAGTATTGTTTTTAAATAACAGATGTCTACTCCACTATGGCACGTCTATGATTTAGGCTACTAAGCCGAAACATGTCAGGCGTGCTCTGACTGTTGTAACCTTTTGTTCTTTTTATGTGACTAAATAAACGAGAAGTATTTTAACAGACCTGGAGGGTGCCAGTAGTTTCTCTTTTTGAACTGTGCTATTATTTCCTTCACCTGGCACCTCCTAATTCCTACACTGTTGGGATCATATTCCTGTCTGCAATTGGCCCAACGAGGTCAGGTGTGCATGATACACCTTTCCCAAGCCCTCACAAGCCATTGGAGTACGGAGCTTTCAGCTGACAGCAGATTGTCATTACAAGCAGTTCAACAGTGAAATTGAACAAGTGGAAATCCGATAACCAAGTTAGTGGACCCCAGAGGCATGTGGACAAAGAAACAGCTCGCTGAGTAATGAGAGGATCGCTGTGTAGCTGGTCCGGTTAGTAAGCAGAGCCACATCAGGTTTCATGTGATGTCTGTAAGTGCTGAGTACTGGGCAGTCCTATCATTTACCGATTACCGCTGCATGCGATCTACTTGATCCCACTTGTTTTATTATAGTTATTCTGCTGTTTATTTTGGCAATAAGCTCTGACTGATTTTATCAAGATACCATGGGCTATTTTGTATAAGCAGCTTCAAGAATTGTATGTGTTTGGGCTGGAGCAGAGTTTATTAGTGTTTGCCCTTTTATCATTTTTTTTATATATATATATATATATATATATATATATATATATATATATATATATATATATATATATATATACATACAGGGAGTGCAGAATTATTAGGCAAGTTGTATTTTTGAGGATTAATTTTATTATTGAACAACAACCATGTTCTCAATGAACCCAAAAAACTCATTAATATCAAAGCTGAATAGTTTTGGAAGTAGTTTTTAGTTTGTTTTTAGTTATAGCTATTTTAGGGGGATATCTGTGTGTGCAGGTGACTATTACTGTGCATAATTATTAGGCAACTTAACAAAAAACAAATATATACCCATTTCAATTATTTATTTTTACCAGTGAAACCAATATAACATCTCAACATTCACAAATATACATTTCTGACATTCAAAAACAAAACAAAAACAAATCAGTGACCAATATAGCCACCTTTCTTTGCAAGGACACTCAAAAGCCTGCCATCCATGGATTCTGTCAGTGTTTTGATCTGTTCACCATCAATATTGCGTGCAGCAGCAACCACAGCCTCCCAGACACTGTTCAGAGAGGTGTACTGTTTTCCCTCCTTGTAAATCTCACATTTGATGATGGACCACAGGTTCTCAATGGGGTTCAGATCAGGTGAACAAGGAGGCCATGTCATTAGATTTTCTTCTTTTATACCCTTTCTTGCCAGCCACGCTGTGGAGTACTTGGACGCGTGTGATGGCCCAAACCAGTACTCCACCTCCACCTTGCTGGCGTCTGAGTCGGACTGGAGCTCTCTGCCCTTTACCAATCCAGCCACGGGCCCATCCATCTGGCCCATCAAGACTCACTCTCATTTCATCAGTCCATAAAACCTTAGAAAAATCAGTCTTGAGATATTTCTTGGCCCAGTCTTGACGTTTCAGCTTGTGTGTCTTGTTCAGTGGTGGTCGTCTTTCAGCCTTTCTTACCTTGGCCATGTCTCTGAGTATTGCACACCTTGTGCTTTTGGGCAGTCCAGTGATGTTGCAGCTCTGAAATATGGCCAAACTGGTGGCAAGTGGCATCTTGGCAGCTGCACGCTTGACTTTTCTCAGTTCATGGGCAGTTATTTTGCGCCTTGGTTTTTCCACACGCTTCTTGCGACCCTGTTGACTATTTTGAATGAAACGCTTGATTGTTCGATGATCACGCTTCAGAAGCTTTGCAATTTTAAGAGTGCTGCATCCCTCTGCAAGATATCTCACTATTTTTGACTTTTCTGAGCCTGTCAAGTCCTTCTTTTGACCCATTTTGCCAAAGGAAAGGAAAGGAAGTTGCCTAATAATTATGCACACCTGATATAGGGTGTTGATGTCATTAGACCACACCCCTTCTCATTACAGAGATGCACATCACCTAATATGCTTAATTGGTAGTAGGCTTTCGAGCCTATACAGCTTGGAGTAAGACAACATGCATAAAGAGGATGATGTGGTCAAAATACTCATTTGCCTAATAATTCTGCACTCCCTGTATATATATTATATAAAAGAATAAATAGAACATATTCTTCTATATGAAGAACATTGGAATGTGAAATATTCATATTTCATGTCAGGTTAATGCTCTTTGATTAAACGCGTGAGAGGATGGTGTTATTTCCCCCCCCCCCACACACTTTTCAGGGCCCATTGAAGTCTATGGGGGGAACAGGTTACCGTGGTTGCTATATTGGAAGTTCCGTTTTTTGCATGTATTGGGTTAGCATGCGAGCTTGTAATACGAGCGCTACTTCATACAGGCAAAAACTTACCTCTCCACTCGTAATCTAGCCATTAGTTTGGCCGCAACATCCAACCTCTAGTGCTAATATTTTTCTTTCCGCTTGCAATATGGATGTAGAAATGGAAGTGATATGATTTGTGCTATGTTGATACTAGCTTACCATAGCGCTTCCATTGTTATGCTCCGCTTGTAATCAAGGTCACATTGTCTTTGAATCAGTGCAAATAACTCAGGGAATCTATATATTTATTTAAAGGCAATGATTTTATTTATATATATATATATATATATATACATATATATACACATATAGGTATATATATATATATATATATATACACATATAGGTATATATATATATATATATATATATATATACACACACATAGGTATAGATATATATTTTACAATATATATATATATATATATATATATATATATATATATATATATATATATATATATACAACAGAGAGTACTCAGTAATGGTTTAAATTTTGCCCCTACGTGTAGCTTTAATTTATTCCAAACTATGCTTGACATAAACAAACTTATTCACAACATAACTTTGAAAAAATATTTTAGTGATGTTGACACAGAATATAGTGAAGCCATAGGGGGGAGAATTGTGATAGTGCAACCTAAGTCCTCAAACTTTGAGGAATATTGTGATGTAGCCACACTGGATAGTTTGATGAGACAAGGTGTTTGTATGGATGATGACAAAACCAGCAATAGTTACAATGGATTTAGGAATACATCAGAATTTTATCCCATTCAGAACAGGGGTCCAATATTAGAAACTTTTTACAAAAGAATAGAGGCTGATCTTACTCTATTGAAACTGAACAGTAAGTCTACACCAAGTAAAAGACATAATCTGAGCAAGAGTGAGAAAGATGCTCTTTTTGAATTGCAAGAAAATCATGACATTGTGATCCGCTCAGCGGATAAGGGGGGGGTCACTGGTCATTATGGACAGAGGTACTTACATAGAGGAAGCACATAGACAATTACATGATTTACACAATTATGTACCATTACCAAGCGACCCAACTAGTCCTTTTCAAAGAGATTTACTCTCAATTTTGGATGATGGTTTGGAGGATGGGCACCTTGATCAATCTACATATGATTTTTTATATATTCAACATCCTGTGGTGCCCATCTTCCACCATCTTCCAAAAGTACATAAGACATTAAATAATGTTCAGGGTCGACCGATAGTTAGTGGGATTGGCTCTATGTTCGAACACCTCTCTCAGTGGCTAGATGCCATACTCCATCCGTTTGTGATATCTCTCCAGAGCTATCTCAAAGACACGAAAGATCTCATTAATCTGACAGAAACATTGCGCTGGGAAAGGAACAACGTTTGGGTAACAGTTGATGTTACTGCTCTTTATTCGTCCATCCCACATGATTTGGGTCTAAGAGCCCTTTCGTTTTTCCTTTCTAATTATTCTAATTTTACACCGGCATTTGTTGAGTATATTCTGAGGATTGCAAGGTTTCTTTTAACCCATAATTTTTTTAGTTTTGAGGGCAAGTTCTATCTCCAAAGATGTGGGACGGCGATGGGAGCGAAATTCGCCCCCTCCTACGCTAACCTCTATATGGGCTGGTGGGAGCTGTCCCACATCTTTGGAGAGGAGAATGCCTTCAAAGGATGCATTGCCTTTTACAGGCGCTACATTGACGACTTGATCTTCATTTGGCAAGGAGATCAGAGTCAAATTGAATCCTTCATAGACCAATTGAACAGTAATTTCCTTGGTTTAAGGTTTACCTATGAGAAACATAAGACCACTATTAATTACTTGGATCTTACATTGACAGCAAGTAGTGATGGATATATATCCAGTGATCTTTACAGGAAACCGATTACCAAAAATACTATTCTACATGCAAATAGTTGCCACCCCAAGCATGTACCCTTTGCAGTGGCTAAGGGACAATTTATTAGAATTAAGCGCAATTGTACAGAAGAAAGTACTTACACTAAACAGAAAACTGAGATGTGAGAGAGACTTCAACAGAGAGGATACCCCAGACGTGTCCTTGATAGAGCAGTCAAAGCTGTGGACAGTTTAGATCGACAGACCTTATTACGTCACTCCACTACTACAAACAAAACTGAAAAAGTGGGATCTAGATGTAAGAATCAGGTCACATTTGTGACTGAGTATAGTGAGGAATATAAAACTATCTGTGGTATTGTAAAGAAACATTTCAAAATACTTGCAGCCGATGATAAATTAATCAAATGTGTGGACAGTGGCTTGCGATGTTCCTATAGGAAGAGTAGGACATTAGGCAATTTGCTTTCACCCTCTGAACTGCCATCCCTCACTCCATCCCCACAGGGGTCTTGGCTCAGACACAGTGGGATGTACAGGTGCGGCAGAACCAGATGCAGACCATGTGAATTTGGTGTTTTCTCAAATAAATTCCATTCTGAAGTCACGAATGAAGAATTTGACATTGGTTCATGCCTCAACTGTACATCCTCCTATGTCATTTATGTTTTGACCTGTGTAGAATGTCATTTACAATATGTAGGCCTCACTACTAATGACGTCAATACGAGGATAAGGAATCACCTGTCCTCGATTAAAATTGGTGAGGCAACAACACCACTGGTTAAACACTTTAAAAATATACATGACAAGAGGAACAATACACTCAGATGGCAAGCCATAGAATCAGTCAGGACCCCCCCTAGGGGTGGTGACAGAGATAAGGCACTAGGGAAACGTGAAATGTTTTGGATCTTTAGGTTACAAACAAGGGTCCCCCTAGGTCTTAATTCTGAATATGACCTGATCAACTATTGGAAATGAACATCTATTTAGTTTATATCACATACCTTCAGATTTTGTGGTCATTCATACAAGCACTTGAGGATAATAACAACAATTTTTTACTCATAGATTTAGTCTCTTCTATCCAAGTGTTGTCTATGTCATGTCAAATGAGTACATATAACAACAACTATTGTATTTGGGTACTTATATTAGGATCCTTTGAATTTCTGTATATATAAAATCATGCAACATACGAGATATTTGTTCCATAATTTGTTAATGCTATTAATTCCTTAATGGTATGATATACATACTTGGGTATTTGTATAGTTTTATATATTCATTCACCATTGATGATATTCCATAGGTTGTATGTATATATATATTTCAGATATATCAGGTATTGGAAACGTTTTGGTGCAGAGTACACTACAATATATGATATTGAATTTCCAATGATTCATATGACCTTATGGTCATACCTTTTATATCTTTATATTCTAATTATACATACAACGGCATTGATGCCCCTAATAAAGCTCCTAATATTGCCCTTTTACACTCGTATTTGTATCTTTATTTTACTTTGAATTTGTAAATAGCTACCTGAATGTATCTTATATACTCCCATAATATCTTTGTTATTTAATTTGTATAATACCTGTGATTGTTTAGCAGGGAAGCACTATGTATTTTTCTAAAGATTACATAATGTTTAAAAGCAGGATGGTAAATAAGAGGTAAAAAGGAGCACTGAATTGAACAGTAGTGATTGGTAAATCATTAACCTATCAGAGAACGTATGTTTCTTTAAATTTCTTACACGTTTGTACAATGTCAGCTACGATTACGGCATAAGGCCGAAACATGTCAGCCTGTTGCTAACGTATGTGTTTTCTTTTTAAGTGCTATGGCACCTCCATGTCATTTTACCACAAGTGGATTACAATAAAGTTTTTTGGATTTTACTTCGCTCTGGAGACATTCATTATTTTCAGGTCTTTCCATTTCCAGGACTTGAGCGAAGGCGAGCTCGCACACTCTTTACTCTGAGCCATAGCCAACAACTTTCTACCCTGGTGTAGGAATAGCCCCGTTGTATCTAAGACGGGCTTTGATTGGCTGGTGGAGACCACGTGGACGGACACGCCTCCAAAGCGTCTTGCGGATTACCTCTGACGAAATGGACGGATTAACTTTCCCGGTGTAACCGAGTCCTTGGAGACACGAAGGTAGCGGTGAGTGGGCGCAGCTAAGGCTGTGGTGGGCACGGGCTGTCCTGCACGGACCCATTCATATACCGCATATAACTTTGTACGGACACCGCTTATTTTGGTATAAGGTCTGAATATTTCCAGAGTTATTTCACAGCCATATTGAACTTTATTTATATGAGCCAGAGGTATAATTAGAGTGTTTGCTTTTTACGTATAGCGGTTGTGTGAACTTCCTTCTCTACATATATATATATATATATATATATATATATATATATATATATATATATATATATAGCAGGTTCTATTTAAATTAAAAATTCTTAAGTCACACAGCAAGACCAAAGATAAAATAAAATGTTTAATGGTATATTGAATTAAATATAGTTAAAGGGATACGATAATGAAACCAAAGAAATGTAAATTATCATTTTTGCCTCATTCCCATGGCATTCTTTGTTGAAGAGACACCAGGTATATATCTGTAGCACTACATAGTGCTGCCATCTAGTGCTCTTATAAATGGATAACATTCTTGCAAAACTGCTACCATAGAGTGCTGCAGACACTTGCATGCTCCTGATCTTACATCCCTACTTTTTAACAAAAGATACAAAAAGAACAAAGAAAATGTAATAATAGAAGTAAATTAGAAAAAAAAAATTTGTGATATGAAAAGAAACAAAATAGTTTGCAAGCTTTTAATGGTATACTAGATTAAATAAATAAAATAGATTGCAAGCTTTTAATGGTATGCTACATTAAATAAATAAAATAGATTGCAAGCTTTTAATGGTATGTTACATTAAATAAATACAATAGTTTGCAAGCTTTTAATGGTATGGTACATTAAATAAATAAAATAGATTGCAAGCTTTTAATGGTATGTTACATTAAATAAATACAATAGATTGCAAGTTTTTAATGGTATGTTACATTAAATAAATACAATAGATTGCAAGCTTTTAATGGTATGTTACATTAAATAAATACAATAGATTGCAAGCTTTTAATGGTATGTTACATTAAATAAAGAAACAAAATAGATTCCAAGCTTTTATTGGTATGTTACATTAAATAAAGAAACAAAATAGATTGCATGCTTTTAATGGTATGTTACATTAAATAAATACAATAGATTGCAAGCTTTTAATGGTATGTTACATTAAATAAATACAATAGATTGCAAGCTTTTAATGGTATGTTACATTAAATAAATAAAATATATTGCAAGCTTTTAATGGTATGTTATATTAAATAAATAATATAGATTGCAAGCTTTTAATGGTATGTTACATTAAATAAATAAAATAGATTGCAAGCTTTTAATGGTATGTTATATTAAATAAATACAATAGATTGCAAGCTTTTAATGGAGTGTTACATTAAATAAATAAAATAGATTGCAAGCTTTTAATGGTATGTTACATTAAATAAATAAAATAGATTGCAAGCTTTTAATGGTATGTTACATTAAATAAATACAATAGTTTGCAAGCTTTTAATGGTATGCTACATTAAATAAATAAAATAGATTGCAAGCTTTTAATGGTATGCTACATTAAATAAATAATATAGATTGCAAGCTTTTAATGGTATGTTACATTAAATAAATACAATAGATTGCAAGTTTTTAATGGTATGTTACATTAAATAAATACAATAGATTGCAAGCTTTTAATGGTATGTTACATTAAATAAATACAATAGTTTGCAAGCTTTTAATGGTATGCTACATTAAATAAATAAAATAGATTGCAAGCTTTTAATGGTATGCTACATTAAATAAATAATATAGATTGCAAGCTTTTAATGGTATGTTACATTAAATAAATACAATAGATTGCAAGTTTTTAATGGTATGTTACATTAAATAAATACAATAGATTGCAAGCTTTTAATGGTATGTTACATTAAATAAATACAATAGATTGCAAGCTTTTAATGGTATGTTACATTAAATAAATAAAATATATTGCAAGCTTTTAATGGTATGTTATATTAAATAAATAATATAGATTGCAAGCTTTTAATGGTATGTTACATTAAATAAATAAAATAGATTGCAAGCTTTTAATGGTATGTTATATTAAATAAATACAATAGATTGCAAGCTTTTAATGGAGTGTTACATTAAATAAATAAAATAGATTGCAAGCTTTTAATGGTATGTTACATTAAATAAATAAAATAGATTGCAAGCTTTTAATGGTATGTTACATTAAATAAATACAATAGTTTGCAAGCTTTTAATGGTATGCTACATTAAATAAATAAAATAGATTGCAAGCTTTTAATGGTATGCTACATTAAATAAATAATATAGATTGCAAGCTTTTAATGGTATGTTACATTAAATAAATACAATAGATTGCAAGTTTTTAATGGTATGTTACATTAAATAAATACAATAGATTGCAAGCATTTAATGGTATGTTACATTAAATAAATACAATAGTTTGCAAGCTTTTAATGGTATGCTACATTAAATAAATAAAATAGATTGCAAGCTTTTAATGGTATGCTACATTAAATAAATAATATAGATTGCAAGCTTTTAATGGTATGTTACATTAAATAAATACAATAGATTGCAAGTTTTTAATGGTATGTTACATTAAATAAATACAATAGATTGCAAGCTTTTAATGGTATGTTACATTAAATAAATACAATAGATTGCAAGCTTTTAATGGTATGTTACATTAAATAAAGAAACAAAATAGATTCCAAGCTTTTAATGGTATGTTACATTAAATAAAGAAACAAAATAGATTGCATGCTTTTAATGGTATGTTACATTAAATAAATACAATAGATTGCAAGCTTTTAATGGTATGTTACATTAAATAAATACAATAGATTGCAAGCTTTTAATGGTATGTTACATTAAATAAATAAAATATATTGCAAGCTTTTAATGGTATGTTATATTAAATAAATAAAATAGATTGCAAGCTTTTAATGGTATGTTACATTAAATAAATAAAATAGATTGCAAGCTTTTAATGGTATGTTACATTAAATAAATACAATAGATTGCAAGCTTTTAATGGTATGTTACATTAAATAAATACAATAGATTGCAAGCTTTTAATGGTATGTTACATTAAATAAATAAAATAGATTGCAAGCTTTTAATGGTATGTTATATTAAATAAATAAAATAGATTGCAAGCTTTTAATGGTATGTTACATTAAATAAATACAATAGATTGCAAGCTTTTAATGGTATGTTACATTAAATAAATACAATAGATTGCAAGCTTTTAATGGTATGTTACATTAAATAAAGAAACAAAATAGATTCCAAGCTTTTAATGGTATGTTACATTAAATAAAGAAACAAAATAGATTGCAAGCTTTTAATGGTATGTTACATTAAATACATACAATAGATTGCAAGCTTTTAATGGTATGTTACATTAAATAAATACAATAGATTGCAAGCGTTTAATGGTATGTTACATTAAATAAATTAAATAGATTGCAAGCTTTTAATGGTATGTTATATTAAATAAATAAAATAGATTGCAAGCTTTTAATGGTATGTTACATTAAATAAATAAAATAGATTGCAAGCTTTTAATGGTATGTTACATTAAATAAATAAAATAGATTGCAAGCTTTTAATGGTATGTTACATTAAATAAATAAAATAGATTGCAAGCTTTTAATGGTATGTTACATTAAATAAATAAAATAGATTGCAAGCTTTTAATGGTATGTTACATTAAATAAATACAATAGATTGCAAGCTTTTAATTGTATGTTAAATTAAATAAATAAAATAGATTGCAAGCTTTTAATGGTATGTTACATTAAATAAATAAAATAGATTGCAAGCTTTTAATGGTATGTTATATTAAATAAATAAAATAGATTGCAAGCTTTTAATGGTATGTTACATTAAATAAAGAAACTAAATAGATTGCAAGCTTTTAATGGTATATTGCATTAAATAAAGAAACAAAATTATCTGACACTCATGTATTGCGATATGGTAGATGCTTAATAAACATCACCCCCATGTGTTAGGGACTTACTGTGTTCTTCAGTACACAAACTTGTATTACTTATATTCATGTGTCCAGGGGCCAGGTGGTCTTTATATGCTGACATATCATTTTCATGCAGTGGCTTAACCATTTATTAACCACTAATAACTCCTTGCTAGTCAAATAAGGAGCAGGCCCCTCTGCTAATCACTTGTGTAGCAGTAGTAATCATTTCCATTAAAACAGAGAAAGCAACAGAATACAACTTAAATTGTAATTTAAACTGTTTTATTATGCAAAGTTGTGCAATATTTTCACTATTTGTTTTACCTATTTTCATGTAATTTAGCTTTGGAAATTGTGGGTTTTCTCATTTCGAGAATAGGAAGCTTTCTACATATCTGTCCCTATTTGGTCTCAGTAAAGGTGATCATATAACAAGATGCAAAACAATGCAGATTTTGATAACAAAATGACAGTGGCTAGCCTTGTCTATGCTAGCCCTGATTGGTTCCTCGAAATAAGGCAAGTTGTAGATGGGGTTTGGCTACTATAAAGCAATGACTGCACACATAAGTCTTATTTTGTTATGAAAATATTTTCACTTGACTGATACGTTATTCTATAGCAAGACAACTGGAATATTTTGTAATTATAAATTATTTTGTGTCCTTTAAAGGTTCAACCCCCAAATTGCAGTGATTAATTGCTGATATAACATAAAGCAATATCTCTTTATGGTATATGACATGGGTGATTTTTATATATAACTTGAAAGATAACAATAAAATATATTTCACAATGTTTGAACCCAGTAAAAGATTTCAGTATCACCACTAGTCTGAATCATAAAATAAAATAAGAATTAGTGACCCTTTAATTCTGTGGGATGTGGAACCTACATGTTTATATATTTTAAATCTAAACACAAAAATATTTAAAGGGACATTTCAGCATGATAACAAATTACAAAAAAGATAAAGAGGGGGCGCCCTAAGTGTAAGAGAGGAGATGTGACCAAATGATTCTATACTTATATATCTAAATATTATAAATTAATATTAGCAAATCTAAAAAATACTAAAGTGATAAATCAAAATGATATGCTGTATATACCAGTATCAATGTGGTTTGAAAGTGATAAATCATACAATGTGCAATGTTATACAGTGTTAATCAGTAACAATGTGATACGGAGTGATACAATTAATAAACAATCAAAACAAACACAGTGATAATAAAGTGAAAGTCTCTATTGGGATGGGAGGCAGCTATCTGTGATGATCCAGGCCAGGATCCAGGAGCGGCAATCTATGAAGAAAAAAGACAGAAGCGCCACATGGCCCAATATTGTTTGATCCGGGATGGATAGATCTTAAAGTAATGAGTAAACTCACGTTTAGTAGAGCACTTCAGTTAGTGCTAGATATACGGTCTGGGATCTATTTGGTCACCCAGAAGACCAACTTCCTGCACAGGAGCTGATGTCTGTATAGGCAAAAGGGAAACACAGGTGCCAATATGGCCTAGTATTGCTGGTGCAAAGGTGTCAATACAAGCAAAGAGAAGAATAATACTCACAAAGTGTGAAGCACCTCTTATGGTGCTATAGAGGCATGAAGGGGTCAATTCAGTCACCCAACAGACTTGTGGCCAGACATCCAAATGGATCCAAAGGTACAAAAGGATCCCACAACTGGTCCAGAAAAGTGAATATTCCTCCGGAGAAGGATAAAAGATATATATCCCAAAGAAAGATGCAGCAAGTGTTCAGAATATTAAAAAGTGACTTTAATAAAATTGTAAAAATAACAGGCAACGCGTTTCTCAGCCAATGGCTGTTTCATCAGGCTTCATAAAATGTTTACTGAACACTTGCTAGATATACCCTAAACCTAAATTAATTGATATTAATCCTAACCAATCAGTTGCTACCATATAGAGCACACATTAAAACATAAACATAAACAGTGTACAATATAATATACAATGCATAATACGGATTTCATACATTCCTAATTAATATTACTCATGCTACAATTTGTTTGGTCAAATATACTTAAAAAAAAAAAAACGTGTGTAATTTGTGGATCCAGTAAGTCTCTCTACGTCGTAGAGTAAGCATAGCATTATGGCTATTTCGAGATATTTGTTCTATAGGAAGTATAGAGAGTGTTTTAGCACTACCTTTGTGTGCATAAGCACAATGCCTGGAGAGGCTATGTTTCAAAAATTTCCTTTTGATGTTATAAGTGTGTTCGCCCCATCGTTTTTTGACCATCAGTTATTAGTGTTTTACACATATCTTGGATATTAGTGGCCCATATGAAATTATTTTGACTATACTATGGGAATATTCACTAGTTATAAACACTGCCCTTTATCTGATATATTTCCTATTAGTGTTAGAAACCAATGTAGCTGTAGTGTTTAACTGCAGATTTGGGCGATCTATGCCCCACTGTGGTAATCCATATGACACTATTAGTACGAATTGACAGCAATGCTTATCTCCCCACCAGATCATTTTAGTGTTCGCCTGGAGAACGCTCTCTCTTTTTGGCCCCTTTATTGGCGCAACACAAGTTCTCTCTCTCTACTAGATAATTCTAGTGGTCGCTCTAGTTAATTTCTATCTCTGGCCCCTTCATGGGTACAATGTTAGTTCCACTTATTACGGATTAGAAGGATTTACCATGGTTGCGATACATCTCACGCCCCTTATCATTATAAACCTATCAGCCAGTGCCACGTATCTGGATCAGGATCGCTACTATACGATCCTGACTTGACAGACTCATTGAAGCCGGGCATGCGCACTCAGCGCATTGAGGCCGGGCATGCGCACTCAGCGCAGAGGAGGAATGTAGATATCGCCAACGCCTATTCTCGAGCGTACGCAGCGATTGGGCCACATTTGACTGTGGGTTGTCATGCGCATTGAGCGCCTGTGGACGCCGACTTAGTCGGCGGCGAATTCAAATTACACAAAATTAGAAACTATGAGTTAACAGCTGACGGAGACATCTATTTATTTCTTTAAAAGAACTTAACGTTTACTAGTATTGGAATTGTTTGCTCTGTCTGTTCCTAATTATGCATATCATCTGAAATTAATTTGCCTTTAGACAACATGTCACTCACAACAAGGTATGACCTTCATAAGTTTAGCTTAATATCAAATGTAACACCAACTAGAAAAATATATATATATACAAAAATTGCTATCAATCACCGCCTCCCATACTGGTTATAGTTGACATTATGCTATATGCTTTAATGTGTGCTTCATTATTATTTTTTTAAAAATAAGGTATAATAATTTTTAAAGTTTTTTTTTTTTTTTTTAAGTATATTTGACCAAACAAATTGTAGCATGAGTAATATTAATTAGGAATGTATGAAATCCGTATTATGCATTGTATATTATATTGTACACTGTTTATGTTTATGTTTTAATGTGTGCTCTATATGGTAGCAACTGATTGGTTAGGATCATATTACTGATTAAGTGGACCCATCCCACTATCACCTGTTTAATATCAATTAATTTAGGTTTAGGGTATATCTAGCAAGTGTTCAGTAAACATTTTATGAAGCCTGATGAAACAGCCATTGGCTGAGAAACGCGTTGCCTGTTATTTTTACAATTTTATTAAAGTCACTTTTTAATATTCTGAACACTTGCTGCATCTTTCTTTGGGATATATATCTTTTATCCTTCTCCGGAGGAATATTCGCTTTTCTGGACCAGTTGTGGGATCCTTTTGTACCTTTGGATCCATTTGGATGTCTGGCCACAAGTCTGTTGGGTGACTGAATTGACCCCTTCATGCCTCTATAGCACCATAAGAGGTGCTTCACACTTTGTGAGTATTATTCTTCTCTTTGCTTGTATTGACACCTTTGCACCAGCAATACTAGGCCATATTGGCACCTGTGTTTCCCTTTTGCCTATACAGACATCAGCTCCTGTGCAGGAAGTTGGTCTTCTGGGTGACCAAATAGATCCCAGACCGTATATCTAGCACTAACTGAGGTGCTCTACTAAACGTGAGTTTACTCATTACTTTAAGATCTATCCATCCTGGATCAAACAATATTGGGCCATGTGGCGCTTCTGTCTTTTTTCTTCATAACAAATTACAGTTTATTAAAGCTTTTTATTTTTTAAATGAAATTCCTTTCCTATGTCCTTGATTCCAATCATTATACTGTATCTTATTTGATATAAAAATCATTTTCCATTAATTTTTTTATTTTATTTTTATTAAAATGATCACTATCTTACTAAGTCAAACAAAGCCGAGCTTCATAACTCTCACAAAATATTTAATTTTTTTTCCCCTCAACGACATTGTTTATGACTGATAACGGCTGTTGACCACCAAAAACGGAATTGTTACAGTTACCCAGCCTCTCACCAACTAGCCAGGCTACTTACCCTCATTCTGCTGGTTTATCATTCTCTCCTCACTTCACCGTCCCCTCTTTCTCTGCATGCTGCAACTTTCAATATCTTGCAGATATGTTCTCTCTGTGTTTTTAACATTTAATTGATGGTGAAGATATGTTCAGTAAAGTTTTTATATGGTGAGATGCTTAGGGCTGAGCATGTGAAGATCGGTTGCCAATATCATTATGGTTTCTCCGATATGCATCATCGGTCAATCTGTCTGCATTGAGCATTTATCAAGGGCCTTTGGGTGTTTAATTTTAAGTGTCTTCTTTGTTGTCACTATTTAGTCAATAAGTTGTGGTTCGGAATTAGGATTGGCAAAGTTATTGCCGTCATATGAATCGGTTTCCAATACAACATTTTTCCGATATAAGAATGGGCTTATTGTTTTCTTTGTGAATGTTCCAGTGTCAAAAAAGGTGTATCATGAGCTTAAAAACACCAGTGACAAGATTGGAATCAAATCCCTATATGTTTCATTTGTACAAATGAGTTAAACACATAGGCATAGATTCAATAAACCTTATTCGTTAAATTAAAATGTCTCTGAAAACTTTGCCACAATATTGCAACTCAAAAATGGCAAAATTCATAGAGATTTGTAGTCACCGTCTCTTCACATTTGCAAGATGCAAGATCAGCTCCATTGTAATAAATGGATATCTCTATATTTATTTATTAACAGTTAACTTCTTGCTGCATAAAATGAGTTCCACTGTCTGGGTTACAAAAATGGCTTTAAAAAACGTACAAAACTCTCATACTAACATATGCACAAGAGAAACCGTTCTGGCTCACCAACCCATCTTCATCTCGGTGGTGCATTCTGTTTTAAGAGCTGATTTTAAAGTACTGTACTATTAAACTTGACATATTAACAACGTATAAAATATTTCATTGTTGCAAATGAAACATTATTGCAATATACATTCCTTATTTATTTTGCTGCCTTTTGCTTTAAAATACATCTACAAATTGTGCTTGTTTCACTTTCTCCCAGATAAGTTTGGGTTAATGCTTTTAGGCATTTTCTGTACGCTTTTGTTTACTTCACTGTCCCCTCTAAGATTCTCAGCAGTCACATGTTTGTAAAAGGCGGATTATTAGTTTTGTATCAGCAATCATGATAGAATAATCATTCTTTGCAATAGTAAATAAGTTGAATTAGTGCTAAACCACCTTAAGGGAAGAAATAAGGGTAAACTTCCCCACTCTCTCAACTGCACATGTGCAAACGGAGTTTGTGCTACATATGAATATTAGTTTGTGATTGGTTAGCAAGGATTCTTTTTTTCTGGGGGACAGGGAAATCAGTGAAATGAATAAACATAAATCAATATCATAATCTGACAAAATAAAGCTGCAGTTTTCATTGCAAAATTATTCTCAGATGGGAAGGTTCAAAATCATGTAGTTAAAAATGTGTTTTTAGTGGTCCTTTAAAACATCCTTCAGGGCAAGCAATAGTGCCAAAGGTTGAAAGCCTCTATAGTGCAATAAATGAATGCTCTAGAATTGTATTATTGCTCTTTCTTGACCCTTTAAAAATAAAATGCTGTAACAAAATATACATTTTTAACAGTAAACTGCCCCTTTATACTGTTTAAATTAAATTTTATTTTACATATCTTTCTTTGTGCATAATAACACTGACAATATTAGTGTCTGCCCTAGCTTCACTTAAGTACAGCCTCAAGGCATTATGGGATAGTAATGAGTTTACTGTCAGGATCCATTGCTTAAATCACTACTGTTTTACAATACACCCATAACTCATGTAATTGACCTGTACAGTCCATCGGATTATCATGATAATTACCCAGCACAGCCTATTTTTAAAGCTAATATGTTGGCACAAAACAAATAATAATACAAACTTTATTACAAATGTTATGGTGATTAACTTTCATGAAGGTTACCGATGTAAACTATTGGACATTTTATTCACTAGTGCAAAGCATAATGCTAATTGGCTTATTCTGCCCATCCTCTTTAAGAACTCACAATGCTGATCCAAACATAAGTAATAAAGTCCCATTTATAATTAATAAAATATTACATGAGTACTCGCTGTATCTGGGTTTCTAAAATAAATGTAAACTCAGAAAAGCACAAATATTGTTTAAAAATATGATACAATTTTATTTTATTCATAAGCTGAAAAAAAAAACAAATGAAACATTGTGCCTCTATATAAATCTAACACTGAAGTCATTTTCATCAAGTAACTGGCTCATACAAGAGGCTTTCCAAATAAAAGTAATATTTGGCTTTAAATAAACCTCTGAAACTTGCCAAGGAATTTATAAACTAAAATGTTTCCTAGATCCTTGATTGCTAGTCCATAAGTAAATAATGAACTTTCACAAATGTGCAGATAAATTCACTTGCTCGGAATAGCAGGATACTTCATAAAAGATGAGTTGGATAAAAAAAAGCCCTTGATGAGTAGATTTTTTTTTTCTTATATAAATGCATAGTTGTAGTACAATGTTGCACTTAGCACAATATAGATATACACCACTGCATTACTAAAATTTGAATTTATAAGGATTGTATGATATCTATCTCTGTATCTATCTATCTATCTATCTATCTATCTCTGTATCTATCTATTTATCTATTATCTATCATCTATCTCTGTATCCCAGGACATACTTGAAAACGAGAGAAATCTCAATGTATCATTCCTGGTAAAATATTTTATAAATAAAAATAAATAAAACAAATCTATCTATCTATCTATTTATCTATCTATCTATTTATCTATCTATGTATATATCTTTCTATGTATATATCTATCTCTGTATCAGTCTGTCTGTAATATGACTATTTCACTTGTACTCAGCTAGGAAAAGTCTTTTATATCTGATCATGTTTTATAATTACTAGACATGCAATAAAGCAATTTTATAATCAATCTGCTAATAGGAAATTCACCAAGTTGGCAAAGTCCATTGTGAAATCTAAAACATGTTCAAGTTCAAACTGATATGAAGAATTCCTAAGCATAATATAGTAATATACTTAAAGGGACAATAACGTCAACATTTAACTTTCATGATTCAAGCAGAACATGCAGTTTTATGAGACTTTTCAATTGAATTCTATTATTACATTGTGCACAGTCTTTTTATATGCACATTTTCTGTGACACCAACTATTACTGAGCATGTGCAAGAGTTCATAGTGTATATGTATATGGGTCTGTTTGGCTGATGGCTGTCACATGATACAGTGTTCTGCAAATTAAAGTAAATTTCCAAATTCAGAGTAAGTGATATGACATAGTTTATGCTGCTCTGCTTAAGTTGCAAAAACAGTAAAGCTAAGTAGAGTGAATGTGTTGTCCTTTCTGTCTATGATGTAGCAGATATGACATCTACCAATTAAACAAAACTTGGTGACAGTCATAGATGTAAACATCTATGTACGATGAACACTTAAAGATATAATATTAAATAATATGAGAAACGTTATCTAGAATGCTGTATTAACTGTTTCACGGCTAAAAGGACCTGAACCTCCAGCAATAAAGTAATTCAATTCCACAAAATAGAAACTTAAGCTAAAGATGATGGTAGGGTCAAGCATTACTCCAATTCAGTAAATACATGATGTTAAAGTGATAGTGGAATTGTGAGCAGTGAAATACATTTCTTGTATTGGTGTGTTGTTAAAAGGGGAAAAAGTAAATATTTACTATTTGCAAGGCGCTATCCAGGAATAGATATTAGTGAGAAGTCTGTTGCATGGTTTAGAGAGTGGTAGGTTGGCAGTAGCTATACATAATTGGGATTCACCAATGTAGAGGTCCAGTTACAACTCAAATTAGCTTATGTCTTCCCAAGTAAATTAGTATTCAATGAGAAAATCTGGGGACCAAGGACTAAACCATGCAGTACCCTAATAGAGTGTGGCAAAGGTGGTGGGAACTGGTTCTTAAACTAAGTATGCCCAAAAAGGTATATTGGGGTCTACCAGCAGATCTATAAATGCTGACCAGTAGATCACAAGACTATTGTGTGATTCCCCATGTCCCTCTTATTCAGTAGTGACAGCATGGACTAAAGTTAAAATAAATATAAAAATGATTTTTCAACAAGTATATTCTAGGCCACCACAGATTCACTAGAATATAAGACTTCTTATACATGATAATACAACGGTTCTGATGTGGAATGTGTTAGTCTTGTCTTTATTGTATTTGATAGAGTTTTACATTTATTATCACGATTTCCAATTACACGGTGTGGACAGGGTAATAAGTTAGTACTTTGTTTAGAAATGCTAATAATAATAATAATAATAGGAAGTGTTCCAAAGCTTTGAGCATAAGAATTTATACATTCATTCATATAGTGCTCCTTGCTCAGCTAGAAAGGATTTTACTCTCAGTATTCTTGTTTTGTAGGAAATTGCTTTCACGTAGTCTATATGATAAGTCTCATTAACTTCTAATTTAGCCTGTTTTGACCACTTTTCCAATAACCATAGCACTGTTGATAGCGCAGTGTAAGGGAGGGAGCAGATAGACTGGAAAAATAAATAAAACACTTTTCACACTCCCAAGTTTTAATTGATGTTTACATCCCACTAATTCATTCCTGCTTGCTCAACAGCAGTGCATTTCAATTAACAGCTCTGCAAGGCCTTAAGGAACACCTAATGTAATAAATAGCAGAAAGGTGCCGTCTGGAATTGTATATTAACTCATTCTCAGCTAAAAGGACCTGCACTATATTGCAGCAACGCAAAGTTCTGCATGACCCTCCAGCAATAAAGTAATTCAATTGTGTAAAATAGAAACCCAAGCTACTTTTTTATGTTTTCAATTTCTGACAATGCTTGTGTCTGCATTTCAAATTATTTTTTTTTTTCTTTCCAAAAGGCAATTAGTATTTTGCTTTTGGGATATTAAGGACTGTTCACTGATCTGCTTTTAACTGAAAAACAGAAATTAGACTCAATGACACTGTGAGTAGCTGTGCAGTCTATTTTCTCCTGTTCTTTAAGTAAAAAGAACAACCAAGATGAGAATTTCGTGCTTCACTGGATATTGAAAGATGAGGCAATAAACCTCTAAAGTTGAGTAATCGCAGTCTCCCAGAGGAATGCCTCAAATGGGGTAGTCAAAAAACCTTGAAATTCTAGCTGTCTGCACACTGCCTGGGTTTTAACATTTGATGAGATTCATTATAGAGGGGGAATGAATACAAGTGTCTTCTGATTACAGACCTTCCATTAAAACTTCCCACCACTATAGCTTTCCATAGAATAGTATCAATGGGATTAAAAAACCCAATTCACCCGAGCCAACTTTCAAGTAACACAATTTCATTAGAGTCAGGCACGGAGATAAATGCACAAAAACAAGCATGAACAGCTGGTGTATAAATTATAAAGAATACTTTTTTTAAATAAGTGAACACACCTTCCCCTGACCATGTTTTTATTTAATGTGAAGGGCAGACAATTGTATGTAAATTATATTCATCCCTTTGGTAAACAACAGGTTCCTTTGAATCTGAAGGAAAAAAAAATAAAAATGCAAAGCTATCATCATGAAAATAACATATTAACATAGTGTTTATGAACTGTATCCAATCAGTTCCTTTTCACTGGTGTGTGTATGAAACAATTAAAATCAAATTTATTTTGCACTTCTTTAATTGATTTTGCCATTAATATAATCAGCAAATAAATGTTAAATCATACTGGCCTAGCCTGCTTTAAACAATTACGTTTATTTTGTATTTTAAAGATATTTTTTGAAATTTAAAAAGGATGTTAAAACCATTGTTTGTTTTAAAACTATAGTCTTTGTTAGATTTAAAAGATTATATATAAATATGGATCACATTTCTTGTTATTTTTTGCAAATAGATTCTCCTGGGGTAAAAAGAACATGTTGCGGCCGTTTTACTATGCAGTCAATGCTGCTTATTCCGTGCGAGCCTTCAGGCTTGCAGGAATCAGCAGTTAAGAAGCAATCATGATTGACAGCCCCTGCTAGCAGCCGATTGGCCACGAATGTGCAGGAGGCTGCATTGCACAAGCATTTCACTAGAAATGCTTGTGCAATGATAAATGCCGACAGCGTATGCTGTCGGCATTTAGCGATGTCGGGCAGACATGATCCACTACAGCAGATCATGTCCGCCCGCATCTTAATAAATCAGCCCCTTTGGGTCAGATTACAAGTGGCGTACTATTTAGAGCATTCGCTCAAGCATAAACTTCGCTAAAAGTAATATTTTTGTGTGCGTTAGGTTGTGTGAGTATTACAAATTGAAAGTAAAAAGTTTGTGCGAGAGTGAAACCCGGTGCGTGCTAACAAAATTTTGCAAATGTGTTTACATATTCTCCCCATAGAAGTCAATGGAGAGTGCAGAAGAAAATAAACCTAACACCAATTGCTTGCACACTAACCCGACAGGAGTTGTTAATATTCCACATTCCAATGTTCTTCACATAGAGAACAATGTAATTTGTATTGTAAACATATATTTCTTTATATATCTGTATATACTTAAACTTGTATACCTATTCCTATAGATATATAGGTATAGATATCTATTTAACATTATCATATATCTTCTTGCAGGGTGATGGTGCAAGGGGGTTTATAAAATGATTAAATCACAAATAGAAACACTTTAAAGAGTTAACAATTAAGTAACTTCCCAAAAACAAATAAACCTATCCAGCACAAGTGGATATATATATATATATATATATATATATATATATATATATATATATATATATATGTAAATACATAAATACACATATATATATATACATATATATATATATATATATACAGTATCTCACAAAAGTGAGTACTCCCCTCACATTTTTGTAAATATTTTATTATATCATGTGACAACACTGAAGAAATGACACCTTGCTACAATGTAAAGTAGTGAGTGTACAGCCTGTATAACAGTGTATAAGTGGAAATGTCCAAATTGGGCCCAAAGTGTCAATATTTTGAATGGCCACCATTATTTTCCAGCACTGCCTTAACCCTCTTGGGCATGGAGTTCACCTTGCTCTCCCCCACTTTCCATTTGAGGATGCCCCACAGATGCTCAATAGGGTTTAGGTCTGGAGACATGCTTGGCCAGTCCATCACCTTTACCCTCTGGTGTATTTGGGGTCATATCATGTTGGAATACTGCCCTGCGGCCCAGTCTCCAAAGGGAGGGGATCATGCTCTGCTTCAGTATGTAATAGTACATGTTGGCCATCATAGTTTACTCAATGAACTGTAGCTCCCCAGTGCCGGCAGCACTCATGCAGGTCCAGGCCATGACACTCCCACCACCATGCTTGACTGTAGGCAAGACACACTTGTCTTTGTACTCCTCACCTGGTTGCCACCACACACGCTTGACACCATCTGAACCAAATAAGTTTATCTTGGTCTCAACGGACCACAGGACATGATTCCAATAATCCATGTCCTTAGTCTGCTTGTCTTCAGCAAACTGTTTGCAGGTTTCCTTGTGCATCATCTTTAGAAGAGGCTTCCTTCTGGGACGACAGCCATGCAGACCAATTTGATGCAGTGTGCGACGTATGGTCTGAGCACTGACAGGCTGAACCCCACCCCTTCAACCTCTGCAGCAATGCTGGCAGCACTCATACGTATGTTTGCCAAAGACAACCTCTGGATATGACGCTGAGCATGTGCAGTCAACTTCTTTGGTCAACCATGGCAAGGTCTGTTATGAGTGGAACCTGTTCTGTGAAACCGCTGTATGGTCTTGCACACCATGCTGCAGCTCAGTTTCAGGGTCTTGGCAATCTTCTTTTAGCCTAGGCCATCTTTATGTAGAGCAACAACTCTTTTTTCAGATCCTCAGAGAGTTCTTTGCCATGAGGTGCCATGTTGAACTTCCAGTGATCAGTATGAGAGAGTGTGAGAGCGATTACACCAAATTTTACACAACTGCTCCCCATTCACACCTGAGACCTCGTAACACTATCGAGTCACATGACAACGGAGAGGGAAAATGGCTAATTGGGCCCAATTTAGACATTCCACTTAGGGGTGTACTCACTTTTGTTGCCAATGGTTTAGACATTAATGGCTGTGTGTTGAGTTATTTTGAGGGGACAGCAAATTTACACTGTTATACAGACTGTACACTTACTACTTTACATTTGAGCAAAGTGTAATTTCTTGAGTGTTGTTACATGGAAAGATATAATAAAATATTTATAAAATGTGAGGGGTGTACTCACTTTTGTGACATACTATAGATATACATCTTTACACATGTGTATGTATGTATCTTTATGTTAAACACCAGAGAGCTCAAATATTTGAGCCTTTATAACTTTTTTGTGCAATATTCTTTTAATAATTTTATTAGATAGTGTTAATATGTGTGTAACTGTACTGTGTAATGTATATTTATTAGATAGTGTTATTATGAGTGTAACTGTACTGTGTAATGTATTTTAATTAGATGGTGTTATTATGAGTGTAACTGTACTGTGTAATGTATTTTAATTAGATGGTGTTATTATGTGTGTAACTGTACTGTGTAATGTATATTTATTATATGGTGTTATTATGAGTGTAACTGTAATGTGTAATGTATATTTATTAGATGGTGTTATGTGTGTAACTGTACTGTGTAATGTATATTTATTAAATAGTGTTATGTGTGTAACTGTACTGTGTAATGTATATTTATTAGATGGTGTTATTGTGAGTGTAACTGTACTGTGTAATGTATTTTAATTAGATGGTGTTATTATGTGTGTAACTGTACTGTGTAATGTATATTTATTAGATGGTGTTATTATGAGTGTAACTGTACTGTGTAATGTATTTTAATTAGATGGTGTTATTATGAGTGTAACTGTACTGTGTAATGTATATTTATTAGATGGTGTTATTATGAGTGTAACTGTACTGTGTAATATATTTTAATTAGATGGTGTTATGAGTGTAACTGTACTGTGTAATGTATATTTATTAGATGGTGTTATTATGAGTGTAACTGTACTGTGTAATGTATATTTATTAGATGGTGTTATTATGAGTGTAACTGGACTGTGTAATATATTTTAATTAGATGGTGTTATGAGTGTAACTGTACTGTGTAATGTATATTTATTAGATGGTGTTATTATGAGTGTAACTGTACTGTGTAATATATTTTAATTAGATGGTGTTATGAGTGTAACTGTACTGTGTAATGTATATTTATTAGATGGTGTTATTATGAGTGTAACTGTACTGTGTAATGTATATTTATTAGATGGTGTTATTATGATTGTAACTGTACTGTGTAATGTATTTTAATTAGATAGTGTTATTATGAGTGTAACTGTACTGTGTAATGTACATTTATTAGATGGTGTTATTATGTGTGTAACTGTACTGTGTAATGTATATTTATTAGATAGTTTTATTATGTGTGTAACTGTACTGTGTAATGTATATTTATTAGATAGTGTTATTATGAGTGTAACTGTACTGTGTAATGTATATTTATTAGACAGTGTTATTATGTGTGTAACTGTACTGTGTAATGTATTTTAATTAGATGGTGTTATTATGAGTGTAACTGTACTGTGTAATGTATATTTATTAGATGGTGTTATTATGAGTGTAACTGTACTGTGTAATGTATATTTATTAGATGGTGTTATTATGAGTGTAACTGTACTGTGTAATGTATATTTATTAGATGGTGTTATTATGAGTGTAACTGTACTGTGTAATGTATATTTATTAGATGGTGTTATTATGAGTGTAACTGTACTGTGTAATGTATATTTATTAGATAGTGTTATTATGAGTGTAACTGTACTTTGTAATGCATGTTTGATGTGTTTTGTACAACCTTTATGTGATTGCGGTTACTTCTAAGCCTGATGAGCGTAAACACTCGCAATAAATCCCTTATCGCTCATGTGCACCGTAATCTTGCCCTAAATATGTCCATTAAAGCGACATAAAGCTTTTTTTTTTCTTTTATGATACAGATAGACCATGCAATTTTAAATAACTTTCCAATGCTTTTCTATGATCTAATTTGTTTTGTCTTCTTTGTATCCATTGTTGAAAAGTATACCTAGGTATGTTCAGAAGGTGATTGATGGCTGCACATATATTCCTCTTGTCATTGGCTCTCAGCTAGCTCACAGTAGGGAATTACTGCTCCTTCAACAAATGATTCCAAGAGAATGAAGCAAATTAGATACTAGAAGTACATTGGAAAGTTGTTTAAAATTATATGATCTATCTGAATCATGAAAGAAAATTTTGGGTTTCATATACCTTTAAGTAACAACAGATTTTTGAGGGACAGAAAACACTGTGTAATTACATTTCTGTTGCCTAGTGAAAGAACAGGTGCTTGTAACAGGGGGTGTCTATATTCCTTGAGGGCAACCAAATGTCAGGTGTATGGATACTGGATGTCTGAATAAATGTTAAAAATGTTGTGAGATTAAATGCTAAACTACTACCATTAGCAATACCTTGATCCCATGTTTTGATTGAAAAAACAACATACAAAATCTCTAAATTGCAGCTAGCTTGTGTGCCATTGTATATAAATTAATTTTATAAATCTGTATGCATTTCTTTTAGTTGTAAAATAAAACCAAGCAATTAACATTTTTTTAAAAAAACATTCTGTAACCTAATATAACTTACTGTAGGTGTTGTCCCCTCACTCTACCATTCCTGCGTTGGAGTATTGAAGGATGAATTGCTAAAGGCTGCTGGACACTCGGTGCAATTTACCACTGACTTGTGCAGTGCTCCTTGTGGCCATCCTGCCTTCCTCTCTCTGATGGTACACTGGTCGCAGTCTAGGGCGTGTGATGAGGATGAGGGTAGTACTAATGCTAGTGGTGGTACAGCAACAGGCAGCTCCGGGCAGCATAGGAGAGGGTTGGTAGATTAGCAGGAGTATCAGTGAGGTAGCAGCACTTGTCAGGAGGCTGATGGAGAAGCTGAAAGGTTGGCGTGAACTGATGCTGGCTCCCTTGTGTGATCCCAGAATTAAGGGGAAGATAGCTCCCCGAACTGATAACCTGCGAATTTGGAGTGGTGATTTGCAGGGTGTGTGTAGTCCAAGAAAAGAGGGGCATGCTTTGTGAGGGAAAAGTGCGGCAGCAGCACAATACAGCTGAGTAGCACAGTTGTGTTTTGGCTAGAGGAAGTAGACTGTTTGGTGGGACCCACTGAAGCCCCCTCAAGAAGGGAGAGAACAGATCAGATATAGCTACAGTAGACTATGAGCTCCTCGCTTTTGCTGCAATCACTGTGCAAAGAGAGATTGTTTTCATTAACGAACAATATACTGAACCCTAAGAACTCACAATTGTCACTGCAGCAAATGGAGCAAATGGCGTTTTTTTACAATTTAACATTCCAAAGCTAGATTACCCTGCTCTTAGTTTTTACACCTATTGATTTTGAAATGTTTTCCACTTCCTGCTCCTGTCCTTCCTGCTATGTGGTGGTCATCAAAAGTTAAAGTAAAAAATCATAGCAAACTTGTGGCCACTGTGTCTAGGAACATGTTTGCCCTCCTCCTCCCTTTGAGGTGTATTTTTTATGTTTATGTACTGTGAGGCCCACCTAGTTAAGTAGCTCTGCTGCCTGCTGGTGCCAATGCTGCTCCTGCCCTTCTTGCACTGTAGTGGTCATTATTACAAATGCCAAATCCTCAGGGAACTCATGAATGCTGTGTCCAAGGGGCTATAGGTACATATTTCTCTTCCTCCTACCTTGGAGGTGTATTTTGAAGTTTATTTAATGTGAGGCATTCCTAGTTCAGTAACTCTGCTGCCTGCAGCTACTTCTGCCACTCTTGAAACTGCGCTTCCTGTTCTTTAATGGTCATCATCCATCAATAAGAAATCCCCAAGGAACTGCTAGCTGGTGTGTCCAGTGGGCTGGTGGCACGTATTTGTCCTCCTCCTCCCTTGGAGTTGTATTTTCGAGGTTTATCTACTGTGAAGCCTACCTAGCACAGTAATTCCTCTGCCTGCTCTACTCATTTGTTTGAACTCCTCCTCCTGCTCCTGTCCTTCCTGCTCTGTGGGGATCTCCATCTGTCAATGCCAAATTCTTAGGTAACTGCTGGCCACTGTGTCCAACATGCTTGTGGCACATTTTTGTTCTCCTCCTCACTATGGGGCCATTTATCAAGCTCCGAACTGAGCTTGGGGGCCCGTGTCCGCCTGCTCTGATGAGGCTGACAGGAATCGCCGGAAATCAACCCAATCGAGTACGATTGGGTTGATTGACACCTCCCTGCTGGTGGCCGATTGGCCAAGAGTCAGCAGGGGGCGGCGTTGCACCAGCAGCTCTTGTGAGCTGCTGGTGCAATGTTAAATGCGGAGAGCGTATTGCTCTCCGCATTCAGCGGGGTCTTGCGGACCTGATCCGCACTGTCGGAACAGGTCCGCAAGGCCTTTCATAAATAGGCCCCTTAGAGTTGTATTTATGAGGTTTTTGAACTGTGAAGTCTACTTAGTTTAATAAATCTGATTAGCTGCCACTACTGTGCCTACCATTCTATCTCTGTGGTGGTCATTATCAGTTAAAGTAAACAATTGTAGCAAATTTCTGGCCTCTGTATCCAAGGGTCTCTAAGCATATGTTTGTCCTCCTCCCTTGAAGGTGTATATTTTGGGTTTGTGTACTGGATGTATATCTAGTTAATTATGCTGCATATCCTGCTCCTGCCCTTTCTGTTTGTAATGGTCATCATCCATCAATGCCTAATGCTAAGGGAAATGCTGGCCACTGTGTCTAAAGGGCTCTAGGCATGTATGTCTCTTTTTATCCCTTGTAGGTGCATTTTTGAGGTTTATGTACTGTGAGGCCTACCTAGCTCTGTAACTCTACTGCCTTCTGCTGCTGCAGTTTCTCCTGCTCCTGCCCTTCCTGCTCTGGGGTGGTCATGATCTGTGCCAAATCCTCAGGAAAATGCTGGCCACTGGGAATGGGGGGCTATAGGCACTTGTTTGTCCTCCTTCTCCCTTGGAGGTGTGTTTTTGAGATGTATGTACTGTGAGCCTGCCTAGTTAAGTAACTGTGCTACCTGCTGCTGCTGCCACTCATTTTTTGCTTCTTGGTGTTCATCATCAGTTAAGGTAAAAAATGATAGCAAACTGTTGGCCGCTGTGTCCAATGGTCTCTAAGCACGTGTTTGTTCTTCTCTCTTTTAGGTGAATTTTTGTGGGTTTGAGTACTGAAGGCCTAATTAGTTTAGAAACTTTGCTGCCTGTTTCCACCTCCTCTCCTTATCTTGCCCCTCCTACTCTGTGGTGGTCATAATCAGTTAAATTCTAACATCATAGCAAACTGTTGGCTGCTGTGTCTAAGGGACTCTAAGCATGTGTCCTCCAGCCTTGAAGGTGTATTTTAGGGGTAAGTTTGCTGCCTTCTGCTGCCTCTCCTGCTCATGCACTTCCTGCTTGTGGTGGTCATCATCCATCAATGTCTTATCCTTAGGGAACTGCTGGCCACTGTGTCTAAAGGGCTCCAGGCACGTCTTTCTCGTTCTCTTCCCTTGGATGTGTATTTTTGAGGTTTATATACTGTGAGGACTACCTATTTCACTGACTGACTATTTCAGTGACTCTACTGCCTTTTGCTGCTGCTGCCTTTTCTGCGCTTCCTGATCTGAGGTGGTCCGGATCCGTCAATGCCAAATCTTCAGGGAACTGATGGCCGCTGTGTCTAAGGGGCTCTAGGCATGTGTTTGTCCTCCTTCTCTATTGGAGGCGTTTTTTTTAGGTTTATGTTCTGTGAGGCCTACCAAGTTCAGTTACTCTGCTGCCTGCTGCTGCTCTCACTTTTTTCTGCTTTTTGTTGGTAATCATCATTTAAAGTAAAACAATTGTAATAAACTGTTGGCTGCTCTAAGCATGTGATTGTCCTTCTCCCTTGTATGTGTATTTTTGGGGTTTGTGTACAGAAGGCCTAATTAGTTCAGTAAATTTGCTACCTGCTGCCACCGCCTTCCTGCTCTGTGGTGGTCATATAATCAGTTAATTTAAAAAAATAATAGCAAACGTTGGTCATGTGTCCAAGGTACTGTAAGCACATGTTTGTCCTCCTCCCTTGGAGGTTTATTTGTGGGGTTTGTGTACCAGAGGCTTACCTGGTTCAGTAACTCTGTTGACTGCTGCCACCACCAATCCTGCTGCTGCCTTTCTCTGAATTGAGTCTCCAATGATAACTATTAACTATGAACTTGTATGAAGCAGGTGTGAGAGAAAGTGAGCAATGTAGGTACTTTAGCATGAAGGAGTTGAAAAAAATGAAATGGAAAGATTGTAGCTGTGAGAAGTGAATGGTTAGAAGAAGGGAGACAATAAGGTGCTGTTCATTTTAATTAATTTTTTAATTCCTTATAAACAAAATGTTTAGTTCCTGTATGTTCTCGTGTCACAGTTAGTAATGAATCTTTCCATTGTTGGCATTTAAGAGCAATGTGATTTTGTTGTTCGGCCAATTTTGTTCAAAGCTAAATTTGTTCAGTTACTTTCTTATGTAACTGAACAATTTTAGCTTTGATCAAAATTGTTATCTAAATATTTGGCTGAACTGAACAAAACCATAAACAAAATTCTGAAGACAGAAATCAGATGAAAATTCAAAAACGAATGTTTAAGACGAAACACATTTTTTGCCCGTGCACACCTCTAATAGAGATAGTGCTTTTGTGTTGTTTTCAGGAGGTAACGATTCCGAGCTTCAGGGATATTAACAGCAAAAGCATTTTAGGATTGTAATAATATTGCACAAAGTTCAGAAATCATTATATACTGAATTGCAAGGTTATGATCTACCACTATGTACTGATTTGATGATGAGTTGTAAAATAAAAAGTGTTAAGTTGTCATTTTTCTTTTGAGCTACTTAACCCTCCCCCAAATATAAATAATATTTGAAACCTATGAAACTGATGGCCAGATTACAGTTACACACAAGCGAAAAAGGAGTGTGTTGCGGGTTTTTGCACGCATCGGATGTAGCACTCATATTACTTCTATTATCAAAGTTGCTTCATTCTCTTATTATTCTTTGTTGAAGGAGTAGAAATGCACTACTGGGAGCTAGCTGAACACATTGGATAAGTCATTGATTAGAGACATTGGGGCATATGTATCAAGCTCCGAATCTTCAGACTCGCCAGAAACAGCAGTTATTAAGCAGCGGTCACAAAGACCGCTTCTCCATAACCTGTCTGCCTGCTCTGAGCAGGCAGACAGACATCGCCAGAAATCAACCCGATCAAGTACGATCGGGTTGATTGACACCCCCCTGCTGGTGGCCTATTGGCCGCGAGTTAGCAGGGGGCGGTGTTGCACCAGCAGCTCTTGTGAGCTGCTGGTGCAATGCTGAATACGGCTAGTGTATTGCTCGCCGTATTCAGCGAGGTCTGGCGGACCTGATCCGCAGTGTCAGATCAGGTTCGCCAGACCTTGATAACTTGGGGCCATTAGATACAAGTAGACATGTGCGTTTTGTTTCGGTCGAATTTAGTTTTCGGACGAATTTTGGCCTATTCAGAGATTTGAATGCATCCGAATTTCCAAATCGGCACCATAACTAAGATCCTGAAAAATTCAAAAAATGAATAAATCAGTTTCCGAATTATCTGATCCATTATTCATATTCTGAATTTTTCATTGTTCTAATATAAACCGCAGTTCCCCGACATCGCCAACACTGACTAAATCACTAAGTAAAGCTATTAACCCCTAAACTGCCGTTCCCTGACATTGCCGACACCACCTTAATCACTAAATAAAGATATTAACTCCTAAACCGCCGTTCCTTGACATCACCAACACTAACTAAACCTATTAACCCCTAAACCGAAATTCCCTGACATTGCCGACACTAACTGAAACACTAAATAAACTTATTAACTCCTAAACCACTGTTCCCAAGCATCGCCAACACTAACTAAACCTATTAACCCCTAAACCGCCAGCCCCCACATCGCAACAATCTAAATTAAACTATAAATGCCTAAACCTAACACCCCCTTACTTTAACATAATTAAAATAGACCTAAATTAAAGTTACAATTATTAAAACTAAATACAAACTTACCTGTGAAATAAAAATAAAACCAAAGCTAGCTACAATATAACTATTTACTAACTACCTAGTTAAAATAAATACAAACTTACCTGTGAAATAAAAATAAAACCTAAGCTTAATCTAAAAAACCCAAACATTACTAAAAATAAAAAACCTAACCTTACTAAAAATAAAAAAACTATGATTACTAAAAGATGAAAACTACAATTACAAAAAATAATAAACACTAAAATTACAACAAAAAAACTACCATTACAAAAATTAACAAATGAAATTATCCAAAATAATAAAAACTGTTCCTATTCTTAAAAAAATAAATAAAAACAAAAATCCCAAAATAAAAAACCCTAATTTATAATAAACTGCCAAGGGCCCTTAAAGGGTTTGAAATCTTTACTTTTGGAGCGTACTACAAAATGCATAGTCACTTAGTTAAGGTGTCCTAGATTAAAAACTACTGATTCTTACCTTCAACAAAGCTTTAATGTGTAATAAAAAATTATGTTTTATTTTCCCCTGTAAACGGCCGTAACGACCGCCCATAAATGTAGGTTGGAGTTGCAGATAATCTGTGCCAGCACTTCATCCAATAGCGCTGCAGCACAGATCATGTAATTTGAATATTTCAATGAGCTACTGTACTCAATTTCGTCATTTTAACTTGTGTGCGCTCGTATGCGCAATGCACAGTGAATATGTATACCTAGAATATCGCAAGCACATACATTATGTACCTCCTAACTGAGCTGCCAATAACTTACTCCAGTGTTTCATGCCCACTACTACATCACGCATCTGGCGAGGAGTTGATGACGCGCGCGGCTGAAGCTGAAGACAAGTAGCATATGCGCATGCGTTGGAAGAAGTTACTTTAAATGCGCATGCGCAACGCCATATTAGTTCTACCTAGGTAGAAATCAGCAATTTGACTGCATAATAATCCAAAAGAAGGGTTTGCCAGCATTTATATTTTGTTTTGCAAATTGTATGTAAATGCTAAATAATGGCTAATAGGTGTTATTTGTGTAATTTAATATCTGAATATGATGTTTTAAACAATGACAAAAAAATGTTTGGGTGTACTATCCCTTTAAAAGCTTTGCCCTAAAGTTAACAGCTCTTTTGCAAACAATTAAAAACAAACACCCACTAACATTACAAACCCCCACCCCCCCATACCCACAAAATAAAAAAACGAACTAAAAAAAACATAATCTACCCATTGCCCTAAAAAAGGGCATTTGTATGGGTATTGCCCTTAAAAGGCCATTCAGCTCTTTTACTGCCCTTAAAAGGGCATTCAGCTCTTTTTCGGCCATTAAAATAAAAAAAGCTCCAAAAACACCCCAAGAAAAAAAAAATACCTGAAGTCCAGCAAAAGATCTTTATCCCAGCGGCGAAGCATCCAGACGGCTCCATCTGTATCCATTGTGGGACCGGCATCTTCTATCTTCATCCCAGCAGAGGCGGAGCGGTCAGAGGATGCGTGGAGGTCCAGGCGGAGGTCCATCGGTCCGATGTGAATGTCCTCTCCATATGATCGTCCGCCACACACTGAGTATTCAATGCAATGTACCCCTTTTATATTGCGGTACCATTGCATTCCTATTGGCTGAAAATTTTAAATCAGCCAATAGGAATGAGAGCTGCTTAAATCCTATTGGCTGATTTAAACAGCCTGGACCTCCGCCTGGACTTCCACCTGGACCTACGCCTGGACCTCCGCCTCTGCGCATTGACCGCTCTGCCTCTGCAGGGATGAAGAAGATGCTGGTCCCGCAATGGATGAAGATGGAGCCGCCTGGATGAAGATGCTTCGCCGCTGGGATGAAGATTGTTTGCCGGACTTCAGGAACTGTAAGTATCATTTTGGGGTTAGTGGGTTTTTTTGGTGGGTTTTTTTTTTTTTCAAATTAGGGCTTTTTTATTGTAATGGGCTGAAAAAGATCGGAATGCCCTTTTTAAGGGCAGTAAAAGAGATTAATGCCATTTTAAGGGCAATGTCCATACAAATGCCCTTTTCAGGGCAATGGGTAGATTATTTTTTTTAGTTAGGTTTTTTTTATTTTGTGGGTTTGGGGGGTGGGGGTTTGTAATGTTAGGGATTGTTTGTTGTATTTTAGTTATTTCTTTATTTGTCTTTTTTGTACATATGTACTTAAAATGTTCTCTAACAAATCATGTTTGCTCCTCTGTCACACAATCAGTACATGTGCCTTTACAAAATGTGCTAATAATTGTTTCTGTTATTTATTTTCATGTCAACAGCTTATTTTAATATACATCTGTAACATTTCTTACCGATAATATTATAGGAATGGTGCAACAACAACATGATTTGTACTTATTACCTATGTGAACTCAGTCACTGTAAAAGATCATTTACAATGTTTTGTTATGGATGCCGTACACATTAATAAACATGTGATTTTAATACCTGATAGTGCTAAGGAAATGTAACATCTTCTAATGGTTTGTGCGCAATATCTACACAGATATCCCATATTTGCTTATGGAGCTGACAAAATTATAATTATGTTTGAAGGTTTCATTTTATTATTATTAGCAATTACATATTATCTCAGCACTGTTTATAGGAGTGGGTGTGAATGATCTTTTTTTTTCTTTTTTCTAATACAGTTATATATTTATTTGTTTCTCTTTTGTTAAGGTTATCAGAAATGTATTTATCAGAAATTAATGAATGCATTGTTACAAACTGAATTAGTATGCCTTATAACTAGAATATCTAAATTCATCCCTACAGACCATACAGCTATGACAAAAATCGACAGCAGCTAAATTATAAGTATGTCAATAACCACAATTTTTTTTTTACTTTTTACCATTTTCAAATTACAAGGAGCAAATGTAACACGTTTAGAAATGACTTTAATACAAAGATGAAATCGAATATGTTTTCAAAACCAGTTGGGTGGGTTTTTCAGGTTTAAATCACCATAGAACTTTTAAAATCATCTAAAGCAAAATTTTAATAATAGGCCTTGATTCAATAAAATCAGTTAGGGGAATTTATATTTTGTGAATAAAAAAATGGTCACAACATCAAAACTCAACAATTTCAGACACGTTGCATTTTGCAACCATTTGGTTCTTACTACAAAGAGTAAGTTTCACTGTAAAGGATATAGGAATCATAAAATTGCCTTTAAAACATTACAGAATCATGAAATGAAATGGGAAAACATATACCCTCTATTAAACAGTCCACCATAACCTATGCACAAAGGAGTACTTTAAAAAAAGTAAAAGAAAAATTAAAGAAAACAAAAATTTGACAACATAGGGCCACGTTACTAGTGGATCGCTATTTAACACTCCCGCTTACGTGCTAACTGTGCTAGCATTAAGTTTTTTGCATGCGTCAAGTAGCACTCGTAATACAAGTTAAAAGAAAAACCCAATGCGCATAAAAAGCCATAGTTAGAATATTGGAAAATTAGCCATTTTCCCTCCTCTGTGTCATGTGACTCTTTAGTGTTACAAGGTCTCAGGTGTGAATGGGGAGCAGGTGTGCTAAATTTGGTGTTATCGCTCTCACACTCTCTCATACTGGTCACTGGAAGTTCAACATGGCATCTCATGGCAAAGAACTCTCAAAGGATCTAAAAAAAAGAATTGTTGCTCTACATAAAGATGGCCTAGGATATCAGAAGATTGCCAAGACCCTGAAACTGAGCTGCAGTGCAGTGGGCAAGACCATACAGTGGTTTCACAGGACAGGTTCCCCTCAGAACAGGCCTCGCCATGGTCGACCAAAGAAGTTGAGTACACGTGCTCAGAGTCATATCCAGAGGTTGTCTTTGGGAAATAGATGTATGAGTGATGCCAGCATTGCTACAGAGGTTGAAGGGGTGGGGAGTTAGCCTGTCAGTGCTCAGACCATACGCCGCACACTACATCAAATTGGTCTGCATGACTGTCGTCCCAGAAGGAAGCCTCTTCTAAAGATGATGCACAAGAAAGCCCACAAACAGTTTGCTGAAGACAAGCAGACTAAGGACATGGATTACTGGAACCATGTCCTGTGGTCCGATGAGACCAAGATATACTTATTTGGTTCAGATGGTGTCAAGCGTGTGTGGCGGCAACCAAGTGAGGAATACAAAGACAAGTGTTTCTTGCCTACAGTCAAGCATGGTGGTGGGAGTGTCATAGTCTGGGCCTGCATGAGTGCTGCCGGCACTGGGGAGCTACAGTTCATTGAGGGAACCATGAATGCCAACATGTACTGTGACATACTGAAGCAGTGCAAGATCCCCTCCCTTCGGAGACTGGGCCACAGAGCAGTATTTCAACATGATAACGACCCCAAACACACCTCCAAGATGACCACTGCCATGCTAAAGAAGCTGAGGGTTAAGGTGATGGACTTGCCAAGCATTTCTCCAGACCTAAACCCTATTGAGCATCTGTGGGGCATCCTCAAACGGAAGGTGGGGGAGCACAAGGTCTCTAAAATCCACCAGCTCCGTGATGTCATCATGGAGGAGTGGAAGAGGACTCCAGTGGCAACCTGTGAAGCTCTGGTGAACTCCATGCCCAAGAGGATTAAGGCAGTGCTGGAAAATAATGGTGGCCACACAAAATATTGACACTTTGGGCCCAATTTGGACATTTCCACTTAGGGGTGTACTCACTTTTGTTGCCAAAGGTTTAGAAATTAATGGCTGTGTGTTGAGTTATTTTGAGGGGACAGCAAATTTACACTGCTATACAGGCTGTACACTCACTACTTTACATTGTAGCAAAGTGTCATTTCTTTAGTGTTGTCATATGAGAAGATATAATAAAATATTTACAAAAATGCGAGGGGTGTACTCACTTTTATGGGATACTGTATATACATAATATATAGGTATAGCTATATACATACATAATATATAGGTATAGATATATACAGATATATATAGGAGTATCTATGTATAAATACATAGAACATATTTTGCTATGTGCATAACATTTGAATATGAAATGTTTACAGTAAATGCATAGTTAAAACCTTTATTAAATATGAATATTACATAAACATGCATTTACATGTTTGCATCTACTTAACTGCATTGGTCTCCACTGCATTTATATATACTGTATGTCTATATATGTATACATATGTATTTATGTGTATATATATGTCTGTAAATACATATATATATATATATATATATATATATATATATATATATATATATATAAAAATACATATGTACACATATATATGCATATTTAGACATGTATATGTATGTATGTCTATATTAAAGCCCTTTGTCTGCCTTTTTTCTAACACCTGAGATCTCATATCTTTGAGAAAAAAAAATCCCTATCAGACGCCTAAATACTCACAGTCAGCACTTTGTTTTTTCCACAAGCTGAAAAACTAAAGCATAGTTTATATGAACTCCCTATGTTTGGCTAAGGTTTAGGCAAAATAATCCCTATCACTCGCCTAAATACTCACAGTTAGCCCTTTGTTTTTTCCTTGTTCTATCCATAAAGACTACTTTTCTATAACAAGATGAAGATGTGAATATTTTACACTTACACATTTACATTCACAGTTTTATATGCTTGTTCTTGAAGTTGTTATGGATGTTACTGTTTCTGCCACTTATTACAATACGTTCTAAAGCGCAAGATATCATATACTGGGCACTTAAGGCAACTATAGTTGTGAATGCTACGAAGGACCATGGATAAAACATTCAGAAAGAAAGGTGATGCAATAATCTCTTACCTTTAAAATAAGGCCCTCCGGAAGCATTACAAGATTGCAAGAATTAGGCCCATATACCCACACATTCATGTAAAAGCAACTCTTTGATGTTAACATATAATCTCTTTTTATTTTATTGTCACAAGCTTGAATTCAAAACTCAAAATATTAATTAAAAAGGACTTAAAACTAAGCTCTTGGAAACATTTTTCTTAAAATGGGAACTCTAACCTAGTCTTGAGAGTTACCATTCTTTGAGGAAATTTGAGGAAATTATGGACAGAAACACTGAATACAAGCTTGTCTGAATGTTCACACACTGAAAAATAAATTGAAAAGAGATAATGTAACATGCACTATAACTCCTAACAAATTAAAATGATTACTATCATTAAAATCATCTAGCAGATACAAAAAGAGATATAAAAATACTTCTAGGGGCCAATTTACTTACTGTCAGACATGATCCACTGTAGCGATCATGTCCGCCCGACATTGCTGAATGCTGACAGCATACGCTGTCGGCATTTAACATTGCACAAGCAGTTCTGGTGAACTGCTTGTGCAATGCTGCCCCCTGCAGATTCGTGCCAATCGGCCGCTAGCAGGGGCTGTCAATCAACCTGATCGTATGCGATCGGGCGGATTGATGTCTGCCGCCTCAGAGCAGGCGAACGAGTTAAAGAGCAGCAGTTTTAAGACCGCTGCTTCTTAACTCCTGTTTCCGGTGAGCCTGAAGGCTCGCGCAGAAACAGAGGCATAGGGGCAGATACGAGGGTTGGTAAATCGGCCCGTGCTACTCTTAAATTTATAGGTGCCATGCCTAATTTTTGGAACTTCCACCTAAGTGGTCTCAGGTGAGGGAGTTCCTATATAAACTCACTCAGTTTGGGCTGAGTGAAGCCTGATATCCTATGTACTGTGATATCCTGTCTTGTGTGCTGCTGTATCCAGTATACCATAGTGTACTAATATCATGCCTTGTATCTTTATTGGTATCCAGAATCTGGCCCCGTCTCCTGCATTGTATTCAGTATCCTGCCCTCTTTACTTTTTTTTTTTTAAATTATTTTTATTGAGCAGATTCAAAAAAGCATTACAAAATCAGAATAACTTGTGTCACGCAGGACCAATATAAACAAAATACCTTCCAATATTGGTATGAACATCCAAGGCAAATGAAACATAAAAATAATTACAGGTACATGTCAACGTCTAAAGAAAAACATGGAAGGAACAAATTTTTCCGTCTTGGTCCTGACAGAGCTTTATACTGCAGATATTTTAAGCTATGTTTCTTACTTTTATTTGATTTTTTTAGGCCGACCCTGGGTTCAAGCATCGAGCCCCAGATCAAAAATAAAGAAAACAAAAAAACAACAAAAAATGAAGGGAAACCAAGAGAAGAAGGAAAAAGCCATGCAGAGTGTGCGGATCCTTCTAATAGTCTCTATAATTCCTAATCCAAGTATGAGGGAATATCTCTAGTATCACAAGTTCTGCAAAACTAATAGAGGAAAGGAAAGGGGACAAAATCTGCTTCTGAACTGACATCGGATAGGTGATAATTATAGGGGCCCACCCGGTCAAAAAATGTTTGATTCTTTTCTCCTTAGCCTGCTGTAAATGGAAAGATTCATATATAATTTGTGCTTTAATTCCTTTTAATATAGATGCTAGACTTGGAGCATTTTTAGCCGTCCAATTCTTAATAATATTAAATCTAACTATAAGTATAATAGTGTTGACAATTCGCCTAAACAGACTGGGTCTAAAGTCAGACACTAAAAAATAATATCTTCCAGAGAAAAGGAGAACCTAACATTCAAAGCTTATTTATCCAAAATTGGACTTTGAGCCACAACTGCTGAATTTTTGGGCAAAACCAAAGCATGTGAGAGAGATCCGCACAAGAACTGGAGCACCTGTCACATACTATAACTTGTTCTGGATAGAATCTGGCTATCTTAGTAGGACTTAAATAAAAGTTGTTAATTAGTTTCAGATGCGATTCTTTCCAACTAACAGATATGGAGTACCTAGAAACCAAAGACAAACTACCTGAAATCCTATCCAAGTCAATTGTCGAAATAATCGACCTCCAAAAATTACAAAGTTTTTCCATGACTAGGATGTTTTGTTTTGAAAGCATGAGATCATAGATGAGGGATATTGACGCATCTCCTGCTCTAAATTTCTGTATACATATCTTGATATCTCTCCATTCAGCCAAAGGGGAGGTATACCATTTCTGGGAGGAGATATAATGTCAAATCTGAAAATATGCATATTGATATCGAGGGGAGAGAGCAAAAAGTTGACAAAGTGTTGCCCAGGAAAGAATCTGCGAATCTGCATTTAATAATTGATATACGTCTTTAAGTCCCCTGTCCTGCCATTCTATAAACACTTTCTGATCTATGCCTGGGGTAAAAAGAGGATTACCCCTAATAGATAGAAATTTGGAAAATGAAGGATCAATTTTTAAAACTCGACAAAATTTATGCCATGCAGATATTATATTTTTAAATGAGCATAAAATTATGACATTTGAGGGGAGATTTTGAGGTGGACAATGCAAAAGAGCATTCAAAGACCATGGAGCGACAGCCCTCTTTACTTAAACTGCAGTTTACACACCTGTGCTAATGCTCTAAACTTTGGTATCTTGCCACTGGACTGATTACTCTGTGTCTAACCTGGTCAAACCACTGGACTGATTACTCTGTGACTAACCTCTGGTCTAACCACTGGACTGATTACTCTGTGCCTAACCTTTGGTCTAACCACTGGACTGATTACTCTGTGCCTAACCTCTGGTCTAACCACTGGACTGATTACTCTGTGCCTAACCTCTGGTCTAACCACTGGACTGATTACTCTATGCCTAACCTCTGGTCTAACCACTGGACTGATTACTCTGTGCCTAACCTCTGGTCTAACCACTGGACTGATTACTCTGTGCCTAACCTCTGGTCTAACCACTGGACTGATTACTCTGTGCCTAACCTCTGGTCTAACCACTGGACTGATTACTCTGTGCCTAACCTCTGGTCTAACCACTGGACTGATTACTCTGTGCCTAACCTCTGGTCTAACCACTGGACTGATTACTCTGTGCCTAACCTCTGGTCTAACCACTGGGCTTTGCTTTTGTTTTATACTACATGTGGTCTTTAGATTTTTGGAAATAAACTTAGATGTTATTTTATTTTCGTATCTGTGTTTCCAGTTCCATAAAACAAGCTCCAATCTTTAACTTACTCATTTACACATATAACATTGTACACTCCATGTATTTAAGTAAGTAAGTAAGTTGTCTGATTTCTTTTTTACTCAGCAATCCAGCAAACCAACATTACCCGCATAAAACACACATGAAAATGTTTTACAGTTACAAACATTTACAGTTTTGAAAGCAAGTGTTGGCCTTGTAATTATTACTTTTCTGAATCGCTAGCAGCCCTCGTTTGTATTGAGGCATGTATTGGGCCATGTAACACAACTTGATATGTTTATGGCAGGAAAGATTACTAAAACAACACTATAATATAGCTTCAAGCAGCAAAAGAGGTGGCCAAGCGCATCGCCTTTGCAATGACATACGAGCAGCTAAGTCACAATGTAAAGCTATTCATCAAGTTTTTACAGTTCTAACATAAGCAGTTGGAAAGAAAACACATTTTTGAATTTTTTGCATTTTACAAGATGGCTGCCACCCCATATGACCAATACTTTCAACATGAACAGATGTAACTCTAGGTCACAATATATGGTTACACAGCTTATTTCACAGCTTTAACATAAGCGGTTGCAAAGAAAACACATTTTCAAAATTTTTGCGTAAACCAATATGGCTAACTTTTTGGCCTCCCCGCAAAACATGTATTACCGGCGCTATGGAAGTCCCATTGAAAAAGGACTTTTTTAAAAGTGTGGTACTGATGTTGCATGACGGCCAAAAAAGTGTGCGGTACAGCTATTCTAACAAGACTTGTAATAGCAGCAGTAGGGAAAAAGCATTGTTATGGGCCATAACGATGCTTTTTCACTCATAACGGAAAACTCGTAATCTGGCATAGTGCAGAATTATATAACATTATCTTAGCGCAAATATTATCCATCAAAATATTGCTGCAATATTTTATTATGTGCAGAATTATATAACATTATTTTTTAGGTTTACTGACACTTTAAGAATGCTGCTTGCACAAGCCTGCTTATCTGGGGCTAGGAAGCTGTATCTTCATGTGACTTTTTTAGTATATTGGAAAATATGAAACCAATAAATTTTTCAATTCAAATAATTAAGGCAATTTTTTTACATCTAAAAGAAGTTATTTTAAAAGTATAATGCTTGTATTAATTTTATTTTAACAGAGATGTCTTTGTGTTTATTATACATTTATTTTGTTTTCATACTGTTAGAGGATCATTGTCCACTGATATTTTTGAGACTGTGCTTATCAACTAGTAAGAAATCTATCCCTATGGAGTAGTTTTGCACAAATATACATTTAAACCTTATTTTAATATTAAACTGAAGGAACTTTTTCCATGCAAAAATATTTGTAATTGTTTTAATGTTCCTTTAACAAAAGTACTTTTACTATTTGACTTTTCAAGACAAGGCTTAAAGAGCTATTAAATACAGTAACATTTCTTAATTGACAATTGCATTATAAAAGACATTGCAATGATACTAACTATAAATTTAAATGATCAGTATTTTTTTCTGAAAACTTATCATGAGTCCTTTATTTTGCCTATAACCTGTATCATGTGACAGCCATCAGCAAATCCTAGATATATATACATATATACTATAAACTCTTGCACATGTTCAGTAAGAGCTAGTGGGCTCTAGTTATTAAGGTCTGGCGGACCTGATCCGACACTGCGGATCAGGTCCGCCAGACCTAGCTGAATACGGCGAGCAATACGCTCGCCGTATTCAGCATTGCACCAGCAGCTCACAAGAGCTGCTGGTGCAACACCGCCCCCTGCAGACTCGCGGTCAATAGGCCGCCAGCCGGGGGGTGTCAATCAACCCGATCGTACTCGATCGGGTTGATTTCCGGCGATGACTGTCCGCCTGCTCAGAGCAGGAGGACAGGTTATGGAGCAGCGGTCTTTGTGACCGCTGCTTCATAACTGCTGTTTCTGGCGAGTCTGAAGACTCGCCAGAAACAGGGGCCAGCAAGCTCCTTACGGAGCTTGATAACTAGAGGCCAGTGTCTCAGATAGTTTGAGCATAAAAAGACAATACACAATTTGAAAATGGAAAAATACTGGATTTTTAACTGCATGTTCTATTGACCATTAAAAAAATGCATTGTGGATAGTTCTATGTGGCACAAACTAGAATAGTATGTAAGTTAATGTCAATGATTTATCTAATCAATTTAACTTTAAAGAGTTTTTCAGTTTCTTAGTAGAGTCATTACCCAACAAAATTAGTCTGTTAGTTAAATAAATGTAATGAATACTTTTGTCTATAATACAGGGAGTGCAGAATTATTAGGCAAATGAGTATTTTGACCGCATCATCCTCTTTATGCATGTTGTCTTACTCCAAGCTGTATAGGATCGAAAGCCTACTACCAATTAAGCATATTAGGTGATGTGCATCTCTGTAATGAGAAGGGGTGTGGTCTAATGACATCAACACCCTATATCAGGTGTGCATTATTATTAGGCAACTTCCTTTGCTTTGGCAAAATGGGTCAAAAGAAGGACTTGACAGGCTCAGAAAAGTCAAAAATAGTGAGATATCTTGCAGAGGGATGCAGCACTCTTAAAATTGCAAAGCTTCTGAAGCGTGATCATCGAACAATCAAGTGTTTCATTCAAAATAGTCAACAGGGTCGCAAGAAGCGTGTGGAAAAACCAAGGCGCAAAATAACTGTCCATGAACTGAGAAAAGTCAAGCGTGCAGCTGCCAAGATGCCACTTGCCACCAGTTTGGCCATATTTCAGAGCTGCAACATCACTGGAGTGCCCAAAAGCACAAGGTGTGCAATACTCAGAGACATGGCCAAGGTAAGAAAGGCTGAAAGACGACCACCACTGAACAAGACACACAAGCTGAAACGTCAAGACTGGGCCAAGAAATATCTCAAGACTGATTTTTCTAAGGTTTTATGGACTGATGAAATGAGAGTGAGTCTTGATGGGCCAGATGGATGGGCCTGTGGCTGGATTGGTAAAGGGCAGAGAGCTCCAGTCCGACTCAGACGCCAGCAAGGTGGAGGTGGAGTACTGGATTGGGCTGGTATCATCAAAGATGAGCTTGTGGGGCCTTTTTGGGTTAAGGATGGAGTCAAGCTCAACTCCCAGTCCTACTGCCAGTTTCTGGAAGACACCTTCTTCAAGCAGTGGTACAGGAAGAAGTCTGCATCCTTCAAGAAAAACATGATTTTCATGCAGGACAAGGCTCCATCACACGCGTCCAAGTACTCCACAGCGTGGCTGGCAAGAAAGGGTATAAAAGAAGAAAATCTAATGACATGGCCTCCTTGTTCACCTGATCTGAACCCCATTGAGAACCTGTGGTCCATCATCAAATGTGAGATTTACAAGGAGGGAAAACAGTACACCTCTCTGAACAGTGTCTGGGAGGCTGTGGTTGCTGCTGCACGCAATGTTGATGGTGAACAGATCAAAACACTGACAGAATCCATGGATGGCAGGCTTTTGAGTGTCCTTGCAAAGAAAGGTGGCTATATTGGTCACTGATTTGTTTTTGTTTTGTTTTTGAATGTCAGAAATGTATATTTGTGAATGTTGAGATGTTATATTGGTTTCACTGGTAAAAATAAATAATTGAAATGGGTATATATTTGATTTTTGTTAAGTTGCTGTCAGGGTATTCACTATTACAATCCTGTCCCTTTAATTCTGAATCCTCTCTCCCTATTTAAGGCCCCTCCTCTCTATGCTCCTCGCTTGGTAATTTGAATCAGTTACTTAATGTGACTCCTCTCTGAAGACACCTAGCCCTTTCCTCAAGCTGTGGGGATTTCTTATTTGTTGCTTTGAATCTTGGCAGCCTACATTAATCCTTCATTGCTGTGTGCCGGTCTGCCTCTTTTGTTACTTGCAGTTTCTTAGGAACCAAAGGAGCAGCTTTCAATTCCCTAACTGTTACACCGGGTGGCTGTGACGTCACACCCGGCATCTCAGCGTGTCTGCAGCGCGTGTACCGCGCTGAGTCCTTTCAACAAACAAGCATTCAGGATACCGTAAGGCTTTCATCTGGCTCTGACTTAGCCTTCCAAATAACCATCAGGAATTGGTCTGTATATTTTATTACTCTTTTTGGATATCATTATGTCTCTCAAGTAAGCAAACTAACTAAGCACTGTATTCAATGACTGTTACTATCACTAAACTGCAGGATTAACTTCAACTGCCTGTTACATTGCCTAATCTGCTTGAACTGCTGCTTGCTTAACATCATTTGCTGTGACCACCCTGAACTTGACTAAGTAACTTATCGTTTGTTACTAATTTATCCTTGCATAAACAATATCTGTTAACATAATCTAATATATCATTCTATCTACATATGATATTCCCTGAAGTGCTGAATTCCTAACAAATACATTCTGGCCTTATAACAATATCTCTCTGTACTACATCTGTTTGTATTACATTCCATTTTACTATCTATCTTCTCTGTATATGTGTCAGCTATATCACATTTAATCACTAGTTAATTAGTTGATTAACTTCCTATCCAATCTATAGATACTCCTCCTATCTGTTGAGATACAGACATCCTGTAACCTGGTTGCGTGACAGCTCCGTATTCACTCTGTACCCTGCAGTAGTGACCCTCAGTTCAATGAGCAAAACCGGATTCCTGTAAGTTAAATCTGTGTGAATCCAAGGTTTGGTGTGAGGCTGAGTGGTCCTGCTATAGCGGATACTAGGTACCTGAACTCATTTACCACCTGTTCTAACACATAACTTTACAGAACATAACATATTACCAAGCCAAATAATAGTACCTCTATCCACTATCATGGAGTTGAGTGAGCTTTCCAATAGAGTGGGTTCTCTAGCACAAAGTATGGATAGTATGTTACAGGGTTTAAGAGAGATACAAATTGAGAACCAGAATATTAGAAAATTTATTAATGAGCATATGGCAACTAAACCTTCTACTTCTGTGATTACACCTGAGCCTGTTGTGAGTCCGCCAGAGAAATTCTCTGGGGACAGGTCCATGTTCAGAGACTTTAGAAATTCTTGCACTCTTATGTTCACTTTGAAACCTAGGTCTTATCCTACTGACAGAATCAGAGTTTTGACTGTGATTTCTTTTTTGCGTGGAGAAGCTAGATCTTGGGCCAACGCTTTCTATGAGATTGATGATCCCATATTAAATTCTCTTGATTCCTTTTTTTCTGCGATGTCCCTTTTATATGAGGATCATAACAAGCAGAATACTGCTGAAACAGCTTTGAGATCTTTACGCCAAGGGAAAAGGATGGTAGAGGAATACATAACGGACTTTAAAAGATGGGCTCCTGACACTTTATGGAACAACCCAGCTCTGAAAAATCAATTTCGCTTGGGCCTCAGTGACTCATTAAAAGATGAACTTGCTAGAGGTATCATTCCAGATGTCCTTGAGGATCTCATGACTTTATGTATTGGTATTGACCGGAGACTCAGGGAAAGGAAATATGAAAAATCCACAACTGACATTACTCCTAAGAAATACACACCCTATCATGCAAATCTTCCTACCCATACTACCAAGAATGTTGATGAACCCATGGATGTTGCTGTGATTAGAGGCCCTCTAAAGCCTGAAGAGAAAGCCAGACGTAAACTGCTTAATTTGTGCCTATATTGTGCTGAAAAGGATCATGGCGTAAGGGATTGCCCATCTCTCCTTCGTCAAAAGAAGGGTAAGAGAGTGAGATTTAAGCACAATGTAAATATGGTTAATAATAATTTGCTTCATTTATCAATCCCTCTCTCGTTACAGTGGGATCAGCAGAAGATAGACGTACAGGCCGTAATTGACTCTGGAGCATCTGGGAATTTCATAGATTTAGTTTTTGTTGATAAGCACAAAATACCACTAATAAAAAAGAGTGTTGCACTAGCCATCCGTTTGGTTGATGGTTCATTTTTTAGTTCTGGTCCTATCTCACACCATACAGTTCCACTTAAGGTTACCTCAGACTCAGGGCATACTGAGTTGATATCTTTTGATGTTTTACCAAGTTCTGTCTACCCTATGATACTTGGTATTCAGTGGTTGTCTATGCATAACCCCACTATTTCTTGGACAGACTCTACTGTAGTTTTTGATTCTCAGTACTGCAAGCAATTCTGCACTAATTCTCATACACTTTGTCATATTAATGTAGAGACATTACCAGATTGCTACAAAGAATATGCTGATGTTTTTGATAAGGTTGAGGCAGCCACACTTCCACCACATAGAAAGTATGACTGCCCTATTGATCTCATTCCTAACTGCACCATTCCATATGGTCATATATATCCTTTGTCTCAACCTGAATTAGCACACCTTAAGGAATATCTAGACGAAAACTTGAAAAAAGGGTTTATACGTCCATCCACTTCCTCTGCAGGTGCTGCTATGTTTTTTGTGAAAAATAAAGATGGCAGTTTACGCCCCATTATAGATTACAGACAACTGAATAAATGTACTAAGAAAAACAGATATCCCCTGCCTCTCATCCCTGAGTTAATTGAGCGCCTTCAGGGTGCCACCATTTACACCAAGCTCGATCTTAGGGGCGCATACAATTTAATCAGGATGAGAGCAGGGGATGAGTGGTTAACGGCTTTCCGTACACGATACGGACTTTACGAATACACAGTAATGCCGTTTGGGCTCTGCAACGCCCCAGCCACTTTCCAGTGCTTCATAAATGATGTTTTTCACGACCTTCTGGATGTATGTATTGTTATCTATTTAGATGACATTCTTGTCTATTCAGACACTTTTGAAAACCATTTAAAACATGTAAAATTAGTTTTATCTCGTTTAAGACAACATCATCTCTACGCCAAACTAGAGAAATGTATATTTAATACTAACTCTATTTCATTTTTGGGTTACTGTATCTCTCCTACTGGGATTACTATGGAGACCACTAAAGTAGAAGCTATACTCAAATGGCCAGTACCCTCATGTAAAAAAGATGTCCAGAGGTTTCTTGGTTTTGCGAATTTTTATAGAAAATTCATTAAAGATTTCTCACATATTGTCAAACCATTAACAACTTTAACTAAGAAACATATCAGGTTTTCATGGGATAGTAGAACTCAGGACTCTTTCACTACCCTCAAGAATAAATTTACTTCAGCCCCTATTTTGCAATTCCCAGATCCCAGTTGTCATTTTACGCTTGAGGTTGATGCTTCTGAATTTGCAATAGGGGCTGTTCTATCCCAGAGGGCCTCTCAAGAACAGCCATTACATCCTGTTGCATTCTACTCTCGTGTCATGAGCTCAGCTGAGATAAACTATGGTATTGGTGATAAGGAATTGCTTGCCATCAAATCCGCATTGGAATTCTGGAGGCATATCCTGGAAGGTACAAAATTTCCTATCACTATTTACACAGACCATCGTAACTTAGAGTATTTAAAGTCAAACAAGACCCTGACTTCTCGTCAAGTTCGCTGGAGCCTTTTCTTCTCATGTTTTGATTATGTGATCACCTATCGTCCAGGTTCTAAGAATCTTAAGGCAGATACCCTCTCTCGTATACCTCCTAAGCCACAAGATCATCTGACACCTGCCTCAGTGATACCTGCGGACAGAATCATTTGTTTAACAAACGATTTCTTGGAGACCCTAAAGCTGCAACAGAAGGAGGATTCATTAATAACACACCTCAATTTAAATAAACATTCTGATGAACTGTTCTATCATCATGATCAAATATATGTACCCAAGGTTCTCAGGAATCAGCTTTTAGCAGCAGCTCATGATTCCTCTTTAGCAGGTCATCCTGGCGTACATAGGACTCTTCATATCCTTTCAAGGAATTATTGGTGGCCCAAAATGTCTGATACAATCAAGCAATACATCAAAACATGTTTTCTTTGCACTACTAAAAAACATCAACATACACGTCCCTACGGATACCTTCTATCTCTTCCAATACCTGAAAGACCTTGGGCAGATATTGCCATGGACTTTATTGTCGATCTGCCACCTTCTGCTAATTTCAACACTATCATGGTCGTTGTTGATCTTTTTTCTAAAATGGCCCATTTCTTGCCACATAGAGGTCTACCCACAGCTCCAGAAACAGCTACTCTTTTCATAGATCATATTGTCAAATTACATGGTCTACCAAATTCCATTACTACTGACAGAGGTTCTCAATTTACCTCTAGATTTTGGGAACATCTTTGTAAATCCCTCAACATCTCTAGGAGGTTAAGTACAGCTTTTCATCCACAAACCAATGGGCAGACTGAGAGAACAAATCAAGCCCTGGAACAGTATCTCCGTTGTTACTGTTCTCTAGAACAAGATAACTGGCATTCTCTCCTTTCCACTGCTGAATTTGCTCATAATAACATGCTCAATTCCTCCACTAAAATGTCTCCATTTTTCCTTAACTACGGTTTTCATCCTTCTTATGACATTCAGACTCCGAAAAACTCTCCTATACCTGTTGTTAATGATAAAATCAATACCTTAGTGAAAGGTTTCGCCACTGTAAAACAACTACTACTCGATGCTCAAAAAGCTCAAAAACATTACTACGATCTACGACGTTCTAAACCTCCCGAATATAAGGTGGGAGATAAAGTTTGGTTAAGCACGAAGAATATAAGATTACAAGTTCCTTCCAAAAAGCTTGCTTCACTTTATTTGGGTCCCTTTGAAATTAAGAATGTTGTTAATGTTAATGCAGTCACTCTTCAACTACCTTCTTCCATGAGAATTCATCCAACATTTCATGTCTCACTCCTTAAACCCTATGCTTCTATCAGGGCTACATCTTCGATGGATACTTCTCTAACTCAAGTGACAGATGAGATGGAGTACGAGATTGATTCTATTCAAGATTCTCGATACTTTCGAAACCGCCTTTAGTATTTGGTCAGTTGGAAGGGTTATGGACCTGAAGAAGATTCTTGGGAGCCTGCTACTAATGTTATGGCTCCGCGCTTGGTTTCCTTGTTTCATAGGAGGAATCCTCACCGTCCAGGTCCTTGATCCGCTGAGCGGCTCCTTGAGGGGGGTGTCCTGTCAGGGTATTCACTATTACAATCCTGTCCCTTTAATTCTGAATCCTCTCTCCCTATTTAAGGCCCCTCCTCTCTATGCTCCTCGCTTGGTAATTTGAATCAGTTACTTAATGTGACTCCTCTCTGAAGACACCTAGCCCTTTCCTCAAGCTGTGGGGATTTCTTATTTGTTGCTTTGAATCTTGGCAGCCTACATTAATCCTTCATTGCTGTGTGCCGGTCTGCCTCTTTTGTTACTTGCAGTTTCTTAGGAACCAAAGGAGCAGCTTTCAATTCCCTAACTGTTACACCGGGTGGCTGTGACGTCACACCCGGCATCTCAGCGTGTCTGCAGCGCGTGTACCGCGCTGAGTCCTTTCAACAAACAAGCATTCAGGATACCGTAAGGCTTTCATCTGGCTCTGACTTAGCCTTCCAAATAACCATCAGAAATTGGTCTGTATATTTTATTACTCTTTTTGGATATCATTATGTCTCTCAAGTAAGCAAACTAACTAAGCACTGTATTCAATGACTGTTACTATCACTAAACTGCAGGATTAACTTCAACTGCCTGTTACATTGCCTAATCTGCTTGAACTGCTGCTTGCTTAACATCATTTGCTGTGACCACCCTGAACTTGACTAAGTAACTTATCGTTTGTTACTAACTTATCCTTGCATAAACAATATCTGTTAACATAATCTAATATATCATTCTATCTACATATGATATTCCCTGAAGTGCTGAATTCCTAACAAATACATTCTGGCCTTATAACAATATCTCTCTGTACTACATCTGTTTGTATTACATTCCATTTTACTATCTATCTTCTCTGTATATGTGTCAGCTATATCACATTTAATCACTAGTTAATTAGTTGATTAACTTCCTATCCAATCTATAGATACTCCTCCTATCTGTTGAGATACAGACATCCTGTAACCTGGTTGCGTGACAGCTCCGTATTCACTCTGTACCCTGCAGTAGTGACCCTCAGTTCAATGAGCAAAACCGGATTTGTGTAAGTTAAATCTGTGTGAATCCAAGGTTTGGTGTGAGGCTGAGTGGTCCTGCTATAGCGGATACTAGGTACCTGAACTCATTTACCACCTGTTCTAACACATAACTTTACAGAACATAACAGTTGCCTAATAATTATGCACAGTAATAGTCACCTGCACACACAGATATCCCCCTAAAATAGCTATAACTAAAAACAAACTAAAAACTACTTCCAAAACTATTCAGCTTTGATATTAATGAGTTTTTTGGGTTCATTGAGAACATGGTTGTTGTTCAATAGTAAAATTAATCCTCAAAAATATAACTTGCCTAATAATTCTGCACTCCCTGTATACAGGGAGTGCAGAATTATTAGGCAAGTTGTATTTTTGAGGATTATTTTTGAATACGGCCAACTATCTATTGATAAAATACATTGAGAATTTCATTGATGTTTTAATAATCACAATATATTGAATTAAAAAATATATATTTATATATATATTTTTTAATTCAATATATTGTGATTATTAAAACATCAATGAAATTCTCAATGTATTTTATCATTTTTTATTAACATGTAATTTTGAAATGTTGACTAATTTTTTAAGATTTTTTCATATATGATATGAGAGATATAATTGTTTAACAATATGATGCTGTTTCACTAGGTGGCAGAATTTAGGCCATCAATAAGCACTTTGATATATATTTGTATATTTGTATATTGTACGATGGTTCTCCACTAGAGGGCAACATTTTATCACTTCCTAATCACAATGTTTGGCGCCATTAGGGCTATTTAAATGTTTGTTCACTAATGTTTGGTTAAGCTTGAGTATGGTGCTCTAATGATGCCAACAAAAGATGGGTCCGACTGGACTGCGACATACTGGGTACAAAGAATGCAGGCACGGAGGCCTGGACCTTAGAAAAAGACAGGCATGCGGCCACGACAACATACCCTTTGTTAATAGACTTCTATACAGTGTGGGACAAGATAACACAAACTACAACACACATATCAACTAGATATTCACCACTTACTCCTATATACCAGAATGCTGCGGTGCCGTGGAACCGAGCGGAAAAAGAGGCAACTTTTGATACACCCTTCAAAGACTACACCATGGGGGCATTGATCAGTAGAAATAAACTTAAAACATATACAGACCTTATAGAGGAAATGCCCAATCTGGGAATAAACTGGTATTCGCATACACAAATAAATCACTATCTCATGACGCATCGACATAGACACTGCCTAATAAGGGAGCCCACCACATTTGAGGCCTTTTGCCTGAAAAGCACAACAACAGCCCACGCAATCTCCTTAACTTATAAACTCCTCCTCACGGAAGACACACAAACACTCACCACATATGTAAAGGCTTGGGAAAAGGAATTGCACACCGAAATAACACATGATGAATGGCAGACAGCTTTCCAGATAACCAAAACAACCTCGATCTCCACTAGAGTGCAACAGTCTAGCTACAAATTCCTGGCGAGATGGTATCTCACACCCAGCAGGCTGCAGTGCATATATAAACAGGCCTCGAGCAAGTGCTGGAGGGACTGTGGGGAAGAGGGCACATCTGGTGGGATTGCGCTAGACTAGATAATTTTGGGTTGGGGTACTCAATCACATGGAACTCGTCCTGGGGACATCAGTCCAAAAAAACAATGGGCAACACACAGACAACAACCAGTACAGGTCACCTAGACCGACATATAGACACCCGGACTTGTCTCACCGTTGACTAACTAAGAGATTTTTACCGCTTTAGGGGTTAGGGACACAGATGTTCTGCAATCTGTGACCTTTAGAACATAGTCAACATGTTGTACTCTGTTTTTCTCCTTCTCAAGGCCTTACTGCTCAATGCATGGGTCACTGCGCACGGCGGAACATTGGTCGCTATGCACTCCTAGCTTAATAGAACTCAAGTCACTAAAAATACACCAAGAACTCACCCTGGACTCTTGAAACTTTATTTGTGGCGTGAGCCGAATGTACATAGTAATACCACTAATGACCCTGTAGGGCCTGGAACACATGTATGTATATCAACAAGAAATGTACTATATTTCATACACTGTATGTAAAACTGCAAAAGTTGAAAAGTTTGTATCATTTGATTACACTTTAATAAAGCTTTTTGAAAAAAAAAAAGGGCATTTAGCTCTATTGCTGCCCAAACCCTAACCTAAAAATAAAACCCACCCAATCAACCCTTAAAAAAACCTAACACTAACCCCTGAAGATCCACTTACAGTTTTGAAGAGCCGACATCCATCCTCAACGAAGCCGGGAGAAGTCCTCAGCGAGGCGGCAGGAAGTCCTCAACGAAGCCGGGAGAAGTCTTCATCAAAAGCCGGGAGAAGTGGTCCTCCAGACGGGCAGAAGTCTTCATCCAGATGGCAACTTCTATCTTCATCCGGCGCGGAGCAGGTCTATCTTCAAGACATCCGACACGGAGCATCCTCTTCTTTCTGACGACTAACGACGAATGAAGGTTCCTTTAAATGACGTCATCCAAGATGGCGTCCCTTGAATTAGAATTCAATCAGCCAATCAGAATTAAAGGTAAAAAATTCCTATTGGCTGATGCAATCAGCCAATAGGATTGAGCTTGCATCCTATTGGCTGTTCCATATATGTTTAAATATATACATAAGATAAAATGCCTAAAAGAAATATGCTTAGGAATAATGAATACAACTAAGTCCCAATATTAAAAAAAAAATAAGAAACCAAAAGTCAAAATAAAAGATCTAAAAGGAAAAATAGCACAAAAAAATGTCTTAAGACATAAAACTTAAAAAAAAGAATATCAGCTAGATTACGAGTTTTTGTCGGTAAGGCTTGCGGCTCTAACGCTCCTTTTTTTCCACCGCTGCCTTAAGCCAATGCTGGTATTATAGGTTTTTTTAAACCTGGCGTTAGCCGCAAAAAGGTGAGCGTTGAGAAGAATTTAGCTCCACATCTCACCTCAATACCAGCATTGCTTACGGTAGCGGTAAGATGGCTAAACGTGCTCGTGCACGATTTCCCCATAGGAAACAATGGGGCTGAGCTGGCTGGGAAAAAACCTAACACCTGCAAAAAGGCAGCGTTCAGCTTCTAACGCAGCCCCATTGTTTCCTATGGGAAAATAAAAAATATGTCTGCACCTAACAACCTAACATGAACCCCGAGTCTAAACACCCCTAATCTTACACTTATTAAACCCTAATCTGCCGCCCCCGACAAATTGTCGCCACCTGCATTATACTATTAACCCCTAATCTGCCACTCCGGACACCGCCGCCACCTACATTATATCTATTAACCCCTAATCTGCTGCCCCCAAAATCGCCAACACCTACATTATAGTTATTAACCCCTAATCTGCCCCCCAACGTCACCGCAATGATATTAAATTAATTAACCCCTAATCTTCCGCCGCCAATGTCGCCGCCACTATAATAAAGTTATTAACCCCTAAACCTAAGTCTAACCCTAACACCGTCCTAATTTAAATATAATTTAAATACATCTAAATAAAATAACTACAAATTATTCCTATGTAAAACTAAATACTTACCTGTAAATAAAACCATAAGCTAGCTACAATATAACTAATAGTTACATTGTAGCTAGCTTATGATTTATTTTTATTTTACTGGCAACTTTGTATTTATTTTACCTAGGTACAATAGTTATTAAATAGTTATTAACTATTTAATAGCTACCTAGCTAAAATAAGTACAAAATTACCTGTAAAATAAATCCTAACCTAAGTTACAATTACACCTAACACTACACTATCATTAAACTAATTATCTAAACTACCTACAAATAATTACAATTAAATTCAATAAACTAAATTACAAAAAAACAAACACTAAATTACGAAAAAATAAACACTAAATTACAGAAAATAAAAAAATTACAAGAAGTTTAAACTAATTACACCTAATCTAAGCCCCTTAATAAAATAAAAAAGCCCCCCCAAAAAATAAAATGCCCTACCCTATATTAAATTACAAATAGCCCTTAAAAGGGCCTTTTGCCAATCGGAATTCGAGGGACGCCATCTTGTATGACGTCATTTAAAGGACCAGCTATTCATCGGGTAGTCGTCGGCCTAGAAGGATGTTCCGTGCCGGAGGTCTTCAAGATGGAGCCGTTCCTCGTCGGATGGATGAAGATAGAAGATGCTGCTTGGATGAAGCCTTCTCCCAGTTTGGATGTCCTCTTCTGCCCAGATAGGATGAAGACTTCTGCTGGTCTGGATGTCCTCTTCTGGCCCATCGGATGAAGACTTCTGGACGGATCGGATGACCACTGGTGCCCGGCTGGGTGAAGATGGCTCAAGGTAGGGTGATCTTCAATGGGGTAATGCTAGGTTTTTTAAGGGGGTATTGGGTGGGTTTTAGAGTAGGGGTGTGTGGGTGGTGGGTTGTAATGTTGGGGGGTATTGTATTCTTTTTTTTACAGGTGAAAGAGCTGATAACTTTGGGGCAATGCCCCGCAAAAGGCCTTTTAAGGGCTATTTGTAATTTAGTATAGGGTAGGGCATTTTATTATTTTGGGGGGCTTTTTTATTTTATTAGGGGGCTTAGAATAGGTGTAATTAGTTTAAACTTCTTGTAATTTTTTTTTCTGTAATTTAGTGTTTATTTTCTTTCGCAATTTAGTGTTTGTTTCTTTCCATAATTTGGTTTATTGAATTTAATTGTAATTAATTGTAGGTCGATCACACCAGACGAAGTTAAGACTGCTATTAAAACTATGCCAAACGGGAAAAGTCTAGGACCAGACAGACTTGGAGTCAAATACTACAAAACTTACACACACCACTTACTAAAACCACTAACTTCCCTATTTAACGCACTACTACAGGAAGGGGGGTACCCAGGTCAGATGCTAGAGGCAAACATTACAGTCCTACCTAAACAGGGGAAAAACCCAGATAGACCAGAGAATTTTCACCCAATTTCACTCCTCAATGTGGATATCAAAATCTATGCTAAGGTACTAGCTAATAGAATCAATACATTTCTCCCAACTCTGATACACCCGGACCAAGTAGGGTTCGTACCTGGCAGGGATGCACGAGATAACACCCTAAAAGTACTACAACTGGTCACACATGCACAGCAACAACACATGCCCCTAATACTGGTCTCGACGGATGCCGAAAAGGCGTTTGATCGGGTCCACTGGCCATTCCTAAAAGCAGTGCTGACCAAAATGAAATTTAGTGAGACCTTCATAGGGTGAATATTCGCATTATATCAAAATCCCACTGCGAGAGTAAAGGTAAATGGCCTGTTATCAGATAGGTTCACTATTAGAAACGGTACCAGGCAGGGGTGCCCCCTCTCGCCTCTCCTCTTCGCTATGTCGATAGAGGCACTGGCGCAGAAGATTAGAGAAGACGAGCAGATCTCAGGGCTACTAACCAAATCTTGCTCACACAAATTAGCATTGTACGCGGACGATGTCCTGCTGACACTGACTAACGTAGAAACTTCCCTCCCTAGAGTCCTAGACACCTTTAAAGAATACGGCCAACTATCTAACTTTCATTTAAACATAGCGAAATCAGAGATATTAAATGTCTCATATGGCGCAGAAGAACTGGGCAGGGTGCTGAGTAACTGCCCCCTGAGAATACAAAAGGATAAGATGAGATACCTGGGAATATATATATCCCCGGACCCTCAGATTATCTTCCAAGAAAATTTAAAAAATTAGAGCACACACTGATAGCTGACGTATCCAGCTGGAAAAACAAGTCAATTTCTTGGATTGGTCGGATTAACGTTGTGAAAATGAATGTGATCCCCAGACTGCTATACTTGCTTCAGACAACGCCAATCCGACTCCCAGGGAATTACTTACTAAAACTGCAAAATATAATTGAGCAATACATTTGGGGAGGTATCAGACCCAGAGTAGCCAGAAAATCCTTATACTTGCCAAGGGACAGGGGCGGCCTTGAAGTCCCGCACATACAAACCTATAAACAAGGGATCACATTACATAGGCTGCTTGACTGGTGCTCTAATGATGCCAACAAAAGATGGGTCCGACTGGACTGCTACATACTGGGTACAAAGAACGCAGGCACGGAGGCCTGGACCTTAGAAAAAGACAGGCATGCGGCCACGACAACATACCCTTTGTTAATAGACTTCTATACAGTGTGGGACAAGATAACACAAACTACAACACACATATCAACTAGATATTCACCACTTACTCCTATATACCAGAATGCTGCGGTTCCGTGGAACCGAGCGGAAAAAGAGGCAACTTTTGATACACCCTTCAAAGACTACACCATGGGGGCATTGATCAGTAGAAATAAACTTAAAACATATACAGACCTTATAGAGGAAATGCCCAATCTGGGAATAAACTGGTATTCGCATACACAAATAAATCACTATCTCATGACGCATCGACATAGACACTGCCTAATAAGGGAGCCCACCACATTTGAGGCCTTTTGCCTGAAAAGCACAACAACAGCCCACGCAATCTCCTTAACTTATAAACTCCTCCTCACGGAAGACACACAAACACTCACCACATATGTAAAGGCTTGGGAAAAGGAATTGCACACCGAAATAACACATGATGAATGGCAGACAGCTTTCCAGATAACCAAAACAACCTCGATCTCCACTAGAGTGCAACAGTCTAGCTACAAATTCCTGGCGAGATGGTATCTCACACCCAGCAGGCTGCAGTGCATATATAAACAGGCCTCGAGCAAGTGCTGGAGGGACTGTGGGGAAGAGGGCACATCTGGTGGGATTGCGCTAGACTAGATAATTTTGGGTTGGGGTACTCAATCACATGGAACTCGTCCTGGGGACATCAGTCCAAAAAAACAATGGGCAACACACAGACAACAACCAGTACAGGTCACCTAGACCGACATATAGACACCCGGACTTGTCTCACCGTTGACTAACTAAGAGATTTTTACCGCTTTAGGGGTTAGGGACACAGATGTTCTGCAATCTGTGACCTTTAGAACATAGTCAACATGTTGTACTCTGTTTTTCTCCTTCTCAAGGCCTTACTGCTCAATGCATGGGTCACTGCGCACGGCAGAACATTGGTCGCTATGCACTCCTAGCTTAATAGAACTCAAGTCACTAAAAATACACCAAGAACTCACCCTGGACTCTTGAAACTTTATTTGTGGCATGAACCGAATGTACATAGTAATACCACTAATGACCCTGTAGGGCCTGGAACACATGTATGTATATCAACAAGAAATGTACTATATTTCATACACTGTATGTAAAACTGCAAAAGTTGAAAAGTTTGTATCATTTGATTACACTTTAATAAAGCTTTTTGAAAAAAAAAGGGCATTTAGCTCTATTGCTGCCCAAACCCTAACCTAAAAATTAAACCCACCCAATCAACCCTTAAAAAAACCTAACACTAACCCCTGAAGATCCACTTACAGTTTTGAAGAGCCGACATCCATCCTCAACGAAGCCGGGAGAAGTCCTCAGCGAGGCGGCAGGAAGTCCTCAACGAAGCCGGGAGAAGTCTTCATCAAAAGCTGGGAGAAGTGGTCCTCCAGACGGGCAGAAGTCTTCATCCAGATGGCAACTTCTATCTTCATCCATCTGGCGCGGAGCAGGTCTATCTTCAAGACATCCGACACGGAGCATCCTCTTCTTTCTGACGACTAACGACGAATGAAGGTTCCTTTAAATGACGTCATCCAAGATGGCGTCCCTTGAATTAGAATTCAATCAGCCAATCAGAATTAAAGGTAAAAAATTCCTATTGGCTGATGCAATCAGCCAATAGGATTGAGCTTGCATCCTATTGGCTGTTCCATATATGTTTAAATATATACATAAGATAAAATGCCTAAAATAAATATGCTTAGGAATAATGAATACAACTAAGTCCCAATATTAAAAAAAAAATAAGAAACCAAAAGTCAAAATAAAAGATCTAAAAGGAAAAAAAAAGGGCATTTAGCTCTATTGCTGCCCAAACCCTAACCTAAAAATTAAACCCACCCAATCAACCCTTAAAAAAACCTAACACTAACCCCTGAAGATCCACTTACAGTTTTGAAGAGCCGACATCCATCCTCAACGAAGCCGGGAGAAGTCCTCAGCGAGGCGGCAGGAAGTCCTCAACGAAGCCGGGAGAAGTCTTCATCAAAAGCCGGGAGAAGTGGTCCTCCAGACGGGCAGAAGTCTTCATCCAGATGGCAACTTCTATCTTCATCCATCTGGCGCGGAGCAGGTCTATCTTCAAGACATCCGACACGGAGCATCCTCTTCTTTCTGACGACTAACGACGAATGAAGGTTCCTTTAAATGACGTCATCCAAGATGGCGTCCCTTGAATTAGAATTCAATCAGCCAATCAGAATTAAAGGTAAAAAATTCCTATTGGCTGATGCAATCAGCCAATAGGATTGAGCTTGCATCCTATTGGCTGTTCCATATATGTTTAAATATATACATAAGATAAAATGCCTAAAAGAAATATGCTTAGGAATAATGAATACAACTAAGTCCCAATATTAAAAAAAAAATAAGAAACCAAAAGTCAAAATAAAAGATCTAAAAGGAAAAATAGCACAAAAAAATGTCTTAAGACATAAAACTTAAAAAAAAGAATATCAGCTAGATTACGAGTTTTTGTCGGTAAGGCTTGCGGCTCTAACGCTCCTTTTTTTCCACTGCTGCCTTAAGCCAATGCTGGTATTATAGGTTTTTTTAAACCTGGCGTTAGCCGCAAAAAGGTGAGCTTTGAGAAGAATTTAGCTCCACATCTCACCTCAATACCAGCATTGCTTACGGTAGCGGTAAGATGGCTAAACGTGCTCGTGCACGATTTCCCCATAGGAAACAATGGGGCTGAGCTGGCTGGGAAAAAACCTAACACCTGCAAAAAGGCAGCGTTCAGCTTCTAACGCAGCCCCATTGTTTCCTATGGGAAAATAAAAAATATGTCTGCACCTAACACCCTAACATGAACCCCGAGTCTAAACACCCCTAATCTTACACTTATTAAACCCTAATCTGCCGCCCCCGACAAATTGTCGCCACCTGCATTATACTATTAGCCCCTAATCTGCCACTCCGGACACCGCCGCCACCTACATTATATCTATTAACCCCTAATCTGCTGCCCCCAAAATCGCCAACACCTACATTATAGTTATTAACCCCTAATCTGCCCCCCAACGTCACCGCAATGATATTAAATTAATTAACCCCTAATCTTCCGCCGCCAATGTCGCCGCCACTATAATAAAGTTATTAACCCCTAAACCTAAGTCTAACCCTTACCCTAACACCGTCCTAATTTAAATATAATTTAAATACATCTAAATAAAATAACTACAAATTATTCCTATGTAAAACTAAATACTTACCTGTAAATAAAACCATAAGCTAGCTACAATATAACTAATAGTTACATTGTAGCTAGCTTATGATTTATTTTTATTTTACTGGCAACTTTGTATTTATTTTACCTAGGTACAATAGTTATTAAATAGTTATTAACTATTTAATAGCTACCTAGCTAAAATAAGTACAAAATTACCTGTAAAATAAATCCTAACCTAATCTAAGCCCCTTAATAAAATAAAAAAGCCCCCCCAAAAAATAAAATGCCCTACCCTATATTAAATTACAAATAGCCCTTAAAAGGGCCTTTTGCCAATCGGAATTCGAGGGACGCCATCTTGTATGACGTCATTTAAAGGACCAGCTATTCATCGGGTAGTCGTCGGCCTAGAAGGATGTTCCGTGCCGGAGGTCTTCAAGATGGAGCCGTTCCTCGTCGGATGGATGAAGATAGAAGATGCTGCTTGGATGAAGCCTTCTCCCGGTTTGGATGTCCTCTTCTGCCCAGATAGGATGAAGACTTCTGCTGGTCTGGATGTCCTCTTCTGGCCCATCGGATGAAGACTTCTGGATGGATCGGATGACCACTGGTGCCCGGCTGGGTGAAGATGGCTCAAGGTAGGGTGATCTTCAATGGGGTAGTGCTAGGTTTTTTAAGGGGGTATTGGGTGGGTTTTAGAGTAGGGGTGTGTGGGTGGTGGGTTGTAATGTTGGGGGGTATTGTATTCTTTTTTTTACAGGTAAAAGAGCTGATAACTTTGGGGCAATGCCCCGCAAAAGGCCTTTTAAGGGCTATTTGTAATTTAGTATAGGGTAGGGCATTTTATTATTTTGGGGGGCTTTTTTATTTTATTAGGGTGCTTAGAATAGGTGTAATTAGTTTAAACTTCTTGTAATTTTTTTTTCTGTAATTTAGTGTTTATTTTTTTTCGCAATTTAGTGTTTGTTTCTTTCCGTAATTTGGTTTATTGAATTTAATTGTAATTAATTGTAGGTAGTTTAGATAATTAATTTAATGATAGTGTAGTCTTAGGTGTAATTGTAACTTAGGTTAGGATTTATTTTATAGGTAATTTTGTACTTATTTTATCTAAGTAGTTATTAAATAGTTAATAACTATTTAATAACTATTGTACCTAGTTAAAATAAATACAAAGTTGCCTTTGAAATAAATATAAATCCTAAGCTAGCTACAATGTAACTATTAGTTATATTGTAGCTATCTTAGGGTTTATTTTATCGGTAAGTATTTAGTTTTAAATAGGAATAATTTATTTAATTTTGTTAAATTTATTTATTTTAAATTAAATTATATTTAAGTTAGGGGGGGTTAGGTTTAGACTTAAGTTTAGGGATTAATACATTTAATATAGTAGTGGCGACATTGGGGGTGGCAGATTAGGGGTTAATAAGTGTAGTTAGGTTGCGGCAACAATGGGGGCGGCAGATTAGGGGTTAATAAATATAATGTAGGTGTCGGCGATGTTAGGGGCAGCAGATTAGGGATTCATAGGTATAATGTAGGTGACGGCGATGTCCAGTCAGCAGATAAGGGGTTAAAATTTTTTATTATAGTGTTTGTGATGTGGGAGAGCCTCAGTTTAGGGGTTAATAGGTAGTTTATGGGTGTTAGTGTACTTTGTAGAACTTTAGTTAAGAGCTTTATGTTCCGGCGTTAGCCCATAAAACTCTTAACTACTTACTTTTAAATGCGGTAGGAGTCTTGACAGGAGAGGGTCTAGCGCTCACTTCTTCCAAGACTCGTAATACCAGCGTTAGGCAAGTCCCATTAAAAAGATTGGATACGCAATTGACGTAAGGTGATTTGCGGTAGCCTCGAGTCGCGGAAGAAAAGTGAGCAGTCGACCTTTTCCTACTTGATTCGTAATACCAGCGGGCATTAAAAAGCAGCGTTTGGACCTCTCAACGCTGCTTTTTAAGGCTGATGCCAAACTCGTAATCTATGCGTATTTTAATAAAAAATAGAAAAAGGATACCAATAAATGCTAATATTCTATAATCATGAAATAAATTGTAGTATTGTAATGTATATATTCTTATTTAAAATGTTAAGTCAAATGTTGAAAAACAATTAAAGGACCAGTAATGAACAAATGCATGATAACAAGACAGTGCAACAGCACTTGGGGTCGATTTATTATGCTGCAAATGCAACAGTTTCCGCGTGAGCGTTCAGGCTCGCCGGAAACATAAGTTAAGAAGCAGCGGTCATAGGGCTGCTGCTCCTTAAAGTGAATGTTAACCTTCAAGAATGAGTGACCGGTTTTTAAAAATACTATTAAAAACAGGGGCACTTTCATTCATGAAAGCTTACATTTCACACGTTTTGATAAAATACTTACCTTTTTTTCTTGAAGCCGGAGAAGCCATTCCTCTTCTCTGCCGCTCGTCACTTCATATGTCAGCAATGACGAATCCGGCTTCCTCCAATCACGCCATTGCCTCAGGCAATGATTCCCCTGGGTGGAAGCCGTGATTGGAGGATGTCGTATTTGTCATTGCTGACGTAAGAAGAGCCGAGCGACAGGAGGAGGAATCGCTTCTCCGACTTCAAGAAGAAAAGGTAAGTATTTTAACAAAACCGGTGAAATGTAAACTTTTATGAATGAAAGTGCCCCTGTTTTTAATAGTATTTTTAAAAACTGGGCTCTCATTCTTGAAAGTTGAGAATCACTTTAACTCGTCCGCCATCTCTGAGGTGGTGAACAGCAATCATCCCGATCAGATCTGATCGGGATGATTGACACCCCCTGCTAGTGGCCGATTGGCCGTGAATGTGCAGGGGGCGGTATTGCACAAGCATTTCATGAGAAATGCTTGTGCAATGATAAATGCTTGTCAGCATTTACCAATGTTAATTAAGCCCCTGTGTCTAAACTTCAAGTGAGTAGTAGATTTTTCTGACAAATTTCAAAGCTATGTCTTTTTCCACTCCTCCTATCATGTGACAATCATCAGCCAATCACAAATGCATATACGTATATTCTGTGAATTCTTGCACATGCTCAGTGGGAGATGGTGACTCAAAAAGTGAAAATTTAAAAAAGACTGTGCACATTTTGTTAATGGAAGTAAATAGGAAAATTGTTTAAAATAGCTGCTCTATCTGAATCATGCAAGTTTAAATTTGAGTGTCCCTTTAATCAAGGCTTTGAAGTAGTAACTTGAATATGTATATATTTCTGGTCCTTTGTGTTACTCTTTGTATGCATAACAAGAAATAGCAGCTGCATATTCTATAGCATCTGCAATGATTCCTGAAGATTACATATTTGGTAGAAGTATATGGGAACCATCTCTTAGAAAATGTACTTGCAGCTATGTTTGATGTCAGTTATTGCGACTGTCTCGTTGGTTTTTGCTAGTAATACAACTATCCATAGATTACAAATTACATGTCTATCTATCTATCTATTGGGTACTTGTAAAGCGCAAACTAATCACCCGTGAGGGTTTCAAGGCTCATGTAGGCTTTAACTAAATAAAAAAGCTTTGTAGAATCGAGAGAAATAATTGAGAGATAGTTATACACCACACTATGGAGATAGTAACTTTTAGGACATAATTTAGTCAAATTTGTTTTCAATTAATCGATATTTGCAAAACACATATAATTGTAAAAAAGCTACACTATCATTTATTATTTTCAAAATCTGTATTTTGTTTGGACTCACAAGTAACAATATGGATTAGTGTTCCCAAGTTACCTTACGTTAAAATATTGTACAATTTTCCCTATTTTTATTCTCTTCCTGTGTTTCAGCCAGTCTTTAAAGGGACATAAAAACTCAAAAGTTTTTCTTTCATGATTAAGATATAGAATACAATTTTAAATAACTGTTCATATTATTTCTATTATCAAATTTGCTTCATTCTCTTTGTATTCTTTGTTGAGGGAGCGCAGCGATGGCAGCAAAGTGTAAATATACAGTATATATATATATATGTATATGATTATATACATTTATGTAAATACACATATTAACACATAAATATATATGTATATAAGAATATACATATATATTTACTGGGAACACACAGTTCCCATAGATCACTATGTAAAGGCACTTTTCAGTGCCGTTTTCTTTCTAACACCCCATACTCACCAACCTTAACCCCTTAAAACAGCCTAGTGCAGTGTTTTTTGTTTAAAACAAATAATGGTACTTTTTTTTTTTAAGAAAAAACTTTACTACCCTCTATTTTGAGGGCATTTGGGGCACTTTAAGAAAATTAACCAGAGATCTGATCTCTGGTTTATTTTCTGAACGCTAATTGCTATAGCAAGCTCGCTGTAGCAATAACCAGCCACTTGTAATAGCTGGTTATTTATCACGTGCCCACAAACGGGGAAAATTAGCACTCCACTCATAATCTAGCCCTGATTGCACTACATAGCTTATATGTTATTACTTATATGTTTGAGAACTACTGGGAAGAGGTCTTGCTGTAAAGGCATCTCCTTCCTTGAGAACTATGTACATCACCATGGGGAGTTCAGTAATAATAATTCTTAATGTGAATGAGAGACACTTACTTTGCAATAAAATGCTAAGTAAAATAAGCTGATGATTTCTCTCAATGCCGGCAGGTATTTGAGTATCGGGCACTAAGAGCTACAGGTTCTTATGATGGCTAAACTAAAATACTCTGGCAGAAGCTGGTGATCTAAAACTAGGGAAGACATGAGATCAAATACCTATAGCAATCTCATAGATGGAGGTACTTCTTCAGTTTTATATTAGACAAAGCAAAGCTATGAAATAAAAGCCACAAGCCACTGAAATCTCTTTTTATATTATTGTTTCAATAAAAAAATGATTCTATTCTTAAAAGGACATGAAACCCACAAATTTTCTATCATGAATCAGATAAAGAATACAATTTTCAAAAAGTTTCCAATTTACTTCTATTATCATATTTGCTTTGTTCTTTTGTTATTCTTTGTTGAAGAGATATCTAGAAAGGTAGTGTGCAAATGTCTGGAGCTACAAATGACAGGAAATAGTTCTGCTATCTTGTTAATGTATTACATTGCTGCAAATCTGCTGCCATTTCATGCTGCAGACATGAGCACACTCCTAAGCTTACATCCCTGCTTTTTAACAAAGGATAGAAAGAAAACTTGATAATAGAAGTAAATTGTAAAGTTGTTTAAAATTGCATGCAATTCCCCTAAACTGCAGACCTTTTAGAGTCAAAATTATGTTTTTTTCCTGAAATGTATCCCTTATATATATTAAAGATATGTTCTGCATTCCTCACCTTAAGGGGCGTATTGTGCGACCAACATAATTCAATCCACATGGGCACTGCAGAACATAGACTACATTTTTTGCATTACATGTAATGATTCTGAATTGTTTCACATTGCACCATTTCTTATCCATTTTGGATTGAAATCGCTCAAATTGTTTCTTTTCATATTTAATTTGAGTACATCCTATTACACATTCCACACTTGTAGAAGCATTTCAGATTTTTATTTGTTAACCACATATTCTCATTTACTTCCTCTCTAATACAACTTGATGTTAAAATTTCTTATAAATTTGGTGATTTTAAAAATACTATTCTAGGATTTTCTGTTAAGAGCTCATTAAGGGCTGGGTCTCTTTTCAAGATGTCTAATGTTGTTCTATGATCTTTTTAATCTGTAAACTTTTGATACTATAGTTCAAATTTCTAGTTCCAAATAGTTCATCTTCCTTATTTTCATCTTTTTTTCTTATATTGTAACATATGTTTCCTATTTATTTTACCAACGTCCTTTATTAAATCATCAATTTTCTTATTTTCATAACTCTTTTCCACAAATCCTTTATTCATTATATCCACCTGCTCTTTATAATTTTCCATCTCAGTACAATTTCTTCAGATTCTTTAGAATTGCCCTTTTGGTATATTATCTAGCCAACCTCTATAATGACAACTGTTCTTTTTTATATAAGAGTTTGAATCTACTTTTTAAAAATCATTTAAAAACAAACAAAAAAAACTTAATAAAAAAAACAAAAAAGTAAGTTGGGAAGCCAGCCATAAAAAAAATAATTATTTAAATCTAGAGATTTAGAAAAAGGAAGAATTAAGACCAAAAATTAGTTCTCTCATAGCAACTGTTCTCTTTTTGCATTGCAAAAAAAAACAAGCTTTGGGTTGTATAACTTATTTTAAATGTATCACAAATAAAAATGTGTTAGAAAAGATTTCCTCTACGGGGGATATGTATCAAGCTGTCAACTATGTTGCATTCGCCAGCATCAATATGCTCACCTAACATCGCCAAACATTGCGGCCACGTTTCTCACTATGCTCTTCTTATTTATGAAAAAAGCCGGCATAAAGACGCGCACCAATTTAGTTTATTTAATTGGTATTTTAATTTAATTGTAGTATAATAGTTAGGGTAGGTTAATTAATAGTTTAAATAGTTTATTTTAATTCTACAGGTAACTTTTAATTTATATTAAGATAGGGATCTTGTAATTTTAATTTAAAGTTAGGGGGTTGTTAGGTTTAGGGGGTTAATAGCTTAATTTAGTTTTTGGCGATGTGGGTGGCTGACGGTTTAGGGGTTAATAGGTTTAGTTAGTGGCAGTAATGTGGGAGTCCAGAGGTTTAGGGGTTAATACGTTTATTGTCGGGGAGCGGCGGAATGTGGGTTAATACATTTTATTTAGGTTGCAGCGATGTCGGGACGGCAGATTAGGGGTGTTTAGACTCAGGGTTTATGTTAGGGTGTTAGGTGTAAAAGTTACTTGTTTTCTACCATAAAAATCAATGGGTTATATTTCTTTGTCTTGCAGCAAAGTCTTCGCTGCTTTCAGACTCCCATTGATTTCAATGGCATCCGTGGCCTCCAGGGTGGCGGATTGAAAACCAGGTAACGCTGGGTCGGAATAGACACAAGCGTACCTGTTAAAAGTTTGATAACTGGGATAAAGTGTCAAATAGAGCCGAATGTGTATTCGGAACATCTGTAATGACGTAAGCATCGATTTGCGTCTGATTGAGATCGCTGGTTCGTATGTTACATCACGAATTTCAACATTTGCCGGTCTGTAGGCTTTGATAACTAGGTCGGATCAATCTCGCTACAATTCTGGCGTATTTGCGGTTGATAACTTTGATAGATAGGACTCATGGGGTTGATCTTAGCACTGGCAAGTAAGGCTATATGCTATGGCCAAATGATACTAAAATTCCCCCTTTTAATATAAGTTTAGGGATAATCTGAAGGTAACTGTTTTCTCTTGTTAGCAAAATGTAACAGACTTCTTTTATTTTTCTCCCCAAAAGTATTGGAATTGCTTCAGATTTAAAAACTTTACAAAAAGGTATGCATGGCATTTTGACAGGAATTCCGTTGGATTGGAATAGACCTCATAGATATGTTAGAGAGTGTTTTATTCACAAATAAGTGTGACTACTTCTATACTATGTTATAAAAACATCTTTTATCAGCTTACTGCTTGAAAGATTTTAAGTTACTCTAATGCTCAAAGGATATAAATTATTTTTAAAATAAAACTGGATATTTTATTGTATACATTTAAATTGCATAAATGCATCATTTATCAGCTTTGATTAATTCAAACCTGAGCTCATACCATTAATAAAATAACCATTTTTTCCACACTTTACCTTTTCAAACAATACTCAATAATATCTTCAAACAGTGAAATAGATAAAAAAGGAAACATATCTTTATTATTTAAATTAAGCTTTAATGAAAAAGAATATAGTCAAATTATTTTAACATATCAAAATAAAGCTTTTCCTATACCTTTTGTAGTGGGCAATTCCACATCTGCAAAGTAATGCACAAAAAATATATTTGAGTGAGTTTGATACACTTGATAAAAAGTATTTTATATACTGATGGTAAAAGATACAAGATGAAAAAGGAGATTAGTTTAGGTACTGCCAGAGAAGAATCAATTTTTTATAACTTAAGACCCTCCCTATAAATAAACATGAAACCAATAGTATGAACTGCAATTCTGTTTATATATCAATGTCATGCCTCTCTGACAGATCAGTATCGTAAACACTTTGCTAGCAAGGCATTGACTACGCCATATTCCACATTCATTCCACTGAAAAGGCACCCAGAGGTTTGTGAACACTGGAAATATGAGAAACACAAAGGGGTATAAAGTACCATTGAATAAACATGTCCTGCATATCTTTTATGTCAGATAAACTTTTAGCATTACCAATATTAAAGTTTTAAACTTTATATTCAGTTTTGTTGGATTCAAAACCATTATATGATACACAAATTTATATTTTAAGAAGTTTTCATCTTTCCACTCTTTATGAAAAAGTGAAGAAGTATCAAATCTGTGCCTCACACTAGTGTTTAGGTCTTTTGTATGTGATTTTAATGATATGTGTGTGTCCATTTGACTGTTATGCATGTTTAAAGGGTCAGTCTCGTCCAAAAAAATGATCATGATTCAGATAGGGCATGTCATTTTAAAAAACTTTCCAATTTACTTCTATCATCAATTTTGATTTGTTCTCTTGATATTCTTAGTTAAAACCTATACCTAGGTAGGCTCATATACTAATTTCTTAGCCCTTCGTAGGAGACTCTTATCTGAATGCATTTTGACAGTTTTTCACAACTAGAGGGCATTAGTTCATGTGTGCCATATAGATAACAGCGTGCTCATCCCTGTGGATTTACCTAGAAGTCAGCACCAACTGGCTAAAATGCAAGTCTGTCAAAAGAACTGAAATAAGGGGGCAGTCTGCAGAAGCTTAGATACAAGATAATCATAGAGGTAAAACATGTATTAATATAACAGTGTTGGTTATGCAAAACTGGAGAATGGGTAATAAAGGGATTATCTATATTTTTAAACAATAACAATTCTGGTCTAGACTGTCCCTTTAAAGGATGTGTGTTATATATACTACTGTGCAGGTCTGAAAACATGCTGTAAAGTAAGAATGCTTTCAAAAATGAAATGCTAGTAGTTTATTATTATCAATTAACAAAATGCAAAGTGAGTGAACAGAGGACAAATCTAAATCAAATAAATATTTTGTGTGACCACCCTTTGCCTATAGCATACATTTTTCTAGGTACACTTGCACATAGTTTTTTAAGGAACTTGGCAGGTAGGTTGTTCTTAATATCTTAGAGAACTTACCACATTTCTGTGGGTTTGAGCACCTTCAGTTGCTTCTGTCTCTTCAGATTTGCGTTCTATGGGGCCATACTGTTACGAGTTCTTAATGACATTGGCTTTGTGTTTGAGGTCATTGTCATGCTGCAGAATAAATTGAGGGCCAAATAGATGCCTCTCTGTTGGACTTGCATGACGGATCTGCCTCTGCCTGTACGTCTCAGCATTGAGGTGACCATTAATTCTGACTAAATCCCCAACTATTTTTGCAGAAATGCATCCCCATACTTGCAAGGAGCCTGCACCATGCTTCACTATTCCTATCAGACACTCACTCTTGTACCACTCTCCAGCTCCTCGGTGAAGAAAATGCCTTTTGCTACAGCCAAAAATTCCAAATTTTGACACATCACTCCAGAGCACCTGTTGCCATTTTGCTGCACCTAGTTCCTGCGTTGTCTTCCATAGTTGAGTGTCATGGCCTTGTTTCAACCTTGGGGTATGGCTTTTTGGCTGCAGATCTTCTATGAAGACCACATCTATCCACAAAAGCTACAGGGCACCTTTGCAGCTACTTATTGCCTTCCAGACTGCAACACCATACAGATAAATATTTGGGACTACAACTCCCACAAACTATTGCTGTCAAATACAGCTACTGTACATGTCTTCACTTATGCTTTCAGCTGTTTGCCACTACCAAGCTTGCTTAAAATAAACCAAAATAAAATACTTCAACCCTAAAAAAACAACTACTAAAAAAATAATATATCAGCATGCCAAATTTTATGAAAATGGGTGAAGTTTTTTTTTAATCATTTGCAGGCTAGGCTATTTATTTTCAATATTAAGAAATAGTACCTTTTATTTACTTTTAATAACAAAAATACTTTTAGAATTTCTTCTCATTGAGGTTTCTCACAAAACTGTTATATTACACATACATTTGTTTAGCAAATTTAAATGTATAAGCACCTGAAAAGTACAGCTTCTGAACAGGTGAATTGTACCTATAGCTACAAAACAGTTCAGCTTAAAAACGTATGTTTATGTCACATTTTTATTCCCAATAAAAGACTATATTATGAGTGGAGCGGAATATCACGCTTTATTTGAGCTTCACTCAGTAATACCAGCGCATGGAAATGTGTGCTGGTATTACAGGTGCGGCGCAATGAAAGAGTGCTTCCATAGGCTCCAATGGAAGTCTTGTTTTCATGCCGGTAGCCATGGCAAACCACCTAGCGCATCGCAGGGGCATATTGCGCAGCGTTGGGCAGTAATAAATCAATATATGTATATGCTTATATATTTATGTGTTTATATGTGTATATATACATATAATGGAAATCAGTCCTGTGTGATATTACACTGTTAAAGTTATTCAAATGTTTAAACATCAAATCCGGACTGAGACTCAATGATACCTCTATACAAGTGATTCTTGCACCCTCTGCATTGGAACATTGGCACTATAGAGCTTTCACAAGCCGTGTACTCCCTGGGAATTTCTATCCCAATAGAATTAATTGATGGATGACGGAGATACAAATTTCTCTGGAACTCCGTGTTCACACCAGCAAAATGTGTTTATAATCAGCTTATTTATGGCTCAGCACATACCTCTGTAAGTGTCCAATAGTTCCTCTGCCCTCCCTGATAATGCGGGATCCGTGGCGGTGCTTCACCTGCACATCTGATGCGGTCCAAGCCCTCCGTTGCTCCTGTGGCACTCACACACCCACTGTTCCAATCGAGCTGTCCGGCTTCCAGGCCTCCAAACCCAGCATCCCAGTTGTCTCAGAGGTTGTGATTTTACAACAGGGGTTGTGTGCCTCTGTCTCAATCAATGGATAGTTTGTGTTGCACAGTCGAGCGTTAAGTGCTGGTCAGCAATACAAGGATCAAAGAAGGAAAGTACTCAGCTTGTATATAAAACTTTGCTTTTATTTTCTCATTTAGATAGAATCGTACTTAAATATATCAGCACTACAAGCAAACATTATGCAATTTTAGTGAAGCATTATACCAATTCTAAAGATACCATTAGAGTTATTGCCAGGTAAATCAGGTGTAAGATGGTGATGCACACTCTTTCTTAACCAATAGAAATGTTTCAAAGGGTATTTTAAGTGAGAAGAGGTATACACAAGTCAGGCTATGATTACGGCTGAATGCTGAAATGCGTAAGCCAGTTGTGCTGCGCATACCCATCTCTGTATGTTTGGTTGGCTGCTGTCACCTTTTAAATGAGAAAATAAAAGTAAAGTTTTATATACGAGTGGAGTACTTTCCTTCTTTGATCCTTATATATAGGTACATAAGCATATACATATATATTTATAGTGATAACACAGTCCCCCATTGACCTCCATGTAAAGGCACTTTAGGTGCTGTTTTTTTTCTCTCAAACACCCCATATTAAAACTGCTTTGTGTAGTTTCTTTAAAAAAAAAAAAAAAGAATGCTCATCTTCATTGTAAATGTATATATACTGTACTATTTATTTTGGGGGCAATTGGGGCATTTTTTCATTTTTAACCAGAGGTCTGACCTCTGGATAATTTCTCACACAGGGAAACTGCAAGCTCGCGGTCACATAAACCAACCACTTGTAATGGCTCTTTATTTAACGTGCGCCCGTAAAGGGGCAAATTCGCCTGTGTAGGGGCGTATGTTTATATAGCACTCTACTCTTAGGGGTCAAATTGTCAAGCTCCATACGGAGCTTGATGCCCTGTGTTTTTGGTGAGCCTTCAGGAAACAGAAGTTATGAAGCAGCGGTCTAAAGACCACTGCTCCATAACCTGTCAACGTGCTCTGAGGCGGCGTACAGAAATTAACCCGATCGGATACGGTGGTTAAATTAGTAGACAATTGCAAAACTTAATAAAGAAAAATTTATTATGGACAAAAAAAGAGTCACAGTGAATTTATATATAAAAAACACAATTACACCAAGACATTTAAAAAAATAAATAAAATAGGAGTAAAAACAGAGCCTAATATTGCATTAGTTTAGATATCTGTACCAAAGGGAGCTTGGAAAGAAAAAATGACAATACTATTTTGCGGAAATCACAGTTACATAAAAAAATTTTTCTTGAGGTCAAGTTTCTTAACAGGCCCCTTCCAGAGTGGGCAAGGAAGGTAGCCACCGCTCGTTTATGGCAGGCCATAAAAACATCCGGCTAGATTACGAGTTTTGCGTTATAGGCTATGCGGTGCTAATGAGCAGTTTTCTCTCATCGCTCACTTACCTGCAGCACTGGTATTACGAGTTTTTACAAACCCGTCGTTATAAGACAAGAAGTGAGCGTTGAGCAAAATTTTGCTCATTACCGCACTCCAATACCAGCGCTGCTTAAGTCAGCGGTGAGCTGGTCGTACGTGCTTGTGCACGATTTCCCCATAGGAATCAATGGGGAGAGCTGGCTGAGAAAAAGTCTAACACCTGCAAAAAAGCAGCGTAAAACTCCTTAGCGCAGCCCCATTGATTCCTATGGGGAAACACATTTTATGTCTACACCTAACACCCTAACATGAACCCTGAGTCTAAACACCCCTAATCTTACACTTATTAACCCCTAATCTGCCATCCCCAACATCGCCGACACCTACATTATAATTATTAACCCCTAATCTACCATTCCGGACACCGCTGCCACCTACATTATGCTTATGAACCCCTAATCTGCTGCCCCCAACATCGCCAAACCCTACATTATATTTATTAACCCCTAATCTGCCACCCCCAATGTCACCGCAACCTACCTACACTTATTAACCCCTAATATGCTGCCCCCAATGTCGCTGCCACTATAATAAACATATTAACCCCTAAACCGCCGCACTCCCGCCTCACAAACATTAGTTAAATATTATTAACCCCTAATCTGCCGGCCCTAACATTGCAGCCAAATACCTACATTTATTAACCCCTAATCTGCCGCCCCCAATGTCGCCGCCACTATATTAAAGTTATTAACCCCTAAACCTGTCTAACCCTAAACCTAACACCCCCTAACTTAAATATAATTAAAAGAAATTGAAATAAAAATTCCTATCATTAACTAAATTATTCTTATTTAAAACTAAATACTTACCTATAAAATAAACCCTAAGATAGCTACAATATAACTAATAGTTACATTGTAAATAGCTTATGGTTTATTTTTATTTCACAGACAAATTTGTTTTTATTTTAACTAGGTAGAATAGTTACTAAATAGTTATTGACTATTTACTAACTACCTAGCTAAAATAAATACAAAAGTACCTGTAAAATAAAACCTAACCTAAGTTACAATTACACCTAACACTACACTATAATTAAATTAATTCCCTAAATTACATACAATTAAATAAAATTATCTAAAGTACAAAAAAAAACACTAAATTACAAAAAATAATAAAGAATTTACAAGATTTTTAAACTAATTAACCTAATCTAATCCCCCTAACAAAATAAAAATGCCCCCCCAAAATAAAAAGCCCTACCCTACGCTAAATTACAAATAGCCCTTAAAAGGACCTTTTGCGGGGCATTGCCCCAAAGTAATCAGCTCTTTTACCTGTAAAAAAAATTACAAATCCCCCCCAACATTAAAACCCACCACCCACACAACCAACCCTACTCTAAAAGCCACCCAATACCCCCTTAAAAAAAACTTAACACTAACCCCTTGAAAATCACCTTACCAGGAAAAGTCTTCATCCAACTATTCCGAAGTCCTCAACAAAGCCAGGAGAAGTCTTCATCCAAGCCGGGCAAAGTGGTCCTCCAGATGGGCAGAAGTCTTCATCCAGACGGCATCTTCTATCTTCATCCATCCGGCGTGGAGCGGGTCCATCTTCAAACCATCCGACGCGGAGCATCCTCTTCATCTGACGGCGAACACTGAATGAAGGTTTCTTTAAATGACATCATCCAAGATGGCATCCCTTCAATTCTGATTGGCTGATAGAATAGAAATCAGCCAATCGGAATTAAGGTAGAAAAAATCCTATTGGCTGATGCAATCAGCCAATACGATTGAAGTTCAATCCTATTGGCTGATCCAATCAGCTAATAGGATTGAGCTGGCATTCTATTGGCTGTTCCAATCAGCCAATAGAATGCCAGCTCAATCCTATTGGCTGATTGCATCAGCCAATAGGATTTTTTCTACCTTAATTCCAATTGGCTGATAGAATTCAATCAGCCAATCGGAATTGAAGGGACGCCATCTTGGATGACATCATTTAAAGGAACCTTCATTCCAGAAGAGCCGTTGGATGAAAAGGATGCTCCGCGTCGGATGTCTTGAAGATGGACCCGCTCCGCACCGGATGGATGAAGATAGAAGATGCCGTCTGGATGAAGACTTCTGCCTGTCTGGAGGACCACTTCGCCCGGCTTGGATGAAGACTTCTCCTGGCTTTGTTGAGGACTTCAGCCCGGCTTGGATGAAGACTTCTCCCGGTAAGGTGATTTTCAAGGGGTTAGTGTTAGTTTTTTTAAGGGGGTATAGGGTGGGTTTTAGAGTAGGGTTGCTTGTGTGAGTGGTCGGTTTCAATGTTGAGGGGGGATTTGTAATTTTTTTACAGGTAAAAGAGCTGATTACTTTGGGGCAATGCCCCGTAAAAGGCCCTTTTAAGGGCTATTTGTAATTTAGTGTAGGATAGGGCTTTTTTATTTTGGGTGGGCTTTTTTATTTTGTTAGGGGGATTAGATTAGATTGCATCAGCCAATAGGATTTTATCTACCTTAATTCCGATTGGCTGATAGAATTTTATCAGCAAATCGGAATTGAAGGGACGCCATCTTGGATGATGTCATTTAAAGGAACCTTCATTCCAGAAGAGCCGTCGGATGAAGAGGATGCTCCACGTTGGATGTCTTGAAGATGGACCCGCTCCACGCCGGATGGATGAAGATAGAAGATGCCGTCTGGATGAAGACTTCTGCCCGTCTGGAGGACCACTTTTCCCGGCTTGGATGAAGACTTCTCCTGGCTTCGTTGAGGACTTTGGCCCAGTTGGATGAAGACTTCTCCCGGTAAGGTGATCTTCAAGGGGTTAGTGTTAGTTTTTTTAAGGGTGTATTGGGTAGGTTTTAGAGTAGGATTGGTTGTGTGGGTGGTGGGTTTTAATGTTGGGGGGGATTTGTAATTTTTTTTTAAAGGTAAAAGAGCTGATTACTTTGGGACAATGCCCAGGAAAAGTCCCTTTTAAGGGCTATTTGTAATTTAGTGTAGGGTAGGGCTTTTTTTATTTTGGAGGGGCTTTTTTATTTTGTTAAGGGGATTAGATTAGGTGTAATTAGTTTAAAAATCTTGTAATTTGTTTATTATTTTCTGTAATTTAGTGTTTGTTTTTGTACTTTAGATAATTTTATTTAATTGTATTTAATTGTATTTAATTTAGAGAATTAATTTAATTATAGTGTAGTGTTAGGTGTAATTGTAACTTAGGTTAGGTTTTATTTTACAGGTACTTTTGTATTTATTTTAGCTAAGTAGTTATTAAATAGTTAAAATAAATACAAACTTGCCTGTAAAATAAAAATAAACCCTAAGATAGCTACAATGTAACTATTAGTTATATTGTAGCTATCTTAGGGTTTATTTTATAGGTAAGAATTTAGTTTTAAATAGGAATAATTTAGTTAATTATAGTAATTTTTATTTAGATTTATTTAAATTATATTTAAGTTAGAGGGGGTTAGGGTTAGACTTAGATTTAGGGGTTAATAACTTTAGTATAGTGGTGGCAACGTTGGGGCGGCAGATTAGGGGTTAATAAATGTAGGTAGGTGTCGGCAATGTTAGGGACGGCAGATTAGGGGTTAATAATATTTAACTAATGTTTGTGAGGCGGGAGTGTGGCGGTTTAGGGGTTAATATATCTATTATAGTGGCGGCGATGTCTGGTTCGGCAGATTAGGGGTTAAGTGTAAAACTCTTAACTACTGACTTTAAAATGCAGTACCAGTGTTGACAGGAGAGGGTCTACCGCTCACTTTTTGGCAGACTCATAATACCGGCGCTATGCAAGTCCCATTGAAAAAAGAGGATACATAATTTACGTAAGTGGATTTGCTGTATTTCCAATTCTGGCCAAAAAAGTGAGAGGTAGACCTGTACCTGCAAGACTCGTAATACCAGCGGGCATTAAAAAGCAGCGTTAGGACCTCTTAACGCTGCTTTTTAATCCTAACGCACAACTTGTAATCTAGCCGTAAGTATTTTACAGAGACAGAAATAAGAAGGTAAAGCATTTAAGTGATAATATAAGTTCTGCATTAAAACATTTTTCTTTCATTTCAATAAATATTTTCTCATGGGATAATCCGGAATATATTTGCTAATAAAAACTTTTTTACCCACTATTTCCTATGGGAATCATTGTCAGGGCATTAGAGTAGTAGCTGGAATGCATCTTACATTTACATAAAATTAAAACAGTAGCCAGTGCTTCTGCCACAAACCATCAGCACTGCAAAAAAAAAAGAATCTAACTTTCGTTTTAAAATATTTTTAATAGTGTCAGGGTTGTCCAAAAATAAGTTTAAATGTTACATATTTATTGGATAACTCAAGAATCATTCAGCCAACAAGAAAATGCCTGGATCATTATTGATTAGTGAAAATTATACTATGCAATACTATTTACTTTGAATTTAAAATTAGTCATTTTTTCCCCTAGAAAATGTAACATGTATTTCAATGTTCCCTCCCTTTGTATCATGTGACAGACATCAGCAAATCCCACAACAAATATAAGTAAATACTGTGTAATCCTGCACATGCTCAGTAGAGCCAGTTTCTCAGAAAGTGTGCATAAAAAAAGATTGTGCACATTTTTATAAACTCTATGCTCTACCTTAATCATGAACGTTTAATTTTGACTTTAATGTCCCTTTACATATTTATTTAGCTCCTTTAAAAGCATTTTTTAGCCACTTTCCAAATTTGCTTTCATTTTAAGATTTCAGAATATGGAACAATTGTAAAAAAAAGAACATTATAATATATATAAGTATAGATAATGGGAATAATAAGGTAGAACAGACACATTACAATGAAATGATCGCTCTCATATTTGTGGAAGAATATTACAAATGGTTCTTATTGTTTAAAATACCATTCTATGCAAACTGCCGTGTAATTTCCAAAAAATCACAGAAAAGGAAATTTACTTAGAATTAAAGATTAATTCTAATTTGTATTTTGTGACTTTACTTTTAATTCCACGCAACAATAAAAAAACAGATACATTAAAAATATTAAATTGTCCATTTCAACTTCTTATCACTAGTTTATGTATTAGGTTAACTTACATTGCACACTGTCAACATTATACATCTTTTTGTCACATCTGAAAGAGACTATTTTAAAATGTTAATGAAGAGCCCTTAATTGGATTTGGAGATCCCTTAAGGTTTAAAAGGTTATGAAACACAATTTTTTCTTTCATGATTCATTTATTCACCAATCAGCAAGTGCTACCCATGGGTTGACTCCTAAGCTTACATTCCTGCTTTTTCAAATACAGATACCAAGAGAACAAAGAAAAAAATATATTAGGGGCAAATTAGAAAGTTGCTTAAAATTGATGCTCTATCTGAAACATTGGGTTTAATATCCCTTTAATTATCCATCAGTGATGGGAAGTGTAGTTCCCAATGTTACCGCAGGTTTTTAGTCATATGTTCCTGTTCTTGTGGCCCTTGTGGTTTTTTTTGCTTCATCCTGGAAAAACTATTTCCCAGCCTTGTTGGTATATATATATATATATATATATAAAGTAGAAGAAGATTGCACTCCAAGCTATAGAAGATATATATATATATAAAGTAGAAGAAGATTGCACTCCAAGCTAACAATTCAAACCAATGCCCTGGGTGCAGCAAAAACAGCAAATAGACATAGAAAAAAAGCGCACTCCAAGGGATCCTTATTCAGGCACTTTTAATAGTAAACGTTTTCGGACGCCTAACGTCCGTCCTCAGACCAAAAAGTGTGACATGTTACTTACCCCAGCACCCCTTAAATGCAACAAGCCACCACAGTGAACTGGCCGGGCGTCCACGCTCTCCCGGGTAGCTCCGCCCCCAACAGGTGACGTCATCATCCCGGGCAACGTGAGTCCGGTCAGCCAAAACTCTGGATCATGTGACCCTACAGCAACCAATCGTAAGAGCTCACAGGGCTGAATAATGAACAAACGTAGTCATGGCAACATAAACAAAAGCAAAATTGCAATCACATTAGATAAGCTTCCTAAAAATGTAAACATAAGCAAATTTATCCATATCTACAGTGACTGACAAATTACTATAGGAACAAATATGCAACACTGGACCATCATAAATGTATATGCCGTAACGCTAAACTGCAGCGTTGTATTAGTTAACACCAATAGTGGGTACAGCGATGCACATCTAGTGGTGCAGAACATTAGATAGAGACAATGTCAGTCTTATGTAGGCTAAAACATATACAGAGAAATAGAAAAAACATAAGTATGTTAAAGATAAATAGCTTATCATAAGTCATATGGCTAAATGGTAGAAAGGTATTAATAAAACAGGACTCTCATTATATTTGGATAGGTGAACTCTCCTAGTCCAAAAGTATCATACTATCGGGGCAATAGCACCTTAGATAGAGCAGGTAGACTGATTAAATAACTTATAATAAGTCATATGACTAAATGATAGAAAGTTGTTAATGAAACAGGACTCTCATTATGTTTGGATCAGTGGACACTCCTAGTCCATAAATATCTCACTATCGGGGCAATTGCACCTTAGTTAGAATAGGTAGAATGATTCATAGACTGAGATAGCCTGATATTGCTATAGGAAAGACTGCCAGTCCAGATGGGTGTTCAAGCCTTTAGGGACTAATGTCTGTAAGTGGAATGTCCATCTGGCCTCCTTTTGCAGTAGTATCCTATCGCGGTCTCCACCCCTAGAAGGGGGGGCACATGATCAATTATTGTGTATTTTAAATCTGATACTGTGTTGGAATTGCTGGAAATGTCTGGCAATGGGTTGTTCTGCACTACCCTGTTTGAGTGCCACTCTAATTGCAGAGCGATGGTTCGCCATCCTAGTGAGTAAATCATCAACAGTCTTCCCGACATAGTATAGGCCACATGGGCAGTGGAGTAGGTAGACTATGTGTGTGGTTGTACACATAAGCCTATATTTATGTTTAAACATTTTCCTCTTATAAGGATGTATTAATGAAGGGCCAGCGATCAACCCACTACAGGTTGTAAGGCCCAGGCATCGATAGACTCCAGGTTTGTTAGTGTCGAGCCATGTCCTCTTCTTATATGCTTGTTGAGGGTCAGTTTGGACTAGGTAGTCCCTCAGGGATCTTGCCCTTCTATAGCCCATTCTTGGTGGTGATGAATTCAAAAGCGGTAGCATATTGTCACTGCTAATGATGTCCCAATGCTTTCTGATAGCTGAGCCCATTCCATTCTTGTCTCCCGTATAGATCGTCACAAACGTCATTCTATTTTCATCTTTTCTTGTTGTTCTTTGGGTGTCATTCAATATCATTTCACACTGGTTACGGCGTAATTTTACCGGGTATTGTCGAGCTTCAAACCGCGTTTGCATTTCTGATAATTTCACCAGCTTGTTACCAACATGCCATCATACTTGAAAGATTCAACTTCTCTCTTATCTTTATTAAAGGATATGGATAACATCTTGCCAACAGATCTACTTGTTACCCTGGATGTAACATCATTATATACTGTCATTCCGCACCAAAAGGGTATGCAGGTCATTGCCACACAGTTGGCTAGATACCCTTATGTGGGACCACCTGCTGAACTTCTATTACACCTGTTAGACCTCTGTTTAAGTAAGAACTACTTTAGGTTTGAAACCAAGTTTTATCTTCAAGTAATGGGAACGGCGATGGGGTCCAATGTGGCCCCATCATATGCGAACCTCTATATGGCCATCTTTGAAGAATTTTGAAACGGATCTGTTCAGAAATGAACACATCAAGGTCTTCAGGCGTTACATAGATGATCTCTTCTTGATTTGGAGTGGAAGTGCTGAACAACTGGAACACTGGTTCAACCAACTAAACTTGAGGCATAATTTTCCTGAGTGGAATCATCACTGATCTCGGAGGTAGTATGTTGTGGTGGTCTGCTATCCATTTTTTAACTTGTTTGGTGGATGCATAAATTGGTGATCTAAATATATGTGTATTGTTTGTTTGGTCATTCCATAACACGTCGTCTGCATGTGGTAGTCCCTCTATCCCTGCTTCTATTTTGGGCCAGATAATGTCATCTAGTCTCCTCCCCATTAGAATTGTTTGTGAAATTCTGGCTGCCTTGTAGTAGTCAAATAGGTTTGGGACACCCACCCCCCCTAAAGTTTTATGTTGTGTCAAAACCACTGAAGGGATTCTTGCTTTTTTGCTACCCCTAACATAGGCTATTAGTTCCTTTTGTAATGTAGATAGTTCCAGAATCGGAATTGGTATAGGCAGTGTGCGGAATAGGTAAAGTAAACGTGGGAAAACATTCATTTTGACTGCTGAAAGTCGGCCATACCAAGAAAAGGAATGTCTCTTCCAACTCTGGAGGTCTTTTCTTATAGTTTTAAATAACGGCGTGTAATTATATTTATATAGTTGGTGATATTGAGCTGACAGCTGGATCCCCAGGTATCTAAGTGAGTGTTTCACCCATTTAAACTCAAAATTAAGCTCTATGGTTTTCGATGTATGAGGGGGTAAAGCTACTCTCTGTTTATTTAAAGGGACACTGAACCCATTTTTTTTAATTTCATGATTCAGATAGAGCATGCAATTGTAAGCAACTTTCTAATTTATCCCTTTTATCAATTTATTTTCATTCTCTTGGTATCTTTATTTAAATAAACAGGAATGTAAGCTTACAAGACGGCCCATCTTTGGTTCAGCACCTGGGTAGTGCTTGCTGGTGGCTAAAAATTCAGGAAGCGCTATCCAGGGTTCTAAACCAAAAAAGCTTACATTATTAGCTTATTTTTCAAATAAAGATACCAAGATAATTGATAATAGGAGTACATTAGAAAGATGCTTAAAATTACTGCTCTATCTGAATCATGTAAAAAAATAAAAATTGGGTTCAGTATCCCTTTAAGTTAATCTAAAAAAGCTAGGGGGAAAGGGGAATGTTAAAAATGAATGAGACAGGCAGCCAAAATATACACTGGAAGTGCTTTAACCCCTTATGCATTACAGGTTTTGATGTTTTTGTTTTCATGCTGTCCTTAAACATAAGAGGTTGTCTTTATCTGTCCCTATAAATGTGCCCAAATATTTGTTTCCCGATAGTTTCAGTATCAATTTAAACAGATCCATCAAATGTTCTTATATTTCACTTGTGCTCTGCTACGCACACTAAGAAATTTAAGCTAAATGTTTTAAATATTTTTTTCCGTTTATACTATTTTCTCCCTAATTTGTCATGTTTCCAAGATCTCCTTACGTGAATATAATACTACAATGAAGAGAGAGCTTTATATCTTCTTTAATTGTGATCCATGCCACACAGCTGAGATGTAATTACAACATAACTTCAAAGCAGCCCTATATTTCATTCTATGGATTATGCATCTTTTAATTATGCATGGCCCCTTTTTTGAGGTATATTGTTGTCGTTCTTCAGTTTTGATACAAGGATAGTCTTGAAGTTAATATAAAAAGAGAGACTAATTCATTTACAAGGACTGTCTCTCGAGAATCACAATATAATGACAGAGGAACAGAAAAAAAAAGGTTTTACTTCAATGACAGCTGTTATGTGAAGGGGAAAAAAAACTTACTGAAACCACCAAGAGAGATTGTGATTTATATCCTGTGTGATTCAATGCAGCTGGAGATCACTTTCTTCCTTAAACAAGGGAGGCAAAAAGCTGCATATTGTTGTCTTCAATGTAATGTATTTTTTAGTTAGAAATAGCAAATACATTGGATATGTTCTTATTTGTCGGTATAATTTTTTAGCATGTTGATAGCCACTAAAATGGCTGCTGAAAAGGTTACACCATGAAGCAATTTACAAAGCTGAGGCTAGACAAACCATGAAAAAGGTTTGTTTATCCATGGGAGCAGAAGAACCATACATTCTGCTCAGTTACAGTTAAGTCATTAAAGGGACATTAAACATGTCTTGCTTTTGTGTTAAAATCCTCTTTTTTCCCCATGCTCCCAATGGATGCCAAAGAAGCAGAATATCTAACTTGCAAATGGGGGTTAGAGAATTAGCTTTTTTAATCTCTCCTGGGAGCGTGGGACAAGCATAATCATTACACAAATATCAATGGGCTTTTAATATTCTTTTAACTACTTTGGCTTTAAGGATGCTGTTTATACAATAGTGTTTAAAACTAGACATGTGCACAGGTGGAAATTTAGTTTGTCCCAAATATGTGTTTCAATTCGGCTGAATTTTATGCATGCAGGCATCTGATTCGGATGTATATTGAATTTGGATTTGTTATCGTTATTTTCAATGGGAACAGCTAATATAGACAATTAATAGTAACATAAATCTTACGCCTAGATCACGAGTTTGGCGTCAGCCTTAAAAAGCAGCGTTGAGAGGTCCCAACGCTGCTTTTTAACGCCCGCTGGTATTACGAGTCTGACAGGTACAGGTGTACCGCTCACTTTTATTCCGCGACTCGAGGCTACTGCAAATCCCCTTATGTCAATTGCGTATCCTATCTTTTCCATGGGATTTTCCTAATGCCGGTATTACGAGTCTTGGAAGAAGTGAGCGGTAGACCCTCTCCTGTCAAGACTCCTACCGCATATAAAAGTCAATAGTTAAGAGTTTTATGGGATAACGCCGGAACACAAAACTCTTAACTAAAGTGCTAAAAAGTACACTAACACCCATAAACTACCTATTAAATAAAAAAATGTAACCCCTAATCTGCCGTCTGGACATCGCTGCCACCTACATTATACCTATGAACCCCTAATCTGCTACCCCTAACATCGCCGACACCTACATTATATTTGTTAACCCCTAATCTGCCGACCGGACATCGCCGTCACTTTAATAAATGTATTAACCCCTAAACCGCCGCACTCCCACCACGCAAACACTAGTTAAATTTTATTAACCCCTAATCTGCCCCCCCCCAACGTTGCAGACACCTACCTACATTAATTAACCCCTAATCTTCCGACCCCAACATCGCTGCTACTATAATAAATTTATTAACCCCTAAACCTAAGTCTAACCCTAACACCCCCCTAATTTAAATATAATTTAAATTATACGAAATTAATTTAACATAATTAAATAAATTAATCCTATTTTAAACTAAATACTTAGCTATAAAATAAACTTTAAGATAGCTACAATATAACAGTTACATTGTAGCTAGCTTAGGATTTATATTTATTTTACAGGCAACTTTGTATTTATTTTAACTAGGTACAATAGTTATTAAATAGTTATTAACTATTTAATAACTAACTAGCTAAAATAAGTACAAAATTACCTGTAAAATAAACCCTAACCTAAGTTACAATTACACCTAACACTACACTATAATTAAACTAATTACCTAAACTACCTACAATTAATTACAATTAAATTAAATAAACTAAATTACGAAAAAATCAAACACTAAATTACAGAAAATAAAAAAAGAATTACAAGAATTTTAAGCTAATTACACCTAATCCCCCTAATAAAATAAAAAAGCCCCCAAAATAATAAAATTTCCCTACCCTATACTAAATTACAAATAGCCCTTAAAAGGGCCTTTTGTGGGGTATTGCCCCAAAGTAATCAGCTCTTTTACCTGTAAAAAAAAGAATACAATACCCCCAAACATTACAACCCACCACCCACACACCCCTACTCTAAAACCCACCCAATCCCCCCTTAAAAAAACCTAACACTAACCCCCTGAAGATCACCCTACCTTGAGCCGTCTTCACCCAGTCGGGCACAAGTGGTCCTCCAGAGGGTCCAAAGTCTTCATCCAATCGGGGCAGAAGAGGTCCTCCAGGCGGCAGAAGGCTTCATCCAGGCTGCAACTTCTATCTTCATCCTTTCGGAGCGGAGCCATCCTCTTCAAATGAAGTCCTAATGAAGAATGAAGGTTCCTTTAAATGAGGTCATCCAAGATGGCGTCCCTTGAATTCCGATTGGCTGATAGAGAATCCTATCAGCCAATTGGAATTAAGGTAGGAAAAATCATATTGGCTGATGCTGTCAGCCAATAGGATTGACCTCACATTCTATTGGCTGATTGGAACAGCCAATAGAATGTGAGGTCATTCCTATTGGCTGATTGGATCAGCCAATCGGATTGAACTTCAATCCGAGAGTATTGGAGAGGCTGCACCTATGTGCAGTGACAAATTGTGCCCTATTAGCCTATAAAATTATACCATGACATGTGAATATTTTTCTCTATAGTATTCTCACATAGATCCATGTTACCGTAGTATCAGGCTTATACTGTTGTTAAAGGCTTTACTAATTTTCTGCGCCTTTCTATTTTTATGTTATTCTGTTAGAATAAAAGAGTGGTATGTTAGGAATTATTGTTAGCGTGAGTAGCGCCATCTTGTTCTTGGCCGCCATTTTGTCTTTGGCATCCATCTTGTCTGAATAACCTTTATTATAGTGGTTTATTCTGTAGTGAGAAATACATGTTTGTTATTATTCTCTGCAAAGCTAGTTAACCTTGTAGATGTTCCTGACGCAACACCTGGAGGGTACTATCTCTATAAGATGCTCCAATAACCTTGTCTTCATCCTAGATGCACACCTTATTATGACTATAGAAATATTGTCTATGAGCTAGTATTTTTCCTGACAAACACTGTGTAAAACTGAGTAAAATGACGCGGCCATAACGTGTCATAAGTCATAATGTTAACCCCATATGCTGTATATGTCGTCTATAAACATGCTTTGTATCTTTCAATAAACAGAATAGTGTTAGATCATTGCTGCATGGTCTGAATTACTGTTCTCTGGACGTCCTTATCAAATAATGTATTCATTTCCAGTTGGTACGGTGTGCCTGAGGCCCAGTTCTGAACTGACATGCTCCCCCCTGAAAACAACACCTTACAATATATAAAAAAGGTTTAAAGGGACAGTCTACACTAGAATTTTTATTGTTTTAAAATATATATAATCCCTTTATTAGAAACAAAAACAAACAAAAACTGGGTGCACATGGTATATATAATATATATTAGTAATAGCGCTTAATACATGTGCTAGCAGTCCCAAACAAAGCTATTCAAGACACCTCAAAAAGAAAGAGGAAACTCCAAACACAAGTTCCCCAAAGAAGGATATGGCAGCACTATGTAAAAAAGAATTATTGAAAATACAAAAGACCATAGTCTACCACCACCTCATATAAAATCACATAAAAAAACCTATACACGTGATGGAAACAGTAGTAACAGTGTAAAACATACCCTACATGCTAGCATGTCCCTAAACCGGCCACTATCAGATACAGTTCTTACCACCGGGCACTCAAGTATCAACTGACATGCTCTGGATGAATAATATGCACAATGACAAATGCAACTCCAGTAAATGTTCCAGTGGCTCCTGGGACTTAATGTATCAAACACGCCCAGGGTATCGGCCACTTTAACAGCCTGTTGTTTCAAACTGTAAGTCCACCCATGAATGTCCTGTGACTAGGTAGCAAAACGTAAGCCTCCACCATCCTGTACTGCGGTAAGCTCTATCGGCACTCGGATCCTTGCTGTGGACGTCCTTCTGTGAAGCGGTAAGATGACTCTTCACTTGCGATTTGTGTCTCTCTCAAACTCAGATGTCCTCCTCCATCACACATGTGTAGTTGCTACAGCAGTTGCAATTACGTTCCCAGCATTACGCAATTCGCCCCTCAAGGACTGGATTCAGGGCTTCATCAGATGTCGAAAAGCTTGTCATCTTATAAATGTATAGTTAGTCCAATAAAAAAGTATCATTGCTCAATGCAATACTTTTGTAATTTATATATATATATATATATATATATATATATATACAGTATATATATACTGTATGTATATATATATATATATATATATATATATAATACATCATACATCATATATAAAAAAGGTTTAAAGGGACAGTCTACACTTGAATTTTTATTGTTTTAAAAGATATATAATCCCATAATTACCCATTCCCCAGTGTTGCATAACCAACACAGTTATATTAATATACTTTTTACCTAAATGATTACCTTGTATCTAAGCACTTCTGACAGCCCCCTGATCACATGACGTGTGTATTTATTATCTATTGACTTGCATTTAGTACTGTGTTGTGCTAAATAATAAATAACTCCTTGGGCATGAGCACAATGTTATCTATATGGCTCACATAAACTAGCACTCTCCTGTTGTGATAAGCAAATAAAAAAGCATATGATAAGAGGCTGTATGTAGTGGCTTAGAAACAGACAGAAATCTAAAAGGTTTATTAACTGCCACAATTGAATTAAGAACCTTTATACCTGTCCCTAATTGGCCACAGCAATGGAGATATGATCACCATAATAAAGGCTTTCTAAAGGTGTGTCCATGGACAATGCAAGTATTGTTAACAAATTACAATTTAGTGATTTACTACTTATGTATATATGAAATTACCCTCAGGGCCCTTTCATTGTTTTGTAGTAAATTACCCTATCTAACTGCTAGAATACGAGTTTTTGTTGGTAAGGCTTGCGGCTTTTACGCTCCTTTTTTTTTCCACTGCTCCCTTAAGTCAATGCTGGTATTACAGGTTTTTTTAAACCTGGCGTTAGCTGCAAAAAGGTGAGCGTAGAGCAAAATTTAGCTCCACATCTCACCTCAATACCAGCATTGTTTACGGTAGCGGTAAGCTGGCTAAACGTGCTTGTGCATGATTTCCCCATAGGAAACAATGGGGCTGAGCTTGCTGAAAAAAAAACTAACACCTACAATAAAGCAGGGTTCAGCTCCTAACACAGCCCCATTGTTTCCTATGGGGAAAGAAAAAAATATGTCTGCACCTAACACCCTAACATGAACCCCGAGTCTAAACACCCCTAATATTACACTTATTAACCCCTAATCTGCCGCCCCCAACATTGTCACCACCTGCATTATATTATTAACCCCTAATCTGCTGCTCAGGACACCGCCGCCACCTACATTATATTTATAAACCCCTAATCTGCTGCTCCCAACATCACCGACACCTACATTTTAGTTATTAACCCCTAATCTGCCCCCCCAATGTCGCCGCAACTATATTAAATTAATTAACCCCTAATCTGCCGTCGCCAATGTCGCCGCCACTATAATAAAGTTATTAAACCCTAAACCTAAGTCTAACCCTCACCCTAACACCCCCCTAATTCAAATATAATTTAAATAAATCTAAATAAAATAACTACAATTATTCCTATTTAAAACTAAATACTTACCTATAAAATAAACCATAAGATAGCTACAATATAACTAATAGTTACATTGTAGCTATCTTATGATTTATTTTTATTTTACAGGCAACTTTGTATTTATTTTAACTAGCTACAATAGTTATTAAATAGTTATTAACTGTTTAATAACTACCTAGCTAAAATAAGTTCAAAATGAACTGTAAAATAAATCCTAACCTAAGTTACAATTAAATCTAACACTGCACTATCATTAAATTGATTTACTAAATTACCTACAATTAATTACAATTAAATTCAATAAACTAAATTACGAAAAAAAAACCACTAAATTACAGAAAAAAATAAAAAATTAGAAGAAGTTTAAACTAATTACACCTAATCTAAGCCCCCTAATAAAATAAAAAAGCCCCCAAAAAAATAAAATGCCCTACCCTTCAATCCGATTGGCTGATTGGATCAGCCAATAGAATGCGAGGTCAATTCTATTGGTTGATCCTATCAGCCAATCGGAATTCGAGGGACCCCATCTTGGATGACGTCATTTAAAGGAACCGTCATTCGTCGAGTAGTCGTCGTGCTGGAAGGATGCTCCGCGCCGGATGTCTTCATGGAAGAAGATAGAAGATGCCACTTGGATGAAGCCTTCTGCCGGTCCGGATGTCCTCTTCTGCCCAGATAGAATGAAGACTTCTGCCGGTCTGGATGTCCTCTTCTGCCCCATCGGATGAAGACTTCTGGCCGGATTGGATGACCACTTGTGCCCGGCTGGGTGAAGACGGCTCAAGGTAGGGTGATCTTCAATGGGGTAGTGTTAGGTTTTTTTAAGGGGGTTTTGGGTGGGTTTTAGAGTAGGGGTGTGTGGGTGGTGGGTTGTAATGTTGGGGGGATATTGTAATTTTTTTTTACAAGTAAAAGAGCTGATTACTTTGGGGCAATGCCCCGCAAAAGGCCTTTTTTAAGGGCTATTTGTAATTTAATATAGGGTAGGGCATTTCATTATATTGGGGGGGCTTTTTTATTTTATTAGGGGGCTTAGATTAGGTGTAATTAGTTTAAACTTCTTGTATTTTTTTATTTTTTTCTGTAATTTAGTGGGTTTTGTTTTCGTAATTTAGTTTATTGAATTTAATTGTAATTAATTGTAGGTAGATTAGGTAATTTATTTAATGATAGTGTAGTGTTAGATGTAATTGTAACTTAGGTTTATTTTACAGGTAATTTTGTACTTATTTTAGCTAGGTAGTTATTATATAGTTAATAACTATTTAATAACTATTGTACCTAGTTAAAATAAATACAAAGTTGCCTGTGAAATAAATATAAATCCTAAGCTAGCTACAATGTAACTATTCATTATTTTGTAGCTAGCTTAGGGTTTATTTTATAGGTAAGTATTTAGTTTTAAATAGGATTAATTTATTTAATTATTTTAAATTTATTTCGTTTAATTTAAATTATATTTAAGTTAGGGGGGGTTAGGGTTAGGTTTAGACTTAGGTTTAGGGGTTAATACCTTTAATATAGTAGTGGCAACATTGGGGGTGGCAGATTAGGGGTTAATAAATGTAAGTAGGTGTCGGCGATGTTAGGGCAGGCAGATTAGGGGTTAATAAAATTTAACCCATGTTTGCGAGGCGGGAGTGCGGCGGTTTAGGGGTTAATGCATTTATTAAAGTGGCAGATTAGGGGTTAATAATTGTAGGAAGGTGGCAGCGACGTTGGGGGCGGCAGATTAGGGGTTAATAAATATAATGTAGGTGTCGGCGATGTTAGGGGCAGCAGATTAGGGGTTCATAGGTATAATGTAGGTGGCGGCGATGTCTGGTCGGCAGATTAAAGGTTAAAAAAATTAATTTTAGTGCTTGCGATGTGGGGGGGGGGGCTCGGTTTAGGGGTTAATAGGTAGTTTATGGGTGTTAGTGTACTTTTTAGCACTTTAGTTAAGAGTTTTGTGTTTTCCGGCGTTAGCCCATAAAACTCTTAACTACTGACTTTTAAATGCGGTAGAAGTCTTGCCAGGAGAGGGTCTACCGCTCACTTCTTCCAAGACTCGTAATACCGACGTTAGGAAAATCCCATTAAAAAGATAGGATACGCTATTGACGTAAGGGCATTTGCAGTAGACTCGAGTCACGGAAGAAAAGTGAGCGGTAGACCCTTTCCTGCCTGACTCGTAATACCAGCGGGCGTTAAAAAGCAGCGTTGGGACCTCTCAACGCTGCTTTTTAAGGCTAACGCCTAACTCGTAATCTAGGCGTAAGATTTTATATTACCTGAAACAAAAATAAAAAATATTCGTTGGTAGATTACGAATTTTGCGGTACAGCTATTAATGCTTAAAAATTGGCCATTGCACATGGAATGGCCGGGAATGCATATTACGAGTCGCGGCAGTATAGCTATACTGCAAGCATTTTAGCCTGTAACGCAACGTCCATTCCGCATTAAAAAAAAGATATTTGACTGCGAGATTTTCCATAGCGCCGTATTACAGGTTGTGCGGTGTGAATAAAATGCTTGCGTTACAGCCTATACGACACAATTTATTCCACCATCTGAGAGCAGTAGATATGGATTTTGCGAAACAAAAATGTTTTACAAAACTCTTAATTAAAATGTTACAAAGTACACTAACACCCATAAACTACATATTAACCCCTAAGCCGCCGCACTCCTGCATCACACTTTATTAAACTTATTAAACCCTAATCCGCCACCCACCCACATTGCGACGATTAAATAAACCTATCAACCCCTTATCTGCCGCCCCCGACATCACAAACACTAAATAAACCTATTAACCCCTAAACCGCCGGCCCCCCACATCGCTAACACTATAATAAAGTATTAACCCCTAAACCCACATCATAACTACTAAGCTAGGCCTATTAACCCCTAAACCGCCACCTCCACATCGCAAAATACTAAATTAAACTATTAACCCCCAAACCTCACAACCCCTAACTTTAAATTAAAATAATAATATAACTATCTTTAAAAAAATAAAAACTTACCTGTAAAATTAAAAAAAATCTAAGTTTAAACTATAAATTAACTTAACATAACTATTCTAATAAAATAAAAAAACTACCAATTAAAAACCTAAATTAAAAATTAAAAAAAACCTGACTACGAATTTTTTAAAAAAAAATCTAACATTACAAAAAACACTAAATTACGAAACAAAATTATCAAAAATAAAAGCAATTACACCTAATCTAATAGCCCTATAAAAATAAAAAGCTCCCAAAAATAAAATAAAAACACCCCTAACCTACACTAAACTACCAATAGCCCTTAAAAGGGCCTTTTGTAGGGCATTGCCCTAAGTTAAACAGATATTTTAGCTTACAAAATTACCCCTAAAAGTAAACCCCCCACCCAACCAACCCCCCAAAATAAAAAACCTAACTCTAAAATAAGCTATCCATTGCCCCTAAAGGGGCATTTGTATGGGCATGGCTCTTAAAAGGACATTCAGCTCTTTTACAAATACCCATCCCTAATCTAAAAAAAAAAAACCCAAAAAAACCCCCCAAAAAAACCTAACACTAACCCCATAAAATCTACACTCACAGTTCCTGAAGTCTGGACATCCATCTTCATCCAGGCGGTGAGAAGTCTTCATCCAGGCGGCGACATCTTCATCCATCTTGGGGATGTCTTCTATCTTCATCCCGGCGGCGCAGAGCCGAGCTATCCTCGAGGGCGATGACATCCTTTGCGGAGTGTCCTCTTCATACAGTCACAGCCGTAAACTGAAGTTAAATGCAAGGTACTTATTTCAATATGGCATACCTTGCATTCCTATTTGCTGATTTGATTCTTCAAATTCAAATCAGCAAATAGCATGAGAGCTTCTGAAATCTTATTGGCTGTTCAAATCAGCCAAAAGGATTTCAGTATCTCTCATCCTATTGGCTGTTTTGCACAGCTAATATGATTTCATAAAGTCTCATCCTAATGGCGGATTTGAATATGAAGAATCAAATCAGCCAATAGGAATGCAAGGTATGATAATTTGAAATGGGTACCTTGCATTCAACTTCAGTGTACCGGCAGTGATCTATGAAGAGGATGCTTCAAGCAGGATGTCATTGACCTCCAGGATAGCTCGGCTCCGCACCATGGGGATGAAGTTAGAAGACGTCCCGCTGCCTGGATGAAGACTTCTCGCCACCTGGATGAAGATGGATATCTGAACTTCAGAAACCTTGAGTAGATTTTATGGGGGTTAGTTATTTTTAATTTTTTGGGGGGTGTTTTTCTTTTTTTAGATTAGGAATGGGCACTTGTAAAAGAGCTGAATGCCTTTTTAAGGGCAATGCCCATACAAATGCTCCTTTAGGGGCAATGGATGGCTTAGGGATTTTTAGAGTTAGGTTTTTTATTTTGGGGGGGTTGGTTGGGTGGGGGGGTTACTTTTAGGGGGGACTTAGTAATTTTGTAAGGTCAAAGAGCTGTTTAACTTAGGGCAATGCCCTACAAAAGACCCTTTTAAGGGCTGTTGGTAGTTTATTGTAGGTTAGGGGGTGTTTTTATTTTTAAGGGGATTTTTATTTTTATAGGGCTATTAGATTAGGTGTAATTGTTTTTATTTTTGATAATTTTGTTTATTATTTTTTGTAATCTTAGAGTTTTTTATTTTTCATAATTTAGTATTTATTGTTTTTTGTAATGTTAAATTTTTAATTTTTTTCATAGTGTTAGGTTTTTTAAAATGTTTAATTTAGGTTTTTAATTGGTAATTTTTTTTATTTTATTAGAATAGTTATGTTATGTTAATTTATAGTTTATACTTAGGTTTTCTTTATTTCACAGGTAAGTTTTTATTTTTTAAAAGAAAGTTATATTGTAATTTTAATTTAGTTAGGGGGTGTTAGGTTTAGGGGTTAATAGTTTAATTTAGTGTTTTGCAATGTGGGGGGCCTGGCGATTTAGGGGTTAATAGGCTTAGTTTAGTAGTTACGATATGGGGGGCTGGAGGTTTAGGGATTAATACATTATTATAGTGTTGTGATCTGGGGGATCAGGGGTTTAGGGGTTAATAGGTTTATTTAGGTGTCAGCGATGTCGGGGAGTGGCGGATTAAGGGTTAATAACTTTTATTAGTGTCAGCGATATCGAGGAAAGGTGGAATAGGGGCTAATAACTTTTATTAGTGTCTGCGATGTCGGTATCAGCAGATTAGGGTGTTCAGTCTAGGGGTTTATGTTAGGTTAGGTTTAAACGTAACTTTCTTTCCCCTATAGACATCAATGAGGTTTCGTTACGGCAATCTCCATTCCTCGATCGCAGGTGTTAGTTTTTATAAACACTCTCTCCCCATTGAAGTCTATGGGGGAAAGTGTGCACGAGCACGTAAACTCCGCCCTTGGCTTTTGTGTGGTATGGAGCTTAATGCACCATAACGCACAGCACAAGGAGGTTTTTCAGTAACTCGTAATGGGAGGGCTATGTAGAGTGCAATAACGCAATTTTTTGGAATTATGTTTGCACCCTGTTTAGCGCAAAACTCGAACTCTAGGTGATTGTAAATTACTAGTTAGGACTCCTCATTTCTCTACCAAAACCAGCTGAAATTGCCGGACTATCTTTATGGAGACTATCACTTACATATGGAGGTACATGAAAGTAAAGCTTTTCAATAACAAACACTCATACATTAAAATTAATATTAACGTGTATCCCCCATGTTTGTATCATCTCAGCAATGGCCTTGAGGTTCATTTGCCTTAAAGGGACAGTGTACAAAATAAATACTTTCACTGCCATTAAATGATTGCAGTTTCTACAGACAGCATGCTAATCATTCAACAAGCTTTGCGAGGGTAGTTAAGTAATAAATTAACCCCCTCCATTGATGATTGTGGCTTTTTTCTCCTAACTGTGAAGAGTGGTTCAGCCAAACAGAAGTTGCACCACACAACATGGCATACCAATGTGTTCAGCTAGCTGCCAGTAATGCATGTGGGCTCATACAATCATACAATAAAGGATACCAAGAGAATAAAGCAAAAGTAACAATAGATGTAATTTGATAACTTGTTTAAAAATACATGCTCTATCTGAATCATAAAAGAAAAAAAAATGGGTTTCATTTCCCTGTAATTTTACACTTTGGGGCAGTTTTATGCCCCTTGTTTCCCGTGAGCCTTCTATAGACCACTGCTCCATAACTTGTCCGTCGGCTCTGAAGCCGCAGACAGAAATTAACCTGATCGAATACGATCGGGTTGATTGACACCCCCTCCTAGGGGCCGATTGGACGCAAATTTGCAGGGGGTGGCATTGCACCAGCGCATGCTGTCGGCATTTATCGATGTGCAGCAGACAGGATACTCTACATCATATCATGTCCGCTCACACTTACATAAATAGGCCCCTTAAACTGCAAGAAAAGGGAGCAATCTAAATACTAATTTGATTTTTACACATAATTACATACTTAGGGCTAGATCACAAATTAATGTTTCTAAATAATAATTCTATCATTATATTTAATAATGTGTTTTACTGTGTATTTACTGTAAATATTTAACATTCCAATGTTCTTGGAATGATCAAGTGCGCAGGCACGAAACATGTTTGCAAATGTTCCTGTTCACATTGTGATGTGAAAAATATTTTGTATTTTCTTTTATATACCGTGCTACGGTTATTCTGTTTTTAACTTGGCATATTAAACTTTGACATTTTTTATAATTACGGTCTGAAGGTGCCTATTTTTGCGCTATTTTCACGCTTCTTTTCTACATATTTTTATGGTGTTCAGCAATACCTGTGAATAGCTGCATTAGCACCGTCCGCTACTATCTCACTCTCCATTGTGCCGTACAGAGGAAGGTCATGGGTCATAACAGATAACGCCGACTACTACAGGTGAGAGGAGGATATTGGCGCTTTCATTTAGACTCTGTTTCTAGATATATTGGTATAGGTATATATTTACATGAACATTATATGATTACATGAACATTATATGATACAGTATATATATATTAAAAATAAAAATAACACTTTTTTTTTATATATGAAGGACATCGGAATGTAAACTATTAGGAGCGCAATTAGTGTTGCACGCTGTATGTCTAACGCAGTGTCAGGGTAAGTCCATGAATAATTAGTTATCTTAAGGCATGTTATGTAAATAATAAATATAAAATATTGAAAAAAAAAATAATAACTTTTAATAATTATTATATTTACTCAAAAAAAATACACATACTAAATATGTGTATGTGTGTACATATATATACATATATATATATATATATATATATATATATATATATATATATATATATATATATATACATACATACAACACACAGAGAAAACCCAGCACTCACTGGTTAGTCACCGCATCTGGCCAAATGGGACAAGCTCAGGTACCACGTCAAGGTCCTTTCCAATACCTGAGACCCTAAAACAGCCACACAATGCAAGCTTTCAAATCCAAACAAACTGAAAACAAGGGAAGGGTGCACAGGAATATGTAACCACCCTAGACATATACAAAACACGGAAGGGAACTGCACTCTCATACCGGACCGGGTACACATCCCATGACCCTGCAACATGCTCAGCCCTGGGTGCCACTGGCACTCACAGGAAGCTGTGCTGTCCCCAGAGCCACAAGCAGTTAACCCCAGACAGGTCTGGGTGCAAGAACCATAGGGAAAATTACAAAAGAAATTAATACAACACACAAAGAAAACCCAGCACTCACTTACAAGCTCTCAGCTAAGATTTAAAAGCAAAAATGGAAAGGTTAGTCACCGCATCTGGCCAAATGGGACAAGCTCAGGTACCACGTCAAGGTCCTTTCCAATACCTGAGACCCTAAAACAGCCACACAATGCAAGCTTTCAAATCCAAACAAACTGAAAACAAGGGAAGGGTGCACAGGAATATGTAACCACCCTAGACATATACAAAACACGGAAGGGAACTGCACTCTCATACCGGACCGGGTACACATCCCATGACCCTGCAACATGCTCAGCCCTGGGTGCCACTGGCACTCACAGGAAGCTGTGCTGTCCCCAGAGCCACAAGCAGTTAACCCCAGACAGGTCTGGGTGCAAGAACCATAGGGAAAATTACAAAACAAATTAATACAACACACAGAGAAAACCCAGCACTCACTTACAAGCTCTCAGCTAAGATTTAAAAGCAAAAATGGAAAGGTTAGTCACCGCATCTGGCCAAATGGGACAAGCTCAGGTACCACGTCAAGGTCCTTTCCAATACCTGAGACCCTAAAACAGCCACACAATGCAAGCTTTCAAATCCAAACAAACTGAAAACAAGGGAAGGGTGCACAGGAATATGTAACCACCCTAGACATATACAAAACACGGAAGGGAACTGCACTCTCATACCGGACCGGGTACACATCCCATGACCCTGCAACATGCTCAGCCCTGGGTGCCACTGGCACTCACAGGGAGCTGTGCTGTCCCCAGAGCCACAAGCAGTTAACCCCAGACAGGTCTGGGTGCAAAAACCATAGGGAAAATTACAAAACAAATTAATACAACACACAGAGAAAACCCAGCACTCACTTACAAGCTCTCAGCTAAGATTTAAAAGCAAAAATGGAAAGGTTAGTCACCGCATCTGGCCAAATGGGACAAGCTCAGGTACCACGTCAAGGTCCTTTCCAATACCTGAGACCCTATAACAGCCACACAATGCAAGCTTTCAAATCCAAACAAACTGAAAACAAGGGAAGGGTGCACAGGAATATGTAACCACCCTAGACATATACAAAACACGGAAGGGAACTAAACTCTCATACCGGACCGGGTACACATCCCATGACCCTGCAACATGCTCAGCCCTGGGTGCCACTGGCACTCACAGGAAGCTGTGCTGTCCCCAGAGCCACAAGCAGTTAACCCCAGACAGGTCTGGGTGCAAGAACCATAGGGAAAATTACAAAACAAATTAATACAACACACAGAGAAAACCCAGCACTCACTTACAAGCTCTCAGCTAAGATTTAAAAGCAAAAATGGAAAGGTTAGTCACCGCATCTGGCCAAATGGGACAAGTTCAGGTACCACGTCAAGGTCCTTTCCAATACCTGAGACCCTAAAACAGCCACACAATGCAAGCTTTCAAATCCAAACAAACTGAAAACAAGGGAAGGGTGCACAGGAATATGTAACCACCCTAGACATATACAAAACACGGAAGGGAACTGCACTCTCATACCGGACCGGGTACACATCCCATGACCCTGCAACATGCTCAGCCCTGGGTGCCACTGGCACTCACAGGAAGCTGTGCTGTCCCCAGAGCCACAAGCAGTTAACCCCAGACAGGTCTGGGTGCAAGAACCATAGGGAAAATTACAAAACAAATTAATACAACACACAGAGAAAACCCAGCACTCACTTACAAGCTCTCAGCTAAGATTTAAAAGCAAAAATGGAAAGGTTAGTCACCGCATCTGGCCAAATGGGACAAGCTCAGGTACCACGTCAAGGTCCTTTCCAATACCTGAGACCCTAAAACAGCCACACAATGCAAGCTTTCAAATCCAAACAAACTGAAAACAAGGGAAGGGTGCGCAGGAATATGTAACCACCCTAGACATATACAAAACACGGAAGGGAACTGCACTCTCATACCGGACCGGGTACACATCCCATGACCCTGCAACATGCTCAGCCCTGGGTGCCACTGGCACTCACAGGAAGCTGTGCTGTCCCCAGAGCCACAAGCAGTTAACCCCAGACAGGTCTGTGTGCAAGAACCATAGGGAAAATTACAAAACAAATTAATACAACACACAGAGAAAACCCAGCACTCACTTACAAGCTCTCAGCTAATATTTAAAAGCAAAAATGGAAAGGTTAGTCACCGCATCTGGCCAAATGGGACAAGCTCAGGTACCACGTCAAGGTCCTTTCCAATACCTGAGACCCTAAAACAGCCACACAATGCAAGCTTTCAAATCCAAACAAACTGAAAACAAGGGAAGGGTGCACAGGAATATGTAACCACTCTAGACATATACAAAACATGGAAGGGAACTGCACTCTCATACCGGACCGGGTACACATCCCATGACCCTGCAACATGCTCAGCCCTGGGTGCCACTGGCACTCACAGGAAGCTGTGCTGTCCCAACCCCAGACAGGTCTGGGTGCAAGAACCATAGGGAAAATTACAAAACAAATTAATACAACACACAGAGAAAACCCAGCACTCACTTACAAGCTCTCAGCTAAGATTTAAAAGCAAAAATGGAAAGGTTAGTCACCACATCTGGCCAAATGGGACAAGCTCAGGTACCACGTCAAGGTCCTTTCCAATACCTGAGACCCTAAAAAAGCCACACAATGCAAGCTTTCAAATCCAAACAAACTGAAAACAAGGGAAGGGTGCACAGGAATATGTAACCACCCTAGACATATACAAAACATGGAAGGGAACTGCACTCTCATACCGGACCGGGTACACATCCCATGACCCTGCAACATGCTCAGCCCTGGGTGCCACTGGCACTCATAGGAAGCTGTGCTGTCCCCAGAGCCACAAGCAGTTAACCCCAGACAGGTCTGGGTGCAAGAACCATAGGGAAAATTACAAAACAAATTAATACAACACACAGAGAAAACCCAGCACTCACTTACAAGCTCTCAGCTAAGATTTAAAAGCAAAAATGGATAGGTTAGTCACCGCATCTGGCCAAATGGGACAAGCTCAGATACCATGTCAAGGTCCTTTCCAATACCTGAGACCCTAAAAAAGCCACACAATGCAAGCTTTCAAACCCAAACAAACTGAATACAAGGGAAGGGTGCACAGGAATATGTAACCATATGCACCCTTCCCTTGTTTTCTGGGGACAGCACAGCTTCCTGTGAGTGCCAGTGGCACCCAGGGCTGAGCATGTTGCAGGGTCATGGGATGTGTACCCGGTCCGGTATGAGAGTGCAGTTCCCTTCCGTGTTTTGTATATGTCTAGGGTGGTTACATATTCCTGTGCACCTTCCCTTGTTTTCAGTTTGTTTGGATTTGAAAGCTTGCATTGTGTGGCTGTTTTAGGGTCTCAGGTATTGGAAAGGACCTTGACGTGGTACCTGAGCTTGTCCCATTTGGCCAGATGCGGTGACTAACCTTTCCATTTTTGCTTTTAAATCTTAGCTGAGAGCTTGTAAGTGAGTGCTGGGTTTTCTCTGTGTGTTGTATTAATTTGTTTTGTAATTTTCCCTATGGTTCTTGCACCCAGACCTGTCTGGGGTTAACTGCTTGTGGCTCTGGGGACAGCACAGCTTCCTGTGAGTGCCAGTGTCACCCAGGGCTGAGCATGTTGCAGGGTCATGGGATGTGTACCCGGTCCGGTATGAGAGTGCAGTTCCCTTCCGTGTTTTGTATATGTCAAGGGTGGTTACATATTCCTGTGCACCCTTCCCTTGTTTTCAGTTTGTTTGGATTTGAAAGCTTGCATTGTGTGGCTGTTTTAGGGTCTCAGGTATTGGAAAGGTCCTTGACGTGGTAGCTGAGCTTGTCCCATTTGGCCAGATGCGGTGACTAACCTTTCCATTTTTGCTTTTAAATCTTAGCTGAGAGCTTGTAAGTGAGTGCTGGGTTTTCTCTGTGTGTTGTATTAATTTGTTTTGTAATTTTCCCTATGGTTCTTGCACCCAGACCTGTCTGGGGTTAACTGCTTGTGGCTCTGGGGACAGCACAGCTTCCTGTGAGTGCCAGTGGCACCCAGGGCTGAGCATGTTGCAGGGTCATGGGATGTGTACCCGGTCCGGTATGAGAGTGCAGTTCCCTTCCGTGTTTTGTATATGTCTAGGGTGGTTACATATTCCTGTGCACCCTTCCCTTGTTTTCAGTTTGTTTGGATTTGAAAGCTTGCATTGTGTGGCTGTTTTAGGGTCTCAGGTATTGGAAAGGACCTTGACGTGGTACCTGAGCTTGTCCCATTTGGCCAGATGCGGTGACTAACCTTTCCATTTTTGCTTTTAAATCTTAGCTGAGAGCTTGTAAGTGAGTGCTGGGTTTTCTCTGTGTGTTGTATTAATTTGTTTTGTAATTTTCCCTATGGTTCTTGCACCCAGACCTGTCTGGGGTTAACTGCTTGTGGCTCTGGGGACAGCACAGCTTCCTGTGAGTGCCAGTGGCACCCAGGGCTGAGCATGTTGCAGGGTCATGGGATGTGTACCCGGTCCGGTATGAGAGTGCAGTTCCCTTCCGTGTTTTGTATATGTCTAGGGTGGTTACATATTCCTGTGCACCCTTCCCTTGTTTTCAGTTTGTTTGGATTTGAAAGCTTGCATTGTGTGGCTGTTTTAGGGTCTCAGGTATTGGAAAGGACCTTGACGTGGTACCTGAGCTTGTCCCATTTGGCCAGATGCGGTGACTAACCTTTCCATTTTTGCTTTTAAATCTTAGCTGAGAGCTTGTAAGTGAGTGCTGGGTTTTCTCTGTGTGTTGTATTAATTTGTTTTGTAATTTTCCCTATGGTTCTTGCACCCAGACCTGTCTGGGGTTAACTGCTTGTGGCTCTGGGGACAGCACAGCTTCCTGTGAGTGCCAGTGGCACCCAGGGCTGAGCATGTTGCAGGGTCATGGGATGTGTACCCGGTCCGGTATGAGAGTGCAGTTCCCTTCCGTGTTTTGTATATGTCTAGGGTGGTTACATATTCCTGTGCACCCTTCCCTTGTATTCAGTTTGTTTGGATTTGAAAGCTTGCATTGTGTGGCTGTTTTAGGGTCTCAGGTATTGGAAAGGACCTTGACGTGGTACCTGAGCTTGTCCCATTTGGCCAGATGCGGTGACTAACCTTTCCATTTTTGCTTTTAAATCTTAGCTGAGAGCTTGTAAGTGAGTGCTGGGTTTTCTCTGTGTGTTGTATTAATTTGTTTTGTAATTTTCCCTATGGTTCTTGCACCCAGACCTGTCTGGGGTTAACTGCTTGTGGCTCTGGGGACAGCACAGCTTCCTGTGAGTGCCAGTGGCACCCAGGGCTGAGCATGTTGCAGGGTCATGGGATGTGTACCCGGTCCGGTATGAGAGTGCAGTTCCCTTCCGTGTTTTGTATATGTCTAGGGTGGTTACATATTCCTGTGCACCCTTCCCTTGTTTTCAATTTGTTTGGATTTGAAAGCTTGCATTGTGTGGCTGTTTTAGGGTCTCAGGTATTGGAAAGGACCTTGACATGGTACCTGAGCTTGTCCCATTTGGCCAGATGCGGTGACTAACCTTTCCATTTTTGCTTTTAAATTTTAGCTGAGAGCTTGTAAGTGAGTGCTGGGTTTTCTCTGTGTGTTGTATTAATTTGTTTTGTAATTTTCCCTATGGTTCTTGCACCCAGACCTGTCTGGGGTTAACTGCTTGTGGCTCCGGGGACAGCACAGCTTCCTGTGAGTGCCAGTGGCACCCAGGGCTGAGCATGTTGCAGGGTCATGGGATGTGTACCCGGTCCGGTATGAGAGTGCAGTTCCCTTCCGTGTTTTGTATATGTCTAGGGTGGTTACATATTCCTGTGCACCCTTCCCTTGTTTTCAGTTTGTTTGGATTTGAAAGCTTGCATTGTGTGGCTGTTTTAGGGTCTCAGGTATTGGAAAGGACCTTGACGTGGTACCTGAGCTTGTCCCATTTGGCTAGATGCGGTGACTAACCTTTCCATTTTTGCTTTTAAATCTTAGCTGAGAGCTTGTAAGTGAGTGTTGGGTTTTCTCTGTGTGTTGTATTAATTTGTTTTGTAATTTTCCCTATGGTTCTTGCACCCAGACCTGTCTGGGGTTAACTGCTTGTGGCTCTGGGGACATCACAGCTTCCTGTGAGTGCCAGTGGCACCCAGGGCTGAGCATGTTGCAGGTTCATGGGATGTGTACCCGGTCCGGTATGAGAGTGCAGTTACTTTCCGTGTTTTGTATATGTCTAGGGTGGTTACATATTCCTGTGCACCCTTCCCTTGTTTTCAGTTTGTTTGGATTTGAAAGCTTGCATTGTGTGGCTGTTTTAGGGTCTCAGGTATTGGAAAGGACCTTGACGTGGTACCTGAGCTTGTCCCATTTGGCCAGATGCGGTGACTAACCTTTCCATTTTTGCTTTTAAATCTTAGCTGAGAGCTTGTAAGTGAGTGCTGGGTTTGCTCTGTGTGTTGTATTAATTTGTTTTGTAATTTTCCCTATGGTTCTTGCACCCAGACCTGTCTGGGGTTAACTGCTTGTGGCTCTGGGGACAGCACAGCTTCCTGTGAGTGCCAGTGGCACCCAGGGCTGAGCATGTTGCAGAGTCATGGGATGTGTACCCGGTCAGGTATGAGAGTGCAGTTCCCTTCCGTGTTTTGTATATTTCTAGGGTGGTTACATATTCCTGTGCACCCTTCCCTTGTTTTCAGTTTGTTTGGATTTGTAAGCTTGCATTGTGTGGCTGTTTTAGGGTCTCAGGTATTGGAAAGGACCTTGACGTGGTACCTGAGCTTGTCCCATTTGGCCAGATGCGGTGACTAACCTTTCCATTTTTGCTTTTAAATCTTAGCTGAGAGCTTGTAAGTGAGTGCTGGGTTTTCTCTGTGTGTTGTATTAATTTGTTTTGTAATTTTCCCTATGGTTCTTGCACCCAGACCTGTCTGGGGTTAACTGCTTGTGGCTCTGGGGACAGCACAGCTTCCTGTGAGTGCCAGTGGCAGCCAGGGCTGAGCATGTTGCAGGGTCATGGGATGTGTACCCGGTCCGGTATGAGAGTGCAGTTCCCTTCCGTGTTTTGTATATGTCTAGGGTGGTTACATATTCCTGTGCACCCTTCCCTTGTTTTCAGTTTGTTTGGATTTGAAAGCTTGCATTGTGTGGCTGTTTTAGGGTCTCAGGTATTGGAAAGGACCTTGACATGGTACCTGAGCTTGTCCCATTTGGCCAGATGCGGTGACTAACCTTTCCATTTTTGCTTTTAAATCTTAGCTGAGAGCTTGTAAGTGAGTGCTGGGTTTTCTCTGTGTGTTGTATTAATTTGTTTTGTAATTTTCCCTATGGTTCTTGCACCCAGACCTGTCTGGGGTTAACTGCTTGTGGCTCTGGGGACAGCACAGCTTCCTGTGAGTGCCAGTGGCACCCAGGGCTGAGCATGTTGCAGGGTCATGGGATGTGTACCCGGTCCGGTATGAGAGTGCAGTTCCCTTCCGTGTTTTGTATATGTCTAGGGTGGTTACATATTCCTGTGCACCCTTCCCTTGTTTTCAGTTTGTTTGGATTTGAAAGCTTGCATTGTGTGGCTGTTTTAGGGTCTCAGGTATTGGAAAGGACCTTGACGTGGTACCTGAGCTTGTCCCATTTGGCTAGATGCGGTGACTAACCTTTCCATTTTTGCTTTTAAATCTTAGCTGAGAGCTTGTAAGTGAGTGTTGGGTTTTCTCTGTGTGTTGTATTAATTTGTTTTGTAATTTTCCCTATGGTTCTTGCACCCAGACCTGTCTGGGGTTAACTGCTTGTGGCTCTGGGGACATCACAGCTTCCTGTGAGTGCCAGTGGCACCCAGGGCTGAGCATGTTGCAGGTTCATGGGATGTGTACCCGGTCCGGTATGAGAGTGCAGTTACTTTCCGTGTTTTGTATATGTCTAGGGTGGTTACATATTCCTGTGCACCCTTCCCTTGTTTTCAGTTTGTTTGGATTTGAAAGCTTGCATTGTGTGGCTGTTTTAGGGTCTCAGGTATTGGAAAGGACCTTGACGTGGTACCTGAGCTTGTCCCATTTGGCCAGATGCGGTGACTAACCTTTCCATTTTTGCTTTTAAATCTTAGCTGAGAGCTTGTAAGTGAGTGCTGGGTTTGCTCTGTGTGTTGTATTAATTTGTTTTGTAATTTTCCCTATGGTTCTTGCACCCAGACCTGTCTGGGGTTAACTGCTTGTGGCTCTGGGGACAGCACAGCTTCCTGTGAGTGCCAGTGGCACCCAGGGCTGAGCATGTTGCAGAGTCATGGGATGTGTACCCGGTCAGGTATGAGAGTGCAGTTCCCTTCCGTGTTTTGTATATTTCTAGGGTGGTTACATATTCCTGTGCACCCTTCCCTTGTTTTCAGTTTGTTTGGATTTGAAAGCTTGCATTGTGTGGCTGTTTTAGGGTCTCAGGTATTGGAAAGGACCTTGACGTGGTACCTGAGCTTGTCCCATTTGGCCAGATGCGGTGACTAACCTTTCCATTTTTGCTTTTAAATCTTAGCTGAGAGCTTGTAAGTGAGTGCTGGGTTTTCTCTGTGTGTTGTATTAATTTGTTTTGTAATTTTCCCTATGGTTCTTGCACCCAGACCTGTCTGGGGTTAACTGCTTGTGGCTCTGGGGACAGCACAGCTTCCTGTGAGTGCCAGTGGCAGCCAGGGCTGAGCATGTTGCAGGGTCATGGGATGTGTACCCGGTCCGGTATGAGAGTGCAGTTCCCTTCCGTGTTTTGTATATGTCTAGGGTGGTTACATATTCCTGTGCACCCTTCCCTTGTTTTCAGTTTGTTTGGATTTGAAAGCTTGCATTGTGTGGCTGTTTTAGGGTCTCAGGTATTGGAAAGGACCTTGACATGGTACCTGAGCTTGTCCCATTTGGCCAGATGCGGTGACTAACCTTTCCATTTTTGCTTTTAAATCTTAGCTGAGAGCTTGTAAGTGAGTGCTGGGTTTTCTCTGTGTGTTGTATTAATTTGTTTTGTAATTTTCCCTATGGTTCTTGCACCCAGACCTGTCTGGGGTTAACTGCTTGTGGCTCTGGGGACAGCACAGCTTCCTGTGAGTGCCAGTGGCACCCAGGGCTGAGCATGTTGCAGGGTCATGGGATGTGTACCCGGTCCGGTATGAGAGTGCAGTTCCCTTCCGTGTTTTGTATATGTCTAGGGTGGTTACATATTCCTGTGCACCCTTCCCTTGTTTTCAGTTTGTTTGGATTTGAAAGCTTGCATTGTGTGGCTGTTTTAGGGTCTCAGGTATTGGAAAGGACCTTGACGTGGTACCTGAGCTTGTCCCATTTGGCTAGATGCGGTGACTAACCTTTCCATTTTTGCTTTTAAATCTTAGCTGAGAGCTTGTAAGTGAGTGTTGGGTTTTCTCTGTGTGTTGTATTAATTTGTTTTGTAATTTTCCCTATGGTTCTTGCACCCAGACCTGTCTGGGGTTAACTGCTTGTGGCTCTGGGGACATCACAGCTTCCTGTGAGTGCCAGTGGCACCCAGGGCTGAGCATGTTGCAGGTTCATGGGATGTGTACCCGGTCCGGTATGAGAGTGCAGTTACTTTCCGTGTTTTGTATATGTCTAGGGTGGTTACATATTCCTGTGCACCCTTCCCTTGTTTTCAGTTTGTTTGGATTTGAAAGCTTGCATTGTGTGGCTGTTTTAGGGTCTCAGGTATTGGAAAGGACCTTGACGTGGTACCTGAGCTTGTCCCATTTGGCCAGATGCGGTGACTAACCTTTCCATTTTTGCTTTTAAATCTTAGCTGAGAGCTTGTAAGTGAGTGCTGGGTTTGCTCTGTGTGTTGTATTAATTTGTTTTGTAATTTTCCCTATGGTTCTTGCACCCAGACCTGTCTGGGGTTAACTGCTTGTGGCTCTGGGGACAGCACAGCTTCCTGTGAGTGCCAGTGGCACCCAGGGCTGAGCATGTTGCAGAGTCATGGGATGTGTACCCGGTCAGGTATGAGAGTGCAGTTCCCTTCCGTGTTTTGTATATTTCTAGGGTGGTTACATATTCCTGTGCACCCTTCCCTTGTTTTCAGTTTGTTTGGATTTGAAAGCTTGCATTGTGTGGCTGTTTTAGGGTCTCAGGTATTGGAAAGGACCTTGACGTGGTACCTGAGCTTGTCCCATTTGGCCAGATGCGGTGACTAACCTTTCCATTTTTGCTTTTAAATCTTAGCTGAGAGCTTGTAAGTGAGTGCTGGGTTTTCTCTGTGTGTTGTATTAATTTGTTTTGTAATTTTCCCTATGGTTCTTGCACCCAGACCTGTCTGGGGTTAACTGCTTGTGGCTCTGGGGACAGCACAGCTTCCTGTGAGTGCCAGTGGCACCCAGGGCTGAGCATGTTGCAGGGTCATGGGATGTGTACCCGGTCCGGTATGAGAGTGCAGTTCCCTTCCGTGTTTTGTATATGTCTAGGGTGGTTACATATTCCTGTGCACCCTTCCCTTGTATTCAGTTTGTTTGGATTTGAAAGCTTGCATTGTGTGGCTGTTTTAGGGTCTCAGGTATTGGAAAGGACCTTGACGTGGTACCTGAGCTTGTCCCATTTGGCCAGATGCGGTGACTAACCTTTCCATTTTTGCTTTTAAATCTTAGCTGAGAGCTTGTAAGTGAGTGCTGGGTTTTCTCTGTGTGTTGTATTAATTTGTTTTGTAATTTTCCCTATGGTTCTTGCACCCAGACCTGTCTGGGGTTAACTGCTTGTGGCTCTGGGGACAGCACAGCTTCCTGTGAGTGCCAGTGGCACCCAGGGCTGAGCATGTTGCAGGGTCATGGGATGTGTACCCGGTCCGGTATGAGAGTGCAGTTCCCTTCCGTGTTTTGTATATGTCTAGGGTGGTTACATATTCCTGTGCACCCTTCCCTTGTTTTCAATTTGTTTGGATTTGAAAGCTTGCATTGTGTGGCTGTTTTAGGGTCTCAGGTATTGGAAAGGACCTTGACATGGTACCTGAGCTTGTCCCATTTGGCCAGATGCGGTGACTAACCTTTCCATTTTTGCTTTTAAATTTTAGCTGAGAGCTTGTAAGTGAGTGCTGGGTTTTCTCTGTGTGTTGTATTAATTTGTTTTGTAATTTTCCCTATGGTTCTTGCACCCAGACCTGTCTGGGGTTAACTGCTTGTGGCTCTGGGGACAGCACAGCTTCCTGTGAGTGCCAGTGGCACCCAGGGCTGAGCATGTTGCAGGGTCATGGGATGTGTACCCGGTCCGGTATGAGAGTGCAGTTCCCTTCCGTGTTTTGTATATGTCTAGGGTGGTTACATATTCCTGTGCACCCTTCCCTTGTTTTCAGTTTGTTTGGATTTGAAAGCTTGCATTGTGTGGCTGTTTTAGGGTCTCAGGTATTGGAAAGGACCTTGACGTGGTACCTGAGCTTGTCCCATTTGGCTAGATGCGGTGACTAACCTTTCCATTTTTGCTTTTAAATCTTAGCTGAGAGCTTGTAAGTGAGTGTTGGGTTTTCTCTGTGTGTTGTATTAATTTGTTTTGTAATTTTCCCTATGGTTCTTGCACCCAGACCTGTCTGGGGTTAACTGCTTGTGGCTCTGGGGACATCACAGCTTCCTGTGAGTGCCAGTGGCACCCAGGGCTGAGCATGTTGCAGGTTCATGGGATGTGTACCCGGTCCGGTATGAGAGTGCAGTTACTTTCCGTGTTTTGTATATGTCTAGGGTGGTTACATATTCCTGTGCACCCTTCCCTTGTTTTCAGTTTGTTTGGATTTGAAAGCTTGCATTGTGTGGCTGTTTTAGGGTCTCAGGTATTGGAAAGGACCTTGACGTGGTACCTGAGCTTGTCCCATTTGGCCAGATGCGGTGACTAACCTTTCCATTTTTGCTTTTAAATCTTAGCTGAGAGCTTGTAAGTGAGTGCTGGGTTTGCTCTGTGTGTTGTATTAATTTGTTTTGTAATTTTCCCTATGGTTCTTGCACCCAGACCTGTCTGGGGTTAACTGCTTGTGGCTCTGGGGACAGCACAGCTTCCTGTGAGTGCCAGTGGCACCCAGGGCTGAGCATGTTGCAGAGTCATGGGATGTGTACCCGGTCAGGTATGAGAGTGCAGTTCCCTTCCGTGTTTTGTATATTTCTAGGGTGGTTACATATTCCTGTGCACCCTTCCCTTGTTTTCAGTTTGTTTGGATTTGTAAGCTTGCATTGTGTGGCTGTTTTAGGGTCTCAGGTATTGGAAAGGACCTTGACGTGGTACCTGAGCTTGTCCCATTTGGCCAGATGCGGTGACTAACCTTTCCATTTTTGCTTTTAAATCTTAGCTGAGAGCTTGTAAGTGAGTGCTGGGTTTTCTCTGTGTGTTGTATTAATTTGTTTTGTAATTTTCCCTATGGTTCTTGCACCCAGACCTGTCTGGGGTTAACTGCTTGTGGCTCTGGGGACAGCACAGCTTCCTGTGAGTGCCAGTGGCAGCCAGGGCTGAGCATGTTGCAGGGTCATGGGATGTGTACCCGGTCCGGTATGAGAGTGCAGTTCCCTTCCGTGTTTTGTATATGTCTAGGGTGGTTACATATTCCTGTGCACCCTTCCCTTGTTTTCAGTTTGTTTGGATTTGAAAGCTTGCATTGTGTGGCTGTTTTAGGGTCTCAGGTATTGGAAAGGACCTTGACATGGTACCTGAGCTTGTCCCATTTGGCCAGATGCGGTGACTAACCTTTCCATTTTTGCTTTTAAATCTTAGCTGAGAGCTTGTAAGTGAGTGCTGGGTTTTCTCTGTGTGTTGTATTAATTTGTTTTGTAATTTTCCCTATGGTTCTTGCACCCAGACCTGTCTGGGGTTAACTGCTTGTGGCTCTGGGGACAGCACAGCTTCCTGTGAGTGCCAGTGGCACCCAGGGCTGAGCATGTTGCAGGGTCATGGGATGTGTACCCGGTCCGGTATGAGAGTGCAGTTCCCTTCCGTGTTTTGTATATGTCTAGGGTGGTTACATATTCCTGTGCACCCTTCCCTTGTTTTCAGTTTGTTTGGATTTGAAAGCTTGCATTGTGTGGCTGTTTTAGGGTCTCAGGTATTGGAAAGGACCTTGACGTGGTACCTGAGCTTGTCCCATTTGGCTAGATGCGGTGACTAACCTTTGCATTTTTGCTTTTAAATCTTAGCTGAGAGCTTGTAAGTGAGTGTTGGGTTTTCTCTGTGTGTTGTATTAATTTGTTTTGTAATTTTCCCTATGGTTCTTGCACCCAGACCTGTCTGGGGTTAACTGCTTGTGGCTCTGGGGACATCACAGCTTCCTGTGAGTGCCAGTGGCACCCAGGGCTGAGCATGTTGCAGGTTCATGGGATGTGTACCCGGTCCGGTATGAGAGTGCAGTTACTTTCCGTGTTTTGTATATGTCTAGGGTGGTTACATATTCCTGTGCACCCTTCCCTTGTTTTCAGTTTGTTTGGATTTGAAAGCTTGCATTGTGTGGCTGTTTTAGGGTCTCAGGTATTGGAAAGGACCTTGACGTGGTACCTGAGCTTGTCCCATTTGGCCAGATGCGGTGACTAACCTTTCCATTTTTGCTTTAAAATCTTAGCTGAGAGCTTGTAAGTGAGTGCTGGGTTTGCTCTGTGTGTTGTATTAATTTGTTTTGTAATTTTCCCTATGGTTCTTGCACCCAGACCTGTCTGGGGTTAACTGCTTGTGGCTCTGGGGACAGCACAGCTTCCTGTGAGTGCCAGTGGCACCCAGGGCTGAGCATGTTGCAGAGTCATGGGATGTGTACCCGGTCAGGTATGAGAGTGCAGTTCCCTTCCGTGTTTTGTATATTTCTAGGGTGGTTACATATTCCTGTGCACCCTTCCCTTGTTTTCAGTTTGTTTGGATTTGAAAGCTTGCATTGTGTGGCTGTTTTAGGGTCTCAGGTATTGGAAAGGACCTTGACGTGGTACCTGAGCTTGTCCCATTTGGCCAGATGCGGTGACTAACCTTTCCATTTTTGCTTTTAAATCTTAGCTGAGAGCTTGTAAGTGAGTGCTGGGTTTTCTCTGTGTGTTGTATTAATTTGTTTTGTAATTTTCCCTATGGTTCTTGCACCCAGACCTGTCTGGGGTTAACTGCTTGTGGCTCTGGGGACAGCACAGCTTCCTGTGAGTGCCAGTGGCACCCAGGGCTGAGCATGTTGCAGGGTCATGGGATGTGTACCCGGTCCGGTATGAGAGTGCAGTTCCCTTCCGTGTTTTGTATATATATATATATATTAGGGTTGCACCGATAACATTTTTTTAAGACCGAGTACAAGTACCGATACTTTTTTTCAAATACTCACCGATACCAATTACGGATACTTTTTTAACACAGACTAATGATTTAAGATCGCTTCTTGATAATTATGAACTGTATCTCAAAAGAGATTTTGAAATAATAAAACAGTTTTATGTGCTTGTTATCACAAAGTTCATAGAACATGTTTAAAAATAAAAATATTACAATAATGTATATTAATAATAACAATAAATAACAGCTGCAGCAGCTTGGGCTAGAAAGCTACAAATTACAGGGGTGATTACTGGATGCAATTGGGTTGTAGGGTGCCTATATAACTGATAAATCTGACACTTGTACTTAATACAAATTGGTATAATTTAATTCTGAAAATAATATTGGGGAAGGAGTGTCCCAGTAATCCCCTTTGAGAAAAATGGGGCATTTGTATTCTACTGACTCAACAGAAAATAGGGCTGGTCTTCATATTTTTTTAGGGCTGCTTTTTATTCCCAGTCCAGCCCTGGCTAAGGGTGTTCCTCAGAGTACAGTATATTTTGAGCATAATTGTGCAAGATGAGGGGCTTCCAGCTGTAAAGTAGCAGCTTTTAAAGCACTGCTCTGATGTAAAATAATACAAATAACAGCAATTTGTATTGGCAGAACAAAAGTGAACAATTTTTAGTTAAGTCTCCACTCCAGCTTAAAATGAAATGGGAACATACAGTTTGAAAAATGCCACAAGATGGCATATGGGTAGGAATTGGAGGTATCGGTTTAAGTATCGGTGCATTTGCACGAGTACAAGTACTCATGCAAATACTTGGTATCGGCACCGATACCGATACTAGTATCGGTATCGGTGCAACCCTAATATATATATATATATATATATATATATATATATATATATATGTGTGTGTGTGTGTGTATTTATGTGTTTCTATACATGTTTATATGTATATATACACATATATACAGTACATGTTTGTACATATATACATTTATTTATACACTTTGGAGTCCTTCCCCTCAAATACCTAAAAAGCTTAAAAATAATTTTTAAACAATTTTAATATTTAAAGGGACAGTCAACTCAAATTTTTATATTGTTTTAAAAAAATAGATAAACCTTTTATTACCCATTCCCCAGTTTTGAACAGAAAACACTGTTATATTAATACACTTTTTAACTCTGTGATTACCTTGTTTCTAATCACCTTCTGACGGCCCCCTGATCACATTACTTTATTTACTGACTGCATTTAAGCCAATTAGTGCTGTGTTGCTATAGTTGCTGTCAGCACAATATTATCTATATAGCTCACATGAACTAGCTTACCTAATGTGAAAAGCAAAAAACAAAAGCATGTGTTCATGGGTCTGTCTTTATGGACTTAGAAACAGACAGATATTTAGAGGTTCGGGGCTGGACTGACCTTACTTGGCGGGATCAGACTGATATACTTCAGGAAAGTTTTCTTCTGTGAAAAGCACACTGGTCTAAAAGAGGCTGCTTCCGGGTGGTAAATCGCCATAGAACAAGCCACTGAGCTGTTGTTCGTTCCTGGTAGAGCGCTTCTCTCTTCGTATGCAAATTATTATGACCCTGGGGAAGTCTCCCTATGGGTGATGGGGGAAACCAGACGTGGACTCCTTGCCCAGTGTGCTTAGAGGAATGTGGCTGCACCTCACTGACGAGGCCCACAGAAGGCCGAAACGATCAGCTGAGGTTGCTTCTCGGGCCTTTGGCTTGGATCAAGTGCAGTTTTCTGTGCTTGGTCTTGGTCTTGGTTTGCTGCCTGGAGACCTGCTCCTTCGGCCTGGGGTCCTTTCCCTTTGGGGTTTGGGCTCCTGCTGCTATTGGGGGGGTGGCTACTCCTTAGGCGTAGAGCAACTGGGTAGTAGGGCCGTCCCCTTGGCCTTGTGGCATCGTCCCTGGACTTCAGCCACATGCTGCTTTTGGGGGGACGCTCTGAAATCCAGCCTAAAGAGGCAATAGGGCAAATATGGCTACCAATGTGCCAAATGTTCCCCATACACTTCGGGTGTTGATTTCTGAGGACTTTCGAGAGAAGATTGGTTTGGCTCATGTCCAGCAGGTGGTTTTGGAGGGTGTTTTGAAGATGCCAAGAGCAAGTTTGCATTGTGTTCAGTCATTCCCTTCAAGAGGGATTTTTGATGTGGCTTTCACCGATGAGCATTATTTACAGACCTGCTATCAACGGACTATTGATATGGCTGCTGCTCCAGAGTTGGTTGGCATGAAATTTGTTGCCTGTGTGCAGAGGGAGAGAAGAATCCCGGTGACAGTACATATGTACAACCCTTGGGTCACTGATGTGGAAATTCGTCTGTTTCTTTGTCGCTACTTTGATGATGTTCAAGGAGGTAGCAAGCTGAAGAATCAGTTTGGGACTTTCAATGGAAAGCGCAGGTTCTGGGTGCGGTTTGTGCCTGATGAATTAGGTATTGGTGGAAAGAAACACCCTCCACAGACTTTCGCCATTGGTGGAAATAGAGGTTTCCTATACTATGATGACATGCCTCTTTTTTGCCGTAGTTGCAACCTGTTTGGTCACATTGCTGAAAATTGCCCAGGTGCCAGATGTCGAAATTGCGGTGAGGAGGATCATCTTGTTGCCCACTGTAGTAAACGCCGGACCTGTGACCTGTGTGGTTCTTCAAGTCATCTGTGCAGGATGTGTCCTTTGATGATGTTGCAGGGGCTTGATAGAGTGAAGCCTTCCTATGCTGATGTTGCAAAAAAACCATCTTCAGTTGCAGTTGAGCCATCTGTGAATGAGGAGGAGGTCTCTGATGAGGCATTGAACTCTATATTACCTCTTTTGTGCAAGAAATCTGCATTTGGGGTCCCTGTCGGAGAGGTGTCTGATGCTCCTGTGGTGGTTCCTGTGGCTGAGAAGGTGGAGGAAGCCCAATCTCATCTTCAGGAAGTGGATCTTGCTACATCTAATGTGATAGCTGCTTCAGATGTTCTTGAAGCCCTGTTGCCCAATGTGGATGATACTGTTGCTGTTCCTGGGACAGAGAATGTTTCCTTCACTGAGTCATCTTGTGATGTTGCTCCTGATGCTGTTCTTGGTGAAGGGGAGAACATTGATTGGTCTGCTGTTATGTCCTCTAGTTCTGAGGAGGATATGGACACTGAAGGGAAAAAATCTGCCTCCAAGCGAAAAATAGATCCGGATTCTGATGGATGGGAGAGTCCTGATTTGAATCTTCCAGTAGTTAAGGGTGCAGATCCAGATACTACAAGTGATGCTGACTCTTTAATTTCAGAGTTTCCTTCTGTCTCTACTAAAGACGTTCCTTCTGACTCGAGCCAGTGTATAGGTGACTTTTCTGATGCCTCTTCTGTTGGTTATCTAGATAAAAGAGATGTGAACCAACTTGCTGAAGTTACTGGTTATGAGGCTGGCAAGGGGGAGCCTAGGAGGTCGGAACGTCACAGAGGCAGATTTAAAGGATCTCCTTTGAGTCCTAAGAAAAAGAAAGGAAAGAAGAAGTCCTGATGTTATTTCTTTTTTTGTTTTTCTTTAATTTATTTTTGTGATGTTTCTGACCATTTCTTCCCTTAATGTCAGGTGTATGACAACTTTAGCAAGGAGAGCTGCAATTTTTAAATTATTATCTGTATGTTCTGCTAATATTTTTTGTCTGCAGGAATGTGGTCTCTCTGAACATCCTAAATGTGCTGACTGGGAATATGGTCCTAAAGTATGGTCTTGTTCTTCTGATAGGAATGGGGGGGTGGGAGTTTTGTTTAAGGGGTTTAGTTTTTCTATCCTTAATGTAGTTCATATTGTCCCAGGTCGGGTACTTTTGGTTAGTTTTAGTTTTTGTGGGACTGTTTTTCGTTTGTTTAATGTATATGCTTCTCCAAATAGGGTAGAACGTTTGCTTAATTTTGAAACTTTAAAGTTTTTTCTGCCAGGTCGAGAGCCAACTTTTTTGGTTGGGGATTTTAATTGTATTATTAAGAATGGGGACAGAGAGGGTGGGAGTGATTGTAGGGTGGATAGCTCAGGGAAGTTTTTACTTGATTTGCTTAAATCTTTCGGTTTGAAGGATGCCTTCGGGTCTGTTTCTTTTTCAGGGGAGGGTTTTACTTTCTTTAGTGATAGTGGTGGGATAAAATCTCGAATTGATTTTTGTTTTTTATCTAAATTTTTATGTGTTGATGATTTTTCTTTAAAGCGGATGCCCTTTACGGATCATGCCCTTTTGATGTGTAAGGTGAATTGTGATTTGAAGATTAAGTATGGTAAGGGTGTTTGGAAACTGAATGTGGATTTGTTAAAAGATGAGAAGTTTAAGCGTCAGTTTGTTTGGATGTATGAAAGGTGGCGTGAAAGAAAATGTGATTTTAGTAATGTGCTTATGTGGTGGGAATGGTTGAAGGTGGAAATAAAGAGGTTTTTTATTAAGAAAGGCTGTGAGAAAGCTAGAATGGAAAGGGAGTTGTATGATAAATGGTATCTGAGGTTGTTGTATTTGTATGAATTGAGAAATTGTGGTATTGATGTGCATGAGGAAATTGCTGAAGCAAGAAAGATAATTAAAAAGTGTATGCATGAAAAAGGAAAGAAAATTGTTTTTATGGCAAGATTGGAGAAAATGGAAAAGGATGAGTCTTGTAGTAAATATTTTTTTAAGAAAGCTTTTGAAGGAAAGACTGGTTTTGTTAGTGTTTTTGATAAGGTTGAGTGTGAAGTTAATGGTACGGATGGTGTTTTGCGTGAAGTTCATGAGTTTTACAGTGAGCTGTATAAAGAAAAAACAAGAGATGTTTTATTGGAAAATGAGTTGTTGGAAAACATTGAGGTTAAGTTGGAAAAATATGATAATGATTTGTTAGAAAGGGATCTAAGTTTGGATGAGATTGCAGAGGTTGTTAGGAGTTTTAAGAATGGGAAGGTACCTGGTTGTGATGGTTTGCCTGTTGAATTTTATACTTGTTTTTGGAATTTGATTGGGGTGGATATGTTGGATGTTTGTAAGTTTGTTTTTAGAATGAATGTTTTGCCTGTTTCAATGAGGAAAGGTTTGATTGTTTTGTTATTTAAAAAGGGTGATAAGAGAGATTTGAGGAATTGGAGGCCGATTACGTTGTTGAATGTTGACTATAAGGTTATTGCAAAGGTGTTGGCAAATAGAATGCGTGGAGTGATTGGTAAGGTTGTGGGTGAAGAGCAAGTGTGTGCTGTTCCTGGGCGTCAGATTTCTGAAAGTTTGTTGTTACTACGTGATGTACTGTGGTATGTGAGGGAGAGGATGAGGTCTGTTGCTGTTGCTATTGTGGATTTTGAAAAAGCGTATGATAGGGTAGTGCATGATTTTATGTTTCATGTTTTAGAACGTTTAGGTTTTTCTGGTAAGATTATTGGATGGTTTAAATGTTTGTATAGTGATATTGTGAGTCAAGTCCAGGTTAATGGTTTTTTGACTGAGGAATTTTGTGTTAAATCTGGAGTGCGTCAAGGATGTCCTTTGTCTCCTGTGTTATTTGTATGTGTCATTGAGCCATTATTAACTAGTTTGAGGAAGGATAAATTAGTTAGAGGTGTGAGTGTTCCTGGTAGTAATGGAAGGTGTTTAAAAGTGATTGGGTATATGGATGATGTGAGTGTGGTATGTGAGACTCAGGCTGGTTTGAGGAGGGTGAAAACTTTAGTTGAATGTTTTTGTATGGCAAGTGGTTTCAGAGTTAATTGGAATAAGTGTAAAGTTAAAGTTTTTGGTAATGATAGGGAGATTGATTCCTGTGGATGGCCTGTGACTGAAGGTGCAATTGAGGTGTTGGGTGTGAAATTTGATGTGGATTTGAAAGGCTTGGAAAGTTGGGAGAATGTTTTTGATAAAGTGAGTAGAAAACTTCAGTTTTGGTCTTTAAGGACTTTATCTTTGGAAGGAAAAATGTTAGTTATTAAATCGGTTTTGATTCCTATTATGTTATATTTGGCTTTAGTTTTTCCGCCACCTGAGAGGATTTTTCGGAGAATTTTGAGAGTGTTGTTTTCTTTTTTCTGGAGTTCTGGTATGGAGCGTTTGAAAAGAGATGTTGTTGTTAAGAGTAAGAATGTTGGTGGTAAGGGTTTTCCAAATGTGGAGAGATTTTTGGCTGTGAAATATGTTAGTAGGTGTGTGGTTCTGAGTGGTAAGGATAGCATGGCTGGTTGTATGGTAAAGTATGCTTGTGGAAATGTTTTAAGACGATATGGTTTATTTGAGATTGATAGAAAGAAACCGGTATGTTTTGCTGTTCCGTGGTTTTATGTAAGGGTGGAATGTTGGATTAAAAAATATGGTTTGGAGAATGTTAGTAGGGAGATGTGGTGTGCAAACAGAATGGTGTTGAAAATGTTGGAGAAGAAGGAAGGTCTTGAGTTGATTGGGGGTTTGAATGAAAATGAATGTGTGTTGGTATGGAAAAATGTGTGTAATAAGTATTTGATGAATAGGCAGAAAGATATTAGTTGGATGAGTGTGCATAAGTGTTTGCCAACAAGGGATTTTCAGAGAATGCGTCGTTTAGTGGCTTCAGAAGTGTGTCCTAGAGATGGTTGTTTTCAAAGCGAGAGTGTTATTCATTTGTTTTGGAATTGTGAGTATGCTAGGGATGTTTGGAGAAGTTTGAAAAGGATGATTAAGGGTTTGACTGGAGTGCAGTTTTTTACTTTTAATATGATGATGTATGGTTTGTGTGGAAGTGGTGTGGAAAAGGAGAAAGCAAGATTGATATGGTTGTTGGCATGTTGTGTGAAGGAGGTGTTGTGGGATGTGCGTAATATTTTGATTTTTAAGAAAGAGGTAGTTACTGTAGGTAATTGTGTGGGTATGATCCGTGGGAAGTTGTTTTTGTATTTTTCTTTTGATAGGAGGCGATATGGGGAATTAGATTCTGAAGGCATCTGGAAGACAAAGAAGTGGAAGGATTGGATTATTTAGTTTTTTTTTTTTTTTTTTTTTTTTTTTTTTTTTTTTTTTTTTTTTTTTTTTTTTTTTTTTTGTCTGTATTTGAAATATGTTTAATTTTATTTTGTGTGATTATTTAAGTTTAATATTTGCATTTTGATTTTTTTCTGATGACAAAAATTTGGGTCAATATTTCAGTTTTGTAACAAGAGATATATTGTTTGCATTTGTTATTATGATTTTATTTTGTATATATGCATATATGATTATTTTTCTAATAAAAGAATTACGAAACGATCGTCTGGGGTTGTCATGTTCCTTGTTCAGAGGAGAATTGCCTGGTATTTCGGGGCTGGACTGACCTTACTTGGCGGGATCAGACTGATATACTTCAGGAAAGTTTTCTTCTGTGAAAAGCACACTGGTCTAAAAGAGGCTGCTTCCGGGTGGTAAATCGCCATAGAACAAGCCACTGAGCTGTTGTTCATTCCTGGTAGAGCGCTTCTCTCTTCGTATGCAAGATATTTAGAGGCATAAAGGTTATAAAGTATGTTAATATAACAGTGTTGTTTGTGCAAAGCTGGGGAATGGGTAATATAGGCATTATCTATAATTTAAACAATAAAAATGTTTGTGTTTTTAATATACACCTAGATTACGAGTTTTGCTCTAAATAGCGTGCAAAACTAACTCCAAAAAAGTGGCATTATTTCACCCTCCATAGAGCTGCCATTACGAGTTACTGAAATCTATCTTTATCTATCTATTGCGTACTTATAGAGTGCAAACTAATCACCTGTGAGGGTCTCAAGGTGCTAAGGGAAAGCAGATAGGAGGAGGGGGGATGGGCGTTCAGATCGAAGAGCCAGGTTTTGAGGTCCTTTCTGAACTTTGTAAGGGAGGTGGATTGTCTGAGGTGCAGTAGGAGGGTGTTCCATGTCTTTGCTGCTATGTGGGAGAATGATCTTCCGCCCGCTGTGGATTTGCTGATGCGGGGGATGACTGCGAGGTGCTTGGTCAGCCGATCGGAGTTGTCTGGCGGGGGGTGTAGAAATTTACGTGGTGATTGATGTATTCGGGTCCGATGTTGTGTAGGGCCTTGAACGTGTGGGTAAGGAGCTTGAAGGTGATTCTCTTGTTGATAGGGAGCCAGGGAAGGTTCCTAAGGTGTTCGGTAATGTGGCATTGGAGAGGGATGTCAAGGATGAGTCTGGCTGAGGCGTTCTGGATACGTTGGAGTCTCTTTTGGAGTTTGATGGTGGAGCCGGCGTAGAGTGCGCTGCCGTAGTCCAACCGACTGCTGACAAGGGCGTGGGTGACTGTTTTTCTGGTTTCGGTAGGGATCCACTTGAAGATTTTTAATAGCAGGTGGAGGATGTGGAAGCATGTTGAGGTGATGGCATAGATTTGTAGGTTCATGGAGATTGAGGAGTCCAGGAGGAAGCCTAGATTTCGTGCATGGTCAGTTGGGGTTGGAGGGTGCCCGAGGGCTGTGGGCCACCAGGAGTCATCCCATGTGGATTTATTGGGTCAGAGGAGGAGGACTTCAGTTTTGTCTGTGTTCAGTTTGAGCCAGTTGCCATTCATCCAGGTGGCGACTGCTGTCAGGCCTTCATGGACATTCTTTTTGGTGGTGGTGGGATCTCGGGTGAGTGAGATGATTAACTGGGTGTCGTCGGCGTAGGAGACGATGTTGAGGTTGTAGCGTCAGACGATGGCTGCGAGAGGGGCCATGTAGATGTTGAAGAGGGTGGAGCTCAGCGAAGAGCCTTGCGGTACACCACAGTTGACTGGTGTGGGTTTGGAGGAGAAGGGCAGGAGTCTGACTTTCTGTGTCCGGCCTGTGAGGAAAGAGGTGATCCTCTCCAGGGCTTTGCTGTGGATGTCGGTGTCGTGTAGGCGGGTGTGGAGGGTGTTGTGGTAAACAGTGTCAAAGGCTGCTGAGAGGTCTAGGAGGATGAGGGCGGCAGTTTCTCCTTGGTCGAGCATGGTGCGGATGTCATCTGTGGCAGGGAGGAGGGCCGTCTCGGTGCTGTGGTTGCTTCTGAAACCGTATTGGGAGTGGTCCAGCGTGTGGCTGGCCTCAATGTGGTCAATAAGTTGCGAGTTGATGGACTTCTCTATGACTTTGGCCAGGAAGGGGAGTAGAGAGATGGGGGCGGTAGTTATTTGGATCCGGGGTGGTCTGCCGAGAGTTTCTTCAGCAGAGGTTTCAGTTCTGCATGCTTCCAGACATCCGCAAAGGTACCGGTTTTGATGGAGCAGTTAATCGTGCGGCTAAGTTCAGGGGTGATGATGTTGCTTGCTTTGTTGAATATGTGATGGGTCCGAGGGTGCACCAGATTGGATGGATTTCATGATTCTGAGAGTGTCCTCTGTGGTAAGGGGGCTCCAGATAGTCTGTGTGTGGTGGGGGGGCAAATTTGGGAGGGGTGTCATTGGGTGTAGGGGAGTGGGTGGTGGAGGTTGAGTTATGAGGTGTAAAACTGTCATAGATGTCGAGGATCTTGTGGTGGAAGTGTGCAGCAAGGGTATTGCAGAGGTCCTGGGAGGGTGGGATGTTGGTGGTGTTGCTGTTGGGTTTAGAAAATTCCTTGATGACTGAGAAAACTCCTTGCTGTTGTGTGGGTTAGAGTTGATTTTGTCTTGGATGGCTGTTTTTTTGGTGTTTTTTATGAGGTGGTGATGGGTGGTGATTGCTTCCTTAAAGGCAGCTTTTTTCCAGAAGGGTTTTGCTGGATCTCCAGGTTCTTTCCAATCATTCTGCAGTGGTGTTTGGAGTCCTGAAGGGCTGGCCTTATTGGTGGTTTGGCGGCTGGACGTTTTTTTAAGGGGGGGCAAGGGTGTTGGAGAAGTCTGTAATTCAGAGGTGGAGGTTGAGGGCGGAGGAGTTGGTGTCTGTGGAGGTTGGTGGGAAGAATTTGTTTAGGGTGCGGTGTAGTTGGTCTTGGGTGATGTTGTTCCAGTTTCTGCGGGGCAGGTGGTACTGTCGGAGGTGGGTGGTGGGTTTGTTGAAGGAGAAGTGTATGCAGTGGTGGTCAGTCCAGAGGATTTCAGTGATGTTATTGACTGAGATGTGGTTGCCTGAGGAGAAGATTGGGTTAAGGGTGTGGCCGACTGCGTGGGTTGGGTAGTTTATGAGTTGCTTCAGTCCGATGGTTCCGAGGTGTTCCAGGAGGGTGGAGGTGTTGTGATAGTTGGGGTTAGCAAGATGGAATTTGAGGTCACCGAGGAGGATGTAGTCCATTGAGGTGAGGGAATGGGGTGCAATGTGGTCGGTGATGGAGTCGCAGAAGGCAGGATGAGGTTTGGGAGGTCTGTAGATGAGGGTGCCACAGAAGGTGGTGTTGGGGTTGATCTGGATCTTGAAGTGTAGGTGTTCTAACACTGGTGAGTGGTCGTCGGAGCTGGTTGCGACTTGGATGGTGTGTTTTTGGATGATGGAGATGCCTCCTCCAGGTCGGTTGCTGCGGTCTTTGTGGCAAATCTTGTAGACTTCGGGTATTGCAGTGACGATGTCCGGTGCTGATGTGGGGTTTAGCCAGATCTCGGTGAGGAAGGCGATGTCTGGGGAGATGGAGTCTAGCAGGTTCCAGATTTTGAGGGCGTGCTTGTGGATGGAGTGGGTGTTGAGGAGGATGCAGTTGAGATAATTGCGGCTGTTTTTGGGTGGGTTTGTTAGTTGGGTTGTGGTCTGGAGGGAGGGGAAGGAGCAGTTGCGGCATGTAAAAGGTCCGAAGGTGTTGGTCAGGGATGTGTGGTGGCAGGCGGATGATCTACCAGTGTTGAGTGCATGGAGGGTGTTGGCGTCGCAGTGGTGGCAGTTTCTGGAGCCAAGGTTTGTGGCATTTGGTGTGGTCGGGGCACTGACGGGCGCTGACGGGCTGCAGGGAGCAGCATTAAATACAGCAGGAAGGTGGATGGGCTGGTTAGCTGGATAGGGGTAGGTGTGAAATAAAAACAGAGCAAGCAGAATACAGTAAAATACAACAAAAATACATAGGGAGGAGGGAGAGAGAACTTACTTCAATGGTGCTGGGAGCAGCATTAAATACAGCAGGAAGGTGAGCGGGCTGGTAAGCTGGATAGGGGTACGTGTGAAATAAAAACAGAGCAAGCAGAATACAGTAAAATAAAACAAAATATATAGGGAGGAGGTATAGAGAACTTACTTCAATGGTGCTGGGAGCCTCCTTGTGCGTGCAATAATGTGGCGATAAACTCCATACCGCACAAAATCCAAGGGCTGCTTTGACATGCTTGTGCACGCTTTCCCCCATAGACATCAATGGGTAGAGAGTGTTAGAAAAAAAAACAAACACCTGCGATTGTGGAATGAAAAATCTCCGTAACGCAACCCCATTGATGTCTATGGAGAAAAAAAAGTTAATTTAAAGCTAACACCCTAACATAAACCCCAAGTCTAAAAAAAACTTAATCCGCCACCCCTGACATCATCGACACTAAATAAAGTTATTAACCCCTAATCCGCCGCTCCCCGACATCACCAACACTATAAAAAAAGTTATTAACCCCTATTCTGCCGCTTCCCGACATCACCGACACTATAATAAAGTTATTAACCCCTAAACCTCCGGCCCCTCACATCTCCACCACTAAATAAATCTATTAACCCCTAAAGCGCCGGCCCCCCACAACGCAAAACACTAAATTAAACTATTAACCCTTGAACCTAACACCCCCCTAACTTTAAATTAAAATTACAATATAACTATATTTAAATAAATAAAAACTTACCAGTGAAATAATAATAAACCTAACGTTAAACTATAAATTCACCTTACCTTACTATTCTAATAAAATAAAAAATGCTACCAATTAAAATATCTAAATTACAAATTTAAAAAAACCGAACCCTATGAAAAAAATTAAAAAATCTAAAATTACAAAAAATAATAGCCCTATAAAAATAAAAAAGCCCCCCAAAATAAAAACACCCCCTAGCCTACAATAAACTACCAATAGCCCTTAAAAGTTGAACAGCTCTTTTACCAGTAAAATAAACAACAAAATCCCCCAACAGTAAAACCCACCACCCAACCAACCCCCCCAAAATATAAAAAAAGAACTCTAAAAAATTACTAAGCTACCCATTGCCCCTAAAGGGGCATTTGTATGGACATTGCCTTTAAAAGGGCATTCAGCTCTTTTTCAAAAGCCCAAACCTTAATCTGAAAATAAAAACACCCCAAAAAATAAAAAAAATACCTAACACTAACCCCAGAATATCTACTCAAGGTTGCTGAAGTCCGGACATCCAGGCGGTGAGAATTCTTCATTCAGGCGGCTACATCTTCATCCATCACGGGGGAGTCTTCTATCTTCATCCCGGTGGAGCGGAGTGGGGAAGACATTCAGCGCGAAGCATCCTCTTCATACGGTCCCCGCCGTACACTGAAGCTTTAATGCAAGGTAGCCGTTTAAAAATGGCGTACCTTGCATTCCTATTGGCTGATTTAATTTTTCAAATTCAAATCAGCCAATAGGATGAGAGCTTCTAAAATCCTATTGGCTGTTCAAAACAGCCAATAGGATGAGAGCTACTGAAATCCTATTGGCTGATTTGAAGATGTCGCCGTCTGGATGAAGACAGCTGTTTAATTTAGGACAATGCCCTACAAAAGACCCTTTTAAGGACTATTGGTAGTTTATTGTAGACCAGGGGGTGTTTTTATTTTGGGGGGCTTTTTATTTTTATAGGGCTATTAGATTAGTTGTAATTGTTTGTTATTTTTTTTAAGCCTAGTGTTTTTTATTTTTCGTAATTTAGTGTTTATTATTTTTTGTAAATTTAGATTTTTTTATTTTTTTCGTAGTGTTAGTTTTTTTTTAATTTGCACGTCGTCGGTTTTGGAAAGCGGTGTAAGTGATCCTGATCACTTCCAGACGCTTTCTGGTTATTGCAGTGATGCCTCGATATAGAGGCATCCTGCAATAACCATCCTTGGCTATCCGATGCAGAGAGAGCCACTCTGTGGCCCCCTCTGCATCGTATATCGATGGCCGCAATCGCTGGTGGGTGGGAGCCAACGTGGGTGGCGGGTGGGGAGCCATCGATGGCTTCTGGTAAGAAGAGGGGGCGGGATTGCCGGATGCGCGCATGGAAATGCATGGGGCGGCGGTAGGGCACGTCCCCGGGGGCTGGGGTGGGTAGGAACCGCTACACTACGGAAAATTTTAATGCTACAAGGTTGTAGAAAGGGGGTGGGGATTGGCAAAAAAATAGGTCTAAGGGTTCTTGGAGGGGGTGGGGGGAAGCTACACTACAGAATAAAAAAAAAAAAAAAAATCTCCCAATAAGGTAGAGGGGGAGGGTTAGAGAGCTGTTTGGGGGGGATCAGGGATGTTGGAAGCTAAGGGGACCCTACACAGCAGCATATGTAAATATGCTTAAAAATATCAAAGATACCTTTTATTTTAGTACTGGCAGACTTTCTGCTAGTACTTAAGATGGCGGGGACAATTGTGGGGTGGGGGAGGGAAGAGAGCTGTTTGGGAGGGATCAGGGGGTGTGATGTGTCAGGTGGGAGGCTGATCTCTACACTTAAGCTAAAATTAACCCTGCAAGCACCCTACAAGCTACCTAATTAACCCCCTCACTGCTAGACATAATACATGTGTGATGCGCAGCGGCATTTAGCGGCCTTCTAATTACCAAAAAGCAATGCCAAAGCCATATGTGTCTGCTATTTCTGAACAAAGGGGATCGCAGAAAAGCATTTACAACCATTTGTGCCATAATTGCACAAGCTTTTTGTAAATAATTTCAGTGACAAACCTAAAGTTTGTGAAAAAGTTTGTGAAAAAGTGAACGATTTTTTTATTTGATCGCATTTGGTAGTGAAATGGTGGCATGAGTAGGTTGTCTACTACACTACACTAAAGCTAAAATTACCCAAAAGCTCCCTACATGCTACCTAATTAACCCCTTTACTGCTGGGCATAATACATGTGTGGTGCGCAGCGGCCTTCTAATTACCAAAAAGCAACGCCAAAGCCATATATGTCTGCTATTTCTGAACAAAGGGGATCCCAGAGAAGCATTTACAACAATTTATGCCATAATTGCACAAGTTTGGGGAAATTGGAAAAAAGTGAACGATTTTTTTTTTTATTTGATCACATTTGGCGGTGAAATGGTGGCATGGTGGCCCAAAATGGGCCTAGATCAATACTTTGGAAAGTCTTCTAAAAAATATATATATACATATATTAGCTAGCGCTAATTTTGAAAAAAAAGTGATTTGGAAATAGCAAAGTGCTACTTGTATTTATTGCCCTATAACTTGCAAAAAAAGCAAAGAACATGTAAACATTGGGTATTTCTAAACTGAGGACAAAATTTAGAAACTATTTAGCATGGGTGTTTTTTTGTGGTTGTAGATGTGTAACAGATTTTGGGGGTCAAAGTTAGAAAAAGGGTGTGTATTTTTCCATTTTTTCCTCATATTTTATAATTTATTTTATAGTAAATTATAAGATATGATGAAAATAATGGTATCTTTAGAAAGTCCATTTAATGGCGAGAAAAATGGTATATAATATGTGTGGGTACAGTAAATGAGTAAGAGGAAAATAACAGCTAAACACAAACACCGCAAAAATGTAAACATAGCCTTGGTCCCAAACGGACAGAAAATTGAAAAGTGCTCTGGTCATTAAGGGGTTAATGTTAGGTTTATTTTTATTTATTTAAATATAGTTATATTGTAATTTTAATTTAAAGTTGGGGGTTGTTAGGTTTAGGGGTTACTAGTTTAATTTAGTGTTTTTCGATGTGGGGGGCCGGTAGTTTAGGGGTTAATAGGTTTATTTAGTGGTGGAGATGTGGGAGGCCAGAGGTTTAGGGGTTAATAACTTTATTATAGTGGCGGCGATGTGGGAGGCCGGAAGTTTTGGGGTTAATAACTTTATTATAGTGGCGGCGAGGTCAGGGAGCAGTGGAATATGGGGTTAATAAATGTATTTAAAAGTCGCAATGTGGGTGGCAGATTAGGGGTTAATAAGTTTAATATAATGTTTGCGATGCGGGAAGGTGGCGGTTTAGGGGTTAATAGGTAGGTTATCGGCGTTAGTGTACTTTGTAGCACTTTAGCTAAGAGCTTTATGTTCCAGCGTTAGCCCATAAAACTCTTAACTACTAACTTTTAAATGCGGTAGGAGTGTGGACAGGAGAGGGTCTACCGCTCACTTTTTCAGGCGATCGTAATACCGGCGTTAGGAAAATCCCATTAAAAAGATAGGATACGCAATTGACGTAAGGGGATTTGCGGTATGCTAAAATCGTGAAAAAAAAGTGAGCGGTAGACCCTCTCCTGCCTGACTCGTAATACCAGCGGGCGTTAAAAAGCAGTGTTGGGATCCCTAAACGCAAGACTCGTAATCTAGCCAAAAGTTTTTTTAGTTAGGATTTTTTTTAGGGGGTTTGGTTGTGTGGGTGGTGGGTTTTACTGTTGGGGTGTTGTTTGTATTTTTTTTACAAGTAAAAAAACTGATTTCTTTGGGGCAATGCCCCGCAAAAGGCCCTTTTAAGGGCCATTGGCAGTTTAGTTTAGGCTAGGTTTTTGTTTTATTGGGGGGGGGGGGGGGGGTTTATTTTGATAGGGCTATTATATTAGGTGTAATTAGTTTAAATATTTGATCATTTCTTTTTTATTTTGTGTAATTTAGTGTTTTGTATTTTTTGTAATTTAGTTAATTGTATTTAATTAATGTAATTTATTTAATTTTAGTGTAAGTTTAGGTGTTAGTGTAAGACAGGTTATGTTTTATTTTACAGGTAAATTTGTATTTATTTTAACTAGGTAGTTAGTAAATAGTTAATAACTATTTACTAACTAGTCTACCTAGGTAAAATAAATACAAACTTAGCAGTGAAATAAAAATAAAACCTAAGATAGATACAATGTAACTATTAGTTATATTGTACCTATCTTAGGATTTATTTTATAGGTAAGTATTTAGTTTTAAATAGGAATTATTTTGTTATTAATAGTAGGTTTTATTTAGATTAATTTTAATTATATCAAAGTTAGTGGGTGTTAGGGTTAGGGGTTAATAACTTTAGTATAGTGGCGGCGACGTTAGGGGCGGAAGATTAGGGGTTAATACATGTAGGTATGTGGTGGTGATGTTAGGGGCTGCAGATTAGGGGTTAATAAGTTAGGTGGGTGGCAGCGATGTTAGGGGCGGCAGATTAGGGGTTAATAAGTGTAGGTGGGTGGCTGGGACATTGGGGGCGGCAGATTAGGGGTTAAAAAGTGTAATATAGGTTGTGGCGACATTGGGGATGGCAGATTAGGAGTTAATAAGTGTAATGTAGGTGTCTGCGATGTCGGGGGCAGCAGATTAGGGGTGTTTAGACTCTGGGTTTATGTTAGGGTGTTAGGTGTAAACATAAATTTTCTTTCCCCATAGGAATCAATGGGGCTGCGTTACGGAGCTTTACGCTGCTTTATTGCAGGTGTTAGGCTTTTTTTCAGCCGGCTCTATGGGGAAATCGTGCACGAGCACGTAAAACCAGCTCACCGCAGCGCTGGTATTGGAGTGCGGCATGCAGTGGCGTCGCTACAGGGGGGCGAGGGGGGGCAATTGCCCCCCTTAGAAAAACCTTTGCCCCCCTGTCTGCCCCCCCGCCAGCTCCGGCACTTGTGCGAAGTCTGTGAATGGCCAGTGTTTTTTTATTTTGAGCGTGAATGACTGAGTGACTTATTTGTAATAAATAATACAGCGTGCCTCCCTGTGCTCAGTTTGAGGAGCGGAAGAACCCCCACACTGCTAGCCTCCTCCAGTTCCAGCCAGACGGTCACGTTCCTTCCTACACAACAGGATCATGACCGGAGACTGGAAATGAAGAGGGAGGAGCCACCAGGCGTGCAGGTCAGGAAAAAAGCTAGAGAGCGCGGGAAGGAGCCGACTCCGAGCAGAGCAGGACTAGCAGCCAGCTACAACAGAAAACGAAGATCTGGGGCCGGGGTAAGTCACACAACAGGAGTGGACATAGCTAAAGCTAACTGCTCACATACTCGTTGCACCGAGCTGCCTTTGTGTGCCCTGCAGGGACAACACCGAGGAGACTTCGGTGAGGACTCGGTTTTCATTTCCTTGTTTTGTTTACCTCATGGGTTTATAGTTCCTCACCTGTTTAGCAAATACATAGTTATGTGGGAAAGTGTTTACCCCCATCTCAATGTTTTTGTACTGTTTATATTGAGATTATTTATTTAAAAAATGACTTACTGTGCTTTTGTGAGTCGCCATATTCTAATAATATACAGTTGCTCACAAGTGATTTTAAAAAGTGCATTATACGTATAAAGTTTCATTCTCACATATTTTCAATATAGAAGGGATACTGTTATTTATCTTATTACTCCTAAATTGTATAGCACTACTTGATTACTACATAAATATCACCTAAGTACATTAGATGGATAACATCTTAAAATGAATGCAGTTTTGTGTGTGATGCACTGTGGAACTGCTTTACCTATTTTGCTTAATTTGTAGTAAATGGACAATTTGTTA